>NC_142028.1:78510573-79154948 GCF_982192425.1 Myodes glareolus
GTCTGTCCACCCACTGAGACAGTGTGACTAATCTAATGGGAGCTCACCAAGGTGAGCTGGACTGAGACTAAATGAGTATGTGACCAAACTGGACTCTCTGAATGTGACTGACAATGGGGGCTGACTGAGAAGCCTATAATAATGGCACTGGGATATGATTCTACTGCATGTACTGGCTTTTTGGGAGCCTAGACAGTTTGGATGCACACATTCCTAGACCTGGATGGAGGGGGAAGGGCCTTAGATTTCCCACAGGGCAGGGTACTCTGACTTTTGTTAGGACTGGAGAGGGAGAGGAGGGGTAGTGGGGGAAGGGAAGTGAGAGGAGGTGAAAATTTTTAATAAATAAATAAAAAAGAAAGAAAAAAGACGCAACTGTAACTGAGAGTCCAGTTCAAACTCCCAAAATCTTTCATCTATTGACTCATTTTAGGGTCAAAAAAGAGGTTCTGAGGCAAAAGAGGCAAAAGGTTACCATGCAAGAGCCCAAAGTCAGAGGGGAAGAGCATCATGTAGATATCAAGAGTAGTCATGAAACTCCGATAAAGTCCAGTGAGATGGGAGTATAAATTGTTGCATTCCCCTTTGCTCTAGTTTTTGATAGAGCATGGGATTTAGGAGAGAAAGAAAGGACCTTTGGTCCTGTGGGTTGAGAAATACATCCCTTGTTATTACAAAAGGCAGAGGAGAAAACACTTGGGAGCATGTCAGGAGCTTCTGGGGAGGGAGTCTTGTAGTCCAATATGGAAGGTGACTGCACCATAGACTCTCAGTGATTTGTTTTCTTTTTACAGTAACATGTTGCCTATCTGTTATCAGTTTCCCACACTAAAATAAGGAGAAGGATAAGTTAACCACAGTTACTGAACATCTGATAAACAATGCTGATTTATGCCAAGATTGGTGTCTATTTTTCTTATTATGTGTGCACTCCCTACCACCCTGCCTGGCACACAGATAAGTGTTCATGTGAAAGTCATCAGCAAAACAGCTGACTATCTGGATCTGCCGTGTTTCCCTCTATAACATGGATTTTAGTTTGAAGTCTATTTTGTTAGCTATTAGGATAGCTACACCAGCTTGTTCAAAAGGAGATCAAGGGAATACAAATTAGAAAGAAAGAAGTCAAACTTTTGCTATTTACAGATGATATGATAGCACACATAAGTGATCCCAAAAACTCTACCAAAGAACTCCTACATCTGATAAATACCTTCAGTAATGTAGTAGGGTACAAGATCAACTCAAAAAATAAATAGCCCTCCTATATACAAATGATAAAGATGCTGAGAAAGAAATCAGAGAAATATCACACTTCATAATAGCCACAAATAACATAAAACATTTTGTTGTAACACTAACCAAAGAAGTGAGAGACCTATTCAAGAGGAACATTGTCTTTGAAGAAAGAAATTGAGGAATATACCAGAAAATGAAAAGATCTCCCATGCTCTTGGATAGGTAGAATCATAATAAAAATGACAATCCTACCAAAAGCCATCTATAGATTCAATGCAATTTCCATCAAAATTCAAGTACAACTTTTCACAGACCTTGTAAAACAATACTCAGCTCTGAATGAAAAAACAAAAACCCAGGATAGCCAAAACAATCCTGTACAATAAAGGGACTTCCAGGGCCATCACCATTTCTGACATCAAGTTCTATTACAGAGCTACAGTAATGAAGACAGCTTAGTATTGGCATAAAAACAGACAGGTTGATCAATGGATTCGAATTGTATACCCAGATATTAACTTACACCTGATTTTTGACAAAGAAGTTAAAAATTTGCAATGGAAAAAGGAAAGCATCTTCAACAAATGGTGCTGGCATAACTAGATGTCAACACATAGAAGAATACAAAGAATTTCACATCTATCTCCATGCACATAACTCAAGTCAAATTGGTTAATGGATTAAGACTTCAAAATAAATGCAATAACACTGAATATGACATAAGAGAAAGTATGAAGTAGCCTCAATGCATGGCACAAGAGACCACTTCCTAAATATAACCCCAGTAACACAGACACAGAGCAATGATAAATAAATGGGACCTCCTGAAACTGAGAAGCTTCTGTAAATAAAAGGACATGGTCAAAAAGACAAAAAGGCAGCCTACTGAATGGGAAAAGATCTTCACCAACCCCAATCAGACAGTGGACTGATTTCCAAATTATATAATGAACTCAAGAAATTAGATGTCAAAAAATTCAACACCCATTTATGATAAAGGTGTTGGAGAGACTGGGGATACAAGGATCATAACTAAATATAATAAAAGCAATATACAGCAAGCCGACAGCTAACATCAAACTGAATGGAGAGAAACTCAAAGCCTTTCCACTAAAATCAGGAATGCAACAAGGCTGTCCACTCTCTCCATACCTCTTCAATATAGTGCTTGAAGTTCTAGCAATAGCAATAAGACAACATAAGGAGATCAAGGGGATTCGAATTGGAAAGGATGAAGTTAAACTTTCGTTATTTGCTGACGATATGATAGTATACATAAGTGACCCCAAAAACTCTACCAAAGAACTCCTACAGCTGATAAACACCTTTAGTAACGTGGCAGGATACAAGATCAACTCCAAAAAATCAGTGGCCCTCCTATACACAAAGGACAAAGAAGCAGAGAGGGAAATCAGAGAAACATCACCTTTCATGATAGCCACAAATAGCATAAAATATGTTGGGGTTACTCTAACCAAGGAAGTGAAAGATCTATTTGAAAAGAACTTTAAGTCTTTGAAGAAAGAAATTGAGGAGGATACCAGAAAATGGAAAGACCTCCCCTGCTCTTGGATTGGGAGAATCAACATAGTAAAAATGGCAATTCTACCAAAAACAATCTATAGATTCAATGCAATCCCCATCAAAATCCCATCAAACTTCTTCACAGACCTTGAGAGAACAATAATCAAGTTTATATGGCAAAACAAAAAACCCAGGATAGCCAAAACAATCTTATACAATAAAGGAACTTCTGGAGGCATTACCATCCCTGACTTCAAACTCTATTACAGAGCTACAGTATTGAAAACAGCTTGGTATTGGCATAACAACAGAGAAGTCGACCTATGGAATCGAATAGAAGATCCAGATATTAACCCACAAACCTATGAACACCTAATTTTCGACAAGGGAGCTAAAGGTATACAATGGAAGAAGGATAGCATCTTTAACAAATGGTGCTGGCATAACTGGATGTCAACCTGTAAAAGAATGAAAGTAGATCCATATCTATCACCATGCACAAAAATCAAGTCCAAATGGATTAAAGACATCAACATTAATCCGTCCACTTTGAACCTGATAGAAGAGAAAGTGGGAAGTAGTATACAAGATATAGGCACAGGAGGCCTCTTCCTAAGTAGGACCCCAGTAGCACAGACAATAAAAGAAACAATGAAAAAATGGGATCTACTGAAACTGAGAAGCTTCTGTAAAGCAAAGGACACTGTCAGTAAGACAAAAAGGCTGCCTTCTGACTGGGAGAAGATCTTCACCAACCCCTCATCAGACAAAGGTCTGATCTCCAAAATATACAAAGAACTCAAGAAACTAGACACTAAAACTCTAATTAACCCAATTAAAAAATGGGGTACTGAACTGAACAGAGAATTCACAACAGATGAACTTCGAATGGCCAGAAGACACTTAAGGTCATGCTCAACCTCCTTAGCGATCAGGGAAATGCAAATCAAAACCACTTTGAGATACCATCTTACACCTCTCAGAATAGCTAAAGTCAAAATCACCAACGATAGCCTATGCTGGAGTGGATGTGGGGTGAGGGGAACACTCATCCATTGTTGGTGGGAATGCAAACTTGTGCAGCCACTGTGGAAACCAGTGTGGCAATTTCTCAGGAAATTGGGAGTCAACCTCCCTCAGGACCCAGCAATTCCACTCTTGGGAATATACCCTAGAGATTCCCTAACATACTACAAAAGCATTTGTTCTACTATGTTCATAGCAGCACTATTTGTAATAGCCAGAACCTGGAAACAGCCTAGGTGCCCCTCAATAGAAGAATGGTTAAAAAAGGTGTGGAACATATACACATTAGAGTTTTACTCAGCAGTAAAAAACAATGACATCTTGAATTTTGCATGCAAATGGATGGAAATAGAAAATGCTTTACTGAGTGAGGTAAGCCAGACCCAAAAAGAGGAACATGGTATGTATTCACTCATAAGTGGATTCTAACCATAATTAAAGGTCTTTGAGCCTATTATTCGAGATCCTAGAGAAGCTAAATAAGAAGAGGAACCTGATGAAGATTATTTAGCTATCCGCCAGGAGGTAGGAAATAGTCAAGAGTCCCAGGTAACCTCGGGTGCATGGGGGGGGGGGTGGGAGGGTTGTTGGAAGGGGAGAGGGTTAGAGAGAAGGGAGTAGGGGAGGAATGGGGAAAGCTCGGTGGACCGGGATGTGGGGGATGGAGGAAGGATGAATATGGGATCAGGGAAGAATATAGTTCAACTAAGGGAGTCATTTTAGGGTTTACAAGAGACTTGATTATATATGGGATCCCAGGTCCAAGGAGAGATCCCCAGATAGTTCTCTGGACAGAGGAGAGGGTGCCTGAACCGGCCTTGGCCCATAACCATACTGATGAATATTTTGCTTATCACCATAGATCCTTCATCCGGCGATGGATGGCGATACAGACGGAGACCCACATTGGAGCACCGGACTGAGCCCCCCAAGGTCCAAATGAGGAGCAGAAGGACGAAGAACATGAAAAAGGAAATCAGGACTGCGAGGGATGCTATCACCCACTGATACAAGGGGATGGATCTAATGAGAGTTTACCAAGGCCAGTTGGACTGGGACTGAATGAAGACGTGATCTAACCAGATTCTCTGAATGTGGCCGGATTCTCTGAATGTGGCTGGCCCGGAGTCTTTCTGAAAAGCCATTGACAATGACACTGGGACTTGTTTCCTCTGCATATACTGGATTTTGGGGATCCATTCTGTTTGAATACTCACCTTCCTGGACCTGGAGGGAGAGGGGAGGAACTTGAACTTCTCACAGGGCAGGAAACCCTGACTGCCCTAAGGAACAAAGAGGGAGGAGGAGAGGGAGTGGGGGGAGTGGGAGGGTGTTGGGAAGAGGGGCGGAAATGGAAACTTTTATAATTTAATAAAATTACTTTCAAAAAAGAAATTAGATGTCAAAATATCAAATAATTCAATTAATATGTGGTACAGATCTAAACAGAGAATTCTCAATAGAAGACTCTCAAATGGCCAAAAAGGTACTCAAAGAAATGTTCAACATCTTTAGCCATCAGGGAAATGTAAATAAAAACAACTCTGAGATACCACCTTACACCTGTCAGAATGCCTAAGATAAAAAACAACAATGATAGCTTTTGCTGGAGAGGATGTGGAGTAAAGGGAACACTCATCCATTGCTGGTGGGAATGCAAACTTGTACAATCGCTCTGGAAATCAGTATGGCAATACTCAGAAAATTGGGAATCAACCTACCTCAGGATCCAGAAAAACCACTCTTGGGCTTATACCCAAAGGATGCTTAGTCATACTACAGGGGCATTTGTTCAGCTATGTTCATAGAGGCATTATTTGTAATGGCCAGGTCCTGGAAACAACCTAAATACCCCCCCAATCAATGAATGGATAAAGAAAATGTGGTAGATTTACACAGTGAAGTACCAGTCAGTGATTAAAAAAAAATGACATCTTGAAATTTGCATGCAAATAGGTGGAAATAGAAAAAAAATCATCTGGAATGAAGTTACCCAGATCCAGAAAGAGGAACATGCTATGTACTCACTCAAAAGTGGATGCTAGCTGTAAAGCAAAGGATAATAAGTCCAGTTTGATCACATGCTCTATCACTCCCAGTCCAGCTGGCTTTGGTGAGCTCCTATTAGATCAGTCCCACTGTCTCAGTGGGTGGACGCACCCCTCGTGGTCCTGCTGGCAATGAAGGCTGACTGAGAAGCCAAGGACAATGGCACTGGGTTTTGATTCTACCATCAAATTGGACTGACTTTGTGGGAGCCTGGTTTGTTTGGATACTCACCTTTATAGACCTGGATGGAGGGGGGAGAACCTTGGACTTCCTACGGGGCAGGGAACCCTGACTGCTCTTAGGACTAGACAGGGAGGGGGAAGGTGGGGAGGAGGAGGGAAAGGGAGGCAGGGAGGAGGTGGAAATTTTTAATAAATAAATTAATTAATTTAAAAAAAGATAATAAGTCCATGACCCCAGAGAAGCTAAAAAATAGACAAGATCTCCTGAGAAAATTGGGAGCATGGGGTTGGGGGAAGGGAAGGTAGAATAGGAGGAGGAGAGAAGGAGGGGAGTAGAACTTGAGGGAATGGGATAGTCAAGATGGAGGAGAGACAGAAATGGAGAGCCAGGAAAGAGATCTTGATTGAGGGAGCCATTAAGGGGCCAGCAAGAAACCTGACACTAGAGAAAAATCCCAAGAATTTACAAGAATGACCCAAGCTAAGACCCTAAGCAGCAATGGAGAGGGTTCACTACTGAACTTGCCCTGTAGTCAGATTGCCGACTGTCTTAAATGTCACCATAGAACCTTCAAGCAGCAACTTATGAGAACAGAAGGAAAGATTCACAGTGGAGCATTAGGCTGGGCTCCCTAAGACCAGTTGAAGAGTGGGAGGAAATGCAAGTTTGGAGGATGGATGGGGCTAGTAGCTTGAAAGGTCAGGTAAATGGGTTTGAGGGGAACCTACCTGCAGAAAAGTCTTCTGCTGGATGGTTAGAAAAGCCAAGAGAGTTGGGGAGAGGTCCGGGGTTTTATCCCACTGTGGAGGTCTTAAAGAGTAGAGTGTCCCACCACATGGCTGTTCATACCTCTTAAGTCCCCTCAGTATTGGAGCAAGCTTTGTTCTCTACATGCTTCTCTATTAAGCTCAGGAGGTGGTTGGTTTACTGTGTTTGGTACCATAGATTTCCCGAGCTTTAATTTATCTATTCCTTTCAAGGAATTTATTATTTCATATAATTGAGGTTGTCTTTATTTCTTCTCTGCGTATAATATTTTCAAGTATCTTTCACAGTGTTGGTTTTGTGGTCGTGAACTGGTTTAGTTGATTCTTTTCATTTTTTTTTCTTTCATTTCTGTCTTTCTACTCCCGGTCATGAGGTCATGAATTTGATTCATCTGCTTGTTCTTTCAGGTGATTGGTTATATTTTGCTGGAAAACCTTTGACATCATCACCTAGCATTTACCTATTTTAGTAACATTTGAGTTCACTAGTTGAGGAGGAGGAATTATGATGTCTTGCCTTTTCTGTCTTTAGCATCTCTTTGCTGTGAGTTGCACATCTGCCAGTTTGAAGCTTCTCAAGAGCTGTGAAAATGTGGTAAACAACTCCATATAGCATTGGAAGCAGGTGAGGTGGTTTGAGAGTTTTGGTGGAATGCAGATGTCTGCCAGGTCCTTTTGGTGTGATGTCAGATGGCTTCAGGGTTTATCTGTCCAGTGTTTCTTTGTGGCAGAAATGACCTGTATATTGGTGAGAGTGGGGTGTTGAAACCACCCACTGTTACTGTGTTGGAGCCAATCTTTGGTATTAGATCTGTTAATGAAATTTGGTGCCTCAGGATTTGGTGCTTCTATGTCTAGTAGATTAAAATTTATCTTAACTTCCTTTTGACTTTCTTATTTTAAAGTTGGAAAGAAGAAATGAATCACCTCCAATCACCCATTTCTATGATGATTCCCTGATTTTAAAAATTATTTATTTAATGTTCACGGGCATTTTGATTCCATGTGTGTCTGTGTACCACGTGAACGTACTGCCTGAAGAGGCCAGAAGGGATGTCAAATCCCCTTGAACTGGGACTTCAGATGGTTCCTTGTAAGCTACTACATAGAGCCTGGGGACAGAATGTAGGTCCCTGGAAGGCAGCTGCTAAATCTATGAAAATGGTAAAATTGCTGAGAAAGTGCTGTAGTGATAAAGACATATTAAACCTTCAACGTCATTCCCTGATACTTTTAACAACATTCTTTTGGAGGATTGTTGAGGGAGGAAGCAGGGAAACTGCCTTGTAGCAGTGCCCTGAATGCAATACCTACTCACTCCATGTTCATTATTACCATAACATTGAAGGGAGCAGGCAAAAGCATCTTGTGCTAAGCACTGCCATTTTAATTTCAGACTCCATTTTATCTGTAGGGTGACACAAAGTTCAGGTTCTCAGGCCTTAGGGGAGCTGAGAACTTTTCAATGACTGATCCACCTTTAGACAATATAAATAGTCTGTTATGCCCCCTTAATTTCCTAAAGTATTATGGTTGTTCCTAACAGCAAAGAAAAACATGGATCTGATTGGGTGGACTGAAAAGCTTACATTTGTGTCAGTTGACAATGATTGAATACATAGGGATAGTCCTAGTCTTTGACTCTTGATTGGTAAAATTATACCTATAACTTGGCACAGTTGAGTTTACATTTTTATGCTTATAAATCCTCCTTCTTCCACTCTCAGGATTGCCAAGAAAAGCAAGACTCCTGATTCCTTGTCCTTCAGCCCTGTCAGTCAGTGAGCCCAATTATGTGTGATTTATTAAAGTCTTTGAAACTCGTAAGTGTTGTCTCTCCCTTCCTCATGGCAGACAACAGATGGGGTGAGACAATGTGAGTGAAACTATAAAGAACTCTGATTTAGAAAGGGAAGCAGTCACAAACTAAAATTCAGCAGTAGTCTCAGATGCCAAAGCTCTTTTCACCACAGTCTCCCAGTCTTTGAATGCATAGTGGGCAATGATCCAAGTAGGGAAGGAGTAAAGGTACTGGATGACCTATTCAGTGGGATGGGATCATAATGTCTTGGCTAAATGTCCACATTATACCTTGGTCTTTCAATGGTTCACTCATTCAACAAATATTTGAAGTTGTAAAATGACCACAAACTGGGTTAAATGTTCAGACAAATGGAATGTGCATAGTTGCTTGTTTCCTCTGTCTTTGGATTTGACAGGAGCTTGGGATTTTAGAAAGAAAGAAAATATTTAGGTTATGTAATACATGTTATGTTACAAGGAAAGACAAAGTAGAAGTGTGTTGAAGAAAACATTTGGATAGATGACAAACCAGATTAGGGCAAACACATATTCCAGTAACAGAAAATAAGCTGGATTCCTAGAAACTCCTTATAAAATATATTTTGTGCATTACTATGAATTCTGTACAATTTGAGTTCATTAACAGAAGATAATCATTTTCAAAGCAAGGATGATGACCCCAAAGAAATGATCATCTCTATCCCTTCTCTTCTCTATTTGTTCTTTTTTAAAATTATTTTGCCATTTTAAAATTTATTTTTTATTTAATTTTCAGTACAATATAACATTTTAATTATATTATTCGCCTTCCTCAGCTCCTTCCAGATCCTCCCCATCCTTTTACCCATCCAAATTCATGTTAGCAGCTAGGCTCACAAACAAATCATCCCTTCTTTGTTAAGTATAATATCCATAAATTTTTTGGAAACCATCCCAGCACTGTTCAATTGATGGGTTACTAATTCTTCAAGGCCCCATTTTTATAATTTTTCTTTATTAATCTTGGGTGGGTATATTTTTTGAGGCCAACCATAACATGTATCATTGCACTGATTACTTTTTTAAAATTTATGCAAACTGAGTTCAAGAAATATGTCTTAACATATTGTGATGATGATGGGAATTTTAAGAATTTTGTAAAGGTATTATTATCCTACCCAGTCAAGATACTGAGGCACAGAAAGACTGTAGCAGGCTACATGGGTAGTGAGGCTAACCTGGGGTTGAGCACTAATAATTGCAGCTGCAATGATTCACCCATTGACACATTCATCCCAGATCATAACTGGAGAAGGGTTAGGATTAACCCTAAGTAAAATATAAGAAACAGTTGGATTTGGGGTCCAGCTGCAATGATCACTATGTGTAGAAACTCTCTACAACTACATTCGTCTGAACACACCAACTTATTCATTGTCATCATTTTCATCTTGTGCAAGCAGCTAACCGTATTAAATGTTTAGGAAGTTAGAATATGAATCTCTGAATATCAAGGCTAATTATGTCTATTCCATAACTCATCAACTAGGATGGTACATAACATATATTACGTGCTCAATAAGTATTTGTGAGCAGTAAGGAGATACAGGAAAGTTTGTGCTTATATAGCAATGACCCTGGTCAGTTGCTAAGGCTCTGTTTTCAATGTTTCCCAATGCTGTTTCATATTAATAAACTTTGGAACCTGAGGTCAATACCTGTCTGTCTTCTCCATTATCCCTCCCCAAAGTAGGCGGATCAACTTTCTCATCACTTAAATGTGGGTGTTCCAAAGGTTCAGTGCCGCCAGTGATCAGAAGCCACTAACCATGGGTTTCTCTATATTTAGCCCCACCAGAAGCTTGGATGGTGTTTCTGGGTTCTTCCAAGTGGTCTTCCTGCTCAGCCTATGTCTGGTGCTTTTCAAGGCAGTCCAGTTCTACTTAAGAAGGCAGTGGCTGCTCAAGACCCTCCAGAAGTTCCCATCCACTCCTTCCCATTGGCTTTGGGGGCACCACCAGAAGGTAGGAAGAAGGGAGAGAGTGGAAGGACAAGAAAAGCTGGCGCTCTGATAGTTTAGTTTCAGTCCATGGGGCAGTTTGCTGTGTGATGAGCAGGTGGTTTCTGAAAGAAGAATATTCATTTCACTTCTAAGAGTGAGCTTGCCTTAACCATGAGGAGCACACACCCTTTTAAGAAGATGTGTGTTGTCAATAGACTCAGGATGTCCAAAGGCATAGGGAAACAGCCTGTCCTTATGGAGTGGGTGAGTGATGTCGGGTACAGAGAACAACTATCTAGGTTTGTTAAGACTGACAGAGCTTCTATAAATGATGATTTGGGGCCATGTTATGTATCAGTTTCCTCCGAGATTAAAACTGTTCATTTTGAAGAGAAACTTGTGATTACAACACAGGATGTTGTAAAGAGATGTAAAATATCTCATTCAGAAAGGAAGCCCCTAAGTTACTGGAAGTTCTTTGGGGAGGTGAACCATCCCATCCTGCAGTGGAAGTCCTTAAGTCCAGGAAGCAAGCAACTCAAAGGCTTCAAAAAGTTCCTGAAACTGGCTGGATTCACTAGTCTCCTCCATCCCCAAGTGTGTATAAGCAGTAAGGATGGCTGACTGCTACTAGCAGTCAGTAGAGTACAGTTTGGTAAGGGGCTGTATGAAGAGGTCCTCAGTGAGGATCACACACGGGTCACATTTAAGAATAAAGAAACTTAGAGCTCCGAGAGAATGCTGAGGCTCTTATCCCCATAACTTCTTTATGGATCAATAGCTCCATAACTTCCTCTGGATTAGTAGCTCCAGACTTTAGGATCTGGACAGGGAAATTCTGGGACACAGCAAGTGTCTGGATGGAAGAAAAGACAGATTGTCGAACTGACCCAAAATTCTGTCTTTTTTTCTGAACATTTCAGAGGCTATGTCCCTGTGATAGTCCTGCCTCTCCCCTACCAAACAAAATACTAGATGTCAAAGAATAATTTCATTAATTTATCTTTTTCCTGGTATCTGCTTCAAAAGGATAAGGAGCTCCAGCAGATTCTTAACTGGGTAGAGAAATTCCCAAGTGCCTGCTTACAGTGGCTCTCGGGGAGTCGTGTACGAGTCTTGCTCTATGACCCCGACTATGTGAAGGTGATACTGGGGCGATCAGGTAAGAGTCCAGTAGCTTCCTTGCAGCTGCAGCATGTCTACCACCCAACGTTCATACCCCAAGTCTGTGGCATTTAAGAATAGAGTGTCATTCAGCCATCGATTTCTAACTGGTATCTACTACCGCTCTCCCTGTGCAGAGACCAACATATGACTAACAATACCTACATAGTTAATTATTATTAACATTAAATTAATTAAATTAATTAATTAAAATAGCTGCACAGGGATTAATTTCTTTTTTTATTCACTTTTTTTCTTTTAAAACAAATTGAGTCAATGTGTTTTACAAATTTCCATGTAGATGAAGAACAAATTTTATATCTAGAGACCTGGATTCAAAATCTCTAATTTCTTACCTACCTGGGTCATAGGATAATGAGCCAGAGTCGATTATAGAAAAAACTCAAGTCTTCTTGTTATTGTTTGGCTTTGAGATGTTTGGTTTTGTTTTTTAAAAATCAGCGTGACAGAGACATTCAGCTGCTGGTGCAATGAAGTCTGTCTTCCTAAACCCAGATAACTGGCAAGACAGAGATAGAAAGGAATGGGAAGCAGAGAGTGGTGATAAGGAAAAACAGTCAGCAGAAATCCGCCAAGAACTGACAGCGTGGTTGCTAAAATGGCTCAGCTGGTCACGGGGTTTGCTGCTGAAGCCTGATGATCTGAGTTTGAGCCCTGAAACCCACACGGAAATTGAGAAGGATGAACCAACTCCACAGTTGTCTTCTTAACACCAGACAGACACTGTAGCAAGTGCATGCACGTATGCACACACACACACACATATATACATATAGTTTAAATTCTGAAAAACTAAAGAATTCATAAAGACTTGCACTTTGAACATTATCTTGTTTATCTGGTCTGAAATATCTATGTTACTTTTCAGATCCAAAGGCTTCCGGTGTTTACCAATTCCTTAGTCCCTGGATTGGTAAGTATATAAAAATAAATAATATGTTTTCCTGACTGCTCTTGGGCTAATGGAGAACAATAGGTGCCTGGCCACAAGTCCCATGATACATCCCTAAATAAGGCTTTATTTCTCTTCTTCTAGTCAGTCCTTAGTCCTTGCTACTGCTGGTGTAAGTGCTCACAATATCCAGTTTCTGCCACATCACATCTTCAGACATTCATGGCCAGATGTTTAAATATGCCCCTTGATCTGATACCAACATGTTTTCATCCTTTATCTTACTTCTTTCTTAGTCACAGAGGATTTATTAAACAAATTTGGAGTATCACTTTCTATGTTTTTGTGTGAGAAAATCCACCATTACTGTAATTTCCATTCCTTATTCCATCCCAATGAATCTGAGCAAATGATCCCAGGGGTACCCTTGATTCCACTTCTACTGGACACATTCACATACCAGTCTCTGGCCCAGGCTACGGTTTGCTTCTGTTGAATGGGAAGAAGTGGTTCCAGCACCGGCGGATGTTGACTCCAGCCTTCCATTATGATATCCTCAAACCCTATGTCAGAATCATGGCGGACTCCGTCAATACAATGCTAGTGAGTTGCTCTGGTTCATCTCATTTCTTCACACCCACTCACAACACACTCACGATGACCGCACTCTCAGACAAATTTCAGACTGTCGCATAGACTAATAACTCATGCTATAAAGTAAGTGTTCCACAAAAACATAAATCGGAGCACTTCCATTTATCAGAGTGGATAACACTCTTCAGAGAGCACTGTGATAAGAACATGACCAAGAATTTACCACAGAGGATAAAACACCATGCAATAGAAACTCTTTGTCTCTGGCTGGACTGGACAGTGGCTACTTCAAGATGTTATAGGACCAAGAATGTCTTGGACCAACTGCTTCAGCATAATCTTGAGTGACCCACAAAAAAGAGGACACAAGGTCCACATTCTGACATTCACCTCTGACATATCATCACTTTTATTAGGCCCAATTTCTGTTCTCGCCATATTTAGCAAACTTTTGATGAGTGAAACAGAATTAAAACCACTCATGAGACATGCTCATTTAGGTCCACAGCTTCTTTCCCTTCACACATTTTATGCCTATATTATCGCTTGCAATATTTTTTTAAGTCTCATTCACTCTCAAAAACAGAAGGGGCCTTTTTTGTAAACTAAAGGATTATATTTGTTTTAAAAACAAACAAACAATAACTGAACACCATGAAAGGGCTTATTGTTTTGTTAAAAGGTTTGGAAGAAGTAGGCATCAGACTACAAACATTCGCTTCATGCCTTTAATTTGCTACACACATATGATCTTGATGTTGAGGTACTACAGAATGATTATGTGTAGAGAAACTGAAAAATCTTAACCCAAACACAGGTCTTCTAAAGAAAACAATTGTTTCATTGTCACCACAGGACAAATGGGAGAAGTTCGTTGAACAGGACCACCCTCTGGAGGTCTTTCACTACATCTCCATGATGACGCTGGACACTGTTATGAAGTGTGCTTTCAGTTACCGGGACAGTGTCCAGTTGGATGAGTGAGTGAAGTCTTCATTGTAGTCTTTGTTCTTACCAATCTGTTGTGGCTTAGTAAGAGGTATGTGGTAACGAAGACAGTTTCCTCTATAGAAAGCAAGATTCTCACCTAGGCCTAGGCCAAGCGCTAATTTCAAGCCAGCCCCAGGAAGACAAAGTAGAACTCTAGCAAATGTAGATGCTCATTTTCTAAATGCTCAAGGATTCAAATACCTATAAGACACAAAAGATATGTGTCTTGGTGTTGTGTGTCCCACAGTTAAAAAGATGACTGCAGAGCCCACTCTATTCTTGGCTCAGACAATCCCATAACCAGTACATTGTATCTTCTATCATCAGAAATTCCAGGTCCTACACAAAGGCTGTTGAGGACCTGAACAATCTGGCATTCCATCGAATAAGGAGTGCCTTTTATGGGAATAACACCATCTACAAGATGTCGTCTGATGGCCGTTTGTTCCACCATGCCTGCCAGCTTGCTCATGAGCACACAGGTCTGCCTTTCCACGCCTTTCTTCCTTTATCAGGCTCATTGCAAAGATATGATGATACATCTCAGACAGAATGAGTTTACCAAAAGCCTCTATAGGACTCATGTTAGTTACTACTAAGATATAATTTTGGGAGTTAGAATTACAAGCATTCCCAGTTTCATTAAATTGCATTGGTGACACTGCAGGAGTTACATCCAACAGCCTTTAACATGGCTCTGCGGCCCATGATATTGATTGGAGTCTTGTAGGATATGAGGCTGTGCAGCCTTCAATCATAAGGAGTGCCTTTTATGGGAATAACACCATCTACAAAATGTCCTCTGATGGCCGTTTTGCCATCATCCTGGGCTCCCTAGGACATCCAGATTGGGCTTAGGGATTCTGTGAGTTACAGAAGCTCTGAGATCTATCTGATAAATGCTATCATGGGGTAGATGGAGTGATCAAGATGAGGAAAGCTCTACTGCAGAATGAGGAAGAGCTGGAGAAAGTCAAGAAGAAAAGGCGATTGGATTTCTTGGACATCCTCTTGCTTTCCAAAGTGAGTAGAGTTCAGGAGTGTTTTTTAGCCCAGAAACAAGGTTAGATACCAATGTTGCTCTCTTACCTGTGCCTTTCCTCAGTTGCAGGATGGGAAGAGCTTGTCTGATGAGGACCTGCGTGCAGAGGTGGATACATTCATGTTCGAGGGCCATGACACCACAGCCAGTGGAATATCCTGGATTTTTTATGCTCTGGCCACACATCCTGAGCACCAACAGAGATGCAGAGAGGAGGTTCAAAGTGTCTTGGGTGATGGAACTTCTGTCACCTGGTGAGAAAAACTTAAGATGAAAGAGACTCCTGCCTTCTTAAGAGAGAGAACTTTTCTAGATTGGTTTTTTTTCTTTATTCTTCTTTCACATAATACACCCTGACCACTGCCTCTCCCCCTTCCCTACTTCCTGTCTCTTCCACACCTCTTCCCTTTCCCTTTCCCCTAGACCCACTGATTTTCAATTTGTTTTCAGAAAAGAGCAGGCCTCCAAGTGATATCAAGCAAACACTGCATAACAAGTAAGACTAGACATTAACCCTCATTTCAAGGCTGCTGCAGACAACCCTGTAGGAGGAAAAGGCCTCAAGAGTAGGCAAAAGAGTCAGAGATAATCCTACTTTCCCTGTTAGGCATCCAACAAAATCCCTAAGCTAAAAAATCACATCATGTATGCAGAAGGTCTAGTTCAGACCCATGCTGGCTCCGTGGTTACTGCTTCAGTCTCTGTGAACCCTTATGAGCCCTGATTAGTTGATTCTGTGACTGTATTTTTGGGGTGTCCTCAACCTATCTGACTCCTATAATCCTCACTTCCCCTTTTCTTTAGGCTTCCACCTAATGTTTGGCTGTGGGTCTTTGTTTCTGTTCCCATCAGCTTCTGGAGGAAGCCTCTCTGGTGATGACTGGGTGAGACACAGATTCACAACAATAGCAGAATATCATCAGGAATAATTTCATTGACTTTTTTGTTCAGTCATGTTTGGTTCAATCATAGATCTCTTATCCATCCAGCTTCTTGATTCCAACTGCCTTGGCAGTGTTGGTCATGAGCTCTTAATAGAGGTGTGGGCATCAGGTTAGACCAACCATTTGTTGGCCATCCCCACGAATTCGGGGACACCATTGTTCCAGTGTATCTTGATGACCACAAGATACCTTGTGGATCATAAGTTTGTGACTGTATTGGTGTCCCAGTCCCACCACTGGGAGACTTGCCTGGCTATAGAAGATGGCTGGTTCAAGCCCTATATCTTCTCTCTGTCCCTTCCTCCCCTCCTGATCCTGCCTGTTCCCATCCCCACCTGTCTCCAGTCAACCCACAAAATCTCTTCTATTTCCCCTTCCCAGGGAGATTCATATTCCACCCTAGACCTCTCCTCTTTATCTAACTTCTCTGGGTGTGTGGATTGTAGTGTGGTTACCCTTTACTTAACAGCCAATATCTCTTATAAGCGAGTACATACCATGTGTGTCTTTCTGGGTCTGGATTGCCTTGCTTAGGATGGTATTTTTCTAGTACCCCAGTTCTGTGTGACTTTTCAGGGTGGCTTTTATTTCAGGGACCACCTGGACCAGATGCCCTACACCACCATGTGCATCAAGGAGGCTATGAGGCTCTACCCACCTGTACCAAATGTGAGTCGAGAACTCAACACACCTGTCACCTTCCCTGATGGACGCCCCTTACCCAAAGGTAACAAGAACCAGTTGTACAAGTCTTCATGTGTGCTCTGTTGTCTCAATAAATTGGATCCTTATTTTGAAGTTTAGATGAGGTCAAAAAATTGAGAGTGAGGAAGTCTTCTGGAAGATATGCCACCCCCTAGTTAAATATCATTCTCAGCGTTGAAATTGCAGTCACTTGAGATATTCAGGGTTGAAAAGAGTGACTCAAGTCTTGTGGCGATACAGTTTTCTTCATGAGTAAAAGCAAATAAGAAAGATAATAGAATGCTACATGTTGGTGCAATGTTTCCCAGTGTCTCGGGAAATTTTGAGTTGATGAAGGATAGGAGGCAGTGATAAGATCTGGGCTCCTTGTCTCCTCAGGAAAACACATATTAGTGAACTGATCATTGGGTATGATCCCACCTCTGCCACATACTAGCAGTGTAAACATAAGAAAAGACAACGGGCCTCATGGAGAATTGAGTATTTCATATGAAAAATGAGCATAAAACAGCACCTTTAGAAACGGTGGGGAGGGACTCGTGAGTGTTCTGTGAGCTAATGTATGTTCTTCAATGGTTCATGTAAAAGATTTGATGAGTGGGTGTTGACACTTCACTTACTAGAAGCAGATGCTCCCATACTTCACTGCTCTCTGACATCACCGGATTCATGGTTCTCTAAGGCATGCTTTGATAAGCTCCTTATTGCCCAAAGGATCATCAGCTCTAAGTGATGACTCCTTAAGCGCATGCCAGTTTCCTATTGAATGTGAGTCTAGAGCCCCATTTCTCTGGCTTAATTATGTTTCACTCCATGTCTTCTCTGTTCCCCTCACAGGTATCACAGTCGCAATCAGCATTTATGGCCTTCACCATAACCCACGGTTTTGGCCAAACCCTAAGGTATGAAGGTCCTGAGAAGAGAGAAGAGCCACTCAATTGCAACTTTAGACATTCTGTCTCCTTTTGCGTTGGAAATGGACTTGACTTCAGTTTTTCCTGGTCCCTGTGCTCTCTCTACAGGTGTTTGACCCCTCTAGATTTGCACCAGATTCTTCTAGGCACAGCTACGCTTTCCTGCCCTTCTCAGGAGGAGCAAGGTGATGGGAAAGGGTTGGAAAGAAGGGGAGTCCCTGGCACATATTAATATTTTCTATTTCTGATCTCTTATGTTTCATTTGGTCTACTTTTGTGTATTATTGGTATATATGGAAAGATAGTGTCAGGTATACGTGTGCCAAAAAGAAAGATGACAATTCAGTATGCCACAGAGGGTTTTAACCAACTGCCCGGTGGTCACTGAAATATTTGTAAGAAAAATTAGTATATTTTGGTATTTTCACAAATGCTGAACTTCATATTTCAGAATTAAATGCCTTATGCAAGCTAAACCAAGAATTTTAGTTTTCAATAACATTAAAGGGAGAATTTTTCTTTCCCAAAATTCCCATTAAAGCCCAGTAGGTTTTCTTATTAATTCAACAGCTGGATGTTTCTATGTATCTCTGAAATATATGTACCTATAAACATATATGTAATTAATATATTTTGAGTATTAAAGGTGATATATAGAAAATTCTAGAAATTTTATGAGCGTTTCTGTTAAAGTAATATATATAAGAGTTCACAGTTCATTGTAGGATGGACACCAGAGGCCATTGTCTCATGGTTTTGGCTTCTAACCTCCAAAAATTTTACCACATAGACAAATGTTTGGAACTTATATAATTTCCCAATTTGCAAGTCATTCATATGGGAACGGACATCAACCACTGAGAATACAGAGCTAGTTAGCTCTTAGCTTGTCCTGTGGATGTGATAGTGAGGGGACTGAGGATCATCTCTGGCAACTTCAGCAGTGTGCTCTGAAATAGGAAGTGAGGCTAGAGACTCAGCAATCCTGCATTAAGTGTGGTTATGGCTGGAGCATCTGGATGCTGTTCTACCTGATGGAGTGCATAGGAAGAAGTGTGTACAACAAAGAGTGAAAAATGTAAATGAGGTATTTTTTGGGTCTGATGTTCTTATTGCTGTGAATGATGGCAGTCTGAGAGGGATGAGGGGTCGGAGCCCAACAATTGAGCGAGAGGAAGATGGAGGAACAATCAGATGCATTCACCAGAAGTTTCTACTACTGATAATTGACTCCCATTATACGATCAATTCAGTTTTTATGCATAGATGATAATCCCCAGTATGGTGACTTATCCGTCCTCATCTTATACCTATTAGGGGTGTTCATGGTGGAGATCCAAAATCTTTGAGGAGAGAATTTGATAACCTAATGACTACCTCATTAAATAATTCATGTGCTTGCACTCGATGTCCCACAATACTGGCACTGTTCAAATGACATTTCTCACAACCAAGAGCAGGACTAGGCTTAGAGGTAGCCCTAGAGGAGTGAAAATTTGTCATAGCTCAGGAGTCTTTGCATGAGTGTGGTTGTGTGATCTCAAAGCAAGGGAACAATTTAGGTGTGTGACCTATATGGAAAATGATTAGGCTGGTACCGTGACGGGGACCCTAATTCCCAACATGTCTGAGGACACATCTCACTTTATGTCTCTGCTTGGTTCAGAAACTGCATTGGAAAGCAGTTTGCTATGAATGAGATGAAGGTGGCTGTGGCCCTGACCCTACTCCGCTTTGAGCTGCTGCCAGATCCCACCAGGACCCCGGTCCCCCTGTTCAGACTTGTGTTGAAGTCCAAGGATGGGATCCACCTGCGTCTCAAGAAGCTAAGATGAATCTGGAGGAAAAAAGGACAATTCTGGGGGCCTGCTGTCCTCAGGGCCTTCTACTTGTCACCTGCTTTTGCCCCGGGCTTATCTGTACTTCTGCTTTCTTTCTGACACCTGTCCCTCTGCTGTCTGTGACGTCTCCTGTCATCCCATCTTCCTGCTTTCTCAAATTCTACCTAGACTCTTCTCCAGTTGTGCGTGTGCCTGTCTGCCACATGGTTGTGTCTCTGACTGGCCACATAACCCCTAAACACCTGCCTGTCCTCAGTTTACCCTTAATAACCATCACCCGGAAAGAAGAAATATTTTAAATGGAGACACTTAAGCCTCTCCCTTTGGCTCTCAGACTCTTGAGACAGTGGACACCATGAATTAAAATGTCCTTAGGAATCACATGCTAGGATAAATTAACATTAAAAGTCTGTATCACCCAGAAGAGGAACTTGATTCACAAGCAGAGGCTCTCCATATTCTTTCTACTTGCCTCTTGTTTAAGTTAATGGGTGCAGATTTCCTGGCATTTGCTTCATCTTTCTTATGAAATAATAATACTGTTACAGAGAAATGAATAGTTTTTCCTACTTTGATCCAAACTGAAAATAAATCCATTTTACTTTATCTACTTCTGTTTCCTATTTTTGTTTCAGATGCACACATGAACCTAAGTGTCCCAAAGGGGCTTTGGCAAGCCAGCCATCAGGGAATCTTGTTACTGTCTGGTCCCTACTGTTAGGGTGTGGTAGAATTCTCAGCTCTTGAGGGGTTTTCTTTGCTTTGTGACCCTTTGAGTTGGCTGTCTATATATCAGACTGATGATTTGGTAAAGCTAAGGAGTTTTCTGATTTTAACCTGACCTTATTTGCTTAGAGTACCTAGTTATTCAATTCAGAGATTTGAAGAATTCCTGCTAAACTCACATGAGCTGGACCCGGATTCTTTGGCGATAACAGCACTAACTATAAGGAAAAGTGTTTGTCATCTCTGCGCCGCACACATAGTATCCAAGTTCATAAAACACTACTACATCTGACTGTACAGTATGACTATAGCGCCTACAGTATGACTGCGACATGCTGACTCTCACACAGTGACTTCAATACCACACTCTCACCAGTGACAGGTCATCCTGACAAAAGCTAAACTAAAGTTCTGGAGCTAATTGATGTCATAAGCCAAACAGACCTAACAGATATTTTCAGAGCATTTCTCCCAAACACAAAAGAATAGACCCTTTTCTCAACACCTCATAGAACATTCCCCAAAACTGGTCATGTATTTGGACAAGTCTCAACAGATACAATAAAACTAGAAACATCCTATCTGATCGCCATGGATTAAGGCTGGATATCAAGAACAGAAAACTAAAAACTCATGGAAACTGAATGATACATTACTGAATGGAAAGTGGACCAGACAGAAATCAAGAAGGAACATAAAAACTTTCTATAATTGAATGAAAATAAAAATAATATATTCAAATCCATGGTACATAATGAAGGTAATATTAAGAAGCAAATTCATACCACTAAGTGCTAATATTGGAGCGATCTGACATTAGTAACTTAACAGCATATATGAAAGCTCTAGAAGAACAAGAAAAAAGAAATTTAAAAGGAGTAGATGGCAATAAATAATCAAACTCAGGACTGAAGTCAATAAAATAGAAACAAACAAACAATAACAGAAAACAAAGAGTTAGTTTTTTTAAGAAAATCAATAGCCAAATTAACTAAAAGGTGGAGGGGGGAAGATTCAAATTAACAAACTTAGAGAAGAAAAGGATGACATAACTACAGATACTGAGGAAATCTAGAGAATTGTAAGAAAATATTTTAAAACTTGCACTCTATCAAACTGAAAAAACTAAAAATAGTAGATAGGTTTTTGGCTATATACTACCTACAAAAGTAATTCAAGAACAGATAAGTCATTTAACTAGACCTAAAACCTCATTTGAAATAGAAACAATAATAAAAAGTCTCCTAACAACAACAACAAAAAAATTCCCAGAGCCAGATGATTTTAACACAGGGTTCTACCAGACTTTCAGAGATGAGTAAGGTCAATACTTCTCAAATTATTCCATAAATAGAAACATAAGGGGCACTGCCCAATTCACTTTTAAAGGCCATAGCTACTCTGAAAAACAGACAGTGTATATGAGACAATTTCTCTTATAAACATATACACAAAAATTTTCAGTAAATACTTGCAAACAAAATCCAAGAACACATAAAAAGATCATTCACCATGATCAAATTGGCTTCCTCAGACAGTTGCAGGGATGGTCCAATGTATATAATTCAATAAATATAACCCACCATATAAACATCATAGGGGAAAGCAACACATGATCTTTTCACTAGCTGCAGTGAAGACCTTCATCAAAACCTAATAACCCTTTATGACAAAAGTCCTTGAGAGACTAAGGATACAAAGCACATACATCAACATAATAAAGGAAATTTAAGGAAAGCTCACACCCAATATCAACCTAAATGGAGAGAAACTCAAAGCATTCCCATTAAAAACAAGACAAGGTTGCCCATTCTCTTTATACTAATTCAATATTCTACTTAAAATCTTAGCTAGAGCAATAAGACAATTGAAGGAGATCAAGGGGATACAAATTGGAAAGGAAGAAGTCAAAGTACTTTTTTAGCAGATGATATGCTAATATCCACAAGTGACCCTAAAATCTCTCATTTTAAGATGGAAACACGCAGAAAGAATCAAAAAAAAAAAACCAAGCAAAAAAACAAGACAGAATAATACAAACAAAACAATTCTGAATAATAAAAGAATTGCTGAAGGTATCACCATCTCCAACCTTAAATTATACTACAAAGATATAATAATAAAAGCACTATGGTATTGGTATAAAAATAGACACATAAATCAATGGAATGAAATTGAAAACACAGAAATGAATTCACATTCCTATTGATACCTAATCTTTGATAAAGAAGCCAGAAAGTCATGCTGGAAAACCAAACCCAGAATCTTCAACAAATTATACTAGTCAAACTGAATGCCCTATATGTAGAATATTGCAAATAGATCCATACTTATCCCTCTGTATAAAACTCAATTACAAATGGACATAAACCCAGATGCACTGATAGAAGAGAAAGTGGAGAATAGTCTGGAACAGGAAAAGACTTTCTGAACAGAGCACCAATAGCAGGCCTTAAGATCAGTAATTAGTAAATGTGACCCCATAAAGCTGAAAAGCTTCTGTATACCAAAGGACACCATCATTTGGACAAAGTAGCAGCCTACAGAATGGGGAAAGATTAGCAGTTACACATCTGATAGAGGACTGATATCTGAAATATATAACCCAAAAAACTAGACATTAAGAAAAAAAACAACCCAATTAAAAAAAAATAATGGGGTTAAAGATCTAAACAGAATTTCCGGAAGAGGAAATGCAAATGGCCAAGAAACAAATAAATTTTCAACATCCTTAGTCATCAGGGAAATGCCAATCAAACTACCTTGAGATTTCATCTTACACCAGCGCCAAGAATGACCAAGATCAGTAAAACAAATGACAACTCATGATGGTGGGGATGCAGAGTAAGAAGAATTCTCATCTAATGCTAATGAGAGTGCAAACTTGTATAGCCACTATGCAAATCAGAAAGGTGAGACTTGATCTACCTCAACATTCAGCTATAACACTCTTGGGTATATACCTAAAGGACCCTTCATCCTATTACAGAGACACTATCTCAACCTTGTTCATTGTTGCACTAGCCATAATTGTCAGAAACTAGAAATAGCCAGAAACTGGAAGCAACCTAGTTTTTTGCAATGAAATATTATTCATCTATTTAAAATGAAATAATGAAATTTTAAGGTAAATGGATAGAATGAGAAAATATTCTGAATAATGTAACTCAGGCCCAGAAAGACAAGTATAGTATGTATTATCTGTGAATGTTGTTAAGTCTTCGATAAGCAAACTATAATCCATATAACCAAGGAGGTTAGGATAGAGTATGGAAATGGGGGAGGAAGCGATGACATTCCCTAGGAAAGGGAAATAAAATAGATAGTTATAAATGGATGGAAGGAGAGAGAACTGGAGGAGCAAACAAGGATGGGATGGAAGAGGGGTGCAGAGGGAGGATAAGAAAAGGGATAGCTAAAACTAAAGGCCATTTGAGGGGTCGTATGGAAGCCTAATACAGTAGAACCCTCCTAAAATATATTCAGGTATGAAGGCAATCCAAACAAAATTATCAAATAATGGGAGAGACAGAGATAACCAGATCGCTCATCACCAAATGGTGCTTCAGTACCAGGAATGGGTTACATCTAATTGAATTGTTGGGCAAAGTTTTTCCATGAGAAACCCCAAACAACCCAAGCCATTGCTAAGGCTATTGGTTGCTCTCCACAAACATACAGTAAGACCCTACTGCTGAAGACAACACTTATACAATTTATTGAACACAAAGTAGAGCTGGTGCCTACCTAGTGCCTTCACTCCTGTGGACTAGTTAGTGTTCATAACATACTCTTCACTCTGCCAAAGGAGAAAGGTAAATACCAATCTAGTTACAAGCTCCTCTATCTACAAGGATGACCTTTCTGCAAGATGTGCTAGTGCAATAGTGGCACAAAGCTTGTGATAGTAAACAAGTGATATCTGATTCAGATTTAAGGTCCAGCCAATGAAATCCATCCACATCCAACAATGCTCAGGTAGCCAAGAACCTAAGGCCGGATAAGCCAGGAACCCAAGTGAAAACAAAGGACTACTCTTCTGTTACAGGAACATGTAACAACTCCTAGTGGCATTCTGCTATACTCATAGATTAGTGCCTTGCTCAGACATCATCAGAGAAACTTCTTCATGCCGTTGATGGGAACAAATACAGAGATCCCTTGCTAGACAATGTGTAGTGAATTAGACCTTGGAACACTCAGTCCTAAATAAATGTCTCCATCAAATCTCTCTCCTCAGAGTTCAGGAAATCATGAAGAAGAGGAAACAGAAAGATCATAAGAGTCAGAGAAGAAGGGGGACACCAAGAAAACCAAGATGCTCTAAACACAGCAGGACTGATGAACATGTGAACTCACAGGAACTGAGGCAGCATGTATAGGGCTTACATGGATCTGCACCAGATGGAGTTCCATTGCTGAGTGGAGAAGTAGACACAAGCCCCATCCATAACCCAGAGGTTATCTGCAATTGCTAACTACTTGCAAATGAAAATTAGTTTTCTCCCTGTGGTAGTTTGAATTTAATTGGCTCCTATAAGTTCATAGAAAGTGGCACTATTAGGATGTGTGGCCTTATTGAAATAGGTGTGTCCTGTTGGAAGAAGGATACAACTGTGGGAGTGAGCTTTGAGGTTTCATATGCTCAAGCTACACCCAGTGTGGACACAGATTTCTTCCTGTTGCCTGTGAATAAAGGCGTAGAACTTTCAGTTCCTTCTCCAGCATAACGTCTTCCTGAATGCTGCTTTGCTTTTCACCATGATGATAATAGAATAAACTTCTGAACTGGAAGCCAGCCTCAATTAAATGTTTTTCTTTATAAGGGTTATGGTCACGATGTCTCTTCATAGCAGTGGAAACCCTAAGACAGTCCCACAGAATCTCACTGGGGATACAAATCACTCTCAAGGCAAACTCCATGCTCAGCTGTAGATAACTAACAGAAAAACTCAATAACATCTTTGGAGGTTCTTCATCTCGTAATATTTTCTTAGAGAATTTTTTTCACCTTATAGGTCCTTTGCGATACTATGGCTACTAGTTTTGTGTTTTTAAGGGATTCCTATGTGTATGAAGGTATGTCTCTGTATCTATACATGTTTCTCAGGCTTTTTCTTTGACTCTTTTTCTTCTATTTTTTGACATAGTTCAGTATGTTGGTTTTTGTTTTATCATATTTGATTTTTATTCTTCAGATGTCTGTTTGTTTTCTAATGAGAGACAGAAGGGGTATGGGTTCAATTGGGAGGAGAAGTGGAAAGGAACTCAGAGGTTTAGAAGGGTAGAAACCATAATCATAATATATTTTATTAAAAATATATTTTCATATTTTCAGTAAAATAAAGGAGAATGTTTTGAAGATTTAGTTGAGCTATTTACTAAACAGTTTGTTTGACTTTGTGACTGTCATCTGTGTTTTCCTAAGACAACTTGAACTAATGTCTATTTACTCTGGATAGGACACTGACAACAAAGAAAGGATTACAGCCAAGCTCAGCTCAGTGAAGCAGTAAGTTTATTCGGGTTACTTACAGAAGTATAACAGGGGTGACTTAGTGGGCATGGGTGACCCAAAGTTATTTGAATCACCAAAAAGCCCATCCCAAACTGGGTGACGGTTAATGAAATTTGGAGCTTTGGATTTTAACTTCTAGGCAGGTGAGTTGGTCAGTCTCTTCTCCCTTGTAGTTGTTCCAGCTTTCACAGTCTTGGAGAATGCCACTGTGAACCTTTTTAAGTTTTAGGAAGCTTCCTGGGACTTCTGTGTTGTGTTGACTTCTTGTGCTTTAACGGAGTATTTCCATTCAGAAGAAATAGGTATACAATACTATACTCCTTCCTCTGGCTCTTACATTCTTTCCATTTTTTCTTGCTTAATATTCTCTGAGCCTAAGAGAGTGGAATATAGATATTTAATTCTTTTGCTCACCTATGACAGAGTATTAGGCCACACCGCTGTAGCAACTTTTTGTCTTAGGAGCTTGAGACTATATGGTCTATTACTGGGGTGAGAGGTTCCTGGCATAGAATCTGACAGCAGGAGTAACCTATGTGTGTGGCAGGGTAGATACAGATATTAAAAGACAACCTGACAGGAGCAGAACAACAGTGGCCTTCCCAGCTGGGCCTGTTTTCCAAAGTACCAGATGTCGGTGTGGGGATAGTTCTTTCCCAGAATCCTCTGTAGTTTATTCAACACCGTGAAAACCAGCCAGAAATGAAAGAGTTTGCAACTCAGTCCCAGGCTTACTTTTCCATATCTTGGGCCAAAGAACACAGTGTTTTCAGCAATAGGGACTTTTTATCTAGTTTATCTCACAGGTTTTGGACGATGTTTGGAGACAAGCACACACAGATCTGAAGTAGGAAAGCCAGATCTCCTCTCCAGAGCAAGTTTCTTGATGAATTCACACAGTATGTGACAGTTCATCAATATATCTGCAAAAGACACATTTGCTCCTCTATAATATAGAAGATCATATCAAATCGTTACCTGTTCTAAAAGAACAGAAGGGACAAAGAAGGAGCCCAGTGGTGTATGCTGAACAGGTTTGTGTTGAGTCCAGTCGCAATATGCAGAACCCAGAACACCTGTCCTCTTTCTAACCTGCATGGATTTACCCAGGTATGTCTTATCTGCTGGGCTATGCATCAGAAATGGGGACTGACCAGAGATCAAAACCATTTTCTCCCTTAGAATGATATTAGGGATAAATGCTTGATTCTGAAGGGTTATGTGCTTTAAATTTTGTAAAGTCGTGATGTGTGGCAGGGGCTACTCATGATCAAGAGGGATCAAACTAACAGAAGTATATGTCTTTACTAGTGTTTAACATGAGATTCACATTGTCTACATTTGGCAGTGAGGACCAACTGTTTGGAAGACTGGTACCCACAGTCACTGTTTATAAGTGGAGCCAGGTAACCTGAAAAGCTGAACAAGCTGGACTGGGACTGAACAAGCATGTGATCAAACCAGACTCTCTGAATGTGGCTGACAATGAGGGCGGATTGAGAGGCCGATGATAATGGCACCAGGTTTTGATTCTACTGCATGTACTGGATTTTTGGGAGCCTAGTCTGTTTGGATGCTCACCTTCCTAGACCCGAATGGAGTGGGGAGGGCCTTTGACCCTCAGGGCAGGGCACCCTGACTACTCTTAGGACTGGAGAGGAATGGGGAAGGAGAGTGGGGGGAGTGGGAGAAAATGGGAGGATGGGAGGAGGTGGAAAATTTAAATAAATAAATAAATAAATAAATATCAAGTTATAAGATAATGATTGATGTCTCCCACTAGAGGTCGCTTTCTTAGACTTCAGCCTCACTTTATGCCAGGCTCAAATAAAGAAATACATCAAGTGTTTTCTTTTTTAAAGTCTGGGTCAAATGGATGCTATCTCATAGTGCTTTGTTACCACCTCGTAAGACTAAGGGAACATAGTGGAACCCTTTGTCTTCCCACCCCAAGAGCATTGCATGTAGGTTACTTTATTTTTCCTTCCCTCACAAATGACCACTGGGAAAGAAGCAACTTGTTGGAATAGTTGTTCTTCCTGGAGAAAAGCTCTCTGTGTCACCTCTTCACTCTTTAGCAACGGTGAAGGAGAGCCTGTTGAGTCTGGTCATACCCATGTGATTCCACATGACCTTGATACCCTTTGACCTTGATTGATTCTACATATTCTGGTGAATCTTGGCCTGCTTGTGTAGGACTTTCAACCAAAATAAATAAAGACCACAAGCCAGGGAAGCCTAAGGTAACTTCTAATGCTTATATAGACAAGGGAGTGTCTTGGCTTTCTTGTCTGTTTAGCCTCTGACAATTTCATTAAATGCTATTTCTACTGTCTCCTGTTACTTAAAATTCATAAATCTGTCACCCCCCCAATCATATTTCTCAATCTAGCTAAGAAACAAGTGTGACAGATCATGGGATGAATTTCTCATTTAAAGGGGCCTACCAGTTAGAGTGTATGGATTAGGAGAGCCTCTCTGTAATTTACCACACATAACTTAGATTTAAGTCCTTGAAATCTAGAGATTATCAAACACAAAGACATGAAAAAAAACCATGGAGGGAGATGGCATCAGGATGCTTGTTTTCTTTAGCCTGTCTATGTCATAGCAACCACAAAGTAAAACAAATAACAACAGCAACTAAAACAAAATTAAGGGCATCTGGGGAGCAAAATGAAAGCCAGAAGAGTGTGGAGAAAAGAAATCTTGGGGGGAGGGGTGCCTGCATGTGTGCGTACATGTGTGTGTGCGTGTGCGTGTATGTGTGTGCATTCTATCTCAGAGGAAAGAGACCTTAAAATACAAATTGAGCAAGCATCAAGATCACAAAACGTGCATCTGTCTCCAGCCTCCCACACAAGCAAGCCGATCCCATCTCAGCTACCACAGCTGTCCCTTCTGGCAACAGCCTGTCCAGCGCCTGGCACCCTATCATTTGGGTCCTGACTGGAATCTATGCTTTTCCAAGACTCAATTCTAGACTGCTGTAAATTCACATAGAACCTCCTGGGTCTAGCTATCTCAAAGCTCCCCCTGGTGGCTGGTCACTGTTGGCGACACGAGGCTGGAGACACTCCCAAGTCTCCTAAGTCAAGTAGCTCAAGTGGCTAGGTGACCAAAGAGTTAGAAAATTCTAAGTCTACCAAAAATAGGCACCATTCTGACAAAATATTTTGTATCAGAAATATGCAATTCACTTAACAAATCATTAAAGGTGGATAATCTGTGTAATATATATTGTTGCTCTCCAGCACTCTTTTTATTTAATACCAAGCCAGAAGGATGAATTATTGTAGAATAACTTTCCCTCTTACATTATACTATATATTTAAATATACTTTTATGTATTTCTATTTAATGACATGTAATTGATACATAATTATAATCATTTGACATCAAAACCAGTTAATTTAGGTAGAAAACTTAATGGTGTGTGACTTGGTGCCTAGTGAAGCTTTTAAAAGTCTACATTTGCTTCTTTAAAAATGTTTATTGTAGGTGTGGGTGGGAATGGGAGGATGGGGGAGGGGAAACTGTTGTTGGTATTAAAATAAATTCAATAAATAAAGAGTAAAAAATATTTATTATGCAAATTGAATATAACAATTTCTCTTATTTTCTGACCTAATTTTCTATGTTAATGCTGTATTTCACAATTTTGAATGACTGTGTTCTATCTTCCAAATAAATGAATTCAGAGGAAGAAGCAGTAAATATGTTTTGTAAAACAATATGTAAAAATACAAAGGATCTACTAACATGGCTACTTTCATTTTTCTGTAAATAAATAAAATTCAGGAGTCAGATATTAGGGTATAAACCAAAAAGCCATGGCAAAATGATCAACTGACCCGTCTCTCCATCTTTCCAGATAAAAAGGCTCACCAAACTTTTAGGCCTCTCCCTATTCCTTCCTGTGTCTCTCTATCCTCATCTGGCTCAGCCAAAATTACTCAATGGTTTATTGTGGCCAGCTGAACATGGATTGCCATCTGAATCAAGGTTTAACTTTTGGCAGTTTGGAAGGACAGTGCAAGGCTATGTCCCCCAACAACAAACCACAGTGGTCTGGTACAAGAGGGCTTGTGTGGAAGTCTCATCTGGGTCTCATTACCATGATCCCATTAGGAGTCCAGAACAGTGAAAACCAAAAAGGAAAGTTTGGGAGCAAAGAACTGGGGTGTGACTGAATGCCTGCGGCATGGAAATCCTAGGTGTGTGTGATCACCTTGGAGGCTCAGTGGTACTGGAAGGGAATCACTTAGGTATCATCACTTTGATGATGTCACTAACCAAGATGGTGACCAATCACAAGATTGCCACTTTCTTGATGACATCACTAGTCAAGATGGTGGCTAAGTTATTTGGTTGCTGCCATCTAGATGACATCACTAGCCAAGCCATTTAACTAGCCAAGTTCAATGGTGTCACCTTCTTGATATTAGCTAAGATGTTGGCCAAGTTACATGGTTGCTTCTTTTTGAGTTCAGCTCTCTGATAAAATTGGCCCATTCCCCATCAGGACAAAAGTTTTCATGGGATCTAAAAGATGCAAGAGATAGACACACAGGGCAGGAGGAAGTGTCCTGAGGTAGCCAAGCCCAAAACAGCAGAGCAAACAAACAGAATAAAAAAATGCCATTGTGTCAAACCAAGGAAGAGGAGTTCATATGTCTTACCACCAGTTGTGACCGGGTTCTCCAAGGTTGTCATTTGGACCTCATTTTATCTCTGTTTGGCTCCTAAGCAAAAGTTGCTGCTGGGAAAAAGAATCCATAAAAAAAAGCAGAAGGAATGGGAAAGTGTGTTTGAGGTCTGTGTGGATATTAGACGTAAAGCAAAAGATAACCAGAACACAATCCACAACCACAGAAAAGCTATATAACAAAGAGGACCCTAAGAGAGATATATATGGATCCCCCTGGAAAGAGGAAATAGATAAGATCTCTTTAGTAAATTGGGAGCATGAGGGGTGGTAGAAAGAAAGGAAGAGGGCAGAAGTAGGTTGGCAAGAAGAACTTTAGGGAATGGGATGGTTGAGATAAATGGAACCTACATCCAGATCATTATGGGGAAACCCACAGAAACAACTGGCCAGAGCTAGTGGGAGCTCACTGACTCTGGACTGACAGCAGGTGAACCTGCATAGGACCAAACTAGGCCCTCTAAATGCAGGCGGCAGTTGTATGGTTCAGCAGTTTGTGGGGCCACTGGCAGCAGGACTAGGATCTATTCCTAGTGAGTGAACTGGCTCTTTGGAGCCTATTCCCCATGGAGGGATTCCTTGCTTGGCCTAGATACAGGGGAAGGGCCTTTGTCCTGCCTCAATGTGATGTGTCAGACTTTGTTGACTCCCCATGGAGGCCTTATCCTCTATGAGGAGAAGACGGAGGTAAGGTGAAGGTGAGGAAGCAGGAGGAGGAGGCGGGGGGGGATTGGAATTATTAGGTAAAATAAAAACTTGTTTAAAAAGGGAAAAAGAAAGAGAGAAAATGTTAAACCTAAAAAATTCCTGATATGAAAAAAATCCAGGAAATCTGATACACTATGAAAAGACCTAACCTAAGAATAAGACGAATAGAAGAAGGAGAAGAATCCCAGCTCAAAAATCCAGAAAATATTTTCAACAAGATCATAGAAGAAAAATTTTAAGAAGCTTAGAGAACATCAAATTATTGGATCAGAAAGAAAGATTCCTTGACATATAATAACCAAAACACTAAACATACAAAACAAAGTGAGAATATTAAGACTACTAAAACATGCAAAGGAAAAGGATGAAGTAACATTTAAATGAAGATCTACTAGAATTACTCTTGACTTCTCAGTGGAGACTCTAAAAACCAGAGGGACCTAAACAGATGTCTTGCATACTCTAAGACACCACAAATGCCACCTCAGACTACTATATTCAGAAAAAATTGCAATGACCATTGATAGAAAAATCATGATAATCCATGAAAAAATCAAATTCAAACAATATCTATTTTCAAATCCAGTCCTATGAAAGATACTAGAAGAAAAGTCCAACCCAAGAATGTTAACTATACCCATTAAAATAGATGATATAAATAATCTCACATCAGCAAAAAGAAAGGAACAGAACGCACACACATACATACACAAGCACACTCACATACAGAGCGAGAAAGAGAGAGAGACATATACACACTTGTGCACACACTCACAGCAACAAAAAAAAATAACAGAAATTAACAGTCATTTGTCACTGATGTCATTTACGATGGACTCATTTCCCCAATAAAAAAGACACAGACTAACAGAATAGATGAAAAAACAGGATTCATCCTTCTGCTGCATACAAGAAACACCTCAACATCAAAGATAGATATTATCTTGTGTAAAGGGTTGGGAAATGGTTTTCCAAGCAAATGGACCTAAAAAGCAAGCTGGTGTAGCAATTCTAATATCTAACAAAATAGACTTCAAGACAAAATTGTTCAAAAGAGTCAGAGAAGAACACTTCATACTTATTAAAGGAAAAACCCAGCAAGATAAAGTATCAATGCTTAACCTTTATGCCTCAAACACAAGGGCACCCACATTTGTATAAGAAACATTGCTGAAGCTTAAATTACATATCGACCTTCCCACACTGATATTGTGGGAGACTTCAATACTCCACTCTCACCAATGAACAGGTCATCTAGATAAAAACTAACAAAGAAACACTGGAAGTAACAAATGTTATGAACCAAATGGACCTAACATATACTCAAAAGAATTTACCTTCTGAGCACTTCACAGGACTTTCTCCAAAATTGACCAGCCTACAGTCTTCAACCCCAGAGAACCTAGACAACAAAAAAGACCCTAAGAGATACATTCATGGACCTATATAGAAAGAAGAAAAAGACAAGATCTCCTGAGTAAATTGGGAACATGGGGACCTTGGGGGAGGGCTTAAGGAGGAGGGAAGAGGCAGAGAGGGGAGCAGAGAAAAAACATAGAGCTCAATAAAAATCAATTTAAAAAGTAAATAAAGAAAAAACAGCCCCACTCATCAGCCTTACATAGCAGGCAGTGGTAACACATACCTTTAATAACAGTAGCCACACTAGTTGCCATATAAACCAGGCAGTGCATGCCTTTAATCTCAGTGGGGGCATGTCTTTAATTCCAGCCCTAGAGTGGATTATAAAATGGGAGGAGACACCTCTCAGTCTCAGTCTAATTTTGAGATTTCTGGAGGCAGGATCACCATTTTCGGACTGAGGTCCAGGTATGAGCTAGTGGCTGGCTGCTTTGCTTTTCTGGTCTTCAGATTGAACCTTAATTTATATCTCTGAGTTTTTAGATTAATCGAGTATCCCAAAATAGAAATAGAAGGAACATTGCCCAATTCATTTTATGAAGGTACAGTCACACTGATACCTAAACCACACAAAGATCCAACAAAGAAAGGGAATTACAGACAATTCCTCTCATAAACATAGATGCTAAACACTTAACAAACACGAACAATCAGAATCCAAGAACACATTAAAAAGATAATTCACCATTGTGAAATAGGCATCTACCTAGTGATACAGGGATGATTCAGCATATGAAAATTAGTCAATGTAATTCACCATATAACAAAACTGAAAGAAAAAAACAACATGGTCATCTTATTAGATACTGAAAAAGTTTTGACACCCCTTCATGATAAAATTCTTGGAGCAATCAGGGATGTAACAGACATACTTAAACACAATAATGGCACTTTACAACAAGCCCATAGCGAACATCAAATTTAATGGAGAGAAACTCAAAGCAATTCTACTAAAATCAGGAAGAAGACAAGGCTGTCCACTCTCTATCTATTCAATATAGTATATAAGCTCCAGATAGAGCAATAAGGCAACTAAGGGAGATCAAGGGTATATAACTGGAAAGGAAGAAGTCAAAGTATTACTATTTGTTGATAATATGATAGTATACACAGGTGATCCCAAGACTTCTACCAGGGAACTCCTACAGTTGATAAACACCTTCAGTGAAGTGGCTGGACACAAAATTAGCTCAAACAATCAGTACTCTTTCTAATTACAAATAACAAATGGGCTGAGAAAGAAATCATGAAAACAACACCCTCACAATAGGCACATATATTATATATAATATAATATAATATAATATAATATAATATAATATATTTTAGGGATAACTTAAATCAAGAAAGTGAAGGACTTGTAAGGCAAAAACTTCAAGTCTTTGAAGAAAGAAATTAAAAAATTTGTCAAAAGATGGATAGATGTCCCACATTCATGAAATGGTAGAATAAGCATAATAAAAATGACCATCTTACAGAAAGCAACCCATCAAAATTCCAACATAATTCTTTGCATACCTTGAATGAACAATATTTAACCTCATATAGAAAAACAAAAGTCCAAATAGCTGAACAACAAAAGAGCTATTAGATGTATACCATCCCTGATTTCAATATGTACTATAAAGATATAGTAATAAAGCCCACATGCTGTTGGCATAAAAACAGACTGGTTGATCACTGGAATCAAATTGAAGACCCAGATGTAAATCCACACACCTATAAACACCTGATTTTTGATTAAGAACCAAGAAATATACAATTAAAAAAAACAACTAAAGCGTCTTCAACAGATGGTGCTGGTTGTGCACTGTGTATAGATACATTGCAATGATTGATTTAATAAAGAGTTAAATGGCCAATAGCTAGGCAGCAGGCATAGGCTGGACTTCTGGGTAGAGAGAGGAAGTAGATGGAATCTAGGTATGTAGGAGATTCCAACAAAAGATGGAGGGATTTAGACATACAGAATTAAAGATAGGTAAAAAGCCATGTGGTAAATTGTAGAGTAATAAAAATGGGTTAATTTGGGGCTGGAGAGATGGCTCAGTGGTTAAAAGCACTGACTGCCCTTCCAGAGGTCCTGAGTTCAATTCCCAACAACCACATGGTGGCTTACAACCATCTGTAATGATATCTGGTACCTTCTTCTTGTCTGTAGGCGCACATGCTGGCAGAAAACTGTATACCAAATAAATAAATAAATAAACAAATTGTTCTTTAAAAAGTAAAAAAGAAATGGATTAATTAAGACCTACTTAGAAACAAACCTAAATTATAGGTTATTCATTGATAATTAATAATAGGTCTCCATGTCATTATTTGGAAGCTGGCAGGTGGGATAGAGAAATATTCATTACAACTGGTCTAACTGGATGTCTGCATGTAGAAGAATCATAATAGATTCATATTTATCATCCTGCATAAAACTTAAGTCAAGTGGATCAAAGACCTCAACATAAAATTAGATACACTGAACCTGAGAGAAGAAAAAGTGGGGAACAGCCTTGAACACACTGATTGGCACAGGAGACAACTTCCTGAATAGGACACCAACACTAAAAACTTAAGATCAACAATTAATAAATGGAACCTCATGAACCAGGAAAGCTTTAATAAGGCAAAGGATATAATCAATAGGACAAAATAGCAGCCTCCAAAATGGGAAATGATTTTTACCAACTCCACATATGACAGAGGGCTAAAACCAAAATAATGAAAGAACTCAAGAAACTAGATAACAACAAACTAAAAATGGGATACAGATCTAAACAAAGAATTCTCAACAGAGGACTCTCAAGGGCTGAGAAACACTTAACATCCTCAGCTGCCAGGGAAATGCAAATCAAAACTACTTTGAGATTCCATCTTACAGCTGTCAAAATGACTGATCAAAAACACAAGTGACAGCTCATGCTGGAGAGGATTGGAGTAAAGGATACTCCTCTATTGCTGGAAAGAGTGAAAACTTGTATAGCCACTGTGGAAATCAATATGGTGGTTCCTCAGAAAATTGAGAATCAGTCTACCTCAAGATCCAGCTATACCACTCCTGGGCATATATCTAAAGGATGCTCCATAAGGTGTTCTTACCATGAGAACACCTGCTCAGCTATGCTCATAGCAGCTTTATTCATAACAGCCAGAAACCAAAAACAGCCTAGGTGTTCCTCAACCAAAGAATGGATAAAGAAAATGTGGTTTATTTACATAATGGAGTATTACTCAACTGTTAAGAGCAATTACATCATGCAATTTGCAGGCAAATAGATGGAACTAGAAAAATCATCCTGAGTGAGGTAACCCAGACCCAGACAGACAAACAGACGATGTACTCACTTATAAGTGGATATTAGCTGTTAAGTAAAGGATAATCATGCTATAATCCACAGACCCAAAGAAACTGAGTAACAAGGAGAGCTCAAGGGAGGACACATGGATCTCCCTGAGAATGAGAAATAGAATAGATCTTTTGGGTGGACTGGGGGCAGGTGAGGATGAGAACAGGAAGGGTCAGGTGGGAATTGGGGAGGGGTGGTCGGAAAGAGTACTGGGAGAGAGGACTACATTTGGGAGGCTTTGTGGAAACCTAGTACAGTAGAAACTCCCTGGAATCTATGAGGGTGACCCTAGTGACCTCCTAGTAATGCGGGCTATGAAGCCTGAAGTGGCCATCTTCTGTAACCAGGCAAGGCTTCCAGTGGTGAAAATGGGACATCAACCCAGCCCCGAAACCTCTGACCTACAATTTGTAAGGTCTGCAAGATGTGTTTGGGGAAGAGAGGTGCAAACTTTGTGGGAGTGGCCAACAAATGACTGGTCCAACTTGAGGCTCACACCACTAGAGGGAGCCCATGCCTGACATAGCCTGGATGACCAGGAACATAGGCTCAGGAGCCCAGGGACCTAGGATAGAACCAAATATGACTGGACACAAACTAAAATAAAAAATCAATTAAATGATCCCTGATGATATCTGCTATACTCATAGTTTGGATCCTAGCCCAATCATCATTAGAGAGGCTTCATCCTGTAACTGATTGGAGCAGATGCAGAGACTCACCATCAAACATTATGTGCAGCCCAGGGAACCTTGCAGACTGGGATGAGGAAAGATTGTAGGAGCTAGAGATGGGCCCAGGGCACGATGAGAACATGACTCACTGAATCAACTAAGAAGGGCTCATAAGGGCTCACAGAGACTGAATTGACAGTCATAGAGTCTGTATGGTTCTGAACTTGGTCCTCTGTATATGCAATGATTGTGTAGTTTGGTGTTCTTGTAGGACTTTTAACACAGTGGGGCTGGGGGATGTCTCTGCTCTCGGGACCCTATTCTTCCTTCTGAGTTAACTCTTACAGTCTTAATTAGAGGGTTTGTGCCTAGTTTTTTGTAACTCATTATGTCATGTTCGGTTGATATCCCTGGGAGGTCTGCCCTTTTCTGAAGGGAAATGGAGAAGTGAATCTCAGGGAGAGGTGGAGAAAGTGAATCTCAGGAGGTGGAGAAAGTGAATCTCAGGAGGTGGAGAAAGAACTGGAAGGAGTGGAGAACGGGGAAACTGCAGGTGGAATATATTGTACAGGAGAAGAATAAATTTTTCAAAAAAGAAAAGAAAGAAAATTGGTAATGGAAAGTGAATTTATTTACACCTAGATCAAAACAACATGATAAATGCTACTGATTTTTCTCCATCATTTTGGTAGCAGTGATATCATTTTATAGAAAAGATATGAAGTAAACCCCAAAGATTCATATATGTTAATTTAAGCACAAAAAAAAGGTTTCATAATTGTGCAAAGTCACCTCTTAAGAGTCAAATTCTTCTAGCTGGCACCAAGAATATTAGCCTTATTTTACTCCCAGTGTAGGATTTCTAAGGACATTTTAATTCCTTCGGGTCCATCTCTTCAATAATCTGACAACCATAAGGAGGGACACAGGTGTCTTCTTTTAATGTATCCATTTATCCATGGGAGCAATGGTTATAAAGGGTACACTGAGGACAGGCAGGTGTTCAGGGGTTGTGTGGTGAATCAGAGACATAACCAGGTGGGAACAGGTACACACACAATCTTGTAAGGAGTCTGGGGAGAGTTAGAGAAAGGACAGAAAGGCGGGATGACAGGAGACATTATAGTCAGCATAGGAGAAGGGGATGGGGGCCAGAAAGTAAGCAAAATAAGTATAGATAACCAGGAACAAAGCAGGAGATAGACAGAAAGTACTGCAGGCAAAAGGCCTCCAAGGCTGTGCTTTTCTCCACTGGTGTTATTTTAGCTTCTTGAGACGAAGATAGATCCCATTCTTGGACTTTAGCACAGTTCTTTGCACGAGGACCGGAACTTTGGTGGGATCTGACAGCAACTCAAAGCGGAGCAGGGTCAGGGCCACGGCGACCTTCAATTCATTCATGGCAAACTGTTTCCCGATGCAGTTTCTGGGCCAGGCAGAGACAGTAAACTAAGATTTAGCCTCAGACCTGTTCTTAGTTAATTAAGCATTGGCCCATGATCCCCATTCAGAGCCGGGTATTAGGTCCTCCTTCATGGTCCTAGACTGACTCCTGATTTTTGACAAAGTCTTTTACTCTTCCAGGACTAGCTCTGACCCTGGTCCTGCCCTCAGACACAAGGTATATCAGTTGAATAGTGCCAGCACTATGGGGCACAGAGTCCTTCCACACGAGACTTTTAATGAGTTAAAAGTCAGTCGATTCCCTCACTAACAATCCCTGGATCTCCAGCTTAGATTCTCCGGTTTGGGGCAATACGCTAAGGGGTGGGTCACATTCCTGGACATTATTATCTCTATATCAAACATATAAATGATTTCAGCATTAGTGAAAAGTTAAACATCATCTTGGTGTTTCTCAAGTTGCTCCCTTAATCCTCTTTCCATTCGGGGTCAGAGTCATCCATTAGTCCTTCAAACTACCAGCATCTGTAGCCATGTATCCTCTAGGCTCCTGACATCCAGTGGCTGCACCTTGTTTTGTTTTGTTTTTTTAAGCTTGTTAAGATGAAACTCTTATACCTGGATAAACTTTATCCTAAAAATATTCCTTCCAGTGAAGCACTGTACCTCTAACTTGCTCAATGGAATTTGAATTGGCATTGTAGAAGTCACAGAACTATTGAATCAGAAGAGCAACCTTTGGACCCATTCATTATGAGGTTCGGGCCATTTGTGATCTATAAGATGCATCCTGTAGATCTGGTGGGTTTCCGCAGCAGCACTTTGCTGCTTGTCTCAGCCAGCAGCACCATGCAGAGGGATTTTCTCAGGAGCAGTCCTTTGCCACCACATTCCTTGGCAGGCCAAGCCTGCTTACTAAGTCCCTTTCCTCATGATTAATTTTTCAAACAGGGAAAATTGCCAGAATTTTTATACACGGTGAATATTTGTGCGGCCAAGAGTCAAAAACGTGTGAGATGGCTGTTACTGTGTCCAGCCTACAATAATCTGTAATCTTACACATACATGACTTCAACAGAAGGACCAGCAAAGCTCTGATTTCCAATACATTGAAATATAGGTTGCTACCTAACATGTCACATTACAGTATTAAATGTGAATACTCTATATGTATCTCATATATATAAATGAGTATACATAAGTTCATGGTAGTATTCCCTTGCTGATATAATTGAAAAGACATGTTGGGAAGCCCAGCTGCGGTGGCACCCACCTTTAATCCCAGCACTCGGGAGGCAGAGGCAGGCAGATCTCTGTGAGTTTGAGGCCTGCCTGGTCTACAAGAGCTAGTTTCAGGACAGGCTCCAAAGCTCCAGAGAAACCCTGTCTCAAAAAAACAAAAAGAAAAAGAAAAGAAACAGAAAAAATATGTTTTGCTCTATTGAGATTTTGGGTAAAAGAAATTCTCCCTTCAAGTTTCTGACAATTGAAAAGAACACTTTAAAGTTGGTTCATATGAAATTCTGAAAATTTGATATTCAAAAATCAAGGATATAAGAAAATATACTAATTTTAACATAGATTTTTTTTCAGTGCCCACAGAGCAGTGGGTTAAATTTCTGAGGTTTGGACTGAAATGCCTTCTTTTTTTTTGATACAGACACACATGTCACCTAAATGCATATGAGAACTGTTGTGTAAACAGGCCTCATAAAGCCCTAAGCAATGAGAAATATCAAACATTGGCATATGCCAACCATGTCCACTATCCCATTCTCCTTACCTTGCTCCTCCTGAGAAGGGCAGGAAGGCATGGCTGTGACGGGCAGCATTTGGTGCAAATCTAGAAGGGTCAAAGATCTGTAGAGAGAGCATGAGGGCCAGGACGAATGGGAGTTAAGACCCTGTTTCCAATGCATAAAAGAATAGAATGCCTATATTAGAAATTGAGAGACCCTCCTCTCCTCCCAGGGTTTTCATACCTCTGGGTTTGGCCACAATCTTGGGTTATGGTGAAGGCCATAGAAGGAGAGACTAACCGTGAAACCTGTGGGGCAGAAAGGACATAGATGGGCAGGTAATTATGCCAAAGATGTAGACAACAATGAGGACCCTAAGAGAGACTTACATAGATCTAATCTACATGGGAAGTAGAAAAAGACAAAATCTCCTGAGTAAAGTGGGAGCATGGGGACCTTGGGAAAGGGTTGAAGGGGAGAGGAGAGGCAGAGTGGGGAGCAGAGAAAAATGTAGAGCTCAACAAAAATCAATTAAAAAATAACAGCAAAAAAAGATGTAGAGCTTTTAGACCCTCAGGAAGTGAGGGATAAAAATACACTAACGGTTTGCATCCATAAATCATCACAGAGCAAAATGTTCCTATTGGGGATGAGGAACTGAGTAAAGAATCCATTAGAAAAAAAAAAAGTGCACCTAGCAATAATGAATCAAGGGGTCTTGCTTGTGATAAGCACATAAATGAAAATACATACACAGCCTTCCATCAGTTTTTGGACTATACATTAGCTCATATGACACCTCTAAGACCCTTGCCCAGCCAAGGAAGACATTGTTTTATATTCATTTGCAGAGTCTCAATGAGGCTAGTTATATTTCTTATGTTCACACAGTTTGGATGAGTCAGAGGTGAGATCACACCTCGTGGTGAGTTAGTTAATTTGTGTTTGACTACCACAACAGGAAACTCAGATTGTATCACCATCATCTCTCTTCTTCACCAAATTGGAGGTTTCTGAGAAACTGGGGAATATTTAGCACATAGCATGGGATTCCCTTATCTCTCTCATTTGCATTCACTCACAGACAAAACTTCATCCCCACAAGGACTTGTCTCATTCCTTTTCAGACCTGATTTTTTAAATTAATGGATGTTTCAAGGCTGAGAATGACATTTAACTAGTGGGTCACATTATTTCTCAAAACATTGCAGAGGAAAGCATTAGTATGTAGCAATATTTTGTTTGTAATCTAACAAATAAAGCTTGCCTGAAGATCAGAGTGCAGAGCTAAGTCGCTAGTTAGCCATAGAAGCCAGGCAGTGGTGGCACACATCTTTAATCCCAACACTCAGAAGACAATGGCAGATGAATCTCTGTGAGTTCAAGGCACCCTGGGCTACACGAGATTGAATCTGTCTAAAAGAGGAACAGCTCACACAAAGTGCTGGGATCACATGCCTATAATCCCAGCACTAAGGAGGTAGAGACAGGAGTGATATGGCTGGGCAGAGAAAAGGTTATAAGGTGGAGGAGACAGGAGCTCCGATGCAGTCTGAGGTTTCATAGAGAAAGGATGCATTCCGTCTGAGGATTCCTAGGGACAGAATTGCCGCTATAGGCTGAGGAGTCATTAGAGATAAGAGCCAGTGACTAGTGGCTCTGCTTCTCTGATCTTTCATCATTAACCCCTATATCTGACTCCGGGATTTTATTATTAAGACCAATTAGAATTCATGCTATATTAGTATCTGGGATTTTATAGCCTTCTTCCAGCTTCAGAGTAAAGATCCAATATACTAAGAAGTGAGAGACCAAGTGAGGTTGAGAACATCAGAAACATGATTTCTTGGGGGCCTAGGTCTGTCTGGGGAGTTCATACCTTTGGGTAAAGAGCGTCCATCTGGGAAGGTGATAGGTGTGCTGAGCTCTCTGGCTATTGCTGGTACAGGTGGGTAGAGCCTCATGGCCTCCTTGATGCACATGGTGGTGTAGGGCATCTTGTCCAGGTGGTCCCTGAAATGAGGCCCATCCTCAAAAGTCACACAGATCTGGGAGGGCTAGAAGGCCTCTCCTCTAAGAAGGCAGGGGTCTCCTTCATCTTGAGTTTTTCTCACCAAGTGACAGAGGTTCCATCACCCAGAATGCTCTGCACCTCCTCCCTGCATCTCTGTTGGTGCTCAGGGTGTGTGGCCAGAGCATAGAAAATCCAGGATATTCCACTGGCTGTGGTGTCATGGCCCTCGAACATGAATGTATCCACTTCTGCACGCAGGTCCTCATCAGACAAGCTCTTCCCATCCTGCATCTGAGGAAAAGCACAGGTAAGAGAGCAGCGTTGGGTATCTATCTAACCTTGTTTCTGGGCTAAAAAACACTCCTGAACTCCACTCACTTTGGAAAGCAAGAGGATATCCAAGAAATCCAAGTGCCTCTTCTTCTTCACCTTCTCCAGCTCTCCCTCATTCTCCAGCTGAGTCTTCCTCATACTAATCATTCTGTCTGTCCAAGGACAACAGTTACCAACTAGAGGTAAACTTTAGTGCAATGCAAGTACTCTTGATTCTACAATCTTTGTGTCCAGCAGAACCCAGGATGCATGTAAACATGAGTATGAGGATCAGGATTAAGAGTCTAGTATTAGATTATTTAGACCATGTCTCTATTCAGATTCACAGCCCACCAAAATAATGGCAAACATTGTCCCATGGGTCTCACAAAGCATCAATAATGTAATGACACTGGTAAATCCTGGGAAGCATTTCATGCTGATACCATAGCTCCCCAAATTGTGCTAAAGCAGCACCCCACACAAATGTATGCCAGGTCCTACAGAGGGGCCAGACCTGGTAGACTGAGCCTGAGGGAGGGCACGATCATATTTTTGTGATGAGCCTGAGAAAGGAAGAGAGACTGGAAGGGAGGGAGGTCAGAACCTGTGTGTTCATGGGCAACCCAACAGGCACGGTGGAATGCGCGGCCACTGGAGGACAGATTGTAGATGATATTACTCTGGTGAAAGGCAGTCCTCACTCTTGAGTGAACCCCACGAGTCAGCTCTTCAACCGCCTGAACGTAGGATCTGAAATTTTCGCAGCTTAAAAGGCACAAAATATTGGTCACAGTGATGCCTGATTTACAGACATAGTAAGGTATCTGTAGATATTCCCCCAGTTGTTGGAACCTAGAACACTGGGGTACAAAGCACTTCTGTCTTACAGCAATTTTGATCCTTAAGCTTTTGAAGATGGGTGAACACTCAGGTACTGTGGAATATTCCTTTACACTGTGATTGGTCTAATAAAGAAACTGATTGACCAATAGCTCAACAGGATAAAGCTAGGTAGAAAAACCAAACAAAGGACAGGAAAGAAGAAGGGTAGAGTTTGAGAGACACCAGCCAGCCGCTGAGGAAGCAGGACATGTAGAAAATGAAGTAACAAGCCATGAGCCACGTAGTAGATCTTAGATTAAAAATATGGGTTAATTTAAGTGAAAGAGCTTAGTTAGGAACAAGCCTAAGCTATCAGCCAAGCATTTATAATTCATATTAAGGATCCATGTCTGTCCCGACTACTTGCTCCCAAATAGCCAGAAAAACTCTGCTTACACCCAGGCTTCTGCACTCACTCTGCTATTGTTCCCATGGGCTCCTGTTTGGTGTCTGGGTTGTGTCTGGCTTGGAGTTTAACTTGGCCGAGAGCTGGGTCAGAACCTTGCTTATTGTGGCTATGAGCATCTGAGTTGTCCCTCTAAAATGCCTTCAAGTAAATTCACAACAGTTGGTAGCACCAAGGATCATGCAGCTCAGGGATGGTTACTTACTCATTCTGCTGGACACTGCCCTGGTAACTGAACGCACATTTCATGATTATCTCCATGGTCATTAAGCAGACGTGTTGATAAATCTCCAGAGGGCAGTCCTGGTCAGCAAGCTGTTCCCACTTGTCCTGTGATAAGAATGGGGAATTACCTTATTTTCTACTAAATATCTTTGTTAAAGAGACTGTGGTCTGTCTTTGAATCTACAGACAATCTGATCAGAATCTCACATCTTTGAGATCAGGGGGAAAAAACCAGCATGAATCAAAGTTTTATAATCTGTTGTCTGTTTATTACAAAATTTAACAAAATTGAATGCATCACTTAATGATGTCAGAACATAATGTTCACTTCTGTGAAAAGACTTAGGACTTTTGATGAAATGGGCCTGGGTCGCCCTTCAGTTTTCTGATGGATTACTAGGCTCATAGAATCAGAGGGAACACACAGATGAGGACACATGTGAGAGCGGAAGAAAGCCTGCTAGCCTGCATAAATATGCCTCAGCAGGACTACCACAGACTTTAATTTCTTCACTTACCAAAAATATTCTGATCACTGTGAATCAGAAATCAGGGTCTAACAGATGGTGATTGTGCAGAACATTTGGATAGAAAAGTGCTGGCCTTGAGTCACTCAAGATATCCAGGAAAAAAAACTTGATTTTGTGACATCCTTGGAAGTGGTCCTTTCTGACAGTGAAGCTGGCATTGCTCAGGTCGCCCTGGAACTTACAGTCATGCTCTCTGCTGGGATTCCATTGTGATAAAGACTTTGGCCTATAATTACTGAGATGCTCTCTGTCTTAGAAAATGATTCCAGTATGGCTTGGGTCTGCTTATGGTGAGCTCTCCATTAATCCACACTGGGGAAACTCACTACAGTAATGAGATGAGTGGCATTCCTCGTGACTGTGTGTAATAGGTATGGTTGGGCCAATGTGTGAGTGTTGAGTCATAGGCACCTTGAATACTTGTATGGGTATGAAAGAAGAAGAACAGAGGAAATAAAATGGTATGGAAAAGAGGGGAAGATAGATAGATAGATAGATAGATAGATAGATAGATAGATAGATAGATAGACAGACAGACAGACAGATGATAGATTGACATTTAGGTAGACAGATACTCACTAGCATCACACGGACAGAGTCTGCCATGATTCCCACATAAGGTTTAAGGATATCGTAGTGGAATGCTGGAGTTAACATCCGCCGGTGTTGGAACCACTTCTTCCCTTCCAACAGGAGCAACCCATAGCCTAGGCCAGAGATATGTATACATATTTGTTGAAGAAAGAGGGAACCAGAGACCATTTGGACATTTTAGAAGGAACTATAATTTAAAATATGCAAAACAACCCCCCAAAGAAGGTAGAATTTCTTGGACAAAGGCTTAAACAGCATAATGTACTTCAGAAATGGAAGTCATGGAGATAGGGTGGTGTGATTGCCATGATCGTGACAGCGGTGAGCTCAAGGTTGGAAAACAGTCGTGAAGAACATAAGTGCTGATTGGAATTTCAGAGGAATGATGTGCCAAAAGTTGAACTTTTGGTGGGCTCAGCATTAGAAAGAAGTGAGTCTGGCTAGAAGAAGAAAAATAAGACTTGATTTAGGGAGAGACCATGACAGAAGCCACAGGCACCAGTTACCCTATGATACAAAGACATATTGGGATAACTAAGTGGGTAGAATTCTCAGTCCTGGTTTAGACATACATACCAATCCAGGGAGCAAAGAAACCATATGATTTTACAGGCTTTGGATCTGCAAGAGAAGACCGATAAGAACAGCTAATCAAGATCCGATGAAACATCCCTGAGCAGACTGTTTTTCAGATTCTGACCTGTCAGAAACTCCTGATGACTTTCAGTGGCTATTTTATACACCCTCATCATCCTTTTCTATCCCAGTTCTCAAAGCTGGCCTCAGAAAGCAGGCTTTATTGCTTCTGTCACTGTGATGCTCAGAAAGAAACACAAGTCATGTTTTCAAAGGAGAAGAGTAAGAGCGCTTTATGGCTCTTCTGTAGGTAGTTGTGGCTTTCGTAACTCAATGACCTCAGAAAATCAACAATTAGAGCTTTAAAGTCTAAGTCATTGTACACATGTGGGTTAGACCAAGGGGAATGATTAGCAGTACTTAGAAATTGTTGACTGAAATGTCATCCTTTCCTAGAATTTCACAGACCCAGGTTGTAAACCCTGCAGAACCTGTCTACCGCAGCCACAGTGTGGTTTGCTCTCACCTGATCTCCCCAGTATCAGCTTCATGTAGTCAGGGTCGTAGATCACAACACTTGCTTTGTTCCCCCAAAACCACTTTAAACAGGTGGTTGGGAATTTCTCTACCCATAAAAGTGTCTGCTGGAGTTCCTGGTCCTTGGGGAACAGACACACAAAAAGAAATAACTTTGAAATAATCATGTAATTACTTTATTATAAGAAATGAGAAAGGAAGGACCTCCACAGGGACAACTTAGAATTTTTCAGCAGAAAGTGGGGCTCAGATCAGCTTGATGACCTGTATGCATTATTATCCAGACCTTTGCTGTGTCTTGAGATTTGTCTTCACTAGATACTATAGCCTTGGATGGAGCGCTCCTCCTCAGTAAGAACTTCACCCTTGGGTAGGAGCTCCACATACTCTTTCTATTCGTAAGTGTGGTCAGTGCAGAAGTCTTGCCGAGTGCCTTTCCATACAATCACTTACCAAACAGTACTCTACACCAGAGTTGGAGACACAGAAGCAAGGTGATGCCTAACCCCATCCTTCAGGAAGCCCTTTACAGTCATTTTTCATGACTTCATATATGTGCCAGGTTCTGTGCTAGGTATTAGTGTAAATGAGATGCTGTTCTTGATGGTTAGGAGCTCATGGTACTGGGAGTGTGTAATAAAGCACAAAATTAAATCCGTCCGCTTAATAGGGCAGTGCTTGCATGATTGCCCCCCCAAGTCACCACTTTCAGAAATTACCTCAGTCTCGTCACTTGTATCCTGTACCTCATATGTTCCCCCACAAGAAAGTCTGGTTCTTTTTATTTTTCTCTTTGCCTTGACACATTTGAAATACATGTATTGACAACAGATCAACCCTCAGAAAAAGGCTGTACACTTATCTCACAGTAAGTAGATTGAGAAGTTCTCAGAGATCACATGCTTATCCTATAACAGGCTGAGTCTTCTTACCTTTAGGAGATTCCCAAAAAGCCAGTGGGAAGGCGTGGATGGGAACTGCTGGAGACACTTGAGGAGCCATTGTCTGTGTAGGTAGTATTGGGCAGCTTTGGAGAGCAGCAGCAGCAGACCAAGCAAGGAGAGCACTTGGAGGAGTCCAGAGATACCAAACACATTTGTGATGTGGTTCAGCGCAAAGAAACCCATAATGGAATGGCCTGTGGATAACTGACTGTTGTTGAACTCCCTGAACACCTACATTTAGATATTGTGTAATTTGTCCCACCTCCCTGTGGGAGGGAAAAAGAAGAGGACAGCCAGTGGCCTCAGGGTCCAGAGGTGATTAATCAAAAAGATCCACTTCAGCAAATAGTGAATTCAAATCTGTTAGATTTGAACTTAGAACTCATCAGACCACATTTCCTTTAGTCTTATGATTATGAGCAGGCACCTTGCAAAATATATGTCTGCAAGTCTACAACGTATCTGGGGGTTCCTGGACTTCAGAAAAGAAAGGCTCAAATCCCAAAGATGAGGCAATTTGCTTCATCTGTGGTAGCTTGGTTCTCATAGCTGATTCTTGGATCTCTGATAGGATGCATTTGCTGCCCAACCAAGACACCTTAAAGTGGCCAGTGCCCACATCTCCCTCTGTCACACAGTAAGCAGGGTCATTCCTTAACACCCCACAGTTCAAACTTTTCCTTCCCTCTTCCTCTCAACAGTCTTTATTGTTTACTTATTTAGTGGCAATATGTATAAGCGTTAGTGTGTGCACGAGTGGGCATGTTCATGTGAGTGTTGGTACCCAGGAAAGTCCACAGGGTCAGATCCTCTGGAGCTAGAGTGATGAGTCCTCTGTAAGAGCAGTAAGAACTTTAACTACCAAGTCATCTCACCAACTCCTCAAGTGGATATTTTTTGCCTTTCTGATATTTTTCCAAATCCTCTTATTTCCCAATGGACTCACCATATTCTCTCTGGTGTCAAAAAAATCTTGTGTCCTAAGACACAGTCTGTCTGAATGCTCTCTGACACGTCTGAGCCCTTATAAACACCTTATCAGCTGGCCTTGGGAATAGTCATGGATATGATACTGTATTACTAGGGTACCTTTGAAAATGATGGAACCTCTCTTAGAAGGTGAGGGTTTCAGAGACTTGAAGGCCACCAAACCACCTTAAACCAGTGACTTTTAGGTTCTTGCCTCTCAGATGTGAGGAAAAACATTCATAGGTCAAGAGAATGAGTTTTAGAGTTTTGGTTAATAATGAACTTATAGGGAAGGAAGAGAGATAGAGAAAGAGAGACAAAGAGAGATAGAATAGTTTCTGTATTGAAGGAAGGTTATCATTCAGCTGTAATCTGAGGGGTTTTTAAAGGACTTAATGAAAGAAGTAAAGATGAGGTGTGGGGAGGAGGCTGAGGACAACCACAGGTCTCCTCTCAATTCCAGTCACATGATCACGTACTGCCTTCAGGCAAAGGCACTCACTGGGAGATAACTAAGAGAAAGGAGTCAAAACTCTGCTTTCCTAGCCTCCAGCAAGGGATTCATATTCTAATTTTCTGAATGCCTAATAGTTGTAGTTACTTGCTTATTATGATGACTTCAGAGATGAAAACGGATAGGTTAACGCATCTAGCTAAATATAGTTATTGAAGATCCAAGAGTTTGTGTTGAATTCCAAATAAATTGGTGTGTGTGTGTGTGTGTGTGTGTGTGTGTGTGTGTGTGTGCGCGCGCGCACGCACGCATGTGTGTATGTGTGTGTGTATAATATTTTCCCTAGGGCTGGAGTCAGCCACCTTACCATCTTAACCCAGGGCTACTGGAGGATGGAATAGTGGACTCAGGAAACTCAAGGTCCAGATGACTCTCACTACTAGGCAGTTAGCAATTTACCCTCTCTGTATCTCAGTGACTTCTTTAACTGGGTGAGATATTTATACATTTCCCAAATGCCCATCATGAGCTTAACCATGAATTAATTACAGAAGTACTTCTTGTAATGGTCTGTCCTGTACCTTTAAGAGACAAACCCTGCCCACTCCCCACCCCATCCACCCCTGAGGCAAGCAGATCTTCCAGTCTTTCCTTTTCTGTCTCCTTCTCGAAGAGGCAGCTTCTGTCTCTTCCTTATCCCCCATTTCTCCTCTTCCCTTTCTGTTTCTCTCTCTCTCTCTCTCTCTCTCTCTCTCTCTCTCTCTCTCTCTCTCCTCTTACCCCTTCTCCCCTTCCCTTCCACAACACACTAAATAAATATCTAACCTCACTCTGCATGGCGTGCCTATCCATGCCTTTGTCTCCTGCCAGCATGGCTCCCTGCCTGGGACCAGTCACCTTCAGAGACCTGTGGCATGGTCTCATGGCTTACCCATTCATCTGTCTCTCCTCGTGGAACTGGCTGCCCCATTGAGGTCTCTCACCCTCCACGTAGCTCCCTGCCTGGGACTCTCGTGGCCCACTGCAGCCACTTGGAGAACTGCACTGTTCCTGCCTGGGACTGGCTTCTCTCAGGACCCACTGCCTGCTGCCTGCCACCACTTTGGGAACCTGTGGCAGGGTCTCATGGCCCGCTGCCTGTTGGGGATTTATAGCACTTTACTTTTACCATTGCACTTCTTGAGCTCGAAGTTGGTAAATTCTGAAAAAGATGTTTGTTAGGGCTATGCTTGAGTAATTTCTGTCCAGGGAGGATAAGTAGGATAAGTAAAGCAAAAATAGAAAAATAAGATCCTGAAAGGTTATTCGTTCACCAACCAAACAGTGCTAAGATGGATCCCGACAGTTTTTGGAGATTATACCTAAGAAGACAAGCAGAGGGGATGATTTGTCCCTGGGGTCCTGTGGGGGTCCACAGAAATGAATCCATTCCAGCTTGACTAAAGGTCAGAGAGTTTAAGCCTGTTCTTGCTCCTTCAAGGTTATTGACAGGAGATTTGACTTAAGGTCTGACTACTAACAAAGATATCTTGGCCTTTGGTGTGGTTATTTGGTGTTTTGGGTATTAAGATGGTAATCACTTTATTTTGTTCCTTGTATCAAAAAAAAGTCTTTGCTTTCTTCTGCTGTTTTGAATTGGGGTATTTAAAGACCATAAGAAATAAACACAGGTAGAATCAGAATTCACTGGGTTGCCCTCTGGCACTATCCTATGTCTCTGTATCTCCTTTGTATCTCTGTTTGTTCTGCCTGACATTTCTAATTCACATGCTGCTATTGTGGAATGTATGAACCCCCAAATCCAGCAAGGCTGGACCCCAACAGATGTTGCCCCAGTGTGGGGCTATGACAGATGGTTCCCAGATGTGTGGCCAGTGGTACAAGAGAGAGCGTGATAGACACTGCAGATACGTAAGACACTGCAGGTGTAAGTAAAAAGGGAGCACTCGGATAAAAGGTGACTAACTTAGGAGTAAAACTCTAAAAATCTCTGTATCTGTTTCTGCTCAACCCCAACCACTCTGGCTATTGAAATACATCCAAGCCAATTCAACAAACAGTTGAATACTATTTTCTTGCCCCATTTCTACAAATATTTAGAGTTTGTAAATAGTTTAAACTTCCTGCTCCCTCTCCCACACTGGTGGCAAATCAGCTGCCATTTTAGGTCTGCCTGCTGGGAAGGGCCATGTTTCTTTCCATTCCCCAAACCCAGGAACTCCCTTTTGTGAGGTAAAAAGCCCCAAGGTAAAACAAAGATGAAGAGAAATAGATTAATAAAAGTTGTAACAGCTAGTGGGACAAGCATAAGATAAGACTGAGCATTCATAACTAACAATAAGTCTCCATGTCATGATTTGGGAGCTGGTTGGTGGCCCAAAAGAAAGATTGATCACTACTATTTGATTACTAGTAAAAGAAACTAATCAAAAGTCCAAAATACCCCTGGAAGAAACATGCTTTTCAAAGCTTGGCTTGTTAATGATTGTACTCTCTGTAATGTGCTGAGTTGTGGTGAACGAGAGAAAATGGAGCCAGGTGGTGGCGCACACCTTTAACCCCAGTACTCAGGAGGCAGAGGCAGGCGGCTAACTCAAGGCCAGCCTAGGACAAAGTAACACTGTCTCAAACAACAAAAACAAGGAAAAATGAAAATTTTTAGATTTAGATCTACATATTTATTCTCAAGGAGCACACAGTCTGTTTAAACTCCAATGCGTGCTCCAGAGTAGATGTGTGCCTTGTAGGAAGAAATTAATACCATTTTGAAGGTGAAAGTTGTATTTAAAATGAGAAACTGACATAAAGAAAATAGCTAATTATTCTAGCTAGGGTTACTATTGCTATGAAGAAACACCATGACCAAAAGCTAGTTAGGGAGGAAAGGGTTTATTTGACTTATGCTTTGACATCATAATCCATCGCTGAAGGAAGTCAGAACAGGAACTCGGAGCAGAGACCTCGAGGCAGGAGCTGATACAGAGGCCATGAAGAAGTGCTGTTTACTGGCTTGCCCATCATAGTTGCTCAGCCTGACTTCTTATAGAACCCAGGACTACTAATCCAGGGATAGCCTCACCCCAATCATTACTAATTAAGGAAATGTCCTACAGGCTTGTCTGACTACAGTCTTATCTTCTGAAGGCATATTTTGAATTGAGACCACCTTCTCTCTGATGACTCTAGCTTGTGTCAAGTTGACATAAAACTAGCTAGCACATTTACAAAAAAGGGGGGGTGGGAGGTGGTATGATCCAGATCTATAAACAAATTCACTTTAGCATTTCTTTTGATTTTCAGCACAGATCTATGTAGTTACTCTCTTCATGAATAATAGCTGAAATATGTTAAATAATAGGAAAAAATCCCTTTCAAACAAGACTCTGCAACTATTGAGCTCATACAAAAATGAGTAAATGGAGGCAAGCAAAGCTCAGCTGATCATTTCAGCAAATCTGTCCTGTTTGAACAGTGAGAGCTCCAAGAGAGAAAGGAGGTGCAGGCAAGTGTTTCAATGCTTCAGACCATAGTCAAAACGACACCATTTCAAACAGAAACAGAAGTCAAACTGCTTTAGTTACTTTTCTACTGCTGTGATAAGACATCATGACCAAGGCAACTTCTGAAGCAAAGAGTTTATTTGCAGCTTACCATTTCAAAGGGTTAGGATCTATGGATATCATGATAGGGAGCATGGCAGCAGTCAGGTAGCCATAGTACTGAAGGAGTAAATGAGAGCTCATATCTTGAAACATAACCACAAGGCAGAGAGAGAGGGGGGAGGAATGGTGTAGGTTTTTGAAACCTCAAAACTTGCCCCCAGTGATGCACATTCTTCAACAAGACCATACTTCCTAATCCTTCCCAAATAGTTCCATCAACTGAGGATCAAGTAATCAAACATTTGAGTTTATGGGGCCATTCCTATTCAAATCATCACTCAAACATTACTCTTTCTATTCTGCTAAAGAACGCCGACATCGGTGCTTAGTCGTCTCCTCACTCATTCAGGGAGAAGGGGAAATCAGTTACCAATGTACTTTGGTTATGTTCAACTCAGTCATAATGTCATAAAAATATCAAGATATAGTAAATAATTATAATAGTAATAATAACAATATAAGGCTCCTCTAACCAGCACCAGTTACATTCAATTCACCTTCAAGCCAACAAGTATCATACCAAATCCAAAACAAACACAGCTGACTTGTTATCTGGGACCACACATTGCTCAGACTGAACTGCTCCTCTGTGGTATTGTTTTCCTTCTACTTCTAGTGTTTCATCTAATTGAAAAGATCTTTAGATCTATGGTGTATGCCCTTAAGGAATGTGTGCACATACTTGTCCATAAGGTCTGAAGGGAAATTCATGACCATTAACCGAATGGTGTGTCCCAGGCACAGTGGGTACAAGCTTGCAAAGCGCCTCATTTTAACTGGTTCAGCAGCTGCAGAGTTACCTTTGGCTTTTTGTATTTTGTTTTCTGTCACTCAGTTCCTAATGATATTCTACTATACTCATAGATGGATGCCTTGTCCACTCATTGTCAGAGAGGCTTCCTTCAGCAGCAGGTGGGGTTGGGTGCAGAGACTCACGGCCAGGAATTATGCAGAAAGAGAGTCTAAATTGGAGGTCTTCATCAGGTCCCTCCTCTCTGAGATTGAAGAACGTTGTGGAATTGGGGAGGGGAGATTGTAGGAGTCAGAGAGGTTGGAGGACACTCAAGAGAAAATGGTCCACTGAATTAACCCAACAGGGATCACGTGGGTTCACAGAGACTGAGGCAGGAAGCATGTGTCCTGTATGGGTCTGCACCAGGTCCTCTGTGTATGTTTTGACTGCCAGCTTGGTGTTCTTGTGAGACGCCTAATGGTGGGAGCGGGTGTGTCTCTGACTCTTTTGTCTGCTCTTGAGACTTTTTCCTCCTGTTATCCAGCCTCAATATGAGGGTTTTCACCTCGTCTTATTGTATTTTGTTTTGTCCTATTTGACTGTCATCTTTTGGAGGCCTGCTGGGTGAGTGGTTCTGGCGGAGAGGGAATTGAGGGAAGCTGGAAAGAGTGGAGGGAGGGTGCTGAGAATGTATTGTATAAGAGAAGAATCTATTTTCAATAGAAAGAGTTATCATTGGTGTTTACTTATTTTTAGTTCTTTGTGTATTCTAGATCTTAACCCCTTGTCAAATGTATAGATGACAAAGATTTTCTCCAATTCTCTAGTCTGTTACAATTTATTTTTTTCCCTTTGCTGTAAAAATGCTTGTTAATTTTATGCAACTCTATCTGTCCATTCTTGCCAGTTTGGGTAAATTTACAGTTGTCACTGTGGGTGTCAAAGCAAAAGGATCCTGTCTTTACTGAATGAGCGTATGCTGCTGTAGAATGTTATTTTAACTAGACAAAGATGTTTTACTTTTGTTTATGCTGCATTTATTTAATTAAGTAAAAGTGTGTTACATTTGTTTAATCTGGCCTGTCTAAGGCACATGATTGATCTAATAAAGAGCTGAACAGCCAATAGCCAGGCAGAGAGAGAAAATAAAAAGCAAAACCTGGGCCCAAAGGAAAGAATGAGGGACATGATACCTGGGGCCAGAAGTCAGGCAACCATCAGCCAGTCAGATACAGAGACAATAAGAAAGAAAGAAAAGGGGAAAAGCCCTGAAACAAAATGTAGATGAAAAGTAACAAGTGAAGTTATAAAAACTAGCAAGCAAAGAGCTAAGCTAAGGCCAAGGATTCAAAACTAATAAGTTTCTGTGTGTCATGATTTAGGAACGAGTTGGTGACCCTAGAGAAAGCCTGGTACAGTGCACCATTATGTCAACAGACAGGGCCTCCAAATTATTACACATATATCCAAAATGACTCTAGACCTTCTGAACTTAAAACCAAAAGGCATCATTGAACCCTAATCGCATGAATTTCCTTGGTAGCCAAAACCCCTCTCTGCTTTACCAGGCACCATTTCCTGATAGATACCCTGATAAAGCAACTGGAATCTCCTCTGTGTGTTTTTATCATTGCTATTTAACCCATCTCTGATCACCTCTATAACTGGGGTAACTCCTTAATCTTGCACACCATGAGTGGGGAGTTCCTTTTACCTTTATAGGTTTTCAGACTCTATAACCACCTTCCCACCTATAGGCTTAGATCTCTCCAGATCCTCATGGTGTTAGGAATGTCTAAAGTCAGGCCTCAGCCTTTTCCCTGTTGTTCTAGTAAACAGAGAATCAAAAAAAAAAAAACCTGTGAAAAGATAACCCAATATTTCTTTATCCTATTATCTGAACAAATACAAACACTTCCTGTTCCTCCAAAATACTTCAAACCCAATTCTACTGTCGTGTTTCAAGAATTCTTAATTTTCCAGATACCAGACAATGCAAGGATTTGGCTTCTAAAGCCACAGACAGATTAGAGGCATTCAGAATGGCTTTCTTCCATAGCACACTTAGTGTCGCCAGCATTCTAATTTTATCATTCAAATTTGGAAATGAATATTCAACAGCTAAAAGCTAGCAAAATCATGTCCTTCTGTCTTTTAGGATCATATCTAAGCCAGACGTGGTGGTGAAAACCTACAACCCTTTGTACTTGGGAGATGGAAGAGAGAAGGGTTCAAAGTCAGCCTGAGATACACTGTCACATCCAAAAAGAAGAGGAGGAGGGAAAGAAAAGGGAAACTTCCAGAAATACATGTTCCATGCTAAAATGTCACCATCAGTATCATACAACTACCTAAAGTTAGAATTACCTAAGTGGACCACCATGGATTAAGCGGTGGCACACCAATGCAAACATTCAAACACAAGAAGTATTTATTACTAAGGGGCATACTTATGGGGCACACTGCGATATTTCAATGTGTAGTTGTCACCACATTAAGGTAGCTGGCAATCTATCACTCCAGACATCTCTCATAGCATTGGGAACATTAAATAATTCAATATTCAAAATCCTCTATACTAAATCTATTAATATAGTTGCTTGCTTGTTGTAAACCATAATTTTCCTATAGAGCTTTACATATCTGAGGTCAGTCTTCCTTCCTAACTGCACCTCTTCATCTGTTAACCCTTCTCTTCCCATCACTCCTCCCCTCACTCCATTCCCAGGCACTAATGTCCATTTCTCTATTCTGCCTCACTGAGATTGTTTTTTAGCTTCCACATATATTAAAAAATGTAGTCTTTCCTTTTCTGTGTTCAACATTTCATTAGTATAATGTCCTTCAGTTACTTCCAAATTGCTACCAATGGCAGAATTTTATGCATTGTATCCCAAAATAATATTCACCATGCATACATACAACATAACTCATAACAGATGTGTTCTTGCCTGTTTATGGGTACCCAGTGTTGGGTTTATGTCTTAGCTATTATGGAAAGAGTTGTCCTGAACACATGAGTGCAGACATCCCTTCAACACGCTAATTTCAATTCCTTCATATGTACCCCATCAGTAAGATTGTTGAATCATACCTTGGCTCTTTCTAGTTTCTTTTTTTCCTTTTTCCTTTTGTGGTGTTGTAGATTGAATCCAAGGTCTCACGAATGTGAGCAAACACTGTACCAGAAACGATCCCACTAGCCTCTATATAGTTTTTTTTTTGTTTTACACAGTGACTCTACTAATATTCCTACACCTTTATATGAGTGTTCTCTGAAGTTTTACTAAGGTTTGTTTTTTTCTTTTTGATTATGACTGTTTAAACTGTGAGGGGATAATGCTCCATTTTGATTGCTATTTGTGTTTCCCTAATGATCAGTGATCTTGAATACTTTTCACACATCTATTTCCCTTTGTACATTCTTGTTTGAGGGATTTCTAATTTGGGTCCATTTTAAAATCAGACTTCTTCTGGGTTTTTGCTGCTGAATTTGCTGCATATTCTGTTAATTTGTTGAATGATTAGCTGGAACACACATTGTCTCTGCTTTCTGTGTTGTTTCCTCTGCTGTGCAGAAGCTGCTTTAGTTAGATATATTCCATTAGTCTAGTTTAACATCTGTTGAGTGTGCTATTAGAGAATATCCCAAAAATTCTGTCTGGTCCTGTGTCCCAAAGTCTCCTTCCTATGTTCTGTTGTAGTAGTTACAGGTTGAAATGTATAGATCTAGGTGTGATTCAGTTTCCCCAGTCCCTTTCTTTGAAGAGATTTTCCATTCTTCAACGTATTCATTCCTATTGACTTTGTAAAAAAAAAAAAACTTGGTGGTAAATGTGTGGCTTTGCTCCTGGATTCTGAGTTCTGTTCCATTTGGTGTCTATGTAATGGATCTTATGGGTCTTTGTAACACAATTTAATGTGAATTATTATAATTCTCCCAACTTCGCTCTTTTTGCTCAAGGTTCTCTGGCTACTAGGACTTTTTCTACAGTTCTAACAGTCTTCAGGGTGTTTTCAAAACCTTCTGTATGGATGTCCAGCCTGTCCTTTTCTGCTCCTTCTCAAAACATAGCTGACCTTATCTAGCTACCTGAAAATCCAAGGAACTGAGAGCAAGGTCCTGCCTAAAGGTAATACAGTGGCGTGAAAGTCACTCAGGGAGGCAAAAATGACATCATATCCCAAGCAGAGGGCCTCAGGGAGTTCTGCCTATGGCATCCAGGGTTTTGATCTAGAAATAGTTTGAAAAAGCAAGAAACTTGTGTTTACAAGAAACAAGAGAAGCAAGTTTAAGTTCAAATGAGGTATTAGATGCAGAGACAGCATCCCAGCAAACTTAAACAAGTGTATGGGTGATGTGTGTAGGCAACAGTCCCCAGGGTCATGAGCAACAACACTCAGGCAGTTATCAGATGTCAGCAGGATTGATGAGGTCCTCTCTCCTTCAGGGTTGCCAGAAAGGGAGGCAGAGGGTCACCAAGGAGTCCTGTGTGGGAGGATCTGCTTCTGGTCTCCCACTAGCAAGGCCTATTTTCCCTTTTAAACTCTTTTCATCCTTCATTGGGCATCTGTCCATTCCCCAAGCCTTCTGAAGAACTGACTAACCCTACAGTGAGACAAGCTGGCCGATAGTATGGCTAAGCTACACTGTTTTAGTATTATGAAGAGCAAGGTTCCCAAGGCTCACCTACTAACCAAACCTGAACCCTTTCTTGCTCAGGTCAAATCAGGTTCTGCCTTGGTGCTCTTCTGAAGAATCAAATGGGAGGGTTGTTAATCCTTGAATAGACTGGAGGCTGATTAGTGAGTGATATTAATACTTTAATAGCCCAGAGGCCTCATTATTTTTTTTCACAGGAGATGTGTTTCTTCCTCTGAGCTCACAGACAAAAAAACCATTGTCTAAGCTCAGTCATGCAAGAACCTTAGAGTTGAGCAAGTGTAGGTATCAAATGTCAAATACGTGGGATCCGTCTTGACAGTCTAGAGAGGATCCATAATACCAGGAAGCAGATGTCACCTCCTTCCCTGGCCTCAAAGGGGACCTATCACCTCCTAATGTCTCTCTCCTGAAGACGGACACTTAAAAGAAATCCCACACTAGCTCAGAATTGAGAATAATAGAGGGTTATTTATTTAGGGGTAGACTCACAAGTCACACTCCTCTGCTGGAATGGAGAACTGCAACCAAATCTCACAGACAGAAAAGAAGCCAAGTGGGCTTTACATAGGCATTAATAGTATAAGAGGCCATGTCCAAGTGGGCGGGTAACTTAAAGGCTACTCGCTGTAGGATTTCCTACAACACTTTCCCACTTAGTTTCTCTCTTTTCCCTCCCTTTCCTTCAAAGAGGATAGGAACAACATGCCACCTTGTGAACCCAATTGCAGGAAGGAGAAAAGATAGCAAAGCTTGCTTTTTAAAATAAGCTGATAGATGGAGACTTTGAAGGAGAAATTTAGAAGGATATGTGAGGTGACAGTCAGGGAAGGACTATATTAGGTTGGTTAAACAATGGCTTGTCTGACAGGCATGTCCGAATCTTGGTAGAACTGCGAGCATGGCCAATTTTCCATTTTAGGCACAAAGTGAGCATACACCTAGGAAATATGGAGAAATGATCTGGAGACAGAAGCAGGAATGCTTAAAGATGGTGTTGGATTTTAACACTTAGGAGGGCTTTTGAAACCCAGGAATGCAGCTCTGGATTATGGAAAAGGAAAAAGAAGAGACATAGCAATAGCCAAGGGGCTAGCATGGCCCTGCAGTCTCAGTTTCATCCCAGTGAAATCATGTAAAATATCTGATACTTAGAACCAGAAGAGCATGTGCTTCTGCTGTAATCACTTACAGCATCAATATAAAGCACATTCAAGGATAGACAAGCAGCAGAAAAGAACAAAAGATCCAGAAGAGCAGGCAGGGTGGAAGTCAGGGAGATTATTAAGGTGGAAGGTCAGACGTGCATTCATGTAGGGGATAGGTAAAGAGAAAAGCAGGTAGTGATCCTGGAAGAAGGTGAGGAAGAAAGAATGGCAGACAAGGAGACAGGAAACACACAGAAGGAGATGAACAAGGAGGGAAGAAAGAAAGGGTGTGAGCAGTTGGGCCGGAACAAGAGTGAGTGACAGGAAGACAAGATGGCAGGCAGCATGCCATTGGAGCTGTCCTTGTCCTGAGAAGATTACTGGAGCTTTTTGAGACATAGATGAATCCCATTCTTGGACTTCAACACAAGTCTTGGTGTGGGGACTGGGATCCTGGTGGCATCTGGCAGCAACTCAAAGCGGAGCAGGGTCAGGGCCACGGCCACCTTCAGCTCATTCATGGCAAACTGTTTCCCAATGCAGTTCCTGGGTTAGAAAGGGACAATAAAATAAGAGACCTCAGGTCCTGTTCTGAGCTGTACAGGCATTGCCCTTTGTGCCCTAGCATAGAACTGGGCATTCGGGGCACTCTTTCATGGGATTCAGTCTGAACCCTTTCCTTACTGGTCACTGGGCCCTGATACTTGCTGTCTTTTCTTGTTTGCTTGCTTGCTTGCTTTGGTTTTGGTTTTAGTTTTTTGAGACAGAGTTTCTCTGTAGCTTTGGGGCCTGTCCTGGAACTCTTATAGATCAGTCTAGCCTCAAACTCACAGAGATCTGCCGGCCTCTGCCTCCTGAGTGCTGAGATTAAAGGTGTGTGCCACCACTGCCCAGCTGATTCTTGTGTCTTAATCTTTTACAAATAGCCCCCTTTTTTGAGACTGACTCTAAGCCTGCTTGGAGAGGCAAGGAATCAGCTTGTCTTTGGCTAGCTGGCTCCCACATTAAGAGTTTCTGATCCCCCAGTGTGGATTCCATTGGTCAGGGCAACACGTGGAGTGGTGGATCACACTCGTAGAAACTACTATCTAGGGGGAACGTCTCAGTGACCTTGATGTGGAATCGGGGAATGACAGAGAAGTTCTTGTAGAACATACCAAGTTGAGGGTCCTCAAGCTCCTGCCTATCCACCTCCCACTTATTGGTCAGGATCCCAGCTCCTCTTCGGTCAGTAGCACCTACAGCCCTCAAGTTCTGTTCCAGGGTTGACCCTATGTGCTGCCTTCAGTTTCCTGTCCCAGACTTCACTGGTACCCCAATCCCTTCTCTTCATATTGACCCTCCCATCCTTTCAATCTGGAGGCAGGGAGCATGATAGGTAGGTGGGGGGAAATGTATAGCACATTCCTATCCAAACAATTAAAATGAGAAGAATTTAATTTTAAAAGTTTGGTAGCATAGTGTCTAGATGTCTCAAATGCAGCCACACCCTGTGAGTGGCTGGCTCCCTAACTCCCTAACTCCCTAACCTGTTCAGCTCCTACTTTCTGTCTCGGTAAATGTTGTAGACACCAAGGAGAATCTCTCTCTCTCTCTCTCTCTCTCTCTCTCTCTCTCTCTCTCTCTCTCTCTCTCTCCTTCCACATGCTCAAGGCTCAGAACAATGAGCAGTTAGCCCTATCTTTAAGCCTGTTGTTTCTTGTGCTTTATTTGGGGCCACAGCATAGTTCAGGGCCTAGGAAAGTGCCAGAAATGTGGATCATTCTTTTAACTTCTTAGTAAGGAAATGAAGTATCAAAGAAGAAAGAAGAGTCTGTTTCACACAGAGGTGGTGGCTGATTCTGTGGACCAGCTTTCTGTTCTTGATGAATCAGAGACAGAACCCTATGTCTCTGTGTTTCTGTCACAGCAGAGGACTTGGCACAGAAAAAAAATGACTTTAATAAATGTAAATGTGAAAATTAGCTAATTAAAAAATAAAATGCGTTAGAATACACAAAAGGTAAATATTTTACATAGCGATTGAGCTACCTGATACTTCCCTATCCATCAGTGACTTCATCATTAATCCCTAAGAGGAAGTGTTCACCCCTAGGTAAACTCATTCTAGGTAAACAATATGCCTGTTCTGTGAAAATTAATTTAGCATGGCAGAAGTCACAGAACTGTGACTACAGAGAAGCCCTCCTTCTCTTCATTACTTCCTTGACAATGCACATTCCACAAGAGGATCAGTCCTCCAGTCTTCATTCATTTTCACAGAAGCTCTCTGGACTGTAACTTCTAAACTCAACAGCTGTTTGAGGAGTGTTTGTCAGTGCTATGGCTAGGTCATGCCTAATGTACTGTCCCCATCTTTCAAAATTGGCTAAGTGGATCACCGCTCTACAGTGTGAAATCCTTCTCCAAATTTTGCTCATTTGGGAAGCTATACATATTAATATGCAGTGAAATTTTTGTCGGGTTAGAAATAAAAATTGTGTAGGAGAAAATTCATTGGTGTCCATTCTACCACAGTGGGCTCTGGACTTTTCCTAACATGACTTCAACATAATTCTAAAAACATGAAAATATTTTATACTCATTTTTGTGACTGATTGGTGAATTAAACGAAGTGGTAGAATGAGTGGAGAATGATGGGACATACATTTATTCTTTAAGATATCTGACAAGTGAGAAAAACAACTGCCTGGGAGTAAGGTTATATGAGAAAACATAAGTATGAAGATTCATATTCTAGAAATGATAAAAATTTCAACATATATTGAGGTTTAAAATACACACTGACACAAATTTATATGGCTTTGGGGAAAAGTAGTCTGAAAAAAAAAAACATGTTGCCTCCTTAAATACCAACTCTTTACAAAAAATGCATCCCACCCACAAACACCTGAAGACATCACATAGGAGCCCAGGGAATCATAAACACTAGATATATACCCGGAGACTACACTTTTCTCCACTCAGTACACACAGTGGACACCTCACCTTGCTCCACCTGAGAAGGGCAGGAATGAGTGACTGTGTCGGGAAGAATCTGGTGCAAATCGAGAGGGGTCAAACACCTGCAGTGAGAATACCAGGGTCAGGGCAAGTAAGATTCAAACTTCTGCTTTCAACTCATAAGGAAACCAAATATCCAAAAGTGAGAGTATGGCTAAGTCTTGGTCCTATAATACCTTCCCCTGACCTTTTCCCATTGCCTCTGATACCTCTGGGTTTGGCCAGACAGTTGGGTTATGATGAAGACCGTACAAGGAGAGCAAGACTGAGATACCTGTGGGGTGAGTAGTACAAAGAGAGACTGGTTATGCCAATGGGGTAGGTAGGGCACTTGCTCCCTTATTCAGCAGAGAACATGCACACGCAAATGGCCCACATGCTAGAAATCATTTTGACCACAGGGAAGTAGGATGGACTTGTCAAAGCACTGAGCACAGGTTAGTTACCAAAAGCCATGCACCTGGGTGTAAGAACAAGAAAGCCTTTGAGAATCACTATTATATTAAGTGAAATGATAACTCTTTCATGAAATGTCTTCCATGAGCCTTCGCCATATTCACCAGTCACAAGCAACTTCCAAAAATGCACTATTGTATTCTCCTTTTTTCCAGACGAGGTTATAGAGTCTCAGTCAGACTGATTAGGCTTTCTTGTTCACACAGCTTCAGTGTGGCAGATGGGGAAATCTTACCAATGATCACTGATCCATGTATTTTTTTCTACCATGATGTGGGACTAAGATCTGGTGATCTGGTGATCTGCTGAACTCTTCTATCAGCTTGTGGTATCCTCAGACATTAGACCACAATCTACCCATGATTTAGGAGTGCCTGAACTTTCTCATTTTCCTCCACCCATAGAAAGAAATACATCTTCCCAGCACTTACCTAATTCTCTTTTGCATCAAATAATAATTTAACAATTAATACCTAAAGGCTGAAATTCAATATAGAAGTCGGCTTTTATTTACTGAGATTTTGTTGAATTCTAACTGTATGTAAACCAATTCACACATTACATTCTATCTTAAAGTAAAATCCCTTCACAACTCCTGATAAGGAATGGGAGAGCCATTAGAGACTTTGCTAGTTCAGAACTCCTAAAGAAACAAGGAATTCCCATTCTTCTTTGCCTCGCCTGAGTTTATCTGGGACTTTATACCTTTGGGTAAAGAGCGACCATCTGGGAAGGTGACAGGTGTGCTGAGATCTCTGCTCACAGCTGGTACAGGTGGGTAGAGCCTCAGGGCCTCCTTGATGCACATGGTGGTGTAGGGCATTTGGTCAAGGTGATCCCTGAAATGAGTCCCATCTGAGTCACACAGAGCTGGGTTGAGCAGGAGCTCCCCATTACCAGAAGACAGGGATCTCTTCTATCATGTGCTCCCACTTACCAGGTGATAGAAGCTCCACCTTCTAGAAGACTCTGAACCTCCTCCCTGCATCTCTGCTGGTGTTCAGGGTGTGTGGCCAAAGCATAGAGGATCCACGAGATACCACTGGCTGTGGTGTCATGGCCTTCAAACATGAACGTGTCCACTTCAGCACGCAGGTCCTTATCAGATAAGCTGCTTCCGTTTTCCATCTGGAGAAGACCACAGATGAGAGAGTAATGTTTGGTTGTTACTCTGTGATTTAGGTCAGGTCTCAAGCCTCTCCTCAGGTTTCACACACTCACTTTGGCAAACAGGAGGATGTCCAGAAAATCCAGTCGCCTTTTCTTCTTAGCCTTTTCCAGCTCTCCCTCATCTTGAAGCTGAGCCTTCCTTGATTTGATCACTTGATCTATCCAAGGACAGTAGTTACCATACAGAAATGAGAGCACAGTTCCCAAGAAGTCCATGCACCCTCTGTCTTAATCTCTACTTATTCCAGAGGCCAGCGTGTATATGGTCGAGGGTGTTGAGTCTAGCACATCTTGTTGACAGAGGTTTCTGTCCCACCCGGTCCTGCCGTTGTTCAGTCCCAAAAAATCACACAGAGGTCTTCTTATTAACTCTTATAACTTATTTTATCCTATAATTCTTGTCTGTGTTAGCCACGTGGCTTGGTTTTCAGCAAGGCAGTCACATCTTGCTTGCTCTGTGACTGGGTCACAACTGCAGTCTGCGTTTTCCTCTTCCCAGAATTCTCCTGTTCTCATTGCCCTGCCTCTACTTCCTGCCTGGCCACCCTGCCTATACTTCCTGCCTGGTTACTGGCCAATCAGTGTTTATTAATTACAAGATCAAAAAACAAATCTTTACAGGGTAAAGCCATTGTTCCACAGCAACATTTGACAGACATCAAGTTGCCCCTTGGGATAACAATTGGAAAAGATCTTTTTGAATGCTGCTTGGATGGATTTCATTAAATATAACCAATGTGATGCCCCAGATAACCACTGCATATCATCTGGCACCCTATACCTTAGCTTCCATGTTCTAGGAAAGTATCCAACATAAGTTCATCTTACATCTATCTGAGGACCAAAGGACCTGGTCCTGTCTCAAAGATCATGGTTAGTCTCTTTAGGCTCAGCCTGGCAAAAGAAGGGAGAGAGAAGAAACAAAGAGGACCTGTATGAGCATGGGCAAGTCGGTAGGCACTGATGGCCTGGCGGCCACTGGAGGACAAACTGTAGAGGGTGTCATTCTGGTGAAAGATGTTCCTCACACGGAAAAAAAAGAGATTGTTCAGGTCCCCAACTGCTTGGATATAGGGCTGGTATTTTCTGTGAACACAACACAGTGACAATAAGGAGATATGACCCAGAGACAGGGTAGTAAGTCCCTTGATTTGGACAGAGATAACACCAGGACTCATCTTATTTCTCTCTTATAACCTTGTAACCACCGTGTCTTTAGAAGATGGCATGGCCATTCAGGCTTCCACCTGTCTGGGAATTAATGGTGCATCTGAGGCAGGGTAGTGCCTGATCTAGAGTTAGATCATGGCCTAATTTCTTGCTGTATAAGGAAAGATCTTGTGTTTTATGGATGTTGGTATCTAATATGTTCCATCTGCCTCTCAGGGAAAGCCACATTAGTTGGTAAGACCAAAGACCTTAGAGTTCGGGGACATTACTCACCCATCCAACTGGACACTGCCCTCGTGACTGAAGGCACACTTCATGATGGTGTCCAAGGTCATCAAGGAGATGTGTTGGAAGATCTCCAGGGTGGAATCATGGCCAACGATCTGTTCCCATTTATCCTATAGTGGAAGTAGAGACCTGGCCCCAAGTATCCAAGAAGGCTGGTACTGCCTAGAGTAGACTCATTCCCTGCATCTCTAGATACCATTTTCTGTCTCCCTGTACCAGATGTTGTGCCAAGTGGCTGATTTTCATTGTCAACTTAGTTGGATTAAAATATACCAAGGGAGCTCACAGGACACTCTAACCAGGGAAGCAGGTTAATTACAGACCTTTACTCTCCTTCTGCTCCTCCAAATTAACCCCCAGCTCTGTAACAGAACACCTCCTGCAGCCCCCCTTTTCCTCTGCCCCCAGCTCCAGTGAATCCCATAGTTTTCCCCTCCTAAACTCCCTCCCCAACTCCAGCTTTATCCTAGCCCCCAGCTATGTGGGAACCCACTGGCCACAATAACCAGGGTTGCAAGTAGGCTAGCTGCGGATCTTTACCCTTTCCCTCCATTCCTCCAACTCCAATCACTTAATCCCATGCCCAATTCTTAAGTATCATACTGCTATGGTCTCTCCTCACTCTCCATCCTCATTCCCAGGAGACTAAGAAGATCCTGGTGGAACATCTGCTTACTTCCCTCTTGTGAAACTCCTCCATCATCCCCAGCTCAATCATCATTCCTACGGCCCAATACTCAGAAACTGATTTTACCTAGAACGTCCAGTGCCCACACCTATCAGGACCTGGAAGATTTTCTTATAGGCAAAACACAACCACCATATATTCCTGAGACTCACAGAGGAAACAGAAACTAAGGAACAAAGCACTACCACCAAAAATAACCAGAGTTAACAACCACTGGTCATTAATATTGCTTAATATCAATGAACTCAATTCACCTATAAAAAGGCATAGGTTAAGAGAATAAATACAAAAAACAGGATCCAGCATTCTGTTGTTTACAAGAAACACATCTCAACCTCAAAGACAGACACTACCTCAGAGTAAAGGGTTGGGAAAAAGTTTTACAATCAAACAGACCTAAGAAACAAGCGGGTGTGGCTATCCTAAGATCTAACAAAACTGTTTTCAAACTAAAATCAATCAGAAGAGATGGAGAACTCATGCCAAGAATGATTCATCAAGATGAAGTCTCAATCCTGAATATCGATGCCCCTAATATAAAAGCACCCACATATGTAAAAGAAACATTACTAAAACTCAAATCACACATCAAACCCTACACACTAATAGTAGGAGATTTCAACACTCCTCTCTCACCAATAGACAGACAACCAGACAGAAATTTAACAGAGAAATAAGAACTAACAGATGTAATGAATCAAATGAACATAACAGACATCTATAGAACATTCCACCCAAACAGGAAAGAATATAGCTTCATCTCATCATCTCATGGAATCTTCTCAAAAATTGATCACATAATTGATAACAAAGCAAACATCCACAGATACAAAAAAAAATGGAGTAACCACCTGTGTCTTATCAGATCAACATGGAATTAAGTTAGAATTTAACAACAATACCACCCCCAGAAAGCCTAGAAACTGATGAAAATTTAACAGTCAACTACTGAACCATCCCTGGGTCAAGGAAGAAATAAAGAAAGAAATTAAAGTCTTCCTTGAATTCAATGAAAATGAAGACACAACATACCCAAATCTATGGGACACTATGAAAGCAGTGCTAAGAGGAAAGCTCATAGCACTAAGTGCCCACATAAAGAAAATGGAGAAAGCTCACATTAGAGATTTAACAGCACGCCTGAAAGCTCTAGGAAAAAAAGAAGCAGACTCACCCAGAAGGAGTAGAAGACTGGAAATAATCAAACTGAGGGCTGAAATCAACAAAATAGAAACACAGAAAACAACCCAAAGAACCAATGAAACAAAGAGCTGGTTCTTGAAGAAATTCAACAAGAGTGACAAACCCCTATCCAAACTAATCAAAAGGCAGAGAGAGAACACTCAAATTAACAAGATCAGAAATGAAAAGGGGGGCATAACAACAGACACTGAAGAAATTTAGAGAATCATTAGGTCTAACTATAAAAGCCTGTACTCCACAAAATTGGAAAATGTAAAAGAAATGGACTTTTTTTTAGATAAATACCATATACCAAAATTAAATCAAGACCAGGTGAACATTTTAAATAGACATATAAGTCACAAGGAAATAGAAGCTGCCATCAAAAACCTTCCAACCAAAAAGAGCCCAGGGCCAGATTGTTTTAGTGCAGAATTCTACCAGAACTTCCAAGAAGAGCTAATACCTATACTCCTTAATATGTTTCACATAATAGAAAGAGAAGAATCATTGCCAAACTCTTTTTATGAAGCTACAGTTACCCTGATACCAAAACCACACAAAGACTCAACCAAGAAAGAGAATTACAGACCATTCTCACTCATGAACATCGATGCAAAAATTCTCAATAAAATACTGGCAAACCAAATCCAAGAATACGTCAAAAAATCATCCATTCTGATCAAGTAGGCTTCATCCCAGAGATACAGGGCTGGTTCAACATATGAAAATCTATCAATGTAATCCATCATATAAATAAACTGAAAGAAAAAAACATATGATCATTTTATTAAATGCCAAAAATACATTTGACAAAATTCAATACCCCTTTATGATAAAGGTCTTGGAGAGATTAGGGATACAAGGATTATATCTAAATATAATAAAAACAATATACAGAAATCCAACAGCTAATATTAAATTAAATGGAGAGAAACTAAAAGCCATTCCACTAAAATCAGGAACAAGACAAGGCTGTCCACTTCTTCCATATCTCTTCAACATAGTGCTTGAAGTTCTAGCAATAGCAAGAAGACAACATAAGGAGATCAAGGGGATTCAAATTGGAAAGGAAGAATTCAAACTTTTGTTATTTGCAGATGATATGATAGTGTATATAAGTGACCACAAAAACTTTACCAGAGAACTCCCACCACTGATAAATACCTTCAGTGATGTGGCAGATACAAAATTAATTAAAAAAATCAGTAGCCCTCCTATACACAAAGGATAAAGAAGCTGAGAGGAAAATCAGAGAAACATCACCTTTCAAAATAGCCACAAATAGCATAAAGTATCTTGGAGTAACACTAAACAAGAAAGTGAAAGATCTATTTGACAAGAACTTTAAATCTTTGAAGAAAAAAATTGAGGAGGATACCAGAAAATGGAAAGATCTCCCATGCTCTTGGATTGGTAGGATCAACATAGTAAAAACGGCAATCCTACCAAATCTATTGAATCAATCTATAGATTCAATGCAATCCCCATCAAAATCCCAACAAAATTCTTCACAGACCTTGAGAGAACAATAATCAACTTTATATGAAAAACAAAAAAACCTCAAGATAGCCAAAACAATCCTAAACAGTAAACGAACTTCTGGAGGTATTACCATCCCTGACATCAAACTCTATTACAGAGCTACAGTAATGAAAATAGCTTGGTATTGGCATAAAAACATAGACATTGACCAATGGAATCAAATTGAAAACCTAGATATTAATCCATAAACCTATGAACACCTGATTTTTGACAAAGAAGCTAAAATTGTACAATGGAAGAAAGAAAGCATCTTTAACAAATGTTGTTGGCATAACTGGATGTCAACCTGTAGAAGAATGAAAATAGGTCCATATCTATCCCCATGCATAAAATTCAAGTCCAAATGGATTAAAGACCTCAATATAAAACCGACCACATTGAACCCGATAGAAGAGAAAATGGGAAGCAGCCTGCAATGCATGGGCACAGAAGACCACTTCCTACATATAACCCCAGTAGCACAGACAATAAGAGCAACAATGAATAAATGGGACCTCCTGAAACTGAGAGGCTTCTGTAAAGCAAAGGACACAGTCATTAAGACAAAAAGGCAACCTACTGAATGGGAGAAGATCTTCACCACCCCCATATCAGACAAAGAACTCAAGAAACTAGACATTAAAATTCTAAATAACCCAATTAAAAAATGGGGTATTGAACTGAACAGAGAACTCTCAATAGAAGAATTCCAAATGGCCTAAAGATATTTAAGGACATGTTCAACTTCCTTAGCTATCAGGGAAATGCAAATCAAAACAACTTTGAGATACCATCTTACACCTGTCAGAATGACTAAAATCAAAAACACCAATGATAACCTATGCTGGAGAGGATGTGGAGTAAGGGGAACATTCATCCATTGCTGGTGGGAATGCAAACGTGTGTGACCACTTTGGAAATCAGTGTGGCGGTTTCTCAGAAAACTGAGAGTCAACCTACCTCAGGATCCTGCAATACCACTCTTGGGAATATACCCAAGAGATGCCCAGTCATACTACAAAAGCATGTGTTCAACTATGTTCATAGCAGCATTATTTGTAATAGCCAGAACCTGGAAACAACCTAGATGTCCTCAAGGGAAGAATGGATAAAGAAAGTGTGGCACATCTACACATCAGAGTACTATTCAGCAGTAAAAAAACAGTGAATGGAAGTGGAAAACACTATCCTGAGAGAGATAACCCAGACCCAAAAATATGAATATGGTATGTACTCACTCATTAGTGGATTCTAGCCATAAACAAAGGATATTGAGCCTATAGTGCGTGATCCTAGAGAAGCTAAGTAATAAGGTGAACCCAAAGGAAAACATATATAGATACTCCTAGAAACTGGAAACAGACAAAATCTCCAGGCAAAAGTTTGGAGCATGGGGGTGGGAGGAGGTGGAGGGAAGCAGATAGGGAGAAAGAGAGGGGAGGAGGGGAGGACTGGGGAGAGCTTAGGAGAATGGGATGCTTGAGATTGAGGAAGGACTGATATGGGAAGGAGATGTCTTAATTGAGGGAGCCATTTTGGGGTTGGCAAGAGGCTTGGCTCTGGAGGGGTTCCCAGAGTCCACAGGGATGACCCCAGCTAGGACCCTGGGCAGTGGAGGAGAGGGTGCCTGAACTGGTCTTGTCTCATAGTGACACTGATGAATATCTCGAATATCACCATAGAACCTTCATTCAGTAATGGATGGAGATAGAGACAGAGACCCACATCGGAGCACTGGACTGCGTTCCCAAGGTCCAGTTGAAGAGCAGAAGAAGGGAGAATATGAGCATGGAAGTCAGGACCACGAGGGGTTGGTTCATCCACTGAGACAGTGTGCCTGAGCTAATGGGAGCTCACCAACTCCAGCTGGACTGTGCCTGAATGAGCATGGGATCAAACTGCCCAGCCTGGTCTACAGAGCAAGTTCCAGGACAGGCACCAAAGCTACAGAGAAACCTTGTCTAAAAAGAAAGGAAGGAAAGAAGGAAGAAAGGAAGGAAGGAAGGGAAGGGGAAGGAAAGAAGGCAGGAAGGCAGGAAGGCAGGAAGGAAGGCAGGCAGGAAGGCAGGCAGAAAGGCAGGAAGGCAGGAAGGCAGGAAGGCAGGAAGGCAGGAAGGCAGGAAGGCAGGAAGGAAGGAAGGAAGGAAGGAAGGAAGGGGAAGGAAAGAAGGAAGGAAGGAAGGAAGGAAGGAAGGAAGGAAGGAAGGAAGGAAGAAAGAAAGAAAGAAAGAAAGAAAGAAAGAAAGAAAGAAAGAAAGAAAGAAAGAAAGAAAGAAAGGAAAAGAAAAAACAAAAAAAAACAAACTGGACCCTCTGAATGTGGCTGACAATGGGGGTTGACTGAGAAGCCAATGATAATGGCACTGAGATTTGTTTCTACTGCATGTACTGGTTCTTTGTGATTCTATTCTATTTGAATGCATACCTTCCTAAGCCTGGATGTAGAGGGGAGGTCCTTGGACTTCCCACAGGGCAGGATACCTTGTCTTCTCTTAGGACTAAAGAGGGTGGGGGGAGGGTGGGGGGAGGAGCGGGAGGGAAGTGGGAGGAAGGAAGTGGAAATTTTGATTGGTATTATTTATAAAGTAATAAAAAATAAACTAAACATATATTAAAAATGAAGTAAGAACAAGAAATTAAAAGTAAATATATTGTTAATACAATTTATATGTCACACTCATAAAATTAGATTGAGTTTAAAGGCTCAGAAAGCATGTAACTGATAGGATCTCACTATCAATATGGGTTATTCTCACTATGTATACCATCATCTATAAAATAAAAATTTCATACCCTTTAAGTGTTAAATTTAATAATAAACAAATTTATAAAGTTATATAAAATGTAACAAAAATAAATAAAATTCCTTCTCTAGTCTTAAAAAAAAAAGAGTAATACCTGACTTCTCAATGGAGATGCTAAAAACCAGAAGAACCTGGACAGATGTGCTACAGACTCTAAAAGACAAATAATGCCATTCCAGAACATTATACCTAGCAAAACTTTCAATCACCACAAATGGAGAAAATAAGACATTCCATGATAAAAAAAAAATTAAACCATGTTTTTCTGCAAATTCAGCCCTACAGAAGGTGTTAAAACGTTAACTCCAACCTAAAAAAATTAACTACACCCAAAAAATACAGGGAGCAAATAATCACAGACCAGCAAAATCAAAAAGGGGGAAACAGACAGATGCACACACACAGAAACATACACACCATCACCAACAGCAGCAGCAGAAGAAGAAGAAGCAGCAGAAGCAGCAGCAGCAGAAGCAGCAGCAACAACAAACACCAGGAATGAAAAATTGTAAGTAATTTATATCTCTCAACATCACAGTCTGAATTCCTCAATAAAAGAACTAACAGAATGATGTGAAAACAGGATCTATACTTCTGCTGCATCCAAGAAACAAACTTTAACATCAAGAACAATATCACCTCAGGGTAAAGAGTTAGAAAAAGATATTCCAAGCAAATCTACTTAAGAAACATGCCAGTGTAGCCATTTTAATAACTAATAAATAAATTTCAAACCAAAACTAATCAGAAGTTATAGGGAAGGACACCGCATGCTCACCAGAGGAAAAATTCACCAAGAAGACACTGCAGTTCTTAATATCTGTGCCCCAAACACAAGGGCACTCAAGTATGTAAAAGAAACACTACCACAACTTAAATCACATATTGACCACTACACACTGAGAGCGGGAGTCAATACCTGACTCTCACCAACAGACAAGTCTTCCAGACAAAAACTAAACAGAGAAATTCTGTAGCTAACTAATGCTATAAACCAAATGAACCCAGCAGATATTTACAGAACATTTCAGCCAAACACAAAAGAATAGACCTTCATCTCAGCAGCTCATGGAACTTTCCCCAAAGTTTGTCACATGTTCAGATACAAAGCCAGTCCCAATGGATACAAGAAAATCTAAATAACACCTTGAATCCTGTCTGACCACTATAGATTAAAGCTGGATATCAACAGCAGAAACAACAGAAAGCTTCCACACTCACAGGAACTGAGCAACCTTCTACTGAATGAAAATTTGTGTCAAGACAGAAATTAAGAAAGAAATCAAAGACTTTCTAGAATTGAATAAAAATGAACACACATCATACCCAAACTCATGGGACATGGTGAAAGCTGTTCTAAGAGGCAAGTTCACAGCCCTAAGTGCCTACATGGAAAATTGGAGAGGCCATGTACTAGTAACTTAACAGCACACCAGGAAGCTTTAGAGCAAAAAGAAGAAATCACACACAAAAGAAGTAGGCAGCAAGAAATAATCAAACTTGGAACTTAAATCAATAAAACAGAAACAAAAAAAAAATGGCAGAAGAGTGAAATTTGAAAGAACTAATGAAAACTCAAATAATAAAATAGTCAAGGGAAAGAAAGTCCATGGGCCTGTACATATGTTCCTAATGAGGATCATCTTGGTCTTTAACTCTTTTTCATTCATCAAAGGTCCAATGAGCACTATGAAGACAGAAATTTAGAAAGGATTATATGGGATATGATGGTACATGTAGTTTAGCTGTGAGAAAGTGACTCTGGTGTACATTATACTACATGTGTCTTTTAATTCTAAGTAGAAGCTCTGGGTCCCAGGACAGAGTGACATCTTGGGATTAGGCCTGGTCACTGAAGCTGCCATGTCCAGGTCATCCAGGTACAGCTCATATTGTTACCTGGCAGGATTCGCTATTCGTCAAGTACGCTGTTAGACTTGGCCATGTACCCACTATGATTTCTCTTCTCCCTTTCCTCTCCCTTCCCCTCCCCCTTCTTCTCTTCCCTTCTCCTCTCCTCTTCTGTCCTCCCTACTCCTCTCCTCTCTACTCCTTTTCTCTCCTCCCATCCGGATCCTCTCTGTGCTTTGACTTTTGAGGAACCTATTTCACGTGATGAATTGAGTGTTAATCCATGTGACTGTGTCTGATGGTTTCTACATTAAAGAGTAGAAGCTGAGTATGTCTTATGAGTGGGTGTGTGGACACGAGAATGAAAAGGGTAGGGGTGAAGGAGAGAGGGAGCGAGAAAAAGAGAGGCACACATAAAGAGAAGACTCACCAGCATTACATGAACAGAATCTGCCATGATTCTCACATAAGGTTTCAGGATATCATAGTGGAAAGCTGGGGTCAACATTCGTCGGTGCTGGAACCATGTTTCTCCATTCAACAAAAGCAAACCATACCCTGTACAGAGATGATTGTGTGGTTGAGCATATGAGCAATGGGATTAGAACACTAGAAACAACTTGGAGTGACAAACATTAGAAGAACAGGAAGACAAAGGAGAATGAAAAAAGACTAATACTTTTCAATAATATGTTTTCCCTAGTTGACCTGGCACTTATGATGTGGTCATGATAGCTACAAGATAAAGATTTAAAATAGTGAGGGAAGGATGTAGAAAGACAAGCATGGCAGGCTAAAAATGTTGGCAAAAAGGAAATATGACAACACACGGAAGAGGTTAACGTCTGGTTAGAAGAGAAATGAAATTACAAGTAAGGGTTATATCGAAGGTAATGGTCCATCTCCCATTGTTCTCAATTAATCAAGATACAGCTTTTAGCAAACCCAAGTGGAGAGTGACCACAGTTGGTGTTTAAATGACTATACATACCAATCCAAGGAGCTAGAAATCTGTAGGAACCATGAGTTTTCGGGTCTGGAAAAGAAAGTAAGGCATTAGTTAGAAACAAAGAAAGATGTAGTGGCCTGAGATGGCCAGATAAACTCAGAGAGCACCATGAGTTCTTGAAAACCGTCTATTGTCAGTTTGCCTCATGCTACTTCCCCCTGTCTCCCATCTCCCTTGACAGTCTGACTTAGGGAGGCAACCTCCCTACACCAGAAGCTAAATATCCCAAGGATTAGGATGGTGCATTAGCAAGAAATAATGATTATTAGGTCCCCAGCCCCAAGGAATTAGACAACCTTGTGTTTTAACTGCAGTTGCTAATAGCTTAGTCATCCACAATACACAACAGAACACTTAGAAGATTCAAACCCAAGTCACTATAGATATGAAATTTATTTTATATATAACTGGCCCCCCCAATTCAGTTAAAAATGGTAAATAAATTGAACTCGTACTACTATTTTGACGTTGTAGTGCTAAGTAGCAAGAAAGTATTAAGTAAGTATTGTTGGCCGTGCAAGGTCATGGCCAGGAAAAATGAAAAGTACTGTTTAGGCATTAGTAACTGAATTGTCACTTCTTTCTATAACTCATAGACCCAGATATAAACCCAGAATGGAAGGTCCATGATGGTGATGGAGTTTCACCCTTACCTGATCTCCCCAGAATCACCTTCATGTAGTCAGGGTCATACACCTGTAAGCGCACTTTGGACCCCCAGAACCACCGTGGGCAGGCACTTGGGAAGTTCTTTACCTGTGTTAGAATATCTTGAAGCTCCTGGTCCTCAGGGATCTGATATCAGGAGGAAAATGAAAAGGCAGAACAACCTGAGGGATGTGGTGAGGATGATTCCATAGAACCTAGGATTGGAGCCCAGCTTGATGGCCTTCCTGTGCTATCTTCTAGACTTTTGCTCTCCCACTTTAGCCAGATGCTGTGGTCCTGTTAGATAAAGCTGTATGCCCCAGCTCACCCCATAACCTCAACTCTGCCTCATATTCCAAATATTCTAGATCTTCTTAAATGTGGTCAATATGCAACCTTTGTCATGTGCCTCTCTCTGAGACCTTTTACCTAGTTCTGTGCCTATTCTGCCAGAGGTGACAGAGGCTCTCGCAGCCCCTAGGCTGCTTTATTAATCTCCTTTTGGGAAGACTATACTTGTGCCAGGCCCTTGGTTGGGTGTTGAGGAACAGTGTGCTTAGCAACACGGAGCACACACACTACAGGCTGTGCCGGAGTAGAGCCCATAAATAAAAGAACTCTGAATAATAGCGTATCTCCAGCAATGGCCCTCACATCTGCTGAACAGCTTCCCTGACCCTTAGGATTTAAACCTATAAATCATCTACCCAGTCAGCTCTGTCAGTCTTAGGTAAACCTATATAGTCAGTTGCTTCACCCAATAGCAAAGTGAATCCCTTTAAAACACCTGGCACTTCCTATGATTCCTGCCTGTTGTTACCAAGCACAGGACAGATTCTACCACACTAATAGCCATGTTCTCAGACAAACTCTGTGTTAGGAGGAGAGGAGGAAGAGAAATGGGGGCAGACGTACCACCAAAAAACCCAGATTTTTTGAAAACAGGTGAGGCTGTGGGATTTACTTTGCCTGGAAAGGATAAGGCTTAGGTAGGACCAACCACAACCTCCCGAGTCCAGGGCTCTTGAAACTGATGATAGATCTGCATAAGGAAGGAGGGTGCAGCAGAGTCGACAGTATTAAGACAGGCTCTTTCGAGCAGTGAGTCACTGTTGCTGACGTGAGCACAACCTGAGATGTGCCCCATTCTGAGCAGAGTGACCCAGTTTGTTTTATAGCAAACTCTATTCTGTAAAGTTGAAGGCTATTCTCTGAGACCCCCACTCACCCTTCCCTTTCCTTCATACCTTGTGCCCAAAGAACCAGTGAGCAGGTGGGGATGGGAACTGCTGGGTAGCTCTGAGGAGCCATTGCCTGTGCACATAGAACTGGATCACCTTGAAGAGCAGCAGGAGCAGGCTGAGCACAAAGGCCACTTGCAGGAAGCCAGAAATGCTGCCTGGGAATCTGGTGGGACTCAGAGCAGAGACACTCATGGTGCAAATGGCCTCTGGTTCACCGACTGTCTCTCACTTTCCCTGAGCACTCTCGCACGACCCAGGAAGACTGCCCCACCTACTTGTGGGAGGGAGATGGGTGTGAGCAGAGCTTGATTTCAAGACCAGAGTTAATCAACCTGAACAACCTACTTAGGGAAGCAGGGACATGAAAGACAGATCAAGTGACAGTGGTAAAATGTCCCTTTATCCGCATAGCTCACAAGTATGTGTGAAAGAGCTACAGAAAGAGCCGGGGAAGGCTGCCTTCAAGGAGTTCATGGCTTAGTTTACCAAACGTTCCTTAGAAGTGGCTGTTTATACTATTTCCAAGATTTTAGGGATGTAAAATTATGACAAAAAGGTAAATTGAGGGGTTACATGGGAAAAAAATTTGAAAGTGTATTGTAGGATTTCCTATTGGATGTCAGAACTGTCTGTGCCAGCGTCCTCTGAAATAATCCTCTGATCTTGTGACAGTCACCATCCAGTGACTGGGGGGAGTCCAGTGACCCACAGTGACGGCTGGTGAAGGGTGTATTACACTTAGATTCAGGACGTTTAAGACCGAGGTCAGCCTCCTTACATATACAGCCAGCAACTTAACCTCTTTGAGCTCAGCGTCTTCATTTACAAAGTGAGATCTTAAGTCCTTTCTAGATATCTAATAAGGTACACTGTTTTTTTCCCAACATTAAACAAATTTCAAAATTATTTATTGATCTGACATTCTTGTGATCAATAGTAGAAGACAGTATTCATGCAATAAAATTTGATAGGGCTGCACTGGAGGAAGAAACGTCGTGTTAGCTACTTTCCTGCTGTTAAGATAAAAAACATAGTGGTAAAGGCAACTTATAGAATGAGGATTCATTTGGACTTATGGCTCCAGAGGGATATGCATCCATTATGGCAGGAAGGCATGGTGGCTATGGCAAGAAACTGAGTATTCATTTCTTCAGTTACACGCAGAAAGCAGAGAGAGAGAACTAGAAGTGGGCTGAGGCTCTAATTTCCCAAAGGCCACTACTAATGATAAATCTCCCCAGCAAGGTTTCATCACCCAAACTACACCATCAGGTACAAACCATGTTTTCAAACATTTGAACCAATGGGGGATCACTTCAGCCACCACAAATATCCACTACAGAAGGGAAAATTAAAACAGAATAGATCCCTAAAGGATGAACAGGAAATCACCCACGTGAAGGAGCCAGTGAAGTCGGCAGAGCACAGAATGGAAACATGTTCCTATGCAGGGCCTTCACTCTTGGTTTTCCTGATTCTCTAAGGTCAACAAGAAAAGTTCAAAAGCAAAAGATGTTTCAGGAAGAATCCTAAGGAAGTCCTGAGACGGCAACTTGACGTGCTTCTTCACACACTCAAATTCTTTTTCCTAACACACATTCTTCATTGCCCTACATTTGGTCGCTGTTTTCTTTCTTCCCTGAATTATGCTCTCTGTCGAAACCCACGCAGCTATGAATACCTTAGTCCCCTCAATATTTTGGGTTTCGAGGTTATTTTCCTTCTTGAATTCTTTTAACTCAGGCTTGTAATCGCCAACGTGAACTGAACATACTCTGTTCGAAGTAATGATCAGCTTTTGCTTGTTTTCTCTCCTAACTACCCTATAAAACAACATAAGATGTAAATATCTCAATCTAAAGTAGAAAGCCCAGGATCAATCTGTAGCAGGCTTTCATTTGGGCCACCAAACAGCTCCCAAATCACGACATGGAGACTTGTTATTAGTTATGAATGCTCGGCCTTATTTTATGCCTGTCCCATTAGCTCTTTTAACTTAATTTAACCTGTTTCTCTTCATCTACGCTTTGCCTCAGGGCTTTTTATCTTTCTTTCATTCTGTATGTCCTACTCAGTGACTGGCTGGCCCTGGGAATCTCCCCCCTTTCATTCCCCCTTGTTCTCTCTCTGTCTCTCTTTCTCTCTCTCTCTCTCTCTCTCTTTCCCTCTCTCTCTCTTTTCTTGAACCTAGATTCCTCCTCCTACTTCTCTCCCACCCACCATCCCCATTTATTTCTCTAATGTCTAGCTATTGGCCATTCAGCTTTTTATTAGACAAATCAGGTGCCTTAGGCGGGCAAGGTAAAACAAGCACAATACATCTTAAACAAATGCAAACACATCTTTGCCTAGTTAAAATAATATTCCACAACATCACTCAGCTGGTAAGATTTGCAGGCAGGCACTCTGGGTCCAAATACACTCTACTAATAAGCTTAATCATTGATGTGGATCAAGTGAGGATGAGGCTAAGCAACTAGTCCATGTAGCAGCTATGATTACAGCAGGATCATTTTACATCAGTTATGGTTTTCTGTATTTTCTGGGTTTTTTTTCCCTTTGGTGTTTTTAGTGGCAAAAAGACGAGGCTCATTATCTATATATATTGGTGCAATGTAGCTCTCACTATTCAGAAAAGTTTCTATGAGACGTTGATGACAAGCCATGTGGCTGGATGTGCACAGACAGTGAACATAATGTCCATGGAGAACTCTGGAGAATTTTAGGAAACCTAAAATAAAATAATAAAAACAGAGTGTTATGGCTGGAGTTCTTTTTTCCTATGAGTAGATTGCATAAGTATGTTCTTGATTTTTGAGCTTGGCGAAGTTGAATTTGATACCAATGCAATTGTATATCAGTCACTTACATTTATGCTTTCCGAAGGCCAAATAGCTCAGGTAAACCTCTTATTTAAATTACCTTTTAATTTTTACTTTTCCAAAATGAATAAGTCCCTAGGAAAAAAATCTACATTGAGAGAAAACAATATAATTATGTACCTGTGAAATTACTGACAGCGTTGACAAAGATGCCTATGAGAAATTTAGTAGCTTAATTAATGTCAAAAAAGCTTGCATGTCTTTTTAAAGAAAAATATACAAGAAAAAAATCTATGCACATTATTATTTTTGCATTTTTGAAACCACTGAACATATCAGTTTTCTCCTGACTCCATAATAGAATACATATTGTACAAGTATGGGCAGATGACATGAATAAAATGGACAATTTTTAAGATAATAATTAGTTACACATTTGAAATCAAAGAACATTGTTTTTATTTTTGTTCCCTTTTTGAGACAAGACCTTACTGTGTAACTCTGGCTGATCTGGAGCTCACTCTGTACATGAGGCTGGTCGCAGCCAGCCAAGTGCTGGGTTTAAAGGTGTGTGCCGCTACGGTCTGTCCTCTCATTTGCTGCTCCTAGCCCTGCTCTTCAGATTGAGATGTAAAAAAACTGAAATACCCTCAGAGCCAAGAAAGTGAAAACGGATTGTGGAGGAGGGGAAAGAAGGAACTCTAGAGAGGGGAATAGCAGGACTGGGTGCTATAGAAAGGAAGGGGGAAATGGGGAGATACTTTAACTGAGGAGTGGGGGATGAAATGAAATGGCAGAGGAACAAAACGGAGATAAATGGCACTAAGGATGTCAGAGAAAGCTAGAAGAAAACATATCGATCCATTGGCTTGCATAGAAATACATCGTGTGTGTGTGTGTGTGTGTGTGTGTGTGTGTGTGTGTGTATGTAATACAACAAGCAGGCACTTGTTATGAAAGACTTTTCATGATGACAAGGAAGTGCTTCCTGGGTGCAGTGCAGAGAGAGGGCTGTTGGCAGGTGTCAAGGAGAGACAGGGTTGCCAGGTGGGGTTGTCAAGTTTATTGAGGTGTGAGAAGAGAATAGGAACTTGGAACAGCAACTGTGGGGCACTGAACCAGAGCTTGTCTGAAGGTATAAAAAAAAGGGAGTAAGGCCTGAGGATCCTCCACCTCCTTAATCAGAGACATAAAACCTGTCTCGTGATACTGGGCTCCTGAGTTTCCTGGTTTTCTGTCATGAATTCAGATTAAGAAGTAGGAGCCTGGGTAAGCTTCCCCTATGACTAGCTGCTCTAGTACAGGCAGTTTATTGGCTTCCTGAGCATCTATGCCCAGACTGTATACAGCTATGGGGTAAAGCACTTCCAGGAGAGGGTGGAGCTTCCTTGTAGGAAAGGGTTCAAGACCCATAGTGGTAAAGAGCCTGACTGGCAGGGGAGGAGGTTGGGTTATTTTCTACACTGAGGAGTCAGTTATTGACCTGGTCTTATCGTCTATTGAAACCCCTACCAATACAGACACGGTACAAGGAATTATTTTGGTGTAACAATCTTAACCATGACTTTTTATGTTGGTTCTGAGTTTTCTAGAATTAGTTCTCGCCAGCAAGCAAGTCAGGGAGCTGGGATAGTGGAGGTGAGAGAAAGTAAGGCATCCCCAGAAGAGGGTGGGGCTTCCTTGGAGAAAAGAACTCAAAGAGACCAGGATTTATGTCCAAACTCTGAGACTACATAATGAAGTAAACCCCCCACCCTGTTCACCAAAGAGTGTAAATGACTTCTTTCAGTGTATCTGGTGAAGCAGTGACTGCTCTCTCAGCCCTCCCTGCCACATTTGATACTGGAAGGTCACCCATGGCATGAGGTAGCAATACAGATCAGCAGAGTACCACCAGTTGGGTGCTACTAATAAGTTAAAAAATGGAAACTCCTAAAATTCTAGGTGGCCTGTGTTTGATATCTTAGAATATCTAGTCCAAATAAGGAGTGCACTTTGGGTGGCTGCTTTCTCATAACAAGATAAAGTGGGGAAAACCCAAAGATAAGCACAGAGGTTAAAAAATGGAATTCGTGGGCTGGAGAGATGACTCAGTGATTAAGAGCACTGATTGCTCTCCTAGAAGACCTGGATTCAAGTCCCAGTACCCACATGGCAGCCCACAACTGTCTGTAACTCCAGTTCCAGGGGATCCAGCACACTCATATCAATGCATGTAAAAGAAAATCAAATAAAACTGGAATTCACATCACATATATGACCTAGAAGCTTCCATCTATCTTGAGAGAAACCTTTTTCCTGTCACTACAGGCTGATAAAACAAATAAACACCTAAACCCACAGCTTTATCATGTTAGTGTCATTTTGCTGTTGTTGTCTTTATTTGTTTGGTTGGATTTGAATTTTTTTACTAGTACATTCATTATACAAGTGGTAAGCTTCATGGTGACGTTTACTCTAGACATATCATATACTTCAAATACACTTACATTCATTGTCTTATGTTGTGTTTCTCATTCTATGACAATCCTTTGTTTTTCCAAAGAGTCTCCCTTGTACTTTCACGTTCTCTCTCTCTCTCTCTCTCTCTCTCTCTCTCTCTCTCTCTCTCTCTCCATCCATCCATCCCCCTCACAATAGTGTGAGGTGAGCGGATGTTTAGCTCACTATGTGCTCCAAGCTGAATTGGAACTCAAGGTCATCCAGCTATTGCCTTCCAAGTGCTGAGATGAGATGACCTAACCTACCTGTGTCTTAATTACAATACTAATTAACATCTTGAACTTTCAGGGTGTCTTCTTTCAAAGTGAGAGCAATGACTGAAAAGTAATGAAGCTTGAACTTGGACTGAGTACAAGGGGAGGCTGCAATGATTGCTAACATCAATCCTTTAAAAGTCCACTGAGTCTTTTCCTGATTATTGAGTCTTTTGCTAATTATTGATTATATCTACTCCAGCTGTGAATCGCAGAACCAGAGAAATAACTTTTGAACTTTTTTTATATAGTACTAGCTTGAGGTAATACCTTGCAGATGTAGGACAGTGTTCTTTGGAGTTTGTGTATGCTGATAAATTAATATAATCAAAATATATTATATGAAAAATTAAAAAATAAAAATAGACATCTAGAATGATACTCTTTTCCCCACAACTAGGATGTATGCATGGTCCAGAAGGATGGAGATAGAGACAGAGACCCACATTGGAGCACTGGACTGAGCTCCCAAGGTCCAGATGAAAAGCGAAGGAGGGAGAAGATGAGCAAGAAAGTCAGGACTGCGAAGGGTGCATCCTTCCACTGAGACGGTGTGACTGATTTAATGGGAGCTCACCAAGGCCAGCTGGACTGGGACTGAATGAGCATGTGATCAAACCGGAATCTCTGAATGTGGCTGACAATGGGGGCTGACTGAGAAGCCAATGATAATGGCACTGGGTTTTGATTCTACTGCATGTACTGGATTTTTAGGACCCTAATCTGTTTGGATGCACACCTTCCTAGACCTGGATGGAGGGGGTAGGGCCTTGTACTTCCCACAGGGCAGGGTACCCTGACTTCTCTTAGGACTGGAGGGGGAGGGGGAGGGGGGAGTAGGAGGGAAATGGGAGGATGGGAGGAGGTGGAAATTTTTAATAAAGAAAATGGTATATATTTCCTGTCATCCTTAGTGACTAAACAACCAAAAATGATTCTTCCTGTCCATAATTATGTTGTCAAATGACCTAAAGGTTAAATGAGAGAAGAGCTTCCACTCACATCTAACCACTATTTTGTTGACCTTGAAGTTAAGACCATTATCTGGCATTTGGGGGCACTTGTACCTCTGAACCAAAGAGAACTAGTACATTGGCTGATGATTGATTGATCCTGATTCTCAATATGACCCTGGTAGAGTCCTTACTAAAGGACTAAGGAAGGGGAAAGCTGTTCTGGAACACATTCTTTAGGGGAAAAAAATTGTGGAAAAAAGATAACAACCCAATATAAGTAGGGTAAAGGTTTGAGTTACTCCATTAAGTAAAGACAACACAACTTTCCAAGGAGCCTTCTAAAAGCAAAGGGAACAGGAACAGATAGTAGAAGACAAAGGTGTGAATACTACTGTAACCTTGTGATGCGTAAAAAAAATGGGAGTATGGAAATGTCATTTATTTATTCTCCACTGTCTTCCAAATATGCTCATGTGTGTCAACATTTGTTCTTGCCTCCTCCATTATTCACATCTAAATTTAGATATGTTAACTTCTCTTATATGACAATATGACAGTCACAGAACACCAAGGAGAAGAGTGAACATATCACGACTTCTATACTGTCTGCAGGGGGAAAGATTCATGTATTTTCATTGTTATCATCTACAGTTGGAAGAAACAGAATCTGTTGTGTTTCTGATGGTCAAAAACGAACTTGGGGCAGTTGGGTCTCCACCAAATCTTTGTTTGCAGATTAAGTAGTTTCAAAAGGAAGAATTATACCAAATTGATGAGCATGAAATGTCATATTTGACTTTTAAGTTAACCGTGACTATGGTGAATTATCCAGCTACCCAATTAAACACTAGCTTAGTTATGCTGTGAATAATGACTACAATTAGTTGACTTCAGTTACAAGAGATTATTATTGATAATTTTGGTGGGCCTAATATACTTTGCCTTGAGGGTGATGCTCTAGAAACTAGGTGATAGGAGAGACACCTGGAAAAGGAGTAGTTTTTACTCAGGAGAAGCCAATGCAGATATCTGACCTGCAGATGTAAAAGACTACGGGTATTCTGTTTAAATCAAAAAAATAGTGTTGGCTCATTATAGCAAAGTAGGGCAATCGTTGGCACAGTCATAGCAACAGAAAGTTAAAGATGAATGAAAGGATCAGGTGGAGGACAGAAAGGTGGTCAGAAGTGAGGAGGCTATTGAAGCACACAGGCAGGTAGGAGATCATTAGAAAGACAAGTAAGTGGAGAACCTAGAGACAATAGGGTAGGAGATATCACAGAAGACAGATAGAAGGAAGGACCAGTGAGCAGACCAAGGCCAGAATAGGACAGACGGGTAAGGAGATGAAGTAGATGACAGAAAAGTAGAATGGCAGGCAGCAGACACTTAGAACCTGTCCTTGCCCTCACCAGGATTATTGGAGCTTTCTGAGACACAAAGGATCCCATTCTTGGATTCAATAGAAATCATGATACAGAGACAGAGATCCTTGTAGAATCTGAAAGCAGTTCCACACAGAGCAGGGTCAGAGTCATTGCCATCTTCATCTTGTTTGCGGTGAATTGTTTTTCCAGTGCATTACCAGGGCAGAAAGGGGCAGTAGAAGGAGAAATGGTCTCAAGCGTTGTGCAGAGATTGGCAGAGACTGGACAAGGAGCCTCACTCATATTCCTAAGGAACACTAGGACAAAAGCTTTAAGATCATCAGAGGGAGATTAGATGTCAATGGAGAAGTTCCTGAAGAAGGCATCAGACTGGGAATTCTCAGGGTGATGCCCTATTGGTCTCCCACTTGGTCCTTAGGCTCCACCCCACCACCTCTCATTCAACAAGCACCTGAAACATCCTAACTCTAATGGAGAGAAGTCCTGTGTGTCATCTTCAGTTTCCTCTTCTGGGCTTCTCTGTTCTCCATCACCATCTTCCTCTACACTAACCTTCATGTCCTTCATCAGCTCAGACAGCGTCCAGATGCCGCAGCAGCACTCATAACCTCTATTAACTGTTGCCCCCACCCAGCCCTACCTCATACCTCAGCTCATGTCAAGATCAAGGGAACATCTTTCCTGATCCTCTTCCCAAACATCCTAAAGTATCAGGCCAATGAGTAGATGCTGCTACCCCTGTGCCAACTGCCCCTGTATGTTCTGTGTACCCAATGTTATGGTTTAAGTAAAATGCTGCAGGTCCCTGAGTGACTGCAGTGGGCAGTAGGTCCTGAGAGCAGCCAGTCCCAGGCAGGGATGGTGCAGTTCCCCAAGTGACTGTAGTGGGCCATGAGGAGCAGCAAGTTCTCAGGCAGGGAACCGCATGGTGGGTGAGAGACCTCGACAGGGCAGCTAGTTCCACAAAGAGGGACCGACAGATGGGCACACCATGAGACCACGCCACAGGTCTCCAAAGGTGGCTGGTCCCAGGCAAGGAGCCATGCAGCAGGTGAGAGACAGAGACATGGACAAGCAGGTCATGAAGAGTGAGGTTGGATATTTATTTAGTGGGTTATGGAGGGGAAAGGGGACAAAAGGGAAAGAGGAGAGAGAGAGAGAGAGAGAGAGAGAGAGAGAGAGAGGAACAGAAGGGGGGAAGGGGAGCATCTACTTCGCCCAATTTCTGTTCACTGTGCCTGTGTGTACACATGTAACTTAAATATACCTATGCCTACTATTAAATGTTATAATTGCCTGTTCATTGTATCTCATTTCAGACTACAAAAACAATACATCTCATGTTTTAAACTGGTATGTACTTTTAAGTCTCTTACAAAAATATGGTATATTTAATCCAATCCTGATTTAAAATAGACTGCTATTGTCAGTTCTGCCATTAACCTTCTATTGCAAGCAGTTTTTTCTTCTTTCTGTCTTTTTATGAGTGTATGAGTGTAAATCTTACTTGTTAAGTTAAAAGCCCAGTACAGCCAAGTTTGGTTCCAGCTCTCCAGGCAGATTTTATATTGTAGTTATACCTGATAAACAGCCCTAAACTTCTCAGAGATCTGGAAACTGTGGCATTTAAATATTTAATTATTAAAAGACATTTTTATAACAAGAGAGACAAGCTGACTCCTAGCAGCAGCACTCTATCTCCTCCAAAGAAGACAGAAGACAAATGGGCACAAACAATGTCCATCCTCACTTTGTTTCAACTGCCAAGCACTGACCACTGGGGAAAACTGCCTTTCATCTAAACTGAAGATCACCAGAGCATGGACAGAACTGCTGGAATCGACAGCCTAGCTGCTCAGGTCAAGGTAGGCTTGTCTTCCTACAGATTTCTTAGCCCATGGGATCTTCTGGAGTCTGGCAGGCCCTGTGCTAAACAGCAAAAAGCAAATATGACCCTAAATGACCATGGAGGTCCCTGAGGAGTAGCTCTAGGTGCCAACCGAGTAAGTTCTCTGTCATTTTTAAATCAATAACTCAAGTAAAATTTTATCCTTCTCAAAGATCTCTGACACAGTTTGATAGCTGAGAGGCCTTGTCAGTTTAAAAGGACAACCTCACCAAACAAATTTTAACAAAATACAAATACAAGACCTGCAGGTTATAAAGGTATGAGGACAAATACAAGTTATCAAATTTCTCTCTCACGTTGCCTTCCACAGTCTTAAAAATACTTTTCACTGTGCAGAAACATCTGTCACAATCATTCTGCTGCTGTCCAAAACTTCTGTTTTCACAAACTCAAAGAATTCTTGTGAGTTCCAGGGAGCCAAATTGAAGGATCCACTTTAAACAAGTCACCCTTCTCAATTCCCTGGTCCTAATTTTTTTTTTCTAAACTTAACTTTGTCCTCTGTTCTGCCAATACCTTAAACAGGTATAAGAGACATCAGACATTTCCATACCACAATGCCAGACAGGAACAAAGAGACAAGCTACCCCAGGATGTGACCAGCACCCAACTTTCTCAGGTTCTCCCCCAAGACGACACCCACAAAAAAGCAGGAGGCAGTCTTGAGAACCGCCGCCCCAATTCGTTAAACTTGTTATGCCTAAACTCCCACCTTTTTATTATAAAAAAAAAGAGATGGAAATGTAATGGTCTGTCCTGTCCCTTTAAGAGACAAGCCCTACCACTTCCTCTCTCATCCATCACCAAGGCAGGCAGATCTTCCTTCCTGCCTGCAGCCTGAGTCCTTTCCTTTCCCCCCTCTCTCTTTCTCTCTCCTCTTCTCCCCTTCTCCCTTTTCCCCTCTATGACCTACTAAATAAATATCCAACCGCACTCTGCATGGCATGCCTATCTATGTCTCTGTCTCTTGCCCATGGCATGGCTCCATGCCTGGGACCAGTCGCCTTTGGAGACCTGCTGCGTAGTCTCATGGCTTGCCCATCTGTCTGTCTCTCCTCATGGGACTGGCTGCTCCATCGAGGTCTCTCACCCACACGTTGTGGGACTCTCTGTCCCTCGTGCCTCACTGCAGCCACTTGGGAAACTGTGCCATCCCTGACTGGGACTGGCTGCTCTCAGGACCTGCTGCCCGCTGCAGCCACTCAGGGACCTGCAGCATTTAATTAAACCATAACACCCAAGACACACACCAGGACCTAGAATAGTACCATGAATTGGAACATTTCAGAAACTGCTCAGTCAGAGGGAGAGTGCACAAATGAAGGAAAGATGTCATCTGTCCCAAGGACAGGTGCTTCTTACAACACCTTTCTGTCCTTATCATTGAATTATTGGAAGATGTCTTTATCTGTATTTTCTATCTCTCAGCACAGGACTTGGCACAGAAACACATTTTTTAATTCTTCTTTTGAATTAAGTTACAAAACAAACTATATTGGAACATACTGAAAGTGCCTACTGGTTCTCCCACAGATTAGATTTACTTGTATTTCACTGTTCCCTGGTTTTAACAACCTTATTCAAATTCATTGCCTAAGAGGAAGTACTCAACCCTTGGGTAAACTGAATACAGGAACCAGTTTACAAATGAACAACTGCCTTAAAACCTGGTGTATGGAAGTTGATTCAGTGTTTAAGGAATTTACATGATAAAAATTCTGACCATCCTCATTGCCAGTAATATTAAAATGCTTGTGGCAATTTGTATTCTACAAGGAATTTCTCAAGTCTTATCATGTTTTCCCCACAGCTCTTTTGAAGTCTTTTGTCTCTAGAGGATTTGGGTAAATTTAAAGTATGCCTACCAGGACTTTTCAAATGGCATTCTTTAAATAGAAATAATGGATTTCCTCAGAGGAAGCTTACTAATTCCATTTTTAATGTTTTTTTTAAATCTTATATTTACATTATGATTTATAACAGTAGCAAAACTACAGTTGTGAAGTAACAATGAAATAATTTTATGGTTGGGGATCACCAACACGAAGAACTGTATTTAAAGGGTCACAGCATTATGAAGATTGAGAACCACTGAGGTTAAGAGGTGGTTCAGTGTTTAGAAGTGCTTCATGCTCTTCCAGAGGATCCAGGTTCAGTTTCCAGCACCCAAATCAGGAAACTCACAGCCCCTGTAACTCCAGTTCCAGGGGGATGTGATATTTCTGGTTTCCACAGGCACCTGCACTCGTGTGTACATACAAGCAAATTTATACACACATATATAAAATTAAAAATAGTAAAAATAAATCTTAAAAATTAGGAGATAGATGAGAGGTGATGTTAGGTTTGACTGTGAAAATATGGACCTGGTACACATTTCACTGCATGGGTGACTTGTGTCCATACAGAAATCCTGGCCCCCCAAGACAGAGTCTAACTGATAACATACCAGGATGTATACCCTTGACCACTGAAGCCCCTGCTAGTCAAACTATACTTCTTTTGCACACATTACTGGGAACTTGAAAGTAGAACACACTTGTACCCACTGTGATGTTCTTTTCCTTGCACAATAAATTTAGAATGGTTTGATCCTGGTATATGGGTTGTCTCTGTTTCACTGACTCTCTCTCTCTCTCTCTCTCTCTCTCTCTCTCTCTCTCTCTCTCTCTCTCTCTGTGTGTGTGTGTGTGTGTGTGTGTGTGTGTGTGTGTGTGTGTGTGACATGTATCATGGCATACATGGAAGGTCAGAAGGCAACTTGTATGAATCACTTCTCTTTTTCCACCCTGTGAGTCCCAGGGATTGGGCTCAGATCATTAGAGGAGGCAATCTGAACTCAGATAATCATCATTGGTGGAGGTAAATGCCTTACTCACTGAGTCATCTTATAGCACCTATCTCATTGACTTTTGAGAAACCTATTCTCTTGATAATGGCTTAAGAGTGCTAATCCATGTGTTTTAGTTGGGGTTTCAATTGCATGAAGAAATACAGTAGCAACTCTTTTTTTCCGGTGGTGGGGGTGGAAGTGGGTTTCTCAAGACAGGGTTTCTCTGTGTAACAGCCCTGGCTATCCTGGAACTCACTTTGTAGAACACACTGTCCTTGCTGGGATTAAAGGCATGCGTTAGGCAACTTTTACAAAGCAAAACACTGAATTGGTTTCTGAGATTTAATCTGTTATTATTGCAGGAAGCATGGCAGCATGCAGGCAAACATGGTGCTGGAGAAAGAGCTGAGAGTTCTTGATCCACAGGCAGCAGGAAGAGAACTGGCTTAAGAACTTCTGAGACTTCAAAGCCCACCTCCTAGTGATGAACCTCCTTAGACAAAACCACACCTACCCCAGCAAGGCCACACCTCCTAATAGTGCTGCTTTTTTCCTTCTAACCATTTTTCTTCTAACCACCACACCCATGTGACTGTGTCTGATGATTTTTATGTTAGAGAGTGGAATATGATTAAGTTGCTATGAAAGGGTGTGCAGGTGAGGGAAGAGAGATAGAGGAGCAGGCATCACACATATAGTGGAGGGGTGGAGTCAAAATCTGCTAGAAACATGTCTGTTTATTTGATAGAAGAATACCACACCAGAGACAGTTGTGTATGTGTATCTGGGCCATGAGAGACTAGGGGTATTATGGGACAAGAAGATGTTGGGAGTTATGTGGGAAAAAGCTGGAAAGTCAGCTTGTTCCTTGGGCAGCAGAGGAGAGGATGCCTGAACTGGCCTTATTCCATAGCCACACTGATGAATATCTTGCATATCATCATAGAACCTTCATCTGGCAATGGATGGAGATAGAGACAGAGACCCACATTGGAGCACTGGACTGAGCTCCCAAGGCCCAAATAAAGAACAGAAGGAGGGAGAACGTGAACAAAGAAGTCAGGACCGCGAGGGATGCATCCACCCACTGAGACGGCGGGACTGATCTAATGGGAGCTCACCAAGTCCAGCTGTACTGGGACTGAACGAGCATGTGATCAAACCAGACTCTCTGAATGTGGCTGACAATGAGGGTTGACTGAGAAGCCAAGGACAATGGCACTGGGTTTTGATTCTATTGCATGAACTGGCTTTGTGGGAGCTTAGTCTGTTTGGATGCTCACCTTCTTAGACCTGGATGGAGGGGGGAGGACCTTATACTTCCCACAGGGCAGGGAACCCTAACAGCTCTTAGGACTAAAGAGGGAGGGGGGAAGGGAAGTGGGAGGAGGGGAGAAAGTGGAAAGTTTTTTAAAAAAATAATATTAAAAAAAAAGAAAGAAAGCTGGGAAATCTGAATTTCTTGGACCAAGATAGTAAAGTGTGGTACTTCTCAAGAATATTAACTTCCTAGTTGGCTTGGTGCATCGAACACAATCATGAGAGCTGAGATAAAAAGCTGAGATAACAGTAGGGGCACGGCATAGAGGGACATAAATAAATATCAGTCTTATGACAGATAATTTGGAAGAGCTGGACGAAGCTTTACTTGAGTTGAGGAGATGGCTCGCATTATCAAGAAAAGAAGAAAATCTTGTTAGAGGAGAAATGAGACCTCATTTTAGAGGTAGGTCACTATAATGTTCCATCCAAACTTCAGAAATGCATCATGCTGACCCTGACTGAGAAATAAACATGTCTAAGCAAACATAATGCCTTAGTTACTGTTCTGTTGCTGTGACAAAGCCTTTAATTTGGGCCTGGTTTACAGATTCAGAGCATTAGTCTATGACCACTAGGGCAAGGAGTGTGGTGCCAGGCAGGCAAGCATGGTGCTGAAAGCTACAACCTGATCTGCTGGCAGGCATCAGACAGACAGAAAAAGAAAGAGAGAGACTGCGCCTGGCATGAGCTTTTGATACCTCAAAGCTCACAATCACACAGTTCCTCCAACAAGGACACACTGCTGTGGAATAGTCCTTCTGTACACTGTGTAATGAATGGTTTAATAAACAAGCTAAGTGGCCTGTAGCTGAACAGTATAAAGTTAGGTGGGAAAATCAAACTGAGAATGATGTGATGAGAAAGGACAGAGTCAGAAGAACTGCCAGCCAGATAGAAAACAAGTTGAACACACAAAATGGGATAGAAGAAAAGCCTGAGCCTCAGGGTAGCACAGAGATTAACAGAAATGGGTTAAGTTGCAAGAGTTAGTTAGTAATAAACCTGAGTTATTGGCCAAGCACTTATAACTTATATTAAGTCTCTAAGTCAGTGATTTGGGAAGCAGATGCCGGTTATTTGGGAACAGGTGGTTGGGACAAGAAGCTTCCATCCATAACACACCTACTTCAACAAAGTCCCACCTCCTAATCCTTCCCAAGAAGTTCCAGTAAGGATCAAACACCAAACATATGAGCCTATGGGGTTTATTCTCATTCAAACCACCATGCATACCAACTCCGGAGAAACAAGAACCTACAGGTATTATGCAATTTGGGGTCTAAATGAAAGGAAGAAAGAAAAGGTTTTATAGGAAACTGGCATTAACTACAGCCAATGGACTGGCCAAGGTCATGGGATACCATGAATTCTGGATAACTGTCTGTGGGCAGACCGTCCCATGTCATCTCCCAATGCCTGTCATTCTTGTGTTTCTGTCTTTACAGACAACTTTGTTCAAGAAGGCAGACTCTGTGCACCAAAATTCATACATCCCAAGACACAATGAGGATTCATTGAAATGCATACACTGTGTCCTCAATGATAAAACAGACTTCTAACTTTTACTATGGGAGGTGAACCAAATTCCATGACCTGGTACAGCAAATAGTTTCACATATCAATTCGTGTAGATATGATGTTTTCCTTCCATATTGGGGCAATTTGCATAACAGAGCACCTTGTTTAAGATATGAAAGTGGAAATTAATTCAGCTCCACATAGCCATAATATACATCCAGTATTCCATAAATATCTATTGGCCTTAGTAAAGTTATAGTTTTGTGGGAATGAGGACCAGAGTGGAGGTTAACACAGTCACATTTTAACTACCACTGTTAGAATTTTTCTGATTTTAAGGCATTTGTTCAAAGGAGGAGACCTTTGTAGCTGAAATTCACTCTCACCAACTCTCCCCAGAATCATGCTAACTCAGGGTCACAAACTAGTAATAAGAGTTTGCCCCCTATAGTCAGTGTGGACAGGCTCTTGGGAATTTCTCTACCACTTTCAGCAGCTGATAGAGTTCTCGGTCCTTTGGGAGCTGTCACCGGGTAAATAAAACTATGTCACCTTACTTTTCAGCCTGCTTCTTAAAGTAGGAATGAAGGGTTGACCAGCTACATGAACTGTGGTTCTGGATCTCTCCATGTAGCTCAGAGACTCACAGACTCACACTTTTTTGAGGACCTATGTTGTAGTACAGACTCCTGCTATATCTCCAGAACCTGGTCTTAGGTCAGCACCTGTCTCTTTGTTGGGCCACCAATGAATCCTTACTCAAATAGCTTCCCTTAGAACTTTCGGCATAACGAATACTTGGCCAATGTCTAGGGGTGGGCTACACAGGCCACAAAACTTTTGTACAGTGCTTATATTAGAGTAAGGGGTTAATCAGGGTGATATGTGCATCTCCCTCTAAATTCACATATTAAAATACTGACCCTTAATACCGCAGAATTTATTAGGAGTCATTATTAGGAGTCAGAGACCTTAATAGAGGTAATCAAAGAAAGGCTATGTCATGAGAGCAGACTCTAACTCATTATGATGATATCTCCATGAAAGGAGGAGTTTTTCACATGATAGCATGCATGGATATAGGTTGTGGTGTGGTATAGATATTAAAATGTTGGTCATTTACAAGCCAAGGTGATAGATATACAACAGATGCCTTCTCGGAGTATAGAAGAAACCACTGTGCCATCAGGTGGCCTGGAACTTCTAATCTCCACACTGAGGAACAAGATATTCCTGGTATTTTAGCTATGGGTTTTCAATGTGGCAGCGTATCAATTGGCCCTATTCTGTAATGCTGTTATCACTGCTCTGATTAGGGAAGCGTTGTTACTTTAACCTATTTCCTGAAGAGTGAGAAAATTGAAACCATTGTTAGATAATATACATGATTTATTAACCCCAACCCTGTTGGTCCTATAGTGTCCTTCTCTCTGGATTCCCATAGCTTCCAAGTGAGTCTTTACGCTCTGCTGGAAAATTTAGGTTCATAACCTGTCATTGAAGAGTTTTTAGAGCATAGCATGGCTCACAGAATTCAAGTCTTGCAGGCATTCATTGAAGCCTCTAGAAGCTGGTTACATAAATACAAATCAATACAAACACTCCCCCACTCTGGTGAAACTGATACGCTCTTGGTGGCCAGGTCATTTCAGCTCTTCCTCATGGACACATCACCATGCTGTGCTATAGCTGTGCTGTTCACAGTGGCTAGAACATGGAAGAAGCCTAAATGCCTATCAATTGATGAATGGATAATTGAAGTGTAGTACTTATATAAAATGGACTTTTATTCAGCTGCAAAAAAGGTGAAATTTGCAGATCAGTGTATGGAGCTGGGAAATGTTATAAAGAATGAGGCAATTCAAACACAGAAGAACAAATATTACATGTGAAGACTTCACTCATGTGAAGACTCTAGCACTGGATCTTCAGATTCATGTGTTCAATTTGGAGCACTTGTAGAATCTAGAAAAGTAGAACAGGACCATCGATAGGGAGGGGAAAGAAAGATCCTAAGGGAGGAGGGATAGAATGCAGGTTATATGGAGGGAGATGAGTAATGATTAAAAGGAGGTTCAAGGGGACAGAAGGATGGAGGGTAGAACCAAGGAGGGATCTGGGGAAAGGAATAATTAACTCTAGAAATGTTTGAGAAAGCCATGTGGAAAATTTCTATTATTTGATAGTGTGTGTGTGTGTGTGTGTGTGTGTGTGTGTGTGTGTGTGTGTGTGTTTTCAGTGGGAGCTACCCTGCGTAGATACTTATGATCACCCCAGATGCCATATATCATTAAATAAAAACTTCACTGTCAGAAGCGTGATACTTCCCTTCAAGTTGTTGGTCAGAGGTGTCTTAGAGACACCCCCAAATGATACAGGATATTGCCATTGCTCTGCCCACCTGAACTTGATGGAAAGACCCTATTACTGAAGACACCACACACATTAATCACATAGCACATGGAGAAATCAAGAAGGTACTGCCCAGGAAGTTCCTTTCTGCTTGCTGGGTTTTTTTTTGTACTGAAAGGTGCTGTTCAAGCTGCTGGGATAGGGGGAACGTCACCAATAATCTTGCCCAGCTGCGAACCCTGTGAACTGCATTAATGACTGGTGTGGCAAAATATGCCCATGGGTGCTATAGTGGCACTAATTTTATTGGTTCATATTGGAATTAAGGCCCGTTCCACAGGAAGAAATGCATACCTGATATTGTAAACATGGCCTCTTGTTTTGATATCAGTTCTCCTGCTGAAATTTAAATGTTCCTGGCTTCAGCATATGACAGTTTCGTTAATTTTCTGTGAGGTTCTCATACCAGGCATGAAATTGGGCCCAGGAAATTGGTACCAAATCGTCTAGCTTACAGGACTTAGAAAAAAATTGACTCCCATTTTAGTTGAACCATTGTGGCCATTTATCAGAGGGAAAAAAGTCTAGGATGCAGACTAATCTGAAGATTTCGGATAATTTTAAAAATTGAGAATAACAGAACTGCAATATAACAATGTGTTACAGATTTTAAGAAGTGTTTTGTTCCACAGTAACTTCAATTTTTACCAAATATCATCAATGAGAAAGCAGTTTATTGACAGAATGACTTTGATTTTCCAGGAACTTCCTGATTCCTGCCTTGCAAACCAGGTTAGGTAAGAAATACATGTATTGAAAGTTGTTACAAAACTTTCAGAGTGCTCTAACAGGAGCTACTTGGAAAAGGGTTTTAGTGTTAGGAACCAAACTATTCTGGGAATCAGAAGACATGGAGTAATTCCAAACCAGTTTCCCGCTACATCAACAGGACAAGAGGCAGTCATAGAAAACAGAGAGGAGTCCAACGTGACGCCCTGAGCTTCAGAATCACAGACTGTGAACAACAGGAGACTGGAAATGATTGGCTGGTGTTTCTACCTCTCTGTGATGATGGGCAAGACCAGTCTCACATGATTTCACGAGAGTCAAGTCAGAAAGTGCTGACAGAAGCTGCCAAATGTTTTGATGTCCCCGTCCCTTTCAACACAGAACTCGGTTTGCTTGCTTTCTCCCACCCTGCAAGGCATTCCTGTGATATGTTACAGTGTGGACTTTTGCCATTCCCCCATGTGTACGAACTAGAGTCCTCTGGACTAAATGTATCTGTGGCAAACATACTACTGAAGATGATTCAGTGAGAGGAGCTTGCTGTAGCCCACAATGACCATGATGCAAGGCCTGCCTCTGAAGCAAGTATGCCCTCACAGTCCACACACACTGAAACTCTGTCATTAAGAGGGGATTATTTGAACTATGACAAGTGCCACTTGCCCAGAGGCACCTGTAAAATTGCTTTAGAGGGCAAACCTCCCAGGGCACACAGTCAACATTCCTTTAACATACCCTGTGAGGAATGTGGGTGCAGCTTGCATACTTTGTCAATACCTCCATGTGAACTGAGAGGACTCTCAATAGGTTCCCACTTACCGCTGGACTGGGTTCATTGGCTCTGCTTGGCTAGAAACCATAGGGCAGTGAAGAGAAACTGCCAGTACTCCATCCTTGGCAACTTTTAACCCTCAACTTCTGATGTCAGCAAGTCTTGGGAACAGTTTGAGCAGCAGGTGGCATTCTGCTGATCCAGTGCGTGTCTGGGCCTTGGGAATTAGAACCCTTAGCTCTAGAGTGATGCGTGTTGTAGCTCTTGTCTAGGTCCAGCAGGCGTGGAGTTCTTCAGCCACTGCCATTGGTTAGTGCCATGGTTTCAGCTAAGAGACCCGAAACCTTTATTCCTTTACGTCACTGTCATTGCCAATGTCGCGGATGCTTCCTCCACTGTCTCTGCTATGGCTTCACTACTGCCTCATGCTGACGCTGTCACCACTGCTTCTCTGCTGCCTCTCCCGAGGCTCTGCCACTATCACTGCTGGCTGCTCCCCAGTTCCACTGTCTATGCAGCTTCGAGGCTGCCTCTCTACTAAAGCCGTCGTCTCTCAACCATGGCAATGGCTACTGCTTTCTTCACATTAGCTTGTCCTACTAAAGGTGGATAGAAAAAAAATAGACAAGGGCCAGTTCAGAAACACCTTCCCCTGAGCTTCCTATTACACCATGAGGCTCTCTTACATGAACCTCAGGAGAACACTTCTCATTCAAACCACATCCTTAGGTTTGTAGATCAGCTTATCTGAAGTTGGCCCTTGGAGTCACTTTTAACGACAAAGTGCAAATCCTTACTTGATGTTTTAGTTAGGGTTCCTGTTGCTGTGACAAAACAGTGTAACTAGAAGCAACTTGAAGAGAAAAGGGTTTGTTTCAGCTTTCAACTCTCGGGTCACACCCCGGCCCTGAGGGGAGTCAGGGCAGAAGCTCTGGGCAGGAACTCTGGAGGCAAGAACTGAAGAGGAAACCAAGGAGGAGTGCTGCTCACTGGTTTGTTCCCCATGGCTTGCTTAGCCTGCTTTCTTATACTCTAGGACCACCTGCCCAGGGATGGCTCCAATGCAGTGGGGAAGGGACTCTCGTTTCAATCACTAGTTAAGAAAATGTCCTACAGGCCTAATGAGTTACTAATTAGGAGTTAGTAATCACTAATTAAGAAAATTGCCTACAGGCCAATCCGATGGACGCATTTTTTCTCAACTGTGGCTCCCTCTTCTCATATAACGCTAGCTTAGAGTGTGGAGAACATAACCCTTTATTCTGAGTAGATGTCTGTCTTTGTGGTTGAGGTGTGTTTCTTGTAAACAGCAGACCGTTGGATCCTGTTATTGTATCCAATCTCTAAGTCTGTGCCTTTTTATCACTTAATTATCACTTAATATCAATTGAGTCCATTGATATTAAGTGATATTAATGACCAGTGGTTGTTGACTCTGGTTATTTTCCTTTTTTTTTTTTTTTGAGTAGTAGAGTGTGTGTGTTTCCCTTCTTTGAGTTGTGCTTGTAAAGGGTCGCTAGATGTCTGAGGTATTGTAGGCAGTGTTGAGAATGTTGGATTCCTTGGGTTGTGATTTTCCTTCTAATATTCTCTGTAAGGCTGGATTTGTAGCTATGTATTGTTCAAATTTGTTTTTATCCTGGAATATTTTGTTTTCACCATTGATAGTGAATGATAGCTTGGCTAGGTATAGTAGTCTGGGCTTGCATCCATGGTCTCTTTGTTTCTGCAGTACCTCTATCCAGGATCTTCTGGCTTTCATGGTTTCCATAGAGAAGTCCGGTGTAAGTCTGATTGGTTTACCTTTATAAGTTACTTGACCTTTTTCCTTTGCTGCTCTTAATATTCTTTATTTAATCTGAATGTTTTGTGTTTTGATTATTATATGGCGAGGGGATTTTTTTTTTGATGATCCAGTCTATTCAGTGTTCTGTATGCTTCTTGAACCTTTATAGGGATATCGTTCTTGAGGTTGGGAAAGTTTTCTTCTATAATTTTGTTGAATATATTTTCTGATCCTTTGATCTGCAATTCTCAGGATAGGTGATTTAGTGTTTTAGTGGGACTCTCTTATATTGCATTTTGAGTCCTTTTTGGAAAATATGTTTGTATCCTGAACAGGTGAACACAGCAATTCCCTGGAGGTCAACAATCATGAGAGTACTGTCCTTTCTAAGCCATCTTGCTGTTTCTTCAGAAGCACTAGGTTCCAGTATGAGAATCTTGGTCAGTGCCTGGTAGAATTTTGTTTTCTCATGTCACTAATTATTTAGTGTTTTAGTTACACTTTTCTGCCATGTGTTTATAATCATATACTGATAAGATCCACTGAGATGCTTTAGGGATTATCCTTAGGGGCTTATAGAGCACCCTGTGGTTCCCATAACAACCCCCTACCTATGCATGTGGCTCCCCTTGGGAACACAAGAAACATGTCCTCATTTAATAATTCCTATTATAGAGGATGTTGTAATCCCGAGTCCTGCCTGATTTTGGAGGACATGGACTTAAATATTGCCTGTTCTTTGTGTCCCTCTGTCCCCCAGTGGCATAGGGAATCAAGCTGTTGGTCTTAAACATCTCAAAAGACAATAATGGCCGCTACTTCTGTGTAATATTTAGACAAAACTTAGAAAGAAAGCAAAAAAATCATTTTAAATAAAATTTTAAAACTCAGTTTCTCAAGCAGTTAAAACCTTAACAAACAATATAAAATATAGGTAATTCTCTAATCAAACATAATTTATGTTTCTCTAAACCAGTACTTGTAAAAATGTCCTAGGAGGGGACAAATATTTTTTGCTGTTGCTTTGTTTTTCGAGTTTTAAGGGTCTCGACATGTAACTATGGCTGCCCTGGAAGTCACTCTGTAGACCAGGCTGACCTTGAACTCAAAGACCCACCTCTTCTGCCTTCCGAGTGCTGGGATTAAAGGCATAAGGCACCACACGCAGCCCTGAGAACCTTGTAGGCTATAGGTCTATTTAAATCGTTCACCTGGTCTTGATTTAATTTTGGTATGTGGTACCTATCCAGAAAACTCTCCATTTCTTTTACATTTTTTCAATTTTGTGGAGTGCAGGTTTTTGTAGTATTATCTAATGATTCTCTGTATTTCCTTGGTTCTGTTGTTATGTCCACCTTTTCGTTTCTGATTTTGTTCATTTAAATGTTCTCTCTCTGCCTTTTGATTAGTTGGGATAAGGGTTTGTCTATCGTGTTGATTTTCTCAAAGAACTGCCTCTTTGTTTAATTGATTCTTTGTATTGTCTTCTTTGTTTCTAATTTTATTGATTTTAGCCCTCAATTTGATTATTTCCTGTTGTCTGCTCCTCCTGGGTGAGTCTGCTTGTTTTTGTTCTAGAGCTTTCAGGTGTGCTGTTAAGTCACAAGTGTCAGATTTCTCCACTTTCTTTATGTATGCTCTTAGTGCTATAAATTTTCCTCTTAGGACTACTTTCATAGTGTCCTATAGGTTTGGGTTTGTTGTGCCTTCATTTTCATTGAATTCTAGAAAGTCTTTAATTTCTTCCTTTATTTCTTCCTTGACCCAGGGGTGATTCATGAGTACTGCTCAATTTCCATGAGTTTGTAGGCTTTCTACAATTAGTGTTGTTGAATTCTAACTTTAAACCATGGTGATCCAATAAGACACGGGGGTTATTCCAATTTTTTTTGTATCTGTTGAGTTTTGCTTTGCTTCTGAGTATGTGATCAGTTTTAGAGAAGGTTCCATGAGGTGCTGAGAAGAAGGTATATTCTTCTGTTTGGGTGAAATGTTCTATAGATGTTAAGTTCATTTGAGTCATGACATCTGTTAGTTTTCTTATTTCTCTGTTAAGTTTCTGTCTGATTGACCTATCCCTTAGGGAGAGTGGGGTGTTGAAGTCTTCTGCTATTAGTGTTTGGGGTTTGGCGTGCGATTTAAACTTTAATAATGTTTCTTTTATATATGTAGTTGTTCTTATACTTGGGGCATAAATGTTCAGAACTGAGACTTTGTCTTGATTGATTTTTCCTATGATGTGTATTAAGTGTCCTTCTCCATCTCTTCTGATTGATTTTAGTTTAAAGTTTATTTTGTTAGATATTAGGATAGCTGCACCCGCTTATTTCAGGTCCATTTGATTGGAAAATCTTTTCCCAACCCTTCACTCTGAGGTAATGCCTGTCTTTGAGGTTGAGGTGTGTTTCATGTATACAGCAGAAGGATGGATCCTGCTTTCATATCCATTCTGTTAGCCTGTGTCTTTTTATAGGAGAATTGAGTCCATTGATATTAAGAGATATTAATGACCAGTGATTGTTAATTCCTGTTATTTTCGTTTGTGTGTTTCCCTTCTTTGGAGTTTTTTGGTCTATTCCCTGTGTTTTTGTGGGTGAAATTAGCTTCCTTGGGTTGAAGTTTTCCTTCCAGTACTTTTTGTAGGGCTGTATTTGTGAATAGGTATTGTTTAAATCTCGTTTTGTCATGGAATATCTTGTTTTCTTCATCAATGGTGATTGAAAGCTTTGCTGGATATAGTAGTCTGGGCTTGCATTCGTGGTCTCTTAGTGTCTGTACCACATCTGTTCAGGACCTTCTGGCTTTCAGGTTTTCCATTGAGAAGTCGTCTGTAATTCTGATAGGTCTGCCTTTATATGTTATTTGGCCTTTTTCCTTTGCAGCTCTTAATATTATTTCTTTATTCTGTATGTTTTTCATTTTGATTACTTTGTGGCAAGGGGACTTTTTTTTTTTTTTGGCCCAGACTATTTGGTGTTCTGTAAGCTTCTTGTACCTTCATAGACATATCCTCCTTTAGGTTGGGAAAGTTTTCTTCTATGATTTTGTTGAATATATTTTCTGTGTCTTAGAGTTGGAGTTCTTTTACCTTCTCTTATTCCTATTATTCTTAGGTTTGGTCTTTTCATGGTGTCCCAGATTTCCTGGATGTTTTGTGTCAAGAACTTGTTGGATTGGGCTGGGAAGATTGCTCAGTGGTTAAGAGCACTGACTGCTCTTCCAGAGAACCGAGGGTTCAATTCCCAGCACCCACATGGCAGCTCGCAACTGTCTGGAACTACAATTCCAGGGGATCTGACACCCTCACACAGACATGCATCTGGATTAAACCCCAATGTACATAAAATTAAAGTAAAATAAAATAAAAAGAATTTGTTGGATTTAACTTTTTCTTTGACCTTTATTTCCTCTATCGTATCTTCAACACCTGAGATTCTCTCTTCCATCTCTTGATTGGTTGTGTAGTTTCTGTTCATTTACCCAGATTTTCCATTTCCAGAATTCCCTCAGTTTGTGTTTTCTTTATTGCCTTATTTCCATTGTCAAGTCTTAAACTGTTTGAACTGTTTGCTTCACCTGTTTGATTGTTTTTCTTGGCTTTCTTGGGACTCTTTAAGAGATTTATTGATTTCTTCCAATTTTTTTGTTTGTCTTTTTCTCCATTTCTTTAAAGGAATTTTCCATTTCCTCTTTATGTGTCTTCATCATCCTCATAAAGTTATACTGAAAATAGTTTTCTTCTGTTTCCTCTGGGTTAGGATGTATGACCACTGGCTTCTAGTGTTATTGTGTTGCTTCTTAGGTTGTTGAATAAATTTTTGATTGGTGCCTACCCATTTCTTCCTCCAGTTGGTGCCAGCAGTGTCTTTGTCTCTTGGTACAAACCTTGCAGTTGGTGTCTGTGTCTTTGGGAGCTGCTCTTGGTCTGCTCTGTGCAGTCGCAGTCTGTGCTTCAGAGTTCCTCTGAGGTTGCGGAGAATGGGTGGATTTAGGGGGTGGGGTGGGACTTGTATCTTACAGGGTCTGATCAATGAGGTGGGGGTGTTGGAGCAGTCTGCCTGCAGGAAATGTGCCTGCTGGCTTGCTAATGAAGCTGAGGCAGGTTGGGGAGGAACCCAGGGTTTTGCCCCAATGCCCAGCACTTGGCGGTTGGTCAGCTCTGTGCAGTCACAGCCTGTGCTTCACAGGTCTTCTGAGGTCCCAGCCAATAAATTCCTACTTGAACTTTTTAAAGGGAGTGTCCTGGTAAGCTTTAACTGTCAATCTGACAGCCATCTGAGAAGGGAATGTTAATTGAAGGACTGCCAAAACAGATTGGCCTGTGGGCATGTCTGTGGGAAGTTGTTTTGCTTGTTCATTGATGCAGGAGGTCTCATCCTGATATGGGTATATTCTCCCTGGGCAGGTGGCCCTGAGCTGTATAAGGAAGTTAGCTGAGCCAGCAAGTGCTTCACTATGACACCCTTGGCCTCTCAGTTACTAGAATCTTCCCTCAGAGGAGTTACTGTTTGTGATCATTTTACCTCACTCTGCTTCTGAAGGGTGTCTTCTTTTAATGCTTGTACTTTCAGCTGACTACTGTCTCAGACCATGGAGTTCTGATTGCCACCACTACTCTGCACTAGCTAGGGTGATGCCAGTCACCCCAGCACAGAGCACCCCCACCACCATAAACCCCTGCTCTGCTGCCTGCTGATCCATGTGCTCCTGTGGGAGACCCTCATCAAAGACCCTGTATCCCAGCCTGATAAACATTAAATTTTCTAATTCTTGAAGATTGATACAGCTTCTACCATTGAATCTCAGAATCTCTTGTCGCTCAGCCTTCTTTGTTTTCTGCCTGCTCTGCTTGCTCCCTCTTGCCATTAGATTCAGTTTTTGAGGAATTCAAGTGTTGTGAAATTTTTTTTTTACACTGTGAAGATGTGTTGCTTTCATTGGTTTAATAAAGGGCTAAAGGTCCAATAGCTAGGCAGGAAGAAGCTAGGCGAGACATGCAGAGAGGGAGAGAACTCTGGGATGAAGAGGGTGGAGTCATCAGGAGACACTGGGAGAAGCAAGATAAGCATACTGTGCTGAGGAAAGGTACCAAGCTACGTGATAGAATGTGGATAAGAAATGTGGATTAATTTAAGTTCTAAGAGCTAGTTAGTAATAAGCCTAAGCTATTGGCTAAGCATTTATAATTAACAAGTCTCTGTGTGGTTATTGGGAAGCTGGCTGGCAGGACAGAAAATTCTGCCTACATTCAGTTATTTTCTGGATATGGGTAATATTAAGATATTGTTTTATGCTATTCTACTCTTTTTTAAAACATCTGGTTCTTCAGTTGGATTATGGCCCTCCCTCTTTCAACCCAAGCATTCTTATTTAAAAGTTCCTTCCCAAATCTCTATCCTGGGTCAGAGGGTCATCTGACTCTGTGACAGGCAAGGAGAGAGCAAAGCAGAAAAGCCCAGGAAAAGGCACTATATATAAGACTATTATGCAAACTTTCTGTATCTCAATATTTGGAAACTCATTTGGGTATGGTTTTTTAAAACTGTGAAATCTGCACCAAAAGTTAACTTGAAACTTGTAGCAAAAGGGCTGATAGTTAAAAATATACAGTGTGCTGTGTATGGAACTTGGAAGCAACTCTTGCTTGTGCTTTTTGAAGAAAAAGCAGTTGACTGCCTGATAGGCTCACCTTGGTGTAAATAACAACCGTGTGGCTTTCTACCATCTTGGCTGATGACTTATTTCATCAAGATGGAAATAACCATGAGCAACCATGAGGCTAACAGACATCTTTACTAAGGTCAAGGAGAGAACATGTCAAGAGGACTTGGTTGATATGATCATGTGGTATAAAATCACTTAGGCAACCACCCCACTACCACCAAAGCAAAATAATCTGGGTCATAAAGGAAAAGAATGGACTGAGGCCTCTAACCAGTATCAATCTCTTTACTCTTGGTCCCCATGAATCACCATCCTCTTAACTGCAATAACAGGCCCCCTCCTTCCTTTGCTTCTGAGTATTACCATAAGCCCTTGTATCATAAATTGACTATTTATGTATATAAAAAGGAGAATGAACATAGTTAAGATATTAACTTTACAAACCCTATCGACTCAATATCAACCTTTACCCAACATGTTTGTGAATCAATGATTTGATTCATAAGAGCCAGAGCCAGCAGGGAATGTAGCAGTTAAAGTGACTTCATTTTTGACCAAAGCAACCATCTTAGAGGCCTGAGGCCAGTCCTGTCAGCAATTTGAGACTGTTAAACTAATGTTCAGCCAGAAATGTTGACCATTAACAAATCCCATTACTCCTTCCTCACAATGAATAACTGTTGTGAGATGATAAAGTAACTGCTTATTTAATTTCTGTAAACTCCATCAATTGCCTCTGGCAAAAGACCTGGGATGTTTTCTCACACCTGCAAAAGTACATGTCTGTAGAAATGAAGTAGTTGTGTGACTGTGGCTTTCGGCTTTAAAAACCCTTCTCCCAGAAATGGCGCTACCCCTTGCTCCTCACTGCAAGGAGTAAACTAGCCAGGTTAATGCTAGAGAGCTAACCCTGGTGGCAAACATAGGAGAAAGCTGGCAGACTGACCAACCCTGCCACTATCCAAGCCCAGAACCAGGGTTATGTGTTAACCCACCCCAACATCCACCCCATCTGTGATGTCCTGGAGCACAAGAAGGGACGAGGGTTGTCAGTCCTGCAGACCCAGGGCTGCAGGCTCTCTATGACACAGTGCAGCAAAGGGATGTCCAGGAAGAGTCCCAGTGAGGGCCCAGCATCGATGGTGTAGCAGGGACCAGTGCCTTGAACCAGACCAGCGATTCCTTGGGATGAATGCCTGCCTGTAAAAGTGTATGGATAAAAGGGTCGACTGTGGAACTCACTGTATCACAGTGCAGCTTCTATCACAAAACTTCTCCCTTTCTTCTCTTAAATTTTATTTTGCTTTGTTTTGTGGGGGTGGGGGAAGGTAGATGGCTGAGATAGGGAGACATGATGTGGAGATATGATGTGAAAGGCAGAAAGAATAAATAAAAAAGTTTTTAAAAAGCAAAAGGCAAAACAAAACAAAAGACTTCTCCCAGCTTCAGTCAGGGTAGCAGACTCCAATCAGACTAAGGAGGCTGTAGTCAGTTGCAGCTTAAATAAGATTTCACAAATTAAAACTGGATAAAGTTCATGCTGCCTTCCAGTATTCTCCAACTCCACAACAGTAACACTCTGTGAAAGAGCGAGCAGGCTCATCTTGGGTTCCTGCCCTGAATTTCCTCAATGACAGACTTTAGCTTGTGAACGGAAGTAAACTTGTTCTCCCTAAATTGCTTTTCATCATGATATTTATCATAACAATGGAATGATAGGTGAAAAGGAGGAAGGTTTTATCTTTGCTTGTGGTTTTGGGCATTAGTCCATCATGGCCTTAGGGACATGGTGGTTTCTTCTCTAGTAACAGAAGCTAGTGGTAAGGCTTGTTTCGTCCAAGCAGACCATAAAGCAAATGCAGGGCTGGTCTATGACTTTTATAGGTCACCTCTATAGCTCTATGCCCACCAGTTAAAGCCTCATGTTCTACACCCTCTTAAAATAATGGCACCAGTCGACCAGCTACCACATATTCAAGCAAATTAATCTATGTAGGACATCTCCATCTAAAAGATAAGAACTTATAAAGTATACATCAAAGAATTATTTAGGAGGGATCACGAACCCGATTTCGGCCAAAGAATAGGAGGAAAGGTTATAGGGGTTTAGTGAGACAGAATACGAACGAAACTAAGCACTTACTCTTTATTTTTTTTATCCTTTGGTGTTCAGGTACCGTATATAATGCCCATGTGGTTGAAGCGCAAAGAAACTCAGAGAGTATGGGTGACCCCTGATATCTACAAATTTCTGAAGAGACCAACTAAGCAAAGAGCTCAGACTTTGGATACGGGAGGTAATAAGCTCTGATTGCCGGTTTTTCAGATGAAAGCATCCTTAAACATTCCTCGGGTTTTTAGCTTTATATTATTGTCCCTGTGAGTAAGACACTATTTTGCATTTCTTTTTTATTATTACTTTTTTGGGAGATTATAACTAAATTACATCATTTCCCTCTTCTTTCTTCCCTCCAACACTTACCATGTATGTTCCCCATTCTCTTTCAAATTTATGACTTCTTTTAATTATTGAAACACACACACACACACAAACCTAGATATATAAATATATCATGCCCACTCTGTATAATGTTATTGGTATAGATACATGCTTTCAGGACTTACCAATTGCTGTGCTCTTCCCTAGAGAAGATACCTCCCTCCCATGTTAGCATGTCTATTGGTGTCATCCTTGTCCTGGTCTTGTTTAGGCAATTATACTGGTGAGACTGCATGTAGCTTCTCTGACATTTCTAAAAGACACAGTCTCTTAGCAAACATCCTGGTCCTCTATTTCTTGTAATCTTTCTGCCCCTTTACCCACAATGATCCTGGAACCTGAGTTGTAGATGTATCAGTGAGGACTAGACTTCACAAGTCTGCATTTGATCAGGTTTATTTCTAATGGTCCATCCTTGTTAGTGTTTCACTAGTTTTGCATTTCTTCATTATTTTTTGAAATTATAATATATCTACATCACTTATAAAGTAAAATTTTCTTGATGCAGGGTGAGAAATACATTTATCTGTGGGTATAAAGATAAATGTTTGGAATGTAGTTAGAGATTATGTGGGTTTAGTAAAGTGGCAGTAGTAGGTTCTCCACCAAGATCCGTCATGACTTCACTAGCCCTGGGTAGTTTCCAGTATCAGGCAAGGCATGATTTCCCTCTTGTTGAATAAGCCCCAAATTCAGTTAGAGAATTGTTGATTACTACCAAGGTATGTGTGTATGCCACTATTGCACCCTACTGGTCCCTGTGATTCATGGGCACCATAGCTGGGTAAGATTATTGGTTGCTGCCTCCTTTGAAAGCTTGCAAGACAGTTTCTGGTACTGTGAAAGCGAGTCCTCAGGCTTTCAAGTCAGATCCAGCTCAATCCTCTGGGCCTTGTGTCCAAAGTGCATGGTGTCTGCAGCAAAACAAACTTACTTTCTTCCTGTTTGAAGGAGGGGTGGGGATCAGACCATGGTCAACATCAATAGCCTGTAATGGTTGGGGAATCTCTTCAACAACCCTGACCTATGGCTCAAATGAGGGTTTCTTACACTTAGCGTTTTGTTAGATAGCTAATGTTGTCTTTTTAAGTTTAATGAATAACACCTTAAGGTGTATCCGTGGTAGCTGTATTAATGACTCTTTTCACAATAAAGTTTCTACTTTAGAGACCTATTTTCTTCTTCCTTTTTTTCAATGTGCATTGGAGTTTTGCCTGCATGTATGTCTGTCTGTGTGAGGGTGTCAAATCCCCTAGAACTGGAGTTACAGACATTTGTGAGTTGCCATGTGGGTGCTGGAAATTGAACCCTGGTCCTCTGGAAGAGCAGTCAGTTCTCTTAACCACTGAGAGATCTTTCCAGCCCCACAGACCTATTTTCTATTACATTTTCATGTTTCTTTGGGGGGAAAGTTTTTTTCTAAACCAATATTCTCCTGTTAAACCTCAGTAATTGGGGGATTGGTCCTGCCATGGAAATGTTTTTCACTTTAAAATCTAATTACAGCATATATTTTCTTTGGAGATGAAAAAACAAGAGAGCAGTTTTTGCAACTGGTGTGCTGGGTCAGACACAGGTTCCTAGTTATGTGGATGCAGAACGGTAGTGGGGAGATCACTTGTTTGCTCCTGGCTGCTCAGCCACGAAATAACCACACAGAAACTGTTTTAATTACAACACTGCTTGACCTAATAGTTTTGCATATTTCTAGCTCACGCTTATCTCTTAAATTAACCCATTTCTATTATTTTATATTTTATCATGAGGCTCGTGGCCTACTGGCAAGGTTCCGAATGTGTCTGCTTGCGTCTTTCTCTTCTGGCAGCTCCGTGGTGTCTCTTTGACTCTGCCTACTTACTCTCTCTCTCTCTCTCTCTCTCTCTCTCTCTCTCTCTCTCTCTCTCTCTCTCACACACACACACACACACACATATATATATATATATATATACATACATACATACATACATACATACATACATATATGTATGTGTCTTCCAGCCTGACTATATTCTGTTAAGTCATTGGCTGACTATATTCTGTTAAGTCACTGGCCAAAAGTAGCTTCTTTATTCATTAACTAATAAAAGCAACACATATACAGAAAGACTTCACACACCATTTCCCCTTTTCTGTTTGAATAAAAAGGAAGGTTTTAACTTTAACATAGCAAGACGACATATAACAAAACAGGTATCAAGCAATAATTACAGTTGCAATATTTATATCTATTTGATCTTTTATTATAACTAAGGAAAACTATAATTATAACTCTCTATTCTTCAACTCCATAGAAGACTCCAGAAGGATATACTATTACCTAAGTAAACGGGAGCTGCATTGTAAGCAACTTCCAAAACTCCAGAATTGATAAAGACATCTCACTGCCTGGAGAGTCACCCAAAGTTTTGCTGTATCTTTGGGGCATCCAATCTTCAGTCCACAGGCCCCTAGTGTCTTTTCTATGAAGCAGGAAATTTGAAAGTTCTGCCTTGTAATGGCAAAGTCCATCAGTTGTTTTCTTCTGTGTTTTCTTCTGTGTCCACAGAATGTATGACGGACAACAAAGGCCATGCTGATGCCAGAGGTCTGAGATGTCACCTGGGCCCATGTTGGTATCCAAGTGCCACACTTTTGCTGGAGCCTTATCTATCAGAGAGGTCTGTGCTGCCACCTAAGACCCACCCAGGTGACATCCCAGACTGGGACATGTTAGTGCCTAAAAACGCTGCCACCAGGGCCACACCAATCTGAGCAGCCTGTGCTGCCACCTGGGGCCATGGTATTGTTAGAGCCAGGCTGCTGCCAAGGGAAATGTCTGTGATCCTACCACAGCCAGGGTTTGAGCTGATGTCCATGGCTTCTGTTGTCATCAAAGGACATGTCAATGCCAGAGCTCTATACCACCACTTGGGGCCATGTTGGTGTCTGAGGGCCACTCTGCTGTGGGTACTGTGCCAATCTGAGTGGCCTGTGCTGCCACTTGGGGCCACTTGGTGACATCCAAGCCTGGGCTGCTGCCTAGAACTATGTCTGGGTCTATGGCTCTACCAAAGTCGAAATCTGTGATGTCTGTGGCTTGTGGTACCTCCAAAGGCCACACAGATGCCTGGGATCTAGGCCATATCCTGTGGTCACATTGGTATCTGAAGACTATACTGCCACTGGAGCCATGGTGTTGACTGGGCCAAGGCTGTTGTTGAGAGCCATGTCTGGGTATGTGGCCCTACTGTAGCCAAGGTCTGTGTTGATGTCCATGGCTCCTTATATAATTGAAGGCAATGCCAATGCCAGGGGTCTGAGCCACTACCTGTGGCCATGTTGGTGTTTGAGGACCTTGCTGCCACAGGGGCTATGCTAATCCACGTGACCCACCAGTCATATGGGGACAAGCCTGGGCTACTGCTGGACGATGTCTAGGTCCATGGACCATATCTGGGTCCATGGCCCAACAGCAGTCAGGGTCTGTGGATGGACTCTTAAAAGAAATTCCACACTAGCTCAGAATTGAGAAACAGATGGTTATTTATTTAAGGGTAGACTCACAAATCCGAATCCTCTGTTTGAATGGAGATCAGAAAACAAATCCTACAACTGAAACAGAGAGGCTGAAAAAGAGGCTGGACGCATGCCCTACATTGGCATCTACAGTATAAGAGGCCATGCCCCAGTGGGCAGGTAACCACTGGCTGTAAGACTTCCTACACCGCCTCCCCCTTTTGTTTAAATAAAAGAGTTCTAAGCCTAATACAAAATTATATACAATAAGTACAATATATTCAATAATTATCCTATTCTAACTAGTTTGTCTTATATAATAAATACCTTGGCTGTGAGAGGAAAGTAACTGTAACTATCTAGTCTTCAATCTCATCGAAGATCTGAGAAGGGAAATAGTATGACTTCAGTAAGCAGGAAGTACAATCAAGCAACTTCCAAAAATGTGCAACAAATGACAGAAACAACTGGCTACCTGGGCAATTGCCCAAGTCTCATTAGCAATGTTGAAGCAATCAACTTTAGCTAAGGCCTAGAATAACTGAAGCCTTTATTATGTTTAGGTATGTTCCTTGTATCCCTGTGCTCTCCAAGACCTTTATCATGGAGAGATGTTGTATTTTGTCAAATGCTTTTTCGGCATCTAATGAGATGATAGTGTGGTTTCTATTTTTCAGCTTGTTTATATGGTGGATTACATTGACAGATTTTTTTATGTTGAACCATTCCTGCATCTTTGGACAGAGACCGACTTGGTCATGGTGGATGATGGTTCTAATGAATTCTTGGATTCGATTTGCTAGTATTTTATTTAGTATTTTTGCATCAATGTTCATGAGTGAGATTGGTCTGTGATTATCTTTCTTAGTATTGTCTTTCTGTGGTTTGGGTATCAGGGCAATTGTAGCCTCATAAAAAGAGTTTGGCAATGTTCCCTCTGTTTCTATTGTGTGGAATAATTTGAGGAGTATTGGTATTAGTTCCTCTTTGAAAATCTTGTAGAAATCTGAGCTGAAATCATATGGTCCTGGGCTTTTCTTTTTGGTTGGGAGACTTTTGATAACTGTTTCTACTTCTTTTGCAGTTATAGGTCTGTTTAATTTGCTTATCTGGTCTTCATTTAATTGTGGTAAGTGAAATTTATTCAGAAAGTTGTCCATTTCCTTTAAGTTTTCCAATTTTGTGGAGTACAAGTTTTCAAAATATGACCTGATGATCCTCTGTATTTCCTCCATGTCTGTTGTTATGTCCCCCTTTTCATTTCTGATTTTGTTAATTTGAATCTCTCTCTCTGCCTTTTGGCTAGTTTGGATAAAGGTTTGTCTATTTTGTTGATTTTCTAAAAAGAACCAACTTTTTGTCTCATTGATTCTTTATATTGTTTTCTTTGTTTCTATTTTGTTGATTTCAGCTCTCAATTTGATTATTTCCTAACATCTAGTTCTCTTAGGTAAGTTTGCTTCTTTTTGTTCTAAAGTTTTCAAATGTTCTGTTAATTGACTAGTGTGGGATTTTTCCAGCTTCTTATTTAGGCATTTATTGCTATGAACTTGCCTCTTAACACTGCTTTCATTGTGTCCCATAAATTTGGATATGTTGTATGGTAATTTTCATTGAATTTTAGGAAGTCTTTAATTCCCCCCTTTATTTCTTCCTTGATCCATTGGTGATTTAGGTGAGCATTGTTTAATTTCCATGTGTTTGTAGGTTTTCTGGAATTGGTATTACTGTTTACTTCTAGCTTTAAACCATGGTGATCTGATAAGGTACATTGGGTTATTCCATTTTTTTGTTATTTGTTGAGGTTTGTTTTGTTACCTAGTATGTGTCAATTTTGGAGAAGGTTCCATGAGGTGCTGAGAAGAAGGTATATTCTTTTCTGATTGGATAGAATATTCTATAGATGTCTGTGAAGTCCATTTGAATCATAACATCTGTTAGTTCTCTTATTTCGTTGTTCTTTTTTTGTCTGATTAACCCGTTCAGTGGTGAGAGGGGAGTGTTGACGTCTCCCACTATTAGTGTGTGGGGTTTAACATATGATTTAAGCTTTAGAAGTGTTTCTTTGACATAGGAGGGTGCCCTTGTATTTGGGGCATAGATGTTCAGTATTGGAATTTCCTCTTGATGGATTTTTCCTGTGACTAATATGAAATGTCCTTCTTTGTCTCTTTTGACTGATTTTTAGCTTGAAGTCTATTTTATTAGATATTAGGATAGCTACACTAGCTTGTTTCTTAGGTCCATTTGATTGGTATAATTTTTCCCAACCTTTTACTCTGAGATGATGTCTGTCTTTGAGGTTGAGATGCTTTTCTTGTATGAAGAAGAGGGTTGATTCTGTTTTCGTATCCAATCTGTTAGCCTGTGCCTTTTTTATAGATGTGTCGGGTCCATTTACATTAAGGGATATTAATGATCAGTGGTTGCTATCTCCTGTTAATTTAGTTTTCATCATTGGTGATGTTAATTTGTACATTTTTTTTCCTTCGGGATTTGCTGTAATGAGATCTTCAGTTGTCTGTGCTTTTGTTGGTGTATCCATCTTCCTTGGGTTGGAGTTTTCCTTCTAATATTTTGTGTAGGGCTGGGTTTGTGGCTAGGTATTGGTGAAATCTATATTTGCCATAGAATATCTTGTTTTGTCCTTCTATGGTGATCAACAGTTTTGCTGGGTATAGTAGTCTGGGCTGGCATCTGTGGTCTCTTAATGTCTGCATAATGCTTGACCATGATCATGACCATGGCTTTCATTGTCTCCACTGAGAAGTCAGGTGTAATTCTGATAGGTCTACCTTCATATGTTACTTGGCCTTTTTCCTTTGCAGCTCTTAATATTCTTTCTTTACTCTGTATGTTTAGTGTTTTGATTATTATGTGGCAAGACAACCTTTTTTGGTGATCCAGTCTATTTGGTGTTCTGTAAGCTTCTTGTATCTTCATAGGTATATCTTTCTTTAGGTAGGGAAAGTTTACTTCTATGATTTTGTTAAATAAATTTTCTGTGCCTTTAAGTTGAACTTCTCCTTCTTCTATACCTATTATTCTAAGATTTGGCCTTTTTTTTTTTGAAAGTAAATTTTATTAAATTATAAAAGTTTCCATTTCCGCCCCTCTTCCCAACACCCTCCCACTCCCCCCACTCCCTCTCCTCCTCCCTCTTCGTCCCTTAGGGCAGTCAGGGTTTCCTGCCCTGTGGGAAGTTCAAGTTCCTCCCCCCTCCCTCCAGGTCCAGGAAGGTGAGTATCCAAACAGACTAGATCCCCAAAATCCAGAATATGCAGAGGAAACAGGTCCCAGTATCATAGTCAATGGCTTTTCAGAAAGACTTCGGGCCAGCCACATTCAGAGAATCTGGCCAAATTCCGAGAATCTGGTTAGATCACGTCCTCGTTCAGTCCCAGTCCAACTGGCCTTGGTAAACTCTCATTAGATCCGTTTCCTTGTATCAGTGGGTGACAGCATCCCTCGCAGTACTGGTTTCGTTTTTCATGTTCTTCCTCCTTCTGCTCCTCATTTGGACCTTGGGGGGCTCAGTCCGGTGCTCCAATGTGGGTCTCCGACTTTATCGCCGTCCTTCGCCAGATGAAGGATCTATGGTGATAAGCAAAATCTTCATCAGTATGGTTATGGGCCACGGCCGATTCAGGCACCCTCTCCTCTGTCCAGAGAACAATCTGGGGGATCTCTCCTTGGACCTGGGATCCCATATATAATCAAGTTTCCTGTAAACCCTAAAATGACTCCCTTAGTTGAAATATATTCTTCCCTGATCCCATATTCATCCTTCCTCCCTCCCCCCCCATCCCAGGCCACCGAGCTTTCCCCATTCCTCCCCTACTCCCTTCTCTCTAACCCTCTCCCCTTCCATCAACCCTCCCACCCCCCCCCCATGCACCCGAGGTTACCTGGGACTCTTGTCTATTTCCTACCTCCTGGTGGATAGCTAAATAATCTTCATCAGGTTCATCTTCTTATTTAGCTTCTCTAGGATCACGAATAATAGGCTCAAAGACCTTTAATTATGGTTAGAATCCACTTATGAGTGAATACATACCGTGTTCCTCTTTTTGGGTCTGGCTTACCTCACTCAGTAAAGCGTTTTCTATTTCCATCCATTTGCATGCAAAATTCAGGATGTCATTGTTTTTTACCGCCGAGTAAAACTCTAATGTGTATATGTTCCACACCTTTTTTAACCATTCTTCTATTGAGGGGCACCTAGGCTGTTTCCAGGTTCTGGCTATTACAAATAGTGCTGCTATGAACATAGTAGAACAAATGCTTTTGTAGTATGTTAGGGAATCTTTAGGGTATATTCCCAAGAGTGGAATTGCTGGGTCCTGAGGGAGGTTGACTCCCATTTTCCTGAGAAACCGCCACACTGATTTCCACAGTGGCTGCACGAGTTTGCATTCCCACCAACAATGGATGAGTGTTCCCCTCACCCCACATCCTCTCCATCATAGGCTATCGTTGGTGTTTTTGACTTTAGCTATTCTGACAGGTGTAAGATGGTATCTCAAAGTGGTTTTGATTTGCATTTCCCTGATCGCTAAGGAGGTTGAGCATGACCTTAAGTGTCTTCTGGCCATTCGAAGTTCATCTGTTGTGAATTCTCTGTTAAGTTCAGTACCCCATTTTTTAATTGGGTTAATTAGAGTTTTACTGCCTAGTTTCTTGAGTTCTTTGTATATTTTGGAGATCAGACCTTTGTCTGATGAGGGGTTGGTGAAGATCTTCTCCCAGTCAGAAGGCAGCCTTTCTGTCCTACTGACAGTGTCCTTTGCTTTACAGAAGCTTCTCAGTTTCAGTAGATCCCATTTATTCATTGTTTCTCTTATTGTCTGTGCTGCTGGGGTCCTACTTAGGAAGAGGCCTTCTGTGCCTATATCTTGTAGACTACTTCCCACTTTCTCTTCTATCAGGTTCAAAGTGGACGGATTAATGTTGATGTCTTTAATCCATTTGGACTTGATTTTTGTGCATGGTGATAGATATGGATCTACTTTCATTTTTTTACAGGTTGACATCCAGTTATGCCAGCACCATTTGTTAAAGATGCTTTCCTTCTTCCATTGTATACCTTTAGCTCCCTTGTCGAAAATTAGGTGTTCATAAGTTTGTGGGTTAATATCTGGGTCTTCTATTCGATTCCATAGGTCGACTTCTCTGTTCTTATGCCAATACCAAGCTGTTTTCAATACTGTAGCTCTATAATAGAGTTTGAAGTCAGGGATGGTAATGCCTCCAGAAGTTCTTTTATTGTATAAGATTGTTTTGGCTATCCTGGGTTTTTTGTTTTTCCATATAAACTTGATTATTGTTCTCTCAAGGTCTGTGAAGAAGTTTGATGGGATTTTGATGGGGATTGCATTGAATCTATAGATTGCTTTTGGTAGAATTGCCATTTTTACTATGTTGATTCTCCCAATCCAAGAGCAGGGGAGGTCTTTCCATTTTCTGGTATCCTCCTCAATTTCTTTCTTCAAAGACTTAAAGTTCTTGTCAAATAGGTCTTTCACTTCCTTGGTTAGAGTAACCCCAAGATATTTTATGCTATTTGTGGCTATCATGAAAGGTGATGTTTCTCTGATTTCCCTCTCTGCTTCTTTATCCTTTGTGTATAGGAGGGCCACTGATTTTTTGGAGTTGATCTTGTATCCTGCCACGTTACTAAAGGTGTTTATCAGCTGTAGGAGTTCTTTGGTAGAGTTTTTGGGGTCACTTATGTAAACTATCATATCGTCAGCAAACAACGAAAGTTTAACTTCATCCTTTCCAATACGAATCCCCTTGATCTCCTTATGTTGTCTTATTGCTATTGCTAGAACTTCAAGCACTATATTGAAGAGGTATGGAGAGAGTGGACAGCCTTGTCGCGTTCCTGATTTTAGTGGAAAGGCTTTGAGTTTCTCTCCATTCAGTTTGATGTTAGCTGTCGGCTTGCTGTATATTGCTTTTATTATATTTAGGTATGATCCTTGTATCCCCAGTCTCTCCAACACCTTTATCATAAATGGGTGTTGAATTTTGTCAAATGCTTTTTCAGCATCTAGTGAGATGATCATATGGTTTTTTTTTCTTTCAGTTTATTTATATGATGGATTACATTGATAGATTTGCATATGTTGAATCATCCCTGCATCTCTGGAATGAAGCCGACTTGATCATAATGGATAATTTTTCTTATGTGCTCTTGGATTCGGTTTGCCAGTATTTTATTGAGAATTTTCACGTCGATGTTCATGAGTGAGATTGGCCTGTAATTCTCTTTCTTGGTTGTGTCTTTGTGTGGTTTTGGTATTAGGGTAACTGTAGCTTCATAAAAGGAGTTAGGCAATGACTCTTCTGTTTCTATATTGCGGAATACGTTAAGGAGTATAGGTATTAGGTCTTCCTGGAAGTTCTGGTAGAATTCTGCATTGAAACCATCTGGTCCTGGGCTTTTTTTGGTAGGGAGATTTTTGATAACAGCTTCTAATTCTTCGCGACTAACAGGTCTATTTAGATTGTTCACCTGTTCTTGGTTAAACTTTGGTATATGGTACTTATCTAAAAAAAATGTCCATTTCTTTTACATTTTCCAACTTTGTGGCATATAAACTTTCATAGTAAGATCTAATGATTCTCTGAATTTCCTCTGTGTCTGTGGTTATGTCCCCCTTTTCATTTCTGATCTTATTAATTTGCATGTTCTCTCTCTGCCGTTTGATTAATTTGGATAGGGGTTTGTCAATCTTGTTGATTTTCTCCAAGAACCAGCTTTTTGATTCATTGATTCTTTGGATTGTTTTCTGTGTTTCTATTTTGTTGATTTCAGCCCTCAGTTTGATTATTTCCAGTCTTCTAGACCTCCTGGGTGAATCAGCTTCTTTTTTTTCTAGATCTTTCAAGTGTGCTGTTAAGTCTCCAATGTGTGCTTTCTCCGCTTTCTTTAATTGGGCACTTAGTGCTATGAACTTTCCTCTTAGCACTGCTTTCGTAGTGTCCCATAGGTTTGAGTATGTTGTGTCTTTGTTTTCATTAAATTCAAGGAAGAGTTTAATTTCTTTCTTTATTTCTTCCTTGACCCAGGGGTGATTTAGTAGTTGACTGTTCAGTTTCCATGAGTTTGTTGGCTTCCTGGGGGGAGCATTGTTGTTGAATTCTAATTTTAGTCCATGGTGATCTGACAAGACACAGGTAGTTACTAATATTTTTCTGTATCTGTGGAAGTTTGCTTTGTTACCGAGTATGTGGTCAATTTTCGAGAAGGTTCCATGAGCTGCAGAGAAAAAGGTATATTCTTTCCTATTTGGGTGGAGTGTTCTATAGATGTCTGTTAAGTCCATTTGATTCAATACCTCCAATAAATCTCTCAATTCTCTGTTTGGTTTCTGTCTGATTGACCTGTCCATTGGTGAGAGAGGAGTGTTAAAGTCTCCTACTATTAGTGTGTGTGGTTTGATGACTGCCTTGAGTTCTAGAAGAGTTTCTTTTACATATGTGGGTGCCTTTATATTAGGAGCATAGATATTCAGGATTGAGACTTCCTCCTGATGAATTGTTCCAGTTATGAGTATGAAATGTCCATCTCCATTTCTTCTGATTGATTTTAGTTTGAAGTCGATTTTGTTAGATATTAGAATGGCCACGCCCACTTGTTTCTTAGGTCCATTTGCTTGGAAAACCTTTTCCCAACCCTTTACTCTGAGTAGGTGTCTGTCTTTGTGGTTGAGGTGTGTTTCTTGTAAACAGCAGAATGTTGGATCCTGTTTTCGTATCCAATCTCTAAGTCTGTGCCTCTTTATAGGTGAATTGAGTCCATTGATATTAAGTGATATTAATGACCAGTGGTTGTTGACTCCGGTCATTTTTTTTTTTTAGGTAGTATAGTGTATGTGTTTTTCTTCTTTGATTTGTGCTTGTGAATGGTCACTAGATGCTCGAGTTATTGTAGGCCGTGTTGGGAATGTTGGATTCCTTCGGTAGTGATTTTCCTTCTAATATTCTCTGTAAGACTGGATTAGTAGCTACGTATTGTTTAAATTTGTTTTTATCCTGGAATATTTTGTTTTCTCCGTTGATAGTGAACAATAGCTTGGCTGGGTATAGTAGTCTGGATTTGCATCCATGGTCTCTTAGTTTCTGCAGTACCTCTATCCAGGATCTTCTGGCTTTCATGGTTTCCATAGAGAAATCCGGTGTAAGCCTGATAGGTTTACCTTTATAAGTTACTTGACCTTTTTCCTTTGCAGCTCTTAAAATTTTTTCTTTAATATTTATGTTTTGTGTTTTGATTATTATATGGCGAGGGGATGTTTTTTTCTGATCCAGTCTATTCGGTGTTCTGTATGCTTCTTGAACCTTCATAGGAATATCGTTCTTTAGGTTGGAAAAGTTTTCTTCTATAATTTTGTTGAATATATTTTCTGGGCCTTTGATCTGCAGTTCTTCTCCTTCTTCAATCCCTATTATTCTTAGATTTGGTTTTTTTATTGTGTCCCAGATTTCCTGAATGTTTTGTGAAGAGAATTTGTTGGATTTGCTGTTTTCTTTGACCAGTGCATTTATTTTCTCTATGGTATCTTCAGATTCTGAGATTCATTCTTCTATCTCTTGTATTCTATTGGTTATGCTTGATTCTGTAGTCTCCGTTTGTTTACCTAGGTTTTCCATATCCAGCCGGTTCTCGGTTTGTGTTTTCTTCATTGCCTCCAATTCAGTTTTCAATTCTTGCACTGTTTCCTTTACTTGTTTGATTGTTTTTTCTTGGTTTCTCAGGGTCTCATTCACGGATTTACTTATTTCTTCAAACTTTTTGTTATATTTCTCATCTATTTCTATACTCATTTCTTCATACTTTTTGTTATATTTCTCATCCAATTCTTTAAGGGAGTTATTCATATCCTGTTTAAGGGACTCTATTGCTTTCATAATGGCACTTTTTTCCACTTCTTCTGGGTTAAGGTGTTCAAGCCCTTCTGTTGTAGGGTCCTTGGGATCTGGTGTTTTCATGTTGTTTTTCAGATTGTTGGATGAGGTCTTGCCTTGGCGTCTGCCCATCTCTTACTTCAAATGTTCTCTATTGGAACTTCTGTTACCGGGTCAGGTTCCCTTCTTGGGCAGGGACTTCACTGACAGAATGCCCACCTTTCCTCAGGCAGACTATTGAAGCACAGGCACTCCCTCTTTCCTGGATGCGCTTACAATGCAGGCTCAGCTTGCAAGGCAGCTGAGCTGGGTAAAATTTTATGGCCCCAGGGGGAAGGGAGAAATATAGGAATTCGTACCTGGATGGGAGCTGGGATGGCAGGCGGGAGGGGGTAGCCAGCACTGCAGGGCGACCTGGGCGTCTATCAAGATTTGGCCTTTTTATGTTGTCCCATATTTCATGGATATTTTGGGTTAAGCTTTTGTTAGATTTAATGTTTTCTTTAACTGATGAGTCTATTTCCTCTATTTTATCTTCAGCATTTGAGATTCTCTCTTCCATTTCTTGTATTCTGTTGTTCATACTTGCATTTGTGGTTCCTGCTCTTTTTCTCATGATTTCTGTTTCTACAATTCCTTCGGCTTGTGTTTTCTTTATTTTTTCTATCTCAGTTTTCAAGTCCTGAATAGTTTTTTTTATATATGTTTGAGTTCTTTTTCTTGGTTTTCTTTAAATGATTTGCTGATATATTCCAATTTTTGTTTATTTTTCCCTCTATTTCTTTAAGGTAATTTCTCATTTCATCTTTAAGAATTTCAAACATTCCTTGAGGTTATTTTTTAGATCATTTTCTTCTGGCTTATCCATATTTAGTTGTTCAGGTCTTACTTTTGTAGGGTCTTTAGGTTTTACTGGTATTTTGTTGCTCTTTGTGGCGTAGCATGTGATCTTACCTTTTCTACTCATCTTTTCCTCTAATAGGTATGGTTGGGGCTGTCTGAGATTCTGTTGAATAATTTTCTAGGTGCAAGTGAATCCAAAGCTCAGAGGGTTGTTCCTCATGGATCAGCCAGTGTCATAGTTCTAGTTACCCCATTGGTTATTTTTGTTCCTGGAGGTAGCTCAGTGCTCCTGTGCTTTGGTCTGCTCCCTTAGAGTTTGCTGTCTCAGGCCTACTTTGGCCTAGGCTGCTGGCTTTGATCTGTTTCTGTAAATCTAGGTCTGGATCTCCTCCTGCAGAAGTCCCTAACTTGGAGTTGGACCTGTTCTGGTGGTGATCACTGGCTCTGGATCTGGTCACTGTGTCAATCCTGATCCGCCCGTATCCCGAGACTGGGTTTGTTCCTGGCTTCTGCTCCTGGTGGAGCTTGTTCTCTCTGTGCCTTAGGTAACTGGTTCAGTTCCACTTCGTTTTCAGTGGAGGTCACAGACTCTGAGTCAGGTTGTTGGCTCCATCTTGGCTTGCCAGTGTCCCAGGACTTGGTTGGCTCCCAGGGCTGATTTGCTCCTGGCTTCTGCTCCTGGTGGAGCTTGTTTCCTCCAGCTCTCTATGTCCTGAAAGAGTGATTTTTGATGGTATTAATCCTGTCAACTAGCTGTTCATTATTGGTCTGTAAAAATTGTATCATTCCTAATGCCATATTCTTCCTTAATGGCGTTTTCAAAATATTTATGTTGTATTAATCCAGGAGCATTTATAATCAAATGTCTTTTAGCAGCTGTTGTTGCTTCCTCAGCAGTCAAACAATTCAAAGACAAAACAATAACATACAGTATCCAGATAATCTGTGTATTTTCCATCTTTACACATCTTTAATTTTTTTTACTCTATTTCTTTGATTTTTATTTTCAATTTTTGGGTTTTTGAGATAGGGTTTCTCTGTGTATCTTTAACTGTCCTGGAACTCACTCTGTAGACTAGGCTGCCCTTGAACTCACAGAGATCTGCCTGCCTCTGCCTCCCAAGTGCGAGATTAAAGGTGTCTGCCAACACAATATTCCCTAGATTCACCTGCCAAGCTGCCATCTCCAAATTATACTGGTGCCCTTTGCTCTTTATGAGGAGTTCATTCTCTCTCTGTCTCTCTCTCTCTTTCTCTCTGTCTCTGTCTCTTTCTCTCTGTCTCTCTCTCTCTCTCTCTCTCTCTCTCTCTCTCTCTCTCTCTCTCACACACACACACACACACACACACACATGTCTGTGTGCTGTGTGATGGTGGACTAATTGCTCCCTTACTTCAAACTCTCTTACTAGTAGAGTAGTAGATGGAGGGGAAACTGTGGTTGGCATGTATTACATGAGAGAAGAACAAAAAAATCTATAGCTTTATTATTAAATAAGTACTTAATGTGATATAAATCAGGAAACTGTCACTCATGTCTTTTTTTAAAACACTTAGAAATAAACCTAGACAAAGAGGTGAAAGATCTACCTGTACATTGAAAACTTCACAGACAGAATAGTGAAGAACTCTGTTGCCTTCCTTTTTAACTTTTAAATTATTTTATTAGCATGAGTGCTTTGCTGGTATATATGTCTATGTATCATTTGGACACAGGACTTTTGGAAGCCAGAAGAAGGTGTCCTCTGGAACAGGAGTTACAGACGGTTGTGAGTGGTCATGAGGGTGCTGCAAATTAAATCAAGGTCCTCTGGAAAAGAAGCCAGTACACTTAACTGTTGAACCATCTCTTCAGTCATAACTGAAAATTATGGCTAATCCCAGAGTTATGAGAACCCTGGAAAAGTAAAAGGAAATATTTCTCAGCCTTAACATTGCCTTCTGTTCTCAACTCCAGGTATTTTGTCCTCTTACAATTTCACTGGTTTGATTCCCACCCATTTGACTCTGATCGTCTCTCTGTAGGCATTTCGTCCTTCTCCAAGTTTACACTGAATTTTACCTGACACAGCCATGTTTTCCTGGCCTTTAAGGAGAACAACGGTATAAAGAAAACACTGTTACTAAGAGACCAGTAAATGGACCCTGTCTCCATTAGGGAATTTCACAGACATGGTGCAGAAATTCGACAGTAAATACATAGAAATCTTTAACTTGATACAAACACTGAGCTGAAGCCTGGTGCCCATGACTTGGCCTTTGATCAGGACTGAACTATGATCATCTAGAAAGGCTGTTATTTACATGGCAAAGATTACACAACTGGAAATTTTGTGCACATTGACTCACAGTATACCAGCTAACATGAACTATGCTCTTTTGCATGACACCAATTACATGTCAGGAACCTTTAAAAGCTGAGACTCACCTTAATTGAAAACGACTTCCAAAATGGAGTTTCCTACCACATAACCCACAGTTCTACACTGTAAATAGTCCTTCAGTTACTGCCCAGACTGCTCCCCTCTTGCAGTATACGCAAAAAAAAAAAAAAAAAAAGAAAAGAAAAGAAAAAAGAGAAAAGAAAAAAAAAGCTGCTCTTCCTATTCTGGTCTGAAGGGTGAATTTTCTACTGCAGACGCTAAGTCACCTTGTATTCATAATAGATTTGAAGCAAAAGATACATCTCTGGTCCTCTGTGATAGTTAATCTTTATTATCAACTTGACTAGATGAGAAATAGTTAAATTAGCCTTCTGTGTCCTTCATATCAGGAGTTTTACACATTTAGGGTAGTCTTTGGTTTTCCTTTCTTTTTGAGTATGGATTTTCAGGATTAGATTTTGTAATGTAAATTAGCAATGTGATTATTTTTCTTGACTATCAAGTATTTAAAAAAATAGCTTTCAATTCCCGCTTTATCAAGTCACCCAGCAGCTTTTCTCTTAGCCGTTTGATTAAAATGTAATTATATCACCTCCCTCTCCTCCCTCCAGCACCTCTTATGCCCCACCCACTTTTTCTTACATTTTTTGTAATATCTACATGTGGATAAATATATAAATACAACCCACTGAGTCCATTGAGTGTTTCTTACACACACACACAACCATATACATACATATATGTTTGTTGTCCATTGTTTTCTTACTCTTAGTCATTTTGACTAAGGTAACATGAAATCTCAATATAGTTTTCATTTTCATTTCCTGAATAGCTAAGCATGGCGAACACATTTTTCAGATATGCCTTAGCTGTTTTTATTTCTTCTTTTAAGAACTCTTTGTTCAGACTCAGAGTGCATTTTAAACTGGGTTGTTTCTTTCATTGACTCTTCTATTTCCAGTTATCTGTCAGATGTACAGCTAGCAAAGATTCTCTCCCAGTCTCTGGGCTTCCCCTGGACTTGACTGATTATTTCCCTAGTTGTTCATAAGCTTTTTAGTTTTATGGGGGCCCATTTGTTAATTGCTGGCCCTAATTCCTGAGCAAATAGAATCCTGTTTTTTAAAAAGTCTTTTTCTTTACCTACATCTTGTAGGATAGTTCCTATGTTTTCTTCTAGAAATTTTAGCATTTCAGATTTTGCTTGAGGTCTTTTATCAATGTACAGTTGATTTTTGTGAGGAGTGATAGATATGGGTCTAATTCTATTCTTTCATGTGTAAAGCTAAACTCTAGTTGTGAAAGTTCACAGTCCATTGTAGGAGGCTGGGCACCAATGAGTGTCAACTCTCACCTTTTTTGTTGTTCTTCTCACACCACAACTTTTTGTGGCCAAACAATATTTGCGGTTGTTGCTTTCTCAGTTTCTGAGGGTCAAGGATTTTCACTAACCTGTCCCTTGGCCTGCATAATGAAAAGCCACCATGAGTCAGGCAAGTATAGTCCAAAGGTTTGCTGCAAAAATCCACATGACATGAGTGGTTCATGGTTAATAAATTTTAATAAACACACCGGTAGTTAGAAGAAATATTTTTCCAAATGAATAATTGTTTAAATTCTATAATGCTTAACTAACAGAACAGAATTTCCAGGAAGTCAGTTTTCATCATAAACCTGTGGCTGAGCACTCTTAGATAACAGCTACACATTATGGTGGAGTTCTAGAATAGTTCAATTTCTAGCTAGAAATATTCGACATTCATTGATTATACTGACTTCATATCAGTACATTTTAAAGTTTAATTGTCATTGCATAATCAAAGTTTTTAAAAACTGTGCCAAGTTCTGTGCTGACATGGTGACACAGAAGTGCAGGACTCTGCCCAGGGCTCAATGACAAAACCAGAGGGATGCTCTACAGAAACAGACACAGGTGAAGAAAGATATTCTTCATTCTTTTGGTCTCTCATTCGCTCATCGGGTAGTTTGTGAAATATACCACTTTTCTGACCTTGTCTTAGCCCTTGAGTATAACACTGATAGTGCCTTGAACTTGAGAGAGTCACGGGGAAGGCCAACTGATCCTTGGCCTGAGATTTGAGGACATGTAATCAGATGGGGAGGGGAAGGCATTGCCAGCTACCTCAATCACTTAAAAAATGTGAGTTGAGATAGAAAGCTTCCTGGGAAAGTAAGAAGTGGGAAGCAGCAGCCATTAACAGAATCTAAGTGAAATTGAGGCATCCAGATGCTGATGGAGAAGATGGGAGGGTCCGTGTGAAGGGAGTGGACCATGAAGAACAAAGGAATCTGAACTAGGAAATTGGAACAAAGAGAGAGGATGGTGGGCAGGAAGCAAATACAGAGGAAAGAAGATCAAACAATAATAAGGTGTCTGAAAAAGTCACAAGAACTCACACCTGTAAAACAAAAGTATGACTCATGATTTTTTTTCAAAGTTTATTAAATTACAAATGTTTCCATTTCCACCCCTCCTCCCAACACCCTCCCACCTCCCCCACTCCCTCTCCTCCTCCCTCTCCATCCCTAAGAGCAGTCAGGGTTTCCTGCCCTGTGGGAAGTTCAAGTTTCTCCCCCCTCCCTCCAGGTCCAGGAAGGTGAGTATCCAAACAGACTGGATCACCAAAATCCAGTATATGCAGAGGAAACAAGTCCCAGTGTCATTGTCAATGGCTTTTCAGAAAGACTCCAGGCCAGCCACATTCAGAGAATCTGGCCACATTCAGAGAATCTGGTTGGATCACGTGCTCGTTCAGTCCCAGTCCAACTGGCCTCCTGCTGACCCCTTCTCTATTGTTTACTAATTTCCCAGTTCTAGCAATAGCCCCTTTTTACTTTCCTGGTTTCTGTAGTTATCCTAGAATATGGACACATATCCAAAGATTTGGCGCCACCTATACATATTATATATATTATGGGTTTTTAATTCTTTTCCATTTAAGAATATACATATTTTGTGTTTAAATATAAAAATTTTTCATATGGGCAGACAGCACTTTCTCTAAAACTGAAGTACATTTAACATAAATCAAAACACCATGCATGAGAAACAGTATTTTGAATTGTTAGTCAGGGCTGTCCCAGAGACTCTGAAACATGAAGTCCATTGCTATTGCTGTTGGTTGCCTCCCAGAGGTATAAGGGAGTCCTCATTGCTGAAGACTCCATGCATTTCAGCCTTAGGTCACAGAGATCTCTGAGCTGGAACTGATCTGAATGTCTTCTCTCTGAAAACTAGCTTTCCTGTTTCTAGAAGGCACCGTGCAAGCTTCCAAAGAAGAGAAGCAACCCACAGTCCTACCCAGATATAACAAAGATAAATCATAACCATCAGCATGGCACAAAAACCTTATGGGTACAGTAGTGGCACATATACCAAATGCTCTCTAATCAGACTTAAGGGCCCCTCAACAAGAGGGAAATCGTGTGTGGTGCTGGAAATCTGGCCAACTATCCAGTACTGGTGAAGTCGTGGGTCTTGGAGGAGAACCTACAACCATCACTTAAATAAATGAGCATAATCACTGACTACATTCTAAATATTTATCTCTATTACCATGGATAAGTGTAGCCCTCGCCCCTCATCACGGAAGCCTCTTGTAAGCGGCACAGAACATTTCAGAAAGCTACAACCAGGGAAAGATTGCAGCAGTAGAGCCCAAGTCCAATGGATACCTACAAATGTAGAACCAATGGAGTTCTACAAAGCAACTCCCATACCTCAGGCTCAGGGACTAATGCAGAAGAAGAATGAAAAAATCTTCAAAGTCAGGGGATAGGGGAGTTTCCTGTGATATATCCTATTGATGTTAAAAGTTACACCCACAAATTCTCACCGACGTGACTGCCTAAATGTCAGATGAAGAACAATAATAAATATGCTAAAGAGAATGGGAAAAGGGCCATAAGTCCTCAAATCTATGCCACTTTGCCACTAAGGAATCCTGAGAGTGGGAGAAACTGTCTTCCTGAGAGAAGAGAGCACTGATCAGTTATTTCATACCAAATGGTCAGCCCTGAAAATATGCATTCAAGTATCATGGACTTAGATGGACTGAGCAGGTAGTATGTAGAGGTGTGTGTGTGTGTGTGTGTGTGTGTGTGTGTGTGTGTGTAAGAAAAATTATTTAAAAAAAGAAGTCATCAACATGAAAGGGAACAAGAGGGAGTATGTGGAAGGGATTGGAGGAAGGAAAGGGAAGGGAAAATAAAAGAAAAAAAAAGAACAAAGGAATCTGTATGAGATATGAAGCTGACATACAGGTACCAGCTTGTGAATGATTCATGTAGTCAAGCTATGTCTTTCAGAGCCCTAGCCCTGAATTAGAGATTATTCATGCTTGTAAGGATGTAAGATCTGTGTAGTGGAAATGAGGGTGGGTCAGGAAAGTATGGTGCAAGGACTGGTTAAAGGGTTTGTCCTGGGCTTCTGATGTGCCCAACTCAGGACTAGGGATCAGGAGCTAATTCTTGCCTGATTCAAACAGGGCTTGTGATGGTTCTTCTTGGTTGTCAACTTGACTACGTCTGGAATTAACTAAAACACAAAAATTGGGGCCACACCTGTGAGGGATTTCTGCTTAATTCTAAGTAGGAAGATCCACTTCTAATCTGGATCTTTGAGGTAGGAAGACTTGTCTTTAATCCAGATTTTTTTGATCTAAGAAAAGACATGCCTTTAATCTGGATCATTTGAGCTGGGAAAACCCACCTCTAACCTGGGCCACACCTTCTACTAGAAGCCTTTTTAAGGACACGGAAGAAGAAAGCTTGCTCTTGACTGCTTGCTCTAACCTTACTAGCAAGTCCATTCCTTCACTGTAATGAAAAGCCTACATCTTTGGGCACCCAGTGTATACTGAAGAGCAGCTGAAGCATCCAGCCTCATGGATTGAGCAACTATTGGACGCTTAAACCTTCCATTTATAGGCAGCCACTGCTGGATTAGCTGAACCACAGCCTTATATCATTCCAATAAACCATATAGAGAAGGGGGAGGGAGAGAGGATGAGAAGGAGGGAGGAAGACAGAAAGAGAGAGAGAAAGAAAGAGAGAGAGAGAGAGAGAGAGAGAGAGAGAGAGAGAGAGGTTCATTCCATAAATTGCTACCCTGACTAGTACAGGGCTTGAGCTTACTTCTTTTACTGTCTTTATTTGACCTACAGGTAAATAATTTGCCATGAGTGAACTGAGGAAGCCATTGCCCTGACCCTGCTCACCTTGAGCTACTGCCAGATCCCACCAGGATCCCTATTTTTATGGTAAGACTATTTTTTTAATTCAATAATGCGATCCACCTGTGTCTCACAAGGCTCCTATACCCTTGATAGAGAGGCTCACTGCATCTGCTGTCTGCCATTCTGTCTTCCTGCAACCTGCTCCCATTCCCTGACTGTGCCCATACCTACATTTTATCTGCCTAGCTGGTGTGGAGTCTGCCATTTCCTATCCATTTACCCTCTTCCTTATTCATCTCCCTCATGACTCTGTCTACCTGTCTCCTTCTTGCCTTCATCTCTGACTATCCGCCCAACTCTTCCTCAGCCTTCTTCATCCTCCACAAGACTTTTCTTCTTTGACTGCATGACTCAGTGTAAGCCTTGGAGTTCTAGCAAAAGCAAAGAGCCATAAACTCACTGGTTTTGAGTGATGTAAATGTGTTCTTTTCAGTTCTGGTGACCAGGACTTTGAAACAGGTTTCACCAAGACATAATGGTATTCCATCTCTGTGATCAGAACCCCACAGCACTTCTTGGGAACCCTGTGAAGAGTTATGGAGTTGCCGGCTATGTGTCCCTTGTTGCCAGGGTGATAGATTCCCAGGGCAAGGACTCCTAAAGCACCCCAGAACCTGGTGGGGTCCAGAAACAGTTCAGATTGGTAAGAACCCAGTTCCACATTGATTCGTTTGGGTGGACTTGCTCTTAAGAGCAGAGGGGAGCCTACTGCAGCCCCAGGACTTGCACAGATGAAGCCTGAGACCAATCTGAAGTTCTACGGTGACTCAAGGCACTGCCAACAGACTAGAAATGAGGTCTGATGCATGAGATGGATGACGAGAGTGTTCACAGAGAGGCCAATGATGCAAGTGCCGATTCCTAAACCGGGCTTTTCTGGTGATCCTCACGTGGTCTCAGGGTAGCACCATGAGGGTCCTAAGATCTGAGGAGCCTGTAACAGATAAGTAAAAGTTGAGCCCTTTCCCCTCCCCTCCTTATCATTATACAAAAGTCATAACTGTTGGGGGATCTGTGCCATTGCTAAACAAGTGTGCGTGGGATATATAACTTGCCATAGGAAAGAGGAAGATATAGTATCTTTAAGTTAGAAATGCATACTACTGGTAACAGGCCATACCTTTTGAAAGCTAGAGGCCTCTCCACATCTGGCTGCTACTGTTGGGAATTCAATTAAGGTTTTCTCAGAAGAGGGCTGGAGACAACCCAGAGAGACTCCAAAGGGCTCACAATCAAAAAGAGATTATGTTAAGTCATAATTAAATGCCTCCCTCTAACTTTACTTAGGGTTAGAATGGCTCTGAAAGAGGATGTGGGCCTGTCTGCATACAAAATGTTGCATAGCCTCCTATATTGTAGCACATTCAAAGGCCTTTCCACCGTGGAATCTAAGACTCTTTTCTCGAAAACGATGTCATGTTTCTCTTCTCCGCTTTGCTCTCTTAGGTCACAGAACTTTTCTGCTGAATCTCCCTCACTTGAATTTCCAGGCCATCTTTTTGAGCTCAGGGACTAATCACTAATAAAAATCTGGAAAGATGACAAGAAAACTGACCCAAGGGGCACTTCCTGGTGCTGTCAACCAATGAAACTGTTAGTTCAAACGGGAAAAAGAGATGGAATCAATCATTGCATCACGCACTAATCATATAATAGGAATACAGCTGAAGCTGGAGAACACAGACACCCAAGCTGCAAGGAAACCTTTTGAAATTAAGACTAAGAACAAATTGTTTTGTATCTGTGTGTTATAAAAAGGAATACTGAGAAGTTTGGTAATTAATTAACTAAAGCAGCCTTTCTGCTCACTGTTCAGTTTGGTGCCAGTCTTGTCTTACCTGTGGAAACTAAACAAAAACTCCCACCCCCACCCCTGTGAATCCCCTAAGTAATCTTTAAAATTAATTCTAAAAAGGAACCTGACAATACCTTATTGCCTAAAGGTTAAAATGTTGATAGAATGTACTTTGCTTTTATTTTTTCCTAAGTATGCCGACAGAAACTGGGTGTGGATAATTGAATACTTGGGTAAAATTACCTAAGTTTGCAATACACACACTCAGTATGAATGATTGTTATTAGGACAACCTCAGGCTCAAGCAGGACCCTTTTCCCTTGGATGAGATACTGGTTCTACCAAATTAAAAATGCCTATTGGATTTATCACAGGATATGAATACCTGTGGTCATAATATATGCCAGAGTCCTTTGCTCTCATTCTTGTCTATACAGGAAGGCCCATCAGAACTTCCTTCTTATAAATAGGAAAGATGAATTTTTCTTGCCTTGCATGACGTGGAGGGGTGCTTCTGCCCAGTGGGGGATTGTGGCACCTATATGCAACAAGCTAACAGAAGCAATGGAGGAGTAAGTGGGCCTACATACAGTGTCTCCTTTACTTGACATTTGATGGTGATGTGAACAGAGAAATCCTTTGCCCAAGGTTGACACATGACTGATAGGGGAACTGTTGGCCTAACCCTTTACCCTGGTCTCCAGTTCTTCTCTTAGTAAAGCTAGTCTCCGGGCTAAGAAGTCAGTACCTAGGTCCTTTGGGTTGATTCTATAAGGAGTACCCTGGGAAGTTCCATGCTGTAGGATTTCCTTTATGTTATCCACGCACTTGGGCATGGCCTTCTATACTATTTATGCTGATATAAAGAGTGTGTTTGGCCTCCTTTCCAACTGTGGGATTCAGTTGTTCTCCATTGTAGCAGAGGATTGTGACTTGTGAGTCTACCCCTAAATAAATAACCCTCTATTATTCTCAATTCTGAGCTAGTGTGAGATTTCTTTTAAATGTCCTTCTTCGGTTCCAAATGGATTTAAGACTAAAAGCCAAATAGTTATGAGATTCAAATAGGGTATATTATATGGTTAGCAGTAGAAAAATGTAAAATAATCAAGAAATACTTATTAACTATACTGGGGATGCCTTTAAAGCATTATTTAGCTATCTGGATGCCACCAACCAGGTGATTTGGGAAGACAGAAATGTCCCTGGTAGAATGGTAGCTAGCAGAAAGGGAGATGTTTGTATCGTGCTTGATGGAAGATATTACACTTACTCCCCATAATCCACTTCCCGATAAAACAACTATAAAGTCTCTTCAGAAGTTAACTATTTTATCCAACCACCCTTGCACAAAAGTGCCTTGGCAATTAGAAACCAAGGAATACCACAAAGTCACACCACACAACAAACCTCACACAAGAGATTTATTGAGGAGAAGAACAGAATGTTAGCTGCATCTGAATGGGAAGAGAGACAACTGAGGGTTGGGAAGAGGAGAGGGTTTATATAGGTTTTCTGGAACATGCTCAGTGAGCTAGCTGGCCTTGGTGACATGGGTGAGGGAGAGCTGGTCCCAATGACATGAGCATGGAAGAGCTGGTTCCATCCCTTGCCAGCTGCCACAGTCAGGAGAGCTGGTTCCACCCCTCATTTGGGAAAAACAGGAAAGCTGGCCCTGGTGGTGTCAGTCCAGGAGAGAGTACTGACCAACTCAGCTACCACCTAGGTCAAGTTCCAGGGCTTTGAGTTGGCTCACCCCCAACATCTACCTCATTCATGATGAGCTGGAGTGGGTGAAGGGACTGGTCCTGCAGAACCAAAGCTGCAGGACCTCCATGACACAGGGCAATAATTCAGTAGTGAGAGTGCAGCAGAAGGAAAAGGCCTTGAACTAGACCAATGACTCATTGCAATAAATATTGCAATGAACTCATTTCAAGTAAAGATGCTTGAGCAAATACCATGACATACCACAGCTTCCAAGACTACAATTTTCTCCCTCCCTTCCTATTTTTCTTCCTTCCTTTCTTTTTTCTTTCTTTCTTTCTTTTTTTTTGTCTCTTTGTTTTTGTTTGTTTTGTTTTGTGAGAAAGATTGCAAGAGCAGAGGGCAGATATGGAGGGACAGAGCAATGAGTGGAATTGGGGTATATGATGTGAAATTCATAAAGAATAGCTCTTTAATTGGTTCCATGATTCAGACAGACTCTCCTGGTGCCTAAGCTCCTCTTGGGGTCTGAGTCACATTGAGACCATGTCCTTCATTTCCACCAGAAACAGGCTCTTCTTCCAGCTCACCAATTGCTCAGCATCCCATCTGCCCTTCAGTCAGTGTAAACATTTCCCTGAGTCTGAGCCTTTTTTGTACACTTGGAGATGGAAGTGCCCCAGCCATGGTTTTTATGGCTATGGATGGCCCTCTTCATTGACCCCATCATCCCCACCCTCAAAACTGCAATCCTGTAGCTTCTTTAGGTCCAATTGGGATATTGTAGCCCTTCCTTGGGATATTCCTTCCCCCTTTTCTGACTCACCACTGTTGTCAGGGTTTTCTGTCCTGCTTGGTTCCTGTAATTGCTAAGTCCAAAAGAAATCACACAGAGGTCTATAAATCATAAATTAATCATAAACTGATTGGTCCATTAGCTCAGGCTTCTTATTAACTCTTATAACTTATATTAACCCATTATTCTTATCTATGTTAGTCACATGGCTTGGTACCTTTTCCAGTGAGGCAGTCACATCTTCCTTCTTCTGTGTGTCTGGGCAGGACTACAGAGAAATGGGCTTTCCTCTTCCCAGAATTCGCCTGTTCTCATTGATCCGCCTTTACTTTCTGTCTGGTTGTCCCGCCTATACTTCCTGCCTGAATATTGGCCAATCAGCTTTTATTTAATACATAATTGGCAGAATATAGACAATTGTCCCACACCACTTCCCCCCCTTTTTTAAAAAAAAAGAAGAAGAAGAAGAAGAACATCCAAAGCCCATTGTTTGGGTATGTGGGAGTAGTTTTCCAGGCTACTTCCTGCTGGTTGGGGGCACTGATAATCTTATGGGGGCCTAAAGAAAATTTAGAATTATCATCAAGTCCTGACTGGAGTGTCCTGTGATACTTCATCTCAGGCAGCAGTCTTGAATCTGTTCTGGATGTAGAACTCAGACATCCAGGCCATCTGTTCCTACTGGAGATTTCTCAGGTGGCCTTCCTTGATCAAACCTGATTTTTCTTAACTCAGAATGAATCCACAGACTCTCATTTCCTGTGGCAACAAAAGCAAAATCTCTTTTCCAAAGTAACATACCTTTTGACTTCAATTTTGAAGTCAAAGTACTTTCAAAATACCGATTTTGAATTAATTCAGCAGCATTTCTAAGCAAATATCTTTTAGCAGCTTTTGCCCCTCCCTCAGCATTCAAACAATTCAAAGAGAGCATAATAACATACAGTATCTCTGTGTATTTTTCATCTTTACGTGGCTTTATTTTAACTTCTATTTCTTTTATTTTTACTTTTACTTCTTGAGACAGGCTCTCTGTATATCTTTGACTGTCCTGGAACTCCCTCTGTAGACCAGGCTGTCTTTGAACTCACAAAGATCCACCTGCCTCTGCCTCCTAAGTGTTGAGATTAAAAGTGTGTGCTACCACACCTTGAACTCACAGAGATCCATCTACCTCTGCCTCCAAAGTATTGGGATTAAAGGTTTGTGCCACCACACCCAACTACTCTTTTTTAAAAAAGACTTTTTAACCTTTTTCTTCTCTCTCCCAAGCTTGCATATATTTTTAAGACACTATAAAATATTTAGAGGTTTTCTTCAACTTTGCATCTTTCTTTTACTGTATATCTCTCTTTTTCTGATCACATGAGTCTTTAATTTGCTAAGCTATATGGATAGAATTAAAGTCATGGCTTTAACACCAGGCTTTAAAAAATCCAGCCCATTCCTCAGCTTTCTGAGATTCCAGCCTCATGGCTGAGGTACCGCCGGAGATATGTTTATTGCCACAACTCTATGGCATGTCAAGGTTCCTGCCTCCAACAGAAAGCATGCAGTCCAGCTTTTCATCAACACCATTTAAGTGTTTCATGGCAGGACCTCTTTAAAGAGTTGCAAGGTTTTGCAGCTAAAGCTGAGTCAGGAAGCCTCTCTTAAATGAGAGTACTTGCATCTAGCAAGCAGAGCCCACCTGAGAAAATGCTGCTATCAGTAAGCCATGCTTAACTCTATTGTTTTCTGTTAGAATTACTTCCCAAGCTCTGTCAGGCTTTATATGGATGCAGTTGTCCACACGTTGGGCACCATTTGTTGTTGGGGTTTTCTGTACTGCCTGGTTCCTGCAATTGCTAAGTTCCAAAAAAGTCACACAGGGGTCTACATTAATCATAAACTGATTGGCCCATTAGCTCAGGCTTCTTATTAACTCTTATAACTATATTAACCCATTATTCTTATCTATGCTAGCCACATGGCTTGGTACCTTTTTCAGTGAGGCAGTCATACCTTCCTTCTTCTGTGTCTGGGCAGGTCTTCAGAGGAATGGGCTTTCCTCTTCCCAGAATTCTCCTGTTCTCATTGACCTGCCACTACTTCCTGTCTGATTGTCCTGCCTATACTTCCTGCCTGGCTACTGACCAATCAGCTTTTATTTAATGCCACATCCACAGCTGTCTCGCCTGTGTGACAAAATGCCTCTCGGTGGTGGCCATCTCGAAATGAGGGGCTCATGTTTCTTGGAGCTTGGCCCCCAGTGGCTCCCTGACAATCTGCTCGAGTTGTGGTGCCTGATCAGCCTCAATGACCTCATTCATTTTGTTCCTGGCGATGGTTTCTTCCGTTGGCTCTGCTATCTTCTTCTTCTGTTCTACTTTTCTCTTGACAAAAACTTAATCTGTTCAAGGAACCAGGAAACATTCCCAACGGCTCCTTGAATACGGAGGAACTGATGCATCAGTCCCCTCCCTTGATTCAGGCCATTAATGTTATGATTAAGACTCCGGCTCACTCTCTGGGGGAATTAATGGATACCCTAAAACAAAAAGAGCTCATGATGGTAGAAGATGGGTAAATTATGAAGAAAAATGTATGGAATGACATGAGTTAACATTTATGGAGAGGCTAGCCAGAATGAGAAACCCCTGCTGCATTTTAGACAGGAAAGAAAGGCAGACTATTCTTGACAACATGAAGCCAGCCATTCAATATTGGAACAAACCCTGGGGGCATAATCCTAAAGAATGGTATTTGGGTTACCTTGAGGGCAGATATGATTTAGGGTCATGAGAAAGCACAGTTGGTTAATGGTGTGAGACGAATTTCAAAAAAAAGCTCTGCCCACCTGGCCGTGACCACAAGACTTGCTGAGAATAATCAACTGCCTGTAATCATTTTTTATGTAAGCTTTTGTGTCTGCCAACTTCCTTCTGTAATCTCATAAAAATGATGCTTAAATTTTAATAAAATTGCAGCAGATTCCAACCACTCTCTTGTGTGTTGTGTCTGTCTGTCTGTCATTCACCGAACTTGTGCCTTCCTGTTACCAAGACCCTGCTTCTCCCACAGTTTGAGTGGCTCCCCTGAGCCGATCTGTGGCAATTTAAAACATAATTGACAGAATATAGACAATTGTCCTGCACCACACCCGCTCAAAGCTGTCTGTAATACCATAGCTTCTCTATACCCTCCCGGCTTTGGTAATACTATATGACCCCACTCCCTGTCTCTTTCCTGTGGATAAACCCTTGTTCCTGAGCTCTGTTTTTTGTTGCCTTATGGCAAGCCTTTGGCCTAGTTGAAAGCCCTGGTACCAGAAGTCAAATCTTCTTGGGTAGTTAGCCTTGACCCCCATTGGGTGAGGTGACAACCCACTAAACAGCTTGCTCTTTGGTACTCCTTAAGTTCCTCAACTACAGGCTACTACAACACCTTGCCCTATCCATGAGAATGGCTACACCCATTACCCTCTCATTTCCCCTTGGGGCGCCTCTTAGAAAACCTCCAATCTCTCTACCTGGCACCAAGCTAACACTACTCACCCAGTCAGGACTAAGGTCTCTGACCAGGACCCCAAATATAATTATAATATCTCAGGGGTCATTCTAGCTAGGGATCAATAGACAGCTTACCTCATGGTCAGTCTCCATAAAACTACCCTTAAAGCAGTAAATTGTGAGGGAAAAAAAGTTCAAGAGGTCATTCAGTACAATCATGAAAGCCCATCTCAATTCCTGGGCCACCTTCTAAAGGCCTCTTACAGTATACCAATCTATCTCAAGGCATCTTACAGTATACCAATCTATCTCTAGGACTCTTACAGTATACCAGTCTATCTCTAGGACTCTTATAGTATTCCAGTCTATCTCAAGGCTTCTTACAGTATACCAATCTATCACAAGGCCCCTGGTGGAAAACAACTCTTCATGGCCTACTGCTTCTCTAAGAATTTCCCTGACGCTAGGGCCACACTTCAATACCTAGAGAGGGGACCCCTGACTCCACAGGCTGAAGTTTTAGTGCTAGACTTTAAGGTGTACCATGGCAGAGATGAAAAAGCCCAAGAACAAAAATAACTGATGTTGACCAAGTCTTTTCAGTTGGCCATAGCAACTGCTCAGGCTCCATCACCTCCCAATGCCAGAGAACCTCTAGGTCCCCTACTACAAACGTGGTCAAAAGGATCTCTGGGCCCAGGACTGCATGAGCCCTCATAAGCCACTTTGACCAAGTCCAAAGTGCCATCAAAAGAGACATTGAGTTGTTGAATGCCCCCCATGTCCCTTACAGCTTGGGGACATCAGAACCAGACTGCCCTCTAGCTAACTTCTTAGGCCTGGCCTAAAAGGGAGCCACCAAGTTCCCTTGGTCCGATCACCACCATCTCCGACAGGAGCCTTGGGTAGTCCTCATGGTATCAGGGCATTCTATCTCCTTCCTCTGAGCATTGTTGTCTAGTTATTTGAATAGAAAAGTAGAAATGGTGTGGCAAGTCCTTCTGTCTATGTGTTGCTTTTACTATTTAATGAATAAAGCTGTTTTGGCCAGTGGCTTAGCAGAATAGGACAAGGTGTGAATTCCAAGCAGATAGAGGAGGAAAGAAGGCAGAGTCAGGGAGACACCATGTAGCCACCTGCACGAGACAGATGCACGGCCTCATGGCAATACAGAGGTTAATAAAAATGAGTTAATTTAAGGTATAAGAGTTAGCCAGAAATACGCTTAAGCTATTGGTCAAACAGTATTGCAATTAATATAGTTTCAGTGTGATTATTTTAAGTCTGGGCAGACGGGAAAAGAACAAATGGCCTCCATCAACAGAGGCCTATTCTTTTCTGAAGAAGAAATGGAGATGATTGGGCCTGTGGGAGAGGAAAGGTGAGGTGAGGAGCTAGAAGGAGTGGAGGAAGGAGAAATTGTGATTAGGATGTATTGTATGAGAGAAAAATCTTGACTGAATGTGCCACACTCAAAGGATCTGAGGTTCACAGGATTGTAACAGAATGAATGGAGCTTCAGCATTGCTTTTCCCGTCAAGCGGGGAATTTTTGAGTCAGTCTCTCTCGTTCTGACCTCCCAAGCATCAGTCTGTTGTGTATTCTCCCCACCCACCCGAAGAATTTTCAGTCTTGCCTAATGCTATCAGTGACCTGAGCAATGTAAAGAGTTCCAGTATGATGAAACTCTTTCAGCAAAACACCTTCTATAAAGCCGACTTCCGATGACTACAGACCAACTGTGCCTGCCAGACTGCTCATAAATACACTAATGTTTTTCTCCTTCTTCTGTCCCATCTCCTTTAACAAAATCAGTCCAGATGAAATAGACAAGACTCTTCATGTAGAACCAGTCTGTCTTGCTCTCCTGAGAGACTTAGGATATACTCATTCTGAGTATTTTCCTAGAACAAGTATTGGTGGTGGGGGTAGTGCTAGGATGTCAGAGAGCCTGAGGTTGGTTACCCCTGGCATAAATCAAACAGTGTTGTTTGGAACGCATTTCAACATCTCAAGCAAAGTCTACACTGGCAATAGGTCAGAGGGGAGACAAGTGCTAGACATCAATCCTGAACCACTATATGCCCACATGCTTCCTGAACTAAATAGAGCACCTAGATTGCGGTTAGGAGATTAGGGGGTGTTTTGGAGGTTACAGTGACTTCTATCCACGTCTCCTAATCATTTTCAAGCTGCAGACAGAGTGATCAAGGCGAGGAAGGCTCAGCTGCAGGATGGAGGGTTACTGGAGAAACTTGGAGGGAAAAGGTGCTTGGGTTTTCCGAACCTCTGAGCTCATACGTGCTCTGTTGTTGCTGTTGTTTTGTCTGTTTTGTGTTTCGCTGTCTCTTTCTTGCCCAGGAACTGCATTGGGAAGCACCTTGCCATGAAGGTGTCTGTAACCCTGGCCATGCTTCACTTTGAACTACTGCCAGATCTCACCAGAGTCCCCATCCCTATTCAACAACTTGTATTAAAGTCCAAGAGTAGGATCCATCTGTTGGAGTTACAGATGGCTGTGAGACACCTTTAGGCACTGGGAATTGAACCCCAGGTCTTCTGGGAAAGCAGTCAATGTTCTTAACTTCTGAACCATCTTTTTAGCCCTCCAAAAATCATTGTAAATATGTTTATCTGTGAATAAACCTTATTCACCAAACCTATTTTTCTTGAAACTTAAACTCATCTTGACATATTCTCTATCCATTTTTTGTCTAAGCATAAGATATCTAGTTTACACAGGAGATATTGATCACAAGTTTGGGCTTGAAGGGTAATAGTTCCTTTTACACCCTGTATTGACATCTTTGTTCTCAAGCAGATTGAGTGTGTATTCTTTTTAAATTAATTGACAACATCTTTGATTTTGTTGAACAGACTTATAATTGTTCTTTTGAATTCTTTGTCTTGTATTTTATCTACCCTACTCTCAGTGGTGTCCATTACTATGGAATCAGCAATATTCAGAGGTGTCAAGTCATCCTGGTTTTAATGTTTCTTATGTTTCTGTGATGGCAATTATGAATCTTGGATTAGTCACTGGCTGAATTTATTAAATAATCTACATTCTTGCAAGGTATATTTGCAATGTTTAAGTGGAACTAAGAATGTCATTGCTCCCCACTGGACTGAGGATGTAACCTATTATCTAAACCTTCAGCCCATCTACTCAGAGACCCGGACTCAATTCCCAGGATCACTTTGAAGGTATAATACTAACTATGGAAGCAACAATCCCAACTGATGCATAGGCCCACTCTGAAAATACAGCAACAGCCACTCACTGATCAACTCCAGTAGCTTCAGGAGAATAAAGGGATAAGAATAGCATGTGTGTACTAATATATTAGTTACTAAGAGTAGGAATGAAGAAAGATAAGCTGAATGAGACTAGTGATTCATATTAGAGCAACAACAACAAAAAACTAAAAGAAGGAAAAGTAAATAAAAGGGGTGAACAATAAAGACAAAAGAATAAGATGAGGCAGCTTCGTGTAAAGGTGGATTAAAAAAGAAATGAGCAATGAAGTAGAATCAGACTACCTAAAAGAGTCCCAGCACTTGAGCAGCTGAGACAAGATTTCCTGCCCAGGGTCAGCCTGCGCCTTTTCAGAGCTTAACTTTCCCCGCCCTCCAAAAGAAAGAAACAAAACAAAAAAATAAACAAAAAAAAAAAACCAAAGAGGAGAGAACGACAAAGCAATCTATAAAATTAAATTTTACATCAGTGTCTCTGTGTCTAAGTTATAAACTCATGGGTATTCAGATGTCCCTGGAGTCCCAGTGGATATAAAAATATGAATCAATATTAATGTGAGATTTTTGGAAAAGGGGGAAGAGGATAAGGGTGATAGGGAGGCGAGGACTGAGAGTTGTTGGTACACATGGTATACAGGTGTGAAATGGTAAAAGCAGGTGTTCCAGCCCCAAACCCAGGTGAACACAGCCTGCTCAACCAGCGGTGGCACCTTCCGGAAATAGGCTGCCCATGGACCTTCCCTGCTCTCTGTTAGCCCAGACCCAATTCTCAGGGTCACCCCTGGTGCTGCGACATAACGCCAGGGGCAGCTTCCCCTCCCCCATGTCCATGCCACTTGTGGATCCCTCAGAACATCTCCCTGACCTCACCTTCCCCCAGCCTCCAACACATCAGCAATCACACACACACACACACACACACACACACACACACACACACACACACACGTGACACTCCAGTCAAGCAGGCTAATAAACAGGCAACACTCAGACAGCACATACACACACACACACACACACACACACACACACACACACCACTCAGACAGCACACTTTCCTAAAATCCAGCAAGGAAACAGAAGTCAAGGAACAAAACCTCCTCTCAACCAAGACAAACCCAGAAATCAGCACCTAGGCCTATAATCATCCCAAAACTAAATGCCTAAATATCAGAGTAAGAACACAATCAATAACATCCAGGGCAATATGTCACCAGCTATTCTACCCCAGCATGTCCTGAATATTACAACATAACTCAACAAGAAAAAGGCCTTAAAACCAACTATATGGAAATGGTAAGAGATCCTTAAAGAAGAAATGAATAAATCCCTTTTTAAAAGATCCAGGAAAACACAAACAAATAATTGAAGGAAATGAGTAAGTCCCTTAAAGACAACCAAGAAAAAAACAAACAAAAATTTGAAGGAAACCAATAAAGCAGTTTAAGACCTGAAAATGGAAATAGAAGCAATAAAGAAAACACAAACTGAGGAACTCCTAGAAATGAAAACAAAGGCGGGCTTCACCAACAGAATACAGGAGATGGAAGAGGGAATCTCAGGCATTGAAGATGTGATAAAAGAAATAGATATATCGGTCAAAGAAAATGTTAAATCTAAAAAAATTCCTGACATAAAACACCCAGAAAATCTGGGACACTATGAAAAGATCAAACCTGAGAATAATAAGAATAGAGGAAAGAGAAGAATAGCAGGTCAAAGGCCCAGAAAATATTTTCAACAAAATCATAGAAGAAAATTTTTCACCTAAAGAAGTGAGATAACCCAGACCCAAAAAGATGAATATGGTATGTACTCACTATTAGTGGATTCTAGCCATAAACAAAGAACATTAAGCCTATAGTTCCCAAGCCTAGAGAAGCCAAATAACAAGGTGAACCCAAAGAAAAGCATATATAGATTCTTCTGGAAACTGGAAGCAAACAAGATTGCCGGGCAAAAGTTGGGAGCATGGGGGTGGGGGTAGGGGTGGAGGTGGGGTTTGGGAAAGGGGAGAGGGGGAGAAAGAAGGGAGAAAGGAAAGACTGGAGAGAGTTTGGGGGAGTGGGTGGGTGGAGATGGAGGAAGGGCGGATATAGGAGCAGTGAAGAAGATATCTACATTAAGGGAGCCATTTTAGGGTTGGTAAGAGACTTGGCTCTAGAGGGGATCCCAGGTGTCCACAGGAATGTCCCCAGCTAGGTCCTTGGACAGCAGAGCAGAGGGTGCCTGAACTGGCCTTGCCCCACTCTCACGCTGATGTTTATCTCGAATATCACCATAGAATCTTCATCCAGCAACGGAAGAAGATAGAGACAGAGACCCTCATCAGAGCAACGAACTGAGCTTCCAAGGTCCAGTTGAAGAGCAAAAGGAGGGAGAAGATGAGCAAGGAAGTCTGACCCGTGAGGGGTTGGTCCACCCACTGAGACAGTGTGCCTGTCAGTGGATTTGATGGGAGCTCATCAAATCCAGCTGGACTGGGACTGAATGAACATGTAGTCAAACTGGACTCTCTGAATGTGGCTGACAATGGGGGCTGACTGAGAAGCCATTGATAAAGACATTAGAACTTGTTTCTACTGCATGTACTGGCTTTTTGGGACCCTAGTCTACATGGGTGCAAAGCTTCCTAGGCCTGGGTGTAGGGGGGGAAGGGCCTTGGACTTTCCACAGGGCAGGGTTCCCTGCCCTCTCTTAAGGAGGGAGGAGGAGGGAGGAGGGTGAGTGGGGGAGCAGGAGGGGAATGGGAGGAGGAGAGGAAGTGTAAATTTTTGAATTGAAAATAAAAGTTTAAAAGAAGAAGAAAAAGAAGAAGAAGAAGAAGAAGAAGAAGAAGAAGAAGAAGGAGAAGGAGAAGGAGAAGGAGAAGGAGAAGGAGAAGGAGAAGGAGAAGGAGAAGGAGAAGGAGAAGGAGAAGAAGAAGAAGCCTATAAAGGTACAAAGCATACGGAGCACCAAATAGATTGGATCAGAAAAAGAAGTTTCTTAGTCATATAATAGTCAAAATACTAAGCTTATAAAACAGAGAAAAAATACTAAAAACTGAAAAGGAAAAAGACCAAGTAATCTATAAAGGCAGAACTATTAGAATTACTCACACTTTCCCAATGGAGACTCTAAAAGCCTGAGGGCTTGGATGGATGAGCTGCAGATTCAAATGAACACAGATGCCAGCCCAGATTACTGTACTCAGTAAAACTTTCAGTCACTGTGTATATAAAAAATATTCCATGATAAAGTCAGATTTAAACAGTATCTATCTACAAATCAAGCCCTACAGAGGAGCTAGAAGGAAAACTCCAACACAAAGACGTTACCAACACCCAGGAAATAAATAATCTAAAATCAACAAAACCAAAAGAAGGAAAACGCATACATGCACACATGCACCTTGCACAGACACACATACACAACCACCATCACCATAACTATTACCATCACCACCAACAACAACAACAAAGTAACAGGAATTAACAATTGTTATTCATTGATATCTCTCAATATCAATGACCTCAATTCCCCAGTAAAAAGACACAGATTACAGGCTGGAGAGATGGCTCGGTTGTTAAAGGGTAGGCTCACAGCCAAAAAGACACAGATTAACAGAATGGTTATAAAAAACAAGACCCATCATTTTTCTGCATATAATAAATACACCTCAATATCAAGGATAGGCATTACCTCAGGGTACAGGACTGAAAAAAGATTTCCCAAGAAAGCTGGTGTAGCAATTTTAATATCTAATAAATAGACTTCAAACTAAAATTAATCAAAAGAGATGGAGAAAGACACTATATATTAATCAAAGGAAAAATCCACACAGATGGTATTTCAATTCTTAACATCTATGCCCCAAACACAAGGGCATTCAACTTTGAAAAAAAAAAAAAAACACTAATACAGCTTAAATCACATATTGACCCTTACACACTGATAGTGGGAGACTTCAGTACCCCACTCTCACCAGTGAACAGGTCATCCAGACAAAAACTAAGCAGAGAAATGCTGGAGCTAACTGATGTTTTAAACCAAATGAATCTAACATACTTACAGAACATTTCACCCATACACAAAAGAATAGACCTTCTCCTCAGCATCTCAGGAGATAACTTTCTGAACAGAACACTAAGACCAACAATTAATTAATGGGACCTCATGAAACTGAAAAGCTTCTGTAAGGCAAAAGACACCATCAATTGAATGAAGAAGCAGCCTACAGAATAGGAAAAGGTTTTTGGCAACTCCACATCCAATAGAGGTATAATAGTCAAAATATGAAAAGGGCTTAAGAAACTGAGTATGCCAAAACCAGACAACCCAATTTAAAAATGGCATACAGATCTAATCAGAGAACTCTTAATAGATGTAGAGGGCCGCAGCCACATTCTCCATCATAAGATGGCGCTGACATCCGGCTTCACCGCCAGGTGAACGCACATGTGCTCGGTAATTTCCCACTGCTGTCCCCGCCTACTCCCGAGGCATTCACCTGGGATTATGGACAGTGGACCTATCCAAGAGTGACACGTCCGAAGCAAGGACTGCTTCCTTTATATAGGGCTGGGTTCACCTTGTCCGGGGTCCCCGGCCATGTTGGCTGATACTCTCTCTCCCAAGAAGTATTAAAGCTATTTCTGCAGAAGGATCCTAGTGTTCCGCGTGGTTCTTGCTGGCGAGACCGGGCATGGGACATCTGGTGCCAAATCCCTCGGGACGCCGAGGGAGCTGCCCCCGACGCCAAGAGTGGCCATTGCCATGGCTCTGTTCACCATAAATTTTTTAAATCTGGATAATAATGGCCAAAATGCTACAACACGACATTGTTCGGATCCGCAGCGGCCCAAAGATTTGGATAAATGGAAAGACGTGCTTTCTAATGAATGGAAAGGCCCGGATCCCATTTTATTGAGATCCAGGGGAGCTGTTTGTGTCTTCCCACAGGATCAAGAAAGCCCATTCTGGCTGCCAGAGCGATTGACCCCAACAGTGAAGAGTGATCCACAACACACAGATTCGCCTGAGGACCTGGCTGCTGTTCCTCCTGCCATTTTGCGGATGGATGACAGAGCACCGATGGAGGACACTCTCAGCTTTCCCAAAGCTGTTACCAGTCAGCCATAGGATGGCGGTGTTTTCTCGATTTTTTACAACCAATAAGACTCTGGGACCCCCCCCCCTTACCGTCCTAGAAATGATTTATAAGCTTGGCCGTAGGATTCCAGTCCTGGGTCGTGTCTTTCATCCCCTACTTCAAAGAATGGGTGGGGGTGGAAATGTTTCGGAACAGCCCTATGCTATGGAATAATGTTTCTCCTCTGGATGGTCTGCTGACTCAAATCCCAAAGTCATAGGGACAAAATGGTTATTGCACCAGTGCTGGCTGCCCTGGAATAGGGAGCCTCTGCTTATGTGTGGTTATCTATGTTAAAGCAGTAAGGTTTAAGCCAACCAGCTCCTGCACCCCTAGGACTGTGGTCCATGGCACAGGGTGGAATGCTTGGCTTAGCTAGCCCTGAAGGTTGTCGAGCTAAAGAACATCGCACAGAGAATGGCCCTCTCTGAGAGATAAATTGCCCTGCATAAGGGTTTCCTGCCATATATTCCCTTTCCCAGAAAAATGGCAGAGGGCAGGCCGGATAAGTTCCAGGTGTCATGAGCCTAGGGGCAGATTCCGTGTAAGCCCATTTTAATGTTTCCATCTTGGGAAGTGCGACCTTTATCTTTACCTTCTGAGGGAGTTGCCTTTCTGCAAAGAAGTAAAATTAGGGGGAGATGTAGAGGGCCGCAGCCACATTCTCCATCATAAGATGGCGCTGACATCCGGCTTCACTGCCAGGTGAACGCACATGTGCTCGGTAATTTCCCACTGCTGTCCCCACCTACTCCCGAGGCATTCACCTGGGATTATGGACAGTTGACCTATCCAAGAGTGACACGTCCGAAGCAAGGACTGCTTCCTTTATATAGGGCTGGGTTCACCTTGTCCGGGGTCCCCGGCCATGTTGGCTGATACTCTCTCTCCCAAGAAGTATTAAAGCTATTTCTGCAGAAGGATCCTAGTGTTCCGCATGGTTCTTGCTGGCAAGACCGAGCGTGGGACAAATAGAGGTGTGATAGTTTGAATGTCATTGACCCCCATAATCTCATAGGGAGTGGTACTATTAGGAGATGTGGCTTTGTTGGCCTGAGTATGGCCTTCTTGGAGGAACTGTGTCTCTGTGGGAGCAGACTTTGAGGTTTCCTATACTTGGAATACCACTAGTGACTCAGTTGACTTCCTGTTCCCTGCAAGCCAAGATGCAGTCAGCACATCTGCCTGCATGCCACCATGCTCCCTGCCATGATAGTAATGGACTGAATGCTGAAATTGTAAACAAGCCACTCCAATTAAGTGTTTTCCTTATAAGAGTTTTCATGGTTGTGGCGTCTCTCACAACAATAGAAACTCTAAGACCAGAGGAGTCTCAAACGACTGAGAACATCCTTAACCATCAAGGGAATGTAAATCAAAACTACTTTGAGATTCCATCTTACACCTTCAGAATGGCTAAAATCAATAATACAAGTGACAGCTCCTCTGAGCAAGGATGTAGAAAAAGGGGAACACTCCTTCATTGTTGATTGGGGTGCAATCTTGTACAACCAGTATGGAAATCAATATGGCAGTTCCTCAGAAAATTGGTAATCAATACACCTCAAGATTCAGTTACACCACTCTTGGCCAGACACCCAAAGGATGCTCCATCCTATTACAAGGACACTTGCTCAGCTATTTTCATGGTGGCTTCATGAATAAAAGCCAGAAACTGGAAACAACCTAGATGTCCCTTAACTCAGGACTAGATAAAGAAATTGTGATACATTTACACAATGGAATTTTAGCTATTAAAAAAAACTGGCATCACAAAATTTGCAGACAAATGGCCAGAACTAGAAAAAAAATCACCCTGAGTGAGGTAATGCAATCCAGAAAGACAAATGTGGTGTGTATTCATTCATAAGTGGGTAGTAGCTATTAAGTAAATGATAATCAAGCTAAAATCCACAGAACCAGAGAGGTTAGATAAAGAGGAGGGTTATAAGAGGGAAAAATAGATCTTCTTGGGAAGGGGAAATAGAATAGATTTAGTAAGTGGACTGGAGGCAGGAGTGGGAGGGATCAGGTGTTGGATGGGGGAGGATAGAATGAGAGAGTGCAGGGAAAGACATCTGGAACTGGGGGCATATAGGGAGTTGTGTAGAAACCTAATGCAGTAGAAACTTTCTGGAATCTAAGAGGGTGACCCTAGTGAGGACTTGTAGCAGCAGAAGATAGAGCCTGAATTGGCCATCTTTTGTAGCCAGGCAAGGTTTTTAGTGGTGGGAGTGGGTTATATTCCGTTGAATTGTTGATCAAGGTCCCACTGAGATCCCTGAACAACCCAGGCTGGTGCTAGGACAAAAAGTCATCTTCTGAAAATTGACAGTGGGGCCCCATTGCCAAGGACAACTTCCACACAGCTCATCGAACTTAGACAGGTCCAGTTGGTGTGAGCTTAGAGCTTTCATTCACCACTCATTCTAGTCTCTTTGGTACAAGAAGGTACTCTGCAGGCTCTGGAAAGAGAAACCTGGATACCAACCCAGCCACAAAACCTCCCACCTACAATCCACCTCTCACCTACAATCTGTCATGCCTGCAAGAAGTGCTGGGGCAATGGTGGCCCAGACTTGTGAGAGTGAACAAATGTGTGGTTTAACTTGAGGTCCATGCCACAAGAGGGAGCCCGTGCTCCCCCTATACTGCCTGGATGGCCAGGAAACAGACTGGATAGCCCAACCTGCGGTAGAACCAAACAGGACTGTGGGGGTGGGGGGGGGGATCAATGAAATGATTCCTAATGATTTTCTGCTGTACTATAGATCAGTGCCTCGTCTTGTCAGAGAGGTGTCCTCCAGCAGCAGATGGGAGCAGGCACAAAGGCCAGACATCGTGCAGAGGGGAGATCTACATTGGAGGTCGCCTTCAGGTCCCTCCCTTGGAGATATGGGAACCCTGTGGAAGAGGGAAATGAGACTGTAGGAGTCAGAAGGAATGGAGAACACCGAGAGATCATGGCCCACCAAATCAAGCAAGCAGGGCTCACGTGGACTCACAGAGACGAAACAGCAAGCCCAGAGCCTACACGGTTCTGCACCAGGTCCTTTGCATATATTATAGCTGTCAGCTTGGAGGTTTTGTGAGACTCCTAACAGTGGGGGTGGGGGTATCTCTCACTCTTTTGCCTTCTCTTTTGTCTCATTTTCTCCTATTGGGTTATCTTATCCAGCCTCAATATGAAGGCTTTCACCTTGTCTTATCGTATCTTGTTTTGTCCTGTTTGATTGTTATCTCTCGGAGGCCTGCTCTTTTCTGAAGAAGAAACTGAGGGGAAATGGATCTGGGGGAGAGGAGCCATGTGGGGGGAGGATTAGGAGAAGTGGAGGGAGGGGAAACTGTGGTTGGGATGTATTATTACTTAATTTTAAAAAAAAAAGAACAGTCTTACAGGTACTAATAGCTCCTGTATAATAAAAATTGTATGAAAACCATAAAATACTATAACAATAAATAAATAAATAAATAAATAGAATATTCAAAGCTGAGGATAGTGACACACACACAGGTTCATAGTCCTCACAATGTGAAGCTTGTAACTCAAGACCAGTCTCTGGTCCATAAAGCTCTATCTCAAAAAAACAAAAAGAAAAGCATGTATTCCATCCCAACAGCCACCCCCCAGCATTGTTCAAAACTTCAAGTTCAACGTCTCTTGCAGGACTCAAAGCAAACTCAACTTTCAATGCCCAACAAAATCAAAGAGAAAGGGGTAATATACCTAAAGATAGTATAGGTGCAGGATAAGCATTTCCAAAGAATGGGAAGACAGGAGAGATCAGCCCAAAGCAAGACCAAAATCCAGCAGGGTTAACATGAAATTCTAAATGTCTATGTCTGGTACCCATGCTGGGTGACAGCAGCTGGGCTTTCAAGAAGCTGGGCAACCCTACGGTCTCATCAATTACAGACAACACGGCCACCATCCCAGGATGGCTCTGCACACTGCTTGTCATCTCCCTGATGAATACTACGTGTTGCTAGCACCTCTGGCTGCCTTGGGTCCTGTTGCAGCTCTGGTTTCACTCCCATAGCTCTGCTACAAAGTTCTCTATTGAAGCCTGCCTGCAGGGCTCCAGCCCTATAGCACACTGACTTTGAGGAGACATTCAACATCTAAACTATAGCAAATAGTTTGAAGGTGGTGAAGAGCACGAGAGATTTGGGGTTTCCATCCCTTGGAGGAGTAGCCAGAATGGTAGGAGAATAAAACAGAGAGGTCTGAACCAATAACTATGAGCCTCTCTCGGGCTCCTTAGTACTGTGCAAAATGTCCCAAAGCATCTTTCTTGCTCACAAAAGGACACAGAACGATGCTGTAGAGTCATCTGTGTAGGTACTGGAGCAGAGGGGTAATCACATGGACTGTTTCGGCCCCAAGGGATTCGTACCACCAGCAGAAGCCTGGGTCTGTCTAGATCAGCTGGTGAGTCCCCAGCCTCTGGCCCTCCAGAAAGAAATAACTGGAAATTCACTAGTTGTCACACACTGCTATTTATCAGTCAGCACAAGGGGACCAGAGACCAGAGCAGGCAAGACATAAAGCTGAGGGCAGTCAGAGCGCTGAGGATAGAGCAAGGAGCTCCATGGTCTCCTGCCCCATCACCATGTGTGACACAACATACATCTGTCATGACTTGGGGAGGGAGCAGGGCACAGAAAGAACCTGAAAAGCTAAGGCGCTAGGTGTGTCAGCAGACTGGTCAACAGAAGATTCTGAGCCAGTCAACGGATGGAAACAGGCAAAGACAGGATGCAGCTGAAACTCTTAATAATATGGGACAACAGAAAGTATATAAAAAAAAATCAGTACGTGGTCCAGATGAAGCCACTTCCCCCCTGGAGTCTGTGGTGCCTGTTTATCTGCCAAATGAAATCTGGCTTCATAGGCTGGGATGGGGGATGGAAAATCAGGAGTGGGATGTTAACAAAGAGTAAAACACGGAGTTTGGAAGCAAGATTGGGTCTCTTGCTCAGGGCTATAACTCCAACACAATCAAATGTCTGCTTTAGCATAAATAGATGAGCAACTGAGTGATGGACAATACCATAAAGGAGACAGACGCCTGGGAAGTCTGACCTGTTAGATCCTGTCCACTAAATATTAAAATTCTCTCTCTCTCTCTCTCTCTCTCTCTCTCTCTCTCTCTCTCTCTCTCTCCCTTCCTCCCTCCCTCCTTCCCTCCCCTTCTCTCTCCCTCTCCCTCTGTGTGTGATATCTCTCTCTCTCTCTACCTCCCTCCCTCCCTTTCTCTCTCCCTCTTCCTCTGTGTGTGTGTGTGCATGTGTGTGTCTGTACACATACACATGTTCATTTGTGTCTAAGTGTGCATATGTTTGGGTATGCATAGCCGTGTATGCATGTAAAAGACAGAGGTCAGCACTGTGCATCTTCTTCAATTGTTCTCCACCTTAATTATGTAAGGTAAGATTTCTCGCTGAATCTGGAGTTCATCAATTTGACTAAAATGGCTGGTCCAGGGATCTTCCTGGCTCATTTCGCCAACATGATAATTCCAGACATTTGTCACCACAACCATCTTAAATATAATGCTTTCAGTATCCATGGGGCATTGGTCCTAAGGGTATACTAACATCTATAGATGGGCTGCAGGGATGACTCAGTAGTTAAGAACACTTGTTCTCATAGAGGGCCCAGGTTCAGTTCCTAGCACCCATATGACAGCTCGTGAATTCTTTGCCCTTTTCTGACCTCCTCAGGCACCAGGCACACACATGATATACAGACATGCATGTAAGCAAAATACTGATAAAATAAGATAAAGCTAAAAGTAAATTTTAAAAAAGTCTATAGATATCCATGGCCCTTATATGAGGTGGCATAGTAATTGCATATAGCCTGCTTGTACTGCCTAGCGTAGGATAAATGCTATGTGTGTTGCTGCATTCTTTAGAGAATAATAACATGAAGAATATATACTGTAATATATTCAGTACAGGTACAAATTTTTCCAAATATTCTTGAGCCATGGAGGGGTGACATATCTTAATATGTGCTTCCTCAGCAGATTCTGGCTTTCGGGAGTTAGCTTCAGAAGAAGTTACAGCTATAATTGGACTGCGAATAAGTCTGTGTCCATGGCTTAGGACTCAGGACAGAAAAAGTATGAGCACTGTGGAGGCAGGGACAGCATTTTGTTCACAGATTTTTCTCTGGCTTTGAAAACAGTGATTCAATCATCCTTAGGTAGCCAGTAATTGTCAAATAAATTGTCATGTGATAAACTGTTTCAAAGCATGTAAGAACACTAGATCTCTCTCTAGAACCTGAGTAGACGAGGACAGAGAAGCTGGTGGTTGGTTAAAACATTTTAAAGTATTTATTCGACTGTTTCTTCTTTTTTTCCAGAGATTTTTTTTTTGATTTTTATTTAGCTCTACATTTTTCTCTGCTCCCCTTACTGCCTCTCCCCTCCCCCTTCAACCCTCCCCCAAGGTCCCCATGCTCCCAATTTACTCAGGAGATCTTGTCTTTTTCTACTTTCTACTTCCCATGTAGATTAGATCTATGTAAGTCTCTCTTAGTGTCCTCATTGTTGTCTAAGTTCTCTGGGATTGTGACTTGTGGGCTGGCTTTCTTTGCTTTATGTTTAAAAACCACCTATGAGTGAGTACATGTGATAATTGTCTTTCTGTGTCTGGGTTACCTCACTCAAAATAATGTTTTCTAGCTCCATCCATTTTCCTACAAAATTCAAGATGTCATTATTTTTTTCTGCTATGTAGTACTCCACTGTATAAATATACCACATTTTTCTTATCAGTTCTTTAGTGGAGGGGTATTTAGTTTGTTTCCAGGTTCTGGCTATGTCAAGCTGGTACAGCCCCTTCGGATGTCAGTGTGGTGATTTCTCAGAAAACTAGGAAACAACCTTCCTCAAGACTCAGAAATACCACTTTTGGGCATATATCCAAAGGATGCTCAATCGTGCCACAAGGACATGTGCTCAACTATGTTCATAGCAGCATTGTTTGTCATAGACTGTTTCTTTAAGAGTTATAACAAACGCCTTTCTATGGAGTACTGACATTATTCCCCCCACATCTTACTATTATTGGGCCGCTCCTCAGGCTGTCTGTATCCAAGGCTGCTTTCTGAGCTGGGATCTGGACAGCCAAATGGCTCTGAACTCGGAAGGGAATATACTTGTTCTAATATGGCTTCATATTCCACCCTTGTAATTTGAAATTTAGTTGATTCTTAAGTTTTTCCTCATTTATTTATTGTGAAAGGTGTGCAAACCGCAGCGCTTGTGAAGGTCAGGAAAGAGTCAGCTCTGTCTGTTATCTCCGTTCAGCGTGTGGGCTCTGGGATCCAACTCACATCCTAGACATTCGTTAAGCTGCTCGCCAGCCCTGGTCCCACGTTTTAATTTTGCACTGGGATCCATAAATTGTATGACCGTCCTGATTTGCATCTGAAGGTAGAAATACTCTCTACTGGTGCGTCACTGTGTGTCTCTTCCAACTCGGGGTTCAGTGCCCTCATACAGCTTGAAATGGGCCGTGTGGACTTTGGCGTACGCTAGAAATCGGGGTAAGGAACAAGGGCAAAGCATTCGCAAGCGCAATTTGGCAGCTCGAGCCGCACATGTCGCCTTGCTCCTGTGACTGCTTATAGAATTCCGGAGTGAGAAAGCAGGACCTTTGGCATAGCAGTTCATTTTTGCTCGTGATAAAGAAGAGAAACAATTACCTCAGTCCGAGCATTATTTCAAAATCTAAATTCAGATCTTCTGTGATTGGAAAGCGTCACGCTTAATTGGAAATCCCGGAGGGCAGGTCTCTTTTTCCCAAGCAGGAGCTGCCCCTCCCCCACCTCGGTTACACCGAGAACTCACTGGGGAGGGGGCTGGGTGATCCTTGCCAGCTCCGTTCTGGGGAAAGCTACCGGCTTTCCACCATAACCACCATATCCTCTACCCACCCACCCACTGCCTGCGAGGCCGCGAGCGCAGAGTGATGGAGGCCTCCTGGCTGGAGACGCGCTGGGCGAGGCCTTTGCACCTGGCTTTGGTGTTCTGCCTGGCGCTGGGATTGATGCAGGCAATCAAGCTCTATCTGCGGAGACAGCGACTGCTGCGAGACCTGCGCCCCTTCCCGGGACCGCCCGCCCACTGGCTCCTCGGACACCAGAAGGTAGACCGAGGGAGGGGCGCCTCAGGATGCTGCAGAGGAAGCCCGTAGCTTAGCTGCTCTTTTCTTTCCTCCCTTGCGGCTCCGGGTTATTCTTGGACTTCTCAGTCCCTGGGTGGGATGGGGTGGGGTGGCTCTCCGCTCCTCTGTAATACTGGAGTCTCTCTCATTTCCTTGGAGAAGGATCGCTAGAGAGGGAGGTTATTTGGGAAGTCTGAATATATAAGAACGCTGAGTGTCAATTCAGTCTCCAGTCGCCTGGGCATATCTTCTACATGTATTGTTTAAACTCAGTATGTTGGTCTAAGTTATACATATTAGTTGTAGAGAATGTGCAAAATCGAACGCAGTAGTTAGCACCCTTGGCTCATTCTGACCAGAAAGAAATTAACTGTCTTTTCTAAGATTCCTGTAAAGCCGGAAGCGGCCCCGCCCCACTGCTCCGAGAATACAGGGTGAGAAAGATTTGTGAGTGCCGTGAGATAATCATTTGTTCGGTCTCTCCTGTTTTCCAAATCCACTCCCAACCCAGATTCTTAAATTCTGTCAGCCCCCTGGGAGTAGTAGTTGTGTACGGGGCTACGAAAAGAAAATGCGTCCTTTGATCTCGAGGGGCCCAAGTAAAGTACAGACTTGAACAGCATAGATACTGAAAATCCTGGGTAAGGAGGGATGATGGTGACTCCTAAGAACCGCTGCAAAGGGGTAGCACAAACCTCTCCGGGAATGGATGGGCTGGAAAAGGGTGCACTGGCTTTTTGCTCCTCGGTTTCCTGAACTATATCTCTGCCATGTGCTGACTAGAGGTCCTTCGGGTATACTCCCAGATGTGTATTTACTTCTTTCTTTCTTTCTTCCTTCCTTCCTCCCTCCTTCCCTTCCCTTCCCTTCCCTTCCCTTCCCTTCCCTTCCCTTCCCTTCCCTTCCCTTCCCTTCCCTTCCCTTCCCTTCCCTTCCCTTCCCTTCCCTTCCCTCCTCCTCCTCCTCCTCCTCCTCCTCCTCCTCCTCCTCCTCCTCCTCCTCCTCCTCCTTCTTCTTCTCTTTGTTAATTTATTTTGATTGTTTAGGAGTTTGGTTTTGGGGTTTTGGGTGGACAGAGTCAATCACCATAGTCCAGGCTGACCTGGAACTCACTGTGTAACCCAGGCTGTCTTCAAACTTGCAGTGATCCTTCTACCTCAGCCTCCCAAGTGCTGGGATAGCATGAGCCACCATGCTTAGTGACTACACGATCTCCTTTTATTCATCCAGCAATATACTCTTAAACTGACTCCAAATCTGGGCCATTATAAATAATACTGCAGTGGACATAGAAGTCAGAGGTCTTAATGAAATAGCAATTATTTATTTTGCATATACCCAGAAAATGAATCACTGGATTTTTTTAGATTTATTTGTTTCGTTGTATGTGTATGAGTGTTTTGCCTGCATGGATGTATGTATAGCCTATATGTGTCCTGTACCCACAAAGGTCAAAAGAGACCTAGTTCCAGATCTCCTGGCCTGGAACTAGAGTTATGGATAGTTGTGAACTGTCATGTGGGTTCTAGGAGCCAAAGCCAGCCCCTCTGCGTTAACAGCAAGTGCTCTTAACTACTGCGCCATCTGAAAAATGTTTTTAATCTGGCTGTCACAATTTAGTTTTTATGAGTTCTGTCTTATGCTCCATTTGTTCTTCTACCAATTACCTCATATTACATAAAAACGCTACACTTGACAATAGCCATTTCTCTTTCTCTCCTTCTCTCTTTCTTTCTCCCTTTTTTTCCCTTGAGACAGGGTTTCTCTGTGCAGCCCTGTCCATCCTGGAACTTACTCTGTAGATCAGGTCAGGCTTGATTCACCTGCCTCTGCCTCTGAAGTGCTGGGATTAAAGACATGTGCCATCACCACCCACTGACAATAGCCATTTTGTAGGCTCAGTATTCTTTGGGTTGGCACTTTGAGCTGAGTGAGGTCATGGGGGTTTTCTAGGTGAATCAAGGTCCGGCTGACTTTGGCTAGCCTGGCTAATTCAATACAGTTCACAGCGGGTCCGATGAAGGTTGGCAGTTATTCTAAATGCTTTGGTCTCTTCTTCCTGCTTTATTATCTTCCAGCTTTTATCTTTTAACTGGCAAGCCTGGCCCTGCTTACCTGATGTCAAGGTCCCGAGAAAGCAAGAGGGCAAATCTGACCTTGCAAGTAGTTTTTAAGCCTCTCAGCCATGTGTGCTGCTCTTGCACTGATTTATCAGAGCCAGTCATATAACCAAGTCTAGAGTCAGGGTGGAAGAGCACAGAGCACATGAATACAGGGGACATTAATAAATTAAGATCGTTGTCAAAGTGACTAAATACATCCTTTATTATAGAGTTCTAACATTTTTCATAAAAGGAGATATATGTCATATCTCCTTTGATGTGTTAGTGTTAGTTGTAGTTTTCTGGAAAGTTTTTTCTAAGCCCTGCGTATTTTTGTTTCCTTTCTATTTGTCTATTGTCTTTCACTGCCTAACAAATTTCCCAGAAACTTAGGAGCTTAAAACAACAAATTTTATCTCATGCAGTTTATATAAGGGTTGGGGATTCAGTAATGGCTTCCAATAACTGGATGATTCTGACTCCAAGTCTCTAACAAGGTTGTGTGGAGATGGCGAGGGCTGTGATCCTCTAAAGGATTTACTGAACAGGATCCACCTCCAAGTTCACTGCCATGGTTGTTGACCGGCCTTGGCAGCCTTTGCTCCTCAGTGATGGCTCTTTTTATAGGGCTGCTCACAGCTAAGGTGCACGTTGGTTCCAGGATGCATGATTGTTTCTTGGTTTTAGCACCAAAAGCCCCACATCCTTGGAACCTTTGCTTCTTCCAGAGCAAGAGAGGAGAGACCAAGATGGCAAAGTCATGAAGAAGGGAACAATCTTTTTAAAGCTGGAACTTCTTGGCCATCACTTCTACTGTGTGTCACTGGGCACGTCAGCAGACACAGGTGCACTGTGGGGAGGACAGCACAGAGGCTGGGATCTTAGGGGTCATCTTGGTGGCTACCACAATGCATTTAGCTTTATGTTTTCCATGATGGAGGCTGTCCTCAAACGGCAGTGGCTTGAGGCTGTAGTTTCTCATGCTGTGAGATGCTACAGAGGCTTGGAGGCCCTTGCATTTGTAGAGAACTCTCCTGAAGAGTGGTGTGTGAGAACCACCGCTGGAGGATCAGAACTGCCACATCTATTATATCTGTGTACCCTGTGGAGTTATGTAGAGAAGGCTCTTCCTTTATTCTATGTGGGAGGATACCCTATGACTTGACAGTCTGGGAGTAAAGAGGAGAGGAGTTAGGACATCCGATTCATTGGACAGCCTTTCCATAGGCCCCTGTTGTAGTTCAATGTCTCTCTCTCTTAGCTTCCACAATGCCCAGTTTCCTGAAACCTCAAAGTTTCTCTGGTTCAGTTTGCATGAAAAGGAAGCTCTTGGCCTTAAGTCCCTCCAGGGACTGAAGTGGACACCACTGAGGAGAGAGAGACCTAAGATTCAACCAGGCCATCCGTTAGCCGGACTCTTCTTTAATCTAATGTTCTACATGTGACTTTTTTTCATTTAACCTAGTTCATAGTTCCTAACCTTCACAGCCTTCAACTTCCATTTACTCTGTTTCTTGTTAGAGTTCATTTTCAACGTCACACTTTCTAGAACTTTAATTAAGAAGTTCTCAACTGAAAGTTGGAATAACCTGAAAATTGTCCCGCACCTCTGCTCTGCCAGCTACTGGGAGGGAAGTGTTAAAGAGGTGACTCTCAAGAAGAAAAAGGTGGCGGAACAGCTTCTCTCCACTCTGCTGTGAACTTTTCCTCTCGCTAAAACCTTCAAGAAATGCCAACACCCTGAACTGTTGTAAATGTTCTAGATACTTACACTCAGTTTCTGTGACTGCCATGTTGCAGACTGGCCTGTGAGGCTTGCGAGGCGCTTTGATTGTTAATTTTGGGGGGCTGTATCCTATCATCTCTTTTTGCTTTATCAATTCTCAAGCCATTATATAGTATGCAGACAAATTTCAACTATTCTGTCTTCCTAATAGACTAATTTTGTTACTATGAAAAGTCCCTTCTTATTGAGCCAGAATCTTTCCCTAAAGTCAACCTTATCTCACATTAGTGAAGCTACATCAGCTTTCTCTGTTAATACGGATGTGCTAGGTTTTTTCTGGTCATGTGGGGCCTTTTAAAAATTGTCTTCTGTCAACACATATATAATTTTTGTGCACTCTAACAATGTTTGTCTTTTGGTTGAAACCCTTAGTTCATTTACATGCAATGTAACACATTATTGGTTTGTTCAAGAGATAAACTTGTTTAGTGTTTGAAAAACCTGGAAACATGTCAGGCGCTTAGTGAAATGGGGCATTAAGTTCTACTATCACTGCTCTAGAGTCAGCCAGAACCTGTCTTAGCTTCATGTTATGATTTGAATCTAAAATGTCTCCATATGCTCACACGTCTAAACACCTAATACTCAGCGAGCAGCAGTTTGGAGAGATTGGCTAGCAGACAGGAGTCCCTGGAGAGACTTTGAGACTTACAGCCCAGCCCTGTTGCTCCCAATCCTGTTGTCTCCTCTGCTTCCTGGTTTGCCATGATGTGAACAGTCCACAAGCTCCTACCATCAAATAGTGAGGCATGATGTCATAACTTCCCTACCATGACGAGCTGTGTTCCCTGAAACCGTGAGCCAAAATTAATTCCTCTTTCAAGCTGCTTTTGAATATTCATCATCTAGTATGCAACAGGCCCTCCATAAATGCTCATTGATTGTGAATGAATACATATTTATACTGTTAGAAAACCTCATGGTGGTTTGATGATACAAACACAGGTATCATTTCAGGACCTAGATCTCAGGATCTTGGCCTTTAAGTGGATCTAAACTATCCAGAGGCCAGTTCATGGATGAGTGGCTGACTAATAACACACAGATTTGGAAGGCGGTTTCCTACCTCTTCTAAGGATAAGGACTATCAATGAATGAAGTCACACGAGGAAGAATTTCAACAGTCTTACGTTTCCTCAAAAGTGGAGACCTCATGATCGTGCTCAAATGTGTATAGGCATCCCGACCCCCCCCACACACACACACACTGTAAGAAGATATAAGGAAATCTTATTTTCAGTTATTTATTGGGACTACGTAAGCCACTAACAATCTTGTCCTTAAGGTAAAAGGTTTGAGGGAGGTAGATGGCTCAGTGGGTAAAGTGCTTGCCTTAAAAGCAGGAGGAAGAGAGTTCAGATCCTCAGAACCTACATAAATGCCAGCTGGGCAGTGAACTCTGGGTTCTGCTTAGAGACCTTCCCTCAACGAATAAGAATAAAGGAGGTGGGAAGATGGCTCCGAGGCTCGGAGCACTTGTTGCTCTGGCAGAGGACCAAGGTTAAATTTCCAGGGCCCATATGGTAGCTCATGACCATCTATAATTATAGTTCCAGGGACTCAGTGCCCTCTTCTGGCTCCTGCAGGCACCAGGCATGCATGTGGTATCCATACAGACGGACAGACAAAACAGGGATCCATACAAACATACCTTTAGAAACTAAAGAATAAAAAGGAAGAGCGACTGGGGGTGAGTCCTAGCACCAGCCTCAGGCCTCCACATGGATATGCACACATATATGAGCACCTGCATACACAGCTGTGCCTACACACATTCAAACATACATCTACACATACACGTATATAACACAGAGAGAGAGAGATAAGGGAAATAAAACAGAAAGAAGCAAAGGTTCCTCTCTGGCCATGGTTTGTACTTTGTAGTTTGCATTATAAGTGCTGGACGCTGACTGTTCATGATAGCTCTCACCTGTATCCCTGCACTCAGGAGCCTGAAACAGGACAGGTGTGGTTTGCAGGCCACACCAAGATGGGCTACATTATGAGACTCTATCTCTTCAAAAGGAAAATAAATTCTGGAAGCTAAGAGTTTTGTCTCTAGGTTTGTTTTCAATTCCAGGAACCTGGAGAAAGAAGCTTTCTGCTAGTGTGGGTAAAGAGCTGGATGTTTTTGTAGAAGGAGTTGGCAGGTTTGTAGAGAGAAGTGTTCGTTGTTAAGTCATGAGAAAGAATTACTGATCAGTAATCAGAGAACTGAAAAAGGAAATGGAACAGTGAGCTCGTCAGTGGTCACGTTCAGTTTACCAGTAGGAAGATTTGTGTAGCTTCTAGCATAGGAAAGCAAAACCTGCAGTCCTCCAGCCCCATCTCTAGGCCAGTGATGTCCTCAAAGGGAAGACTGAGACTTATCTCACCTCATCCTCTGCTGGGGAAAACTTACAGGATATATCACCTCAGTAAGCCTTTGGTTCAATGGTGGAACATGTATTTATACTAAAAAAACAAAATAAAAAACTAGCCTTGTTTAGGACATTATCCCCAAGTTTAGAGATCTTAGAGAAAGAACATTTACCTCCGTACATAAAGGAGCCAGATCCCTCTGCTGCACAGCCCTGTGTGGGTCCTGAACTCACCCTGTGTCTGTGTCAAGGCAGTATCAGCCCGACTGACTCTAATCTCCTGTCCTTTCTCCCTGTAGCTTCTTCAGGATGATAAAATGGAGGAGCTTGATGAGATTGTCAGAAAGTACCCTTGTGCCTTCCCCTGCTGGGTAGGGCCCTTCCAGGCATTTTTTTACATCTACGACCCAGACTATGCAAAGATATTTCTGAGCAGAACAGGTAAGAAATGAGACAAAACTCAGAGTTCTGATCCTCCAGGAGTGAGCAGCACATGGCCCACAGGCCTGATCTGAAGCAAAGATTAACCCTGAGCCTGGAAGAGATCCTGAGCAAGTATGGAGAGGGGACAGATCTGACAGGGTTAAGGGGCTTCCCAGATGCCTTGGCCCAGGACCCCTTAAATCTCAGCTGCTACCACCAGCCTGGCCAGGGGCTGCCTTTGTCCCCTCGGTGTTGGAACCTTTGAGTCAACAACCCTGCTTCACACATGCTCTTCACTATGAACATAAGTCTCCAGCAGAAATCAGAAGCCGGCCTCCAGGGCTCTGAACAGTATCTAAAGTAACAGGGCTTTCACTTACCAGTCCAGACTCTTGGTTATGGTCCAAGATGTTCTGTTCCTTTGAAAAGCATAGGTCCCTCCTCCCCCACCCACCCAATCCGTTTACATGATTCCTATTGGCAAAGCACAAAGCCAAAATGTCCAGTTTGAGCTCTGCCACTTTTGTGAAGACCTCACACCTAATCTTTCCTGGGTTTCACATTCCTCACCCTTAACAAAACCTAAGCAAAACAGACCTTTCTCTGAGCAGTTCTGTGTTCCTCTGTCCCTCTGCTCCAATCTGTCTAGAGTTCACCTCTTCAGAAAAATATATTTGCATGTGAATCACAAGAACATTAGAGGCCTTTGTGTCTCACTGTCTCATGCTTTCCAACAAGCTTATATGTCCCAACCCCCATTCTGGAAACCTGCATTGTTGAGGGAAATAGAAAGCAGGGGAGGATATGAAGCTTAGGTTCTGGGACTTGTCCTTCTCTGGAACTGAACCAAGACTCAGGTTTTTCCAAACCTCCAAGGTTGTAGAAAGTGACTGGGGTTCCCTGCTGTCCGCGGTCTGCACTGAGTACAGACAAATGAAGAAAGCCTTCCCCGGCTTGAACTGGTCATGAGTGTTTTCCCTAATGCTGCCCTTTCTTTCCTCTGCTTGATTCTGCAGACCCAAAGAGCCAGTACGTGCACCAGTTCATGACTCCATGCATTGGTATGTATGTGCCACCCACTCTCACTCCGAGCTGCTTTTCCATAGCAGAGCATTCCAAAGAGACTCGCGTCTGAACTCCAAAGGATCAAGAAAGGGACATCAAATGCCTATGACATGAATGCAGAGTGGGGGACCATCTAGGAGGAGAAAGGGAACACGCTGGAGGGAGGCAGGGGATACAAAGGGTGGGGTGGGGACAGAGGGAGGAGGAAATGAGTGAGCACAAAGGATACTGACATGTAAATATGAAAATGCCATAAGGAAAACCAATGGTTTGTATTCTCACCTAAGAATACCACTTTTAACGTTTAAAAATAGAATATGGAGACCTGAATTCAACCCACCTATAAAAGGGGGCATGACGGTGAGCACTTGTAATCCCAACAGAGGGAAGACAGAGCAGGCAGGCTCCGGGCTGGCCAGTCAGCCTAGCCATTTGTGAGTTCCAACCTACTGGGAGCTCCTATCTCAGTTTAACAAAAAAGCAAACGGTGGGTGATACATGAACACACATTCTAAAGAGTAAGGTAGACCTATGAGGAGAGCTACCTAGGAGGGGTCAAAGGGGACCCCAAAGGTCGACCCAGCAGAGCATCACACAGCACCCTTGTCCGTTTCTTTTCTCAAAGTCCCATTTTTCAAGGGGAAAATGTGTGCAAATTCTTTCACATCCTAGATTCACTATGGAAGGTATTTAATCTTTTCACCTCTCTTATTTTCTTTATTTTCCTTCTTTTCAGAGTTCTCTTATTTTCATATGCCTTTCAGTAAAAAATTTTCCCTGGTGTGCCGTTTGACTCTACCTGTGAGCAGAGAAATTAAGCTGCTTTCTCATATACTTTATGTTTATTTTAGACTGGGAAGAATTTAAATGAAAAAAGAGAGGCTTTGGGTTCAAAACCCATTAGATTTGCATGCTACTGTTCACTTTAGTAGACTTCACGATCTTAGGAACAGAATCTCTCTGTGACTTGCTCATCTTTGAAATGAGCATGAGAGTCGGTGCTGTCACTGCTGAGATGAATGCTGTATTCCCGCCCAGCACTGTACGCAGGAGCCAGTGTTCTAAGAGAACCAAACCAGGCATTAAGATCCTGGCAATTTATAAGCACGCTAAAAGGATGTCATTCATAAAACCCCAGCAACCCCAGCACTGAAAGCGGGAAATGAACACAAAGTCCCACCCAAATTCATGCCTGCTGAAAAAGGAAAATCAGTTTTCTCCAACAATCATGTCACTGGGTATATCAACCACACTCCAGGCAAGGCCCCGTGCCCAGGAGCAGTGGGCCAACACAAAACGGACTCCATGGTTTATCGTACACTTTGTTTTGGTCTAGTTTTGTCTTATTTATTTTGTTTTTGTCTGTTTTGACCTTTATTTTTTTGTTGTTTTTCTTTTTTGAGAGAGAGAGAAAAAAATATAATGTTGGGTGAGCAGGGAGGTGGGAAAGATCTAGGAGAAGCTTGGGAAAGTGAAAGAATATGATCAAAATATATTTTATGAAAAATGTAAATAAAATATTTTACAGGATGTTATGCAAATTTAAAGTCCTTTGAAAGCCAAATGTTTTAAGATGTATTTTATTTTTATTCATGTGTTTTTATGTGTGTAAGTTTGTGTGTCTGTTTGTATGTGCTCATGTGTATAGTTGTCCATGGATGCCAGAACAGAGGGTTGGACTCCCAGATCTGGAGTTGCATATGGCTATGAACCACCCAGTGTGGGTGCTGGGAACTGAGCACCAATCCTCTGCAGGAGCAGCAAGTATCTCAACCACTGAGCCATCTCTCCAGCCCCTGAAGGCCAAACCTTAATGCCAGCACATTTGGCAGTAGGAGATTGTGAACTACCAGCCTCGATAAGTGTTTTCACAAACCAGAGCTCCAGAGGAGGCTATCTGGGATCAGATGGGCGTCCTTGCCTTGTTTCTGGTGAATCTGTGTTCATAGTAATGTTTATAGATCGGTCTGCAGCAAAAAGAAGGTGGATAATTATCACGTTTCTACCATGAACTAAAGAGGGACTAGGTTGAGTGCCTTATGTGTGTGTCCTCATTGAAACTGCGCAACACAGGTTACCACATTCCATTGCTGAGAAACTACACCTTACCAGGCATCAGAGCTTCTCGGGCTGTGGAACACTTTCTCTCAGTGGTAAATGCATCCACCCCAGGTGTAGGCATCAGTGCTGACACCGTCTTCACCTGCCATTCATTTGGCATTCACTACGACTTCATGACTGCCTGTGAGTTGGTCACATGAAGCTGTCGGCGGCCTGCATCTCTCCTCGTCTAGTAAGATGTGTGAGGTTTTGTGTGTTTTCTTTCCCAAGGACGAGGACTCCTGAATCTAGATGGACCCAGGTGGTTCCAACACCGCTGCCTCCTAACTCCTGCGTTCCATGACGACATCCTAATAACCTGTGTGGACACGATGGTCCACTCTGTGAACACGATGCTCGTAAGTGAAGCATTAGGTTAGACACTTCTGTAGTGGGTTAAGAAAAATCAAAGCTGATTTCTAGAAATTAATCAGAATACAAGTACCCACTGAGTAGTGATGACCTTTCCTGAATTCTTCAGGTGGTTAAAAAAAGAAGAGCTGGTTCTCTGTCTTAGAGTCTCACATTCTATGGTGCTAAGACTCAGGTGGCAGGTGCTGTGGAGACAGGTGAGGAAGCCAAGAGCAGCTAACTGGTTCAGACGTCAGAGGTAACTGAGATTCATCCCCTATAAGCTGATCTGCACATGTCAATAGTAAGAACAAGAAACTCGTAGGCAGAGCGGTGTGAGACAGGATTGAGGCTGAAATGGACTTGACTGTGGGCATGAAGGACTGAGTAAGTGTTCAGTGCCTCTGTCACCTCCCGTAGGTGGTGCAGGGTCTTGAGATGAGTGCCACCTTCCAAAGAGTCAGGGACTGCTGCAGAGGGGCATCCCTGTTGGGGTGGCTTCTGGTTTAGAAATGAGTTTTATTGAAAGCTTTATTGGCGTAGAGATTTTCACTTTTTTAATGTATTTATTTTAAAAGCAGACAAATAATTAATACCATTTTTCGTAAACTTCAAATACCATAAAGCCAAGTTTTCCTCCTTTCCTGTAAGCCTTACTTACTTCGTTCATGGGGAACAGGTTTTACCAGCTTGTGGCTGCGTGCCAACCTCTGTGGGAGTGGAGTGGGAGACATCAGTGGGAGTTCTCCACCCTCGAGGAAGGGGGTCAGGTGGAGAGAGCATCCTCCTAAGTGCCGGTCAGTGTCTGGCACAATTCAGCTCCACCAGTGACCGTTTTAGTCTCAGCACATCTAGGATCCATTTCTAGCCTCTGCGATCCTTAGGCCTGTGTGTTTCTCTGCCTCCCTCTTGCACTGCAGCCTGCTGCATAAGTCCAGAGCACCTCAAACTCAGAGGCTTGTCCCTCCCCTCCTTTCTTCCAAACCTACCACAAGGCTCATCAGCTCTCCTCAAATGCCTGAGTGGAAGTATCGCACTGTAAATATTCTATTAATAAGTACAACAAATATATGTTCATCAAAAAAATTGACTCTTACAGGGCTAACCATTTAGTTGTAAGCCATCTAAGCAAATAATAAACACTTGGGTGAAAGATTTTCAAATTCTGCTTTTCATTCAGTCTCCGACCATTCGGTACCTAGTGTGTCACCTGTAGGTACTCAGCATTCAGCATCTAGGTGACACCTGTAGATATTCAATAAACATAAAATGAACTAAATTTTAACATTTACATTTTATTTGCATTTTTACACACAAAAAAAGTGCTTGTTGTGATAAATGTATTTTTAACCGGGGGTGGGAGCTTTCTGGCAACTTAGCCGTCAGAAAATGCACTTCAGGCTGTATAAGGAGATTCTGTCTGTGGGGACATTAGAAACAGTGCCCTGAAGCAACTCTGCTTCCAGGCCTCTTTCTGTCCCCAGTGTTTGAATCCGAAATGTTTTTTGATTGTTTTTATTTTGGATTATTTTTTCTGTTGTTTTTCAAGACAGGGTTTATCTGAGCAGCCCTGGCTGTCCTGGGACTCACTTTGTAGACCAGGCTGTTCTCAGACTCAGAGATCCTTCTGCTGCTGTCTCCCAAGTGCTGAGATTAATGGTGTGTGCCATCACTGCCTGACTTATTTGCAATTTTTAAATTAAATATTATTATTCCATTCCCTTTTCTTCTCCTCCTATCAACCCTTTTCATGCTCCCCCTTGTTCCTTCCTAAATTTATGACCTCTTTTTCTTTAATAGTTATTATTACATGTCTATACAAATGTACAAATATAATGCAACCTTTTAGTGTTGATTGTATGCATATGCTTTCAGAGTCAACCACTTAGTATCGAATAACCATTTAGGGGGCTGATCCCTGGGGAAGACTAAGTCTCCTCTCTTATCAGTCATTAACTGCTTGTAGCTCTTCCTCTAGGATTGTGGACCCAGATCTTCCCCTTCCACGTTAGAAGGCTTGTTGGTATTGTCGATTACTGTATATAAGATGTTTTTGGAAAATGTTCTGAGTTTATTAAAGTGTGAGTGCAGTGGTTGAGAGCAGCGATGGGATATCTAACAAGCTGGGGGTTGGAGGTGGAGCAAGCCTTGGGGGAACCCCATGCATTGCAGTCTTAATCAGGGACTGCACCTGTGGAACTCTGCGCTGTTTGGTGCAGAGCCATGACAACCCTTGAGAGACCATTTGCCAGATGTGAAGTGTGCATCACGCTCTTTCTCACTCACTTGGTGTGTGCTTTCCCTTCCTCATGCCCAAAATAAACACATGGGTTATTTACTCCTGGCCTTTGGTTCCTGTAGGGTCAGGGTTTTGAGATAATAAGAGCAGGGTTAGGGAAAAGCAGGCAAATAAAGACCATTTAATGATGGTGATGATATTGATCTTGGCCTCCTCTGCCAGGATAAGTGGGAGAAGATCTGGAGCACTCAGGAAGCAACCGTGGAGGTTTTTGAACACATCAACTTGATGGCCTTGGACATAATCATGAAATGTGCTTTTGGCCAGGAGACCAACTGCCAGATAAACAGGTCAGTGACAGGGCAGTAAATGGGTTCTCTGTGGTCTAAGTCAATTATTAACCCATTGTTTCAACTTTTTCTTCTAGCACCTATGAGTCTTACATGAAGGCAACATTTGAACTTGGCGAAATCATATCTTCTCGCTTGTACAATTTCTGGCATCATCATGACATAATTTTCAAATTCAGCCCTAAGGGCCACTGCTTCCAGGAGTTAGGCAAAGTGATCCATCAATGCACAGGTAAAAACATGGGCCTGTCTTAGCTGTGGGTCTCCCAAATCCATGCACCATCATGCCTGTCTTATATGTAGAAGGATAAGTCTCACAGTAAGTAGGAAGTGAATTCTTGTTCTTAATGGAGCTTTAATATGGACTCTGCTCAAATAATTACAACTATAATTACCTTTAAAGTAGGTTTGCACCTCACCATTATGTATTATATGATTTTGTTATATGCAATTATTACAAATGCCTATATTACAAGGGTAAATTTAAGATTTTAAAATGCACATGGCATGTGGCTTCCTTAGCAGTAAATTAAGTAATAATCGCAAACTAAAATGCTGGCACAGAACAGGCATAGAGGAAAAAGGAGATAGGGGTATGTATTCAAGACACCCAAAAGCTTTGCATGGTAGTGTGTACCTTTAATCCCAGCATTCAAGAGGGTGAGTGAGACAGGTGATCTCTATGAGTCTGAGACCAGCGTGATCTACATGACGAGTTGCAGGACAGCCTGGAATTTTACGATGTGAGTATTGGGAATTGAGCCTGGGTCCTCTGGAAGAGAAGCCAGTGCTCTTAACCACCGAGCTATTAGTCCGGCCCCAACAATGGCTTTGTTGGCAGTTTCACTGATGTGCACAGTTTTGACCATGTTCGCTCCCACATTTCCGTCTCCTGGCCTCCCTCTCCTGCTGAAGCCCCTCTTTCCAGCTACTCTCCCTCCTACTTCCATGACCTTTTTTTTTTTGCAATTTGCTGAGTTTAATTAGTTTTGTTTCCATGAGCATGGGTGAGGAGTTAAATTCTTGACACACAGAAAATGTTTTTTTAAAAATCAAAACATACTACTCTGCTTACTTCCATCCAAAATTCATTAAAATTTATAGGAAATGGTAAATTCAAATACAAAATTGACCCCAATTAAGACAGAAAACAAATTTCTGCAGAAGGTGCATGTCCATATTCTATCTGCCCCATGTTCTGCTTTTGTCTGTCTGCTTGCTTGCTTTTGGACCCTTTAGCTACGTATGTGGAGTGTTTTCTCTGATGGCTATTTCACTGGATATTTTCCATGGAAACAAGATTTTAAACTGAAGAGGAAAACAGTGATGGTCATTTGCATCTCACTTAGTGATTATCTTGAGTACATTGCTTGCCTACTGATAGAAACTAAGTTTCATCTCTTCTGTGTGAAACTTCGTTAAAAGTGATCTGTTGGTGAAAAATAAACCACTCATGCAAGTTTAATGTATTTAGATATAATATGCCCCCTCTGGCCTCTGAGAGCAGATAAGACATTACACTTTGTGTGGGCTCTGCCTTGCTTTATGATGTATTTGGTTGTGATTGACTTAGCTGCCCCTTCGGTAATGACTACCTTTAATTCTATGCAGAAAAGATAATCCAGGACAGAAAGAAACTCCTCAAGGATGGAGTGAAGCAGGAAGACACTCAAAAGTCTCGAGATTTTCTGGACATTGTCCTTTCTGCCCAGGTAAATGCACCAAAAGTCTAGGTCTGCTCACACAGCTTGCCTAGGTGGAGGGTGGATAGGCAAATGAACTCGAAATGGAAAGACAGAAACACACCTTCTCTGCTAAATGCAAACTGTAGAGGGTTGTGAGCCATGGCTCTTGATGCAGTCTGGAAGAAAGACTGAAACCTGTAACTCACCAGGAATCAGTGAAGACTGAGTATCTGTTTGCTATGATTTGGAAGCTATACAGATACCAGGGGTTTAGAGACTTCTGGGGAAAAATGGGGAAAAAAAAATAGATGAGCAAGCCCTTCCAAAAGAAAATGCTGAGAAATTCGATACATCTGAAAAAGAAATTTTCCAAGTGCTGATGCAAAGCCTGCTTTTCTTTTGCAACATTGGCTTTCCTTTTGGCTCTGAGCAGAATAGGACTTGTGATATGCGTTTGATGAACTAAAATTGAAACCTTTATTTGAAACTCTAGTGTCTCTATAAAACTATCATTTGGATGGTGTCTCCAAACATCTATGAAATTTGGAAATCGTGACATTTCATTCAGCTATCTCTGCTGCCTGTTGTAGGCTGAAGATGAAAAAGCCTTCTCAGATACTGACCTGCGATCTGAGGTGAACACCTTCATGTGGGCAGGGCACGACGCCTCTGCAGCCAGCATCTCCTGGCTTCTCTACTGCCTGGCTCTGAACCCTGAGCATCAAGACAGATGCCGAACAGAGATCAGGAGCATCCTGGGAGATGGGTCTTCCATCACCTGGTAAGATCTGCAGCCCTCAGTATGTCACCCTAGCATCTTTTTGAGGTTGTGCTTATTTCTTACCCTGGTGCCTCAATGACCACAGGATCCCAAGGTGTGTGTATGCCAACGCCGAGTAAGCAGGCCACTTGTCTCTTCTTTCTGAAAAGAGCCCCACATTAGCCCTATCCTCTGCAGAGGAAGTTCACTATCCAAAAATCACCCAACACTATTTTTTTTTTCAACACAATGTTGCATTTGTTTCTTTCACCCAAGCTCTGGCATATTTGAAGTGAGGAACAGACCTTAGTTAGGCTTGCGTGAAGAGCTTCAAAGACAAGACTCTAGAGGGACCCCTTTGCTGAGAAGACTGAAAGAGTAGCTGTATCATGGAGTTCATTGTAGCACCCTAGCTAATCTCCTGGTCACTGGTGTTATACTTCAGGATAAGGTGGTATTTGGCCTTTGGACATATTAAATAGTGCACACTGTTGTTGAGCTAGAAGATGTAGACTGGGGACATTTTAAGACTTGAGGCACTAAAATGATGACTAAGATTTTGTACTGACCCTGTCCTCGAGTATCTGCAGTCTAAAGCAAGAGAGAGACCGTCACACTACAAATTAAAGTCCTCACGGTAAGGGCAATAGCAGAGATATTTGATGACCACCAAATTTAAAAGACAGATTCCCACCCTGGACATGGGGTTTTAGTGAGACCCCCACCCTGAGGATCTGACACTTCTGGGACAAAGAGAGCAAACCAGGAGACAGCCTCAACTCTTAGTGAATCTTGCTGTTAATAAGCTTTAGATAATGGACGAGTCCCTCAGACACACTGTTTACAAAGAACAACATATCCTTGACAAGCCAATTCCAATGCCCTAGTTAAAGGGACAGAAAGGTAAAAATGCTGAAGACCATTGAGCCACATTTCATAAGCAAAGGTCAGCTCAGAAAACAAAAATTGAAGTTCTAAAGGCAGTAGAGATCTCACTTCATAAGGAACTAACAGTCATTAGCGACCATAAGATCAAGCTTCACCTAAGGGTTGAGGAGATGGCCCAACCAGTAAAGTGCTTGGTGCGCAAGGATGAGGACCTGAGTTTGATCCACGGTATTCACATTAAAAAAGAAAAAAAGGCAGAAGCAGAGAGCCAGCAAGATGGCTTAGCCCTGTAAGCCTCTGAACTCAATCCCCAGAATCCACTTAAAGATAGAGAGAACTGACTCCACAAAGTTGTCTCTTACTTCTATATATGTAACTATGGTATATTCACGTCCCCCAAACACACACACACACACACACACACACACACACACACACACATCTATATAGCATAAAGTACAATGACTTTTTACTGATAAAAAGTGCATGTTTGTTTTTATATAGTGTGTGTGTGTGTGTACTGTTTACAGTATGCTATTTTGATTCATGTATGCATTTTGAAATAACTAAACCAATGAGCATATCTAATAATTATGCAATTATTTTTGTGGTAAGGACATCTAAAATATACTCATTGAGCAAATTCAAATATACAGCAAGTTATTAGCGATTCCAACAATGTGGCTCCTCCATAGCTAACTGGAATTCTGAACTTCCTGCCATCCCATTCCTTAGTGGCGCTGCTCAACTCTCTGCCTCTACAAATTCAACCTCTTAAAGCTACATGTAACTGGGCTCAGGGGGTATTTGTCTTTCTGTGTCTGGCTCATATGGCTGTGCATAATGCCCTCCAGGTTCATTCACGTGTTAGTTAGCATTGTATTGTGTGTATATACCATGTGTTCTTTATACACTCTTCAGATAATGACTCAGGTTCATTCCCTATCTGGACTATAGCGAATAAAACTGCAGTTGATACAGTGACTTCATTCCCTTTGACTACCTACTGACATTTGAAATTCCTGGACCTTGTGATACTTCTTTTCATAATTTTTTAAAAGAACTTCCATGCTTCTTTCTATTTGGTTGTATTGATCCACGTTGACACTGACAGTGTGTAAGGATCCTATTTTCTCCAAACCCTCACCAATATTTGTCATCTGTCTTTTCTCTAACACATGAGAGGTGACGTCTCATTGTTGGTTTTAATCTTTGTTTCTCTAATGACTTGCAATGTTGAGAATTTTTTCACAAGTCTGTCAAGTATTTTGAGAAATTGTCTATTTAGATCCTTTCATATATTTTAACCAGTTTTTATATTTTCTTGAGTTATTTCAGTTCTTTATATATTTTGGGTTTTTGTTTTGTTTTTAATAGTTTATTTGTTTTTTGTTTTATGTGCATTGATGTTTTTCTGACATGTATGTCTGTGTGAGGGTGTCAGATCTTGGAGTTACAGACAATTGTGAGCTGCAATGTAGGTGCTGGGAATTGAACCCAAGTCTTCTGGGAAAGCAGTCAGTGTTCTCAACCTCTGAGCCATCTCTCTCTAGCCCCCAATATTTATTTTGAATGTTAGTTCTTTATCATATATGTGTGTTGCAAATGTTTTCCCTCATTTTGTAGGTCATCACTTCACGCTGTTATTTTCTTTGCCACACATAAGGTATTTTTTCACTTAATATAAAGTCCTTTTTTTTTTTTGCTTTTGTTGTTTTGTGCTTCCTAGGGAAAATTCAAATGTGACCATGTTAACAATCATCTCTCAATCATTAGTTTCTCTAGTAGTTTTACAATCAGAGAGTATTGTAAGTTTTTATTCAGTTTTGAGTTGCATTTTGTATATTGGACAAGAATCTCATTTTATTTTTGTTGTGCATATCCAACTTTCTCAACATTAGTCACTGAACTGAATATTCTTTCCCCATTGTGTATTCTTGGCACCTTTGCTGAAGAGTCATTGTCCGTGTGTGTGTGTGTGTGTGTGTGTGTGTGTGTGTGTATAGATGTGGTTCAGGGCGCTCTTCTTGTTCCATTTGTTTTTTGTTCTACAGATTCACAGTAGATTGCCAGGTCAAGCATTGTCTCACACAAAATGATGGGTGTGGTCGATCGGTAGTTAGAATTAACCAGACTAGCTTAATATAAAATATTTAGCTTTAATAAACAGAAGAAAGGAAACTTACAAAACCAGGGTTCCAGCAATCCAGGAGTGCAGGGAACAAAAGGGCAGAGGCAAGTGCACCTCGATATTTATCTGTTTTCTTTGGCCCCAGGGAGACACACCCTAAACAGAATGTGATTGGCTGAGCTTCCCCATCAACAAAGATATGTTTGTCTGTGTAATCACTGCTGCTGGGAGTGCCCAAATGGAGAACCTCCTATCCTATCACCTTATTGAGTATCCCATTTCTATTTATTAACTAAACTTGAGAGATTATGATGTTCATTTCCAACATGAATTCAATGCTCCATCTTGTCTGTTGTAGTTACTTAAAAAAAAAAATAAGGCGAGGCACAGTGGTACATGCCCTTAATCCCACAGGGCAGGTAGATCTTTGTGAGTGTGAGATCCCCATGTTTTACATAGTGAGTTCCAGGACAGCCAGAGCTACATAGTGAGACCTGTCTCAAAAAACAAAACAGGAGGAGGAGGAGGAGAAAGAGGAGGAGGAGAAAAAGAGGAAGAGGGTGAAGAGGAGAAAAAGAAAAGAAAAGAAAAGGAAAGGAAAGGAAAGGAAAGGAAAGGAAAGGAAAGGAAAGGAAAGGAAAGGAAAGGAAAGGAAAGGAAAGGAAAGGAAAGGAAAGGCATATGTTGGCTTTTCTCATTCTTAATTGTTCTAAATTTGAAAACAGTAATTGAGTCCCGGCCAGGTGAAAAATCTAAAGTCCAAAAGATCTGTTAACTATTCTCTCTTTTAATGGAAGAAAGAGAAAAAAAACTACAAAGAGCACATTTTTAAAGATTTTGTGTTGTTTTGTTTTGTTTTGTTTTTGAGACAGGGTTTTTCTGTGTAACAGCCCTGAAACTCACTGTGTAGACAAGGCTGCCTTCAAACTCACCTGCCTCTGCCTCCTGAGTGCTGGGATAAACCACCACCACCCAGCACAAAGATTAATTTTTATTTTTTAGGAATGTGGATAGGAGTGTCTGTGTGGGAGTATGGGCACATGAGTGCAGGTGCCACAAGTCCAGAAGAAGGCATCAAATCTTCTGAAGCTGGAGTGATTGTGAGCCACCACCTCGGATGCTGAGAACTGAACTCAGATCCTTTGCAAGAGCAACAAGCACTCTCCACTGATGAGCAATCTCCAGCCCCAGAACCATTAAAAAAAATCTCTATAACATACCTATTATTTTCATTAATGAAATTGACATGTGACATTCAGAATATTTTAAGCAATTTCTCTCTTTGACTTCTTGTTAGTTCATTTCTATGTTGGTTTAAAATCCTTTGCTTGCAGGCAGTGATGGCACACACCTTTAATCCCAGCACTGGGGAGGCAGAGGCAGGTGGAGCTCTGTGAGTTCAAGGCCAACCTGGTCTACAAAGGGAGTTCCAGGACAGCTAGGGAGAAACCCTGTCTTGAAAAACCAATAATGATGATGATCTTTGCTCAGGAAGATTTATATAAGTTCCAGGCCAGACTGGTCTATTCAGAGAACTCAGGCCATTGAGGGCTATGTTGGTAGAATTTTCTGTCCCACCAGCCAGTTCCCAAATAACCATACAGAGACTTATTATTATAAATGCTCAGCCTATAGCTTAGGCTTGTTACTAACTAGCTCTTATGACATAAATTTACCCATATTTCTTATCTACATTCTACCACGTGACTGTGTACCTTTCCTCAGCATGGCTCATCTTGCTTCTCTCCACGCCTCCTCTGAGTCCACCCTTCCTCATTCCAGAGCTCTCTTCCTGTCTGCAAGTTCCGCCTAACCTCTTTCTGCCTACTTACTGTCCCTTTAGCTCTATATTAAATCAGTGAGAGCAGTGTATCTTCACAGCATACAAAGACATTATTCCACAACGGTGAGACCCTGTCTCAAAACAACAACAACAAGCCAAAATTCTTCCTTTCGTTCACGTTGATATGGGTAAAGTTGTATCTCTTAATTATGTAAGTGCCAGAGTAGACACAGTCGCCCATTTCTTTCTTGGCCTTGATGGAAAAGAATACAGAATTAAAATTTTACATTTTTATTTAAATGGCCAACACCCTCATTAAAGTAATCCATCAGAAAAAGAAACAGAAATGTGGTCAGGCAAAAATGACTAAATACGCACAGTCGTTTTCCTGATTTCACAGCTAGTTATACAGATAAACCATTTCATCCTTTTCCTGTTCTCACTTCATACTTGCTCTGGGGGAAGAGTTCTTTTCATCTCAGAGGCAAAACTCTTAAGGACTCTCTTAGAGTCCCATCTACTGAAATCACAAGCCACTCTCAAGCCAGTAGCTAGCTTGTCCAGCCCAGAGCACTGGCGAATTGCCACTCACATGCTCGTCCACCTGGAGCCTCTCCCTCTACTCCTCCTTGACCTTTGGCCCAGAAGCCAGTAGAGTGAGAGGAGTTTGTTGTTGGCTTGTCTTATTGACCAACTTCTCCCTACCCAAGACTCTGTGTCAGAGATGATTCCGCTGCGAAAGGAAACTACCATGGTCATATCCAGGGTTTGGCAAACACTGTGCTTTTCTTGTTTCTCAGTCAGTACATCTGCAGGTATCTTGGAGACTCCCTTTCTAGAACTTTCTAGTGCTGATTCATGGGGCAGGGGAACTCTGGAAACAGTACTTCTCCAGCTGATCTGGGGCTCTCCCTCCTCCTATTCAGCTCACTGACTCCCCAGATATGCCTGTGCATCCCTACCTCATTCAGCTGGTCTCCTTGCCAGTCTGTCTGCTCTGAGTCACTTGTGATTGGTTCTGTGCTTCCCAAAATCCAGGGAGCACATGCCAAGCCCTCTATGTAGCCTGAAGTCAGTCTCCCCTTGTTTAGGATGAGTAGCACCCGACTCTATTTTCCAAGGTACTTCAATATTTCAGCAATTCTCTTTACATAATTTTTTCTCAAACTTCTTTAGCCTCTTATTCAGTCTTTAGCTGTGCCTTCTACATTCTTCCGTGACTTGAAAAGCTAAGAGTTGCAGCACTGCTTGTCAGAAATCCTGTTGTGAGGCATGTGGCATCTGTGTGTCTGCCACCTTTGGGACTTCTGTTGACATGGTAACAGAAAAGATCATATTTTAACAGTATGCTGTATAAACCCAGATGAAGTCACTTTACCCCAACAGTGACACGTGCTAGGAAAAGAAATCAAATAGAAAACAGTCAATACAACATGAATCTGGAGTCTCGGTCACTTCCCTCCTTCTTTGTCCTCACAGGGACCAGCTGGATGAGATGCCGTACACCACAATGTGCATCCAGGAGACACTCCGCCTGGTTCCTCCCATCCCATCCATCTCCAGAGAACTCAGCAAGCCCCTTACCCTCCCAGATGGACACTCACTGCCTGCAGGTCTTCACATTCTTTTCTTAATCCTGAGATCCTGAAGGTGACAGTGATGATAATTAGCGGAATCTGGGGCTTCTTGGGATGCCTAGGTTATAGCTGGGCAGCTACTAAAAGCTCGGAGGATAATTCCTTGATCATTTGTGAGTCCCAGTGACCTTCCTAAGCCACATAACCAGTTAGAGCTGTCGGGTTCCAGCCTCATTTTGAGAAACCTAGCCAAGGGTTTCATCTTTTGTGACATTGTCGCTAAGATAATCTTTGTGAGACCCAAGTAAGTGGGTCTGGACAGGAGAGGAGCACCATTGTGTTAGTGTAGAAGGCAGGAAGAGGAGTCCTTATCCCCACACCAACTCAGAAGCGGACACTACTTAGTCTGTATAAAACCTTCAAATACATTGTCTCATATCCCCCTTGGAATGTGATCTTAACAGACATATGTGCAGTACTTTATAGTTTACAAAACACTTGTGAATATTTTTGATATCTCCAAAAACCCATTGGGAAAACTCCAATATGTATATAAGGTTCACAGATGTGAAGCAAAGTTAGAACCTCTAGCAACCCTGTGTGTGAAGTCAGATGTCTCTGCGCAGGGCACATGGGTGACAGCGGGATCGCATGAGATATCATTTCCCTCATCTGCTTTTGTGTCCACAGGCCAACAGGAGAATTGAGGGCAAGGCCTACAACCTGTGGCTGTCTGTGATTTTGTGGACAAAATCAGAATTATTTTGGATAAGAAAATGATGCTCAAATTTCCTCTTCTTTGCCTTTTATTGTTTTAATCACCAACCATATGAATTTTTGCCCAAATTTTTCACCTTTCACAGATGAACAGTGCCTAGAGAAATTAGCCACTGGATCTTCAAGGCAGAAGAGAACAGTCTCTGTGGAGTGCTACCTAGATGTTAGCAGTAATTCCAAGTGAGGCAGAAAACTCAAGTACAGTTTAGCTCTTTGGCCAGATACCAAGGTGCCTTAGTATAAAATTATGAATTTGGTAAATAATTGCTGTGAAAGCTACAGTTTAAACCCAAGCCCGTTCTCCCCTCATCCTTCCCTGATGGAGCGTTGACACATAGCTCAGCGGGAGGACGTCTTCCCGCACACTCCAACAGTTTTCTCTGTTCCCCTCCCAACCCAGGAATGACTGTGGTTCTCAGCATTTGGGGTCTCCACCACAACCCTGCCGTCTGGAAAGACCCAAAGGTAAGATTCCCTTCTGTGGACTGCTCTAGAGAGTGGTGCTGAGTGGCTGCTGTGTTGACAGTTAAGCCTGAAAATGGCTGCGCTGCGAACGTAACTGCGTAAAACTCACCCGCTAATGACCGACCTTGTCCTCACCTCAGATCCTTTATTTTTATTGCGATCTAAAGACCTTAGTCCCACAATCCACTCCCAACTGTCGCTGCCTGTTTCAGTCACTCACCTGTCAAGCTCTTTGAACACCTAGTAGATTTCTGCAGGTCCACAGCTGGTCAGTAAAGTAAAGTGGGCAGCTCAGTGTCTCTTTAATTGTATGAAGCAATCAGGATTCTGGTTATATTGATGGCACACTTGTGTTGCTCAGTTCAAATGTTCCATAAAGGAACTGTTTGTGAAGATACAGGCAGAGTTTAGGGGAAGCAAATGAAAGTGGATATCTCTCAGACTCATTTATCTTTTCCAGACCTGATGGACCCCAGAGGGAAGAGTTACAGAACCTGTAGGAGCTAGAGAGGAAACATCAAACAGGCCCATGTGGAAGAGATATTGCCAGTCTAGGACAACCAACAGGGAGGAGCCAGCCAATGAATAGTCAACATCCCAGACTCTCAGTTGCCGCCCTTCAGATTCCCATCAATGCCTTGTATTGTTCCAAACCATGTTGGTCAGCTGTCTAGAGCCCAGAATAACCTCAGAAAGAGAGAAAGGAGGACCTGGACAGGCAAGGAGATGTGTAGAAAGTCTGAGTTGATTTGATATGCTTGAAATTCAAAACATAAGCACTAGTGTTTTCTTCTATGTAATCCACTAGGGCTTTCGATCCACTCCATAGAATAGGAAGCTGGACCATTACATCTCATTTCTGCTAAGTGGGTGCACTCTTAGAATGGCTAGCAGACAAGTCAGGAGAGGGACAGATAACCCCTCCAGGTCTATAGAGGTGTTGTCCATGTGACCACTAAGCAACTTGGCTAATTGGAGTTGCAACATGGAGTTTGAAGATCCAGTACCCCCCCTCAAAAGTGAAATATTTCCTTAATTATTTGTAATAAGTACATGATAGACTATTTTGTTTAATAAAATCTATTATTAAAATTAATGCTATCTTCTTAACATATGGCCTGCAGAACATTTTAAATATCTTCTTTGGCATATGTTTCTGTATCAGCACTAAGCATCACCTTAAAAGATGTGTAATTGTCAAGCTGGTGATGGCATTGTCTTCTCATTTCAGGTCTTTGACCCCTTGAGATTCACCAAGGAGAATTCTGATCAGAGACATCCCTGTGCCTTCCTACCATTCTCCAGTGGCCCAAGGTGAGGTCAACTTAAGCTGTTGAAAATATACACAGAAAGATTATTTATACCCATTAGCCCCTCTGTTCCATTAGTTCCTCCCAGAACCCATCTCTTCACCAAGGACAGTACTACTTAATGTGGCATCTCCTGAGTCATGCCTCGGAAAACAAGCCTGCACTGTATCGTTCACAGGTTCAATGGTAGTAGGAGAAACAATTTGTGGGTGACTCAAGCTGCTGCCTTCTTCAGGGAGGGCATCACACTGAACCCTCCAACTCCACAGTCTTGCAAGGAACAACCTAAGAACAAAGTCTAAAAGTCTCAATGATATTTGGTGTGAAAACTCAGCTTTACTCGGGTTGTGTAAAAGAACTTCTCAGGGAAAAACTAACACGTCTACTCACCCCAGAAAGACGACTCCCCAGCAGATTATGATGTATTAGTGCCTCATTTAGTGAGTCACTGGATTTTTGTTAGGGTTATTAACAAGAGTGAAAAGCTGTGCATGGGAACACGCATGGCTCAAAAGATGCTGTGTCTGAGTTACTTTTCTCTTGCTGTGAAGAGACACTATGACCAAGACAACTTGTAGAAGAAAGAGTTTACCTGGGGTTACAGAGTTTGAGGGTGAATCCATGATTGTCATGAGAGGGAGTGTGGCGGCAGGTAGCTGGGCATGGTGCTAGAGCGGTACCTGAGAACTTGCATCTGATCTGCAAGCACCAAGCAGAGAGAGAAAACTAACTGGGAATGGCTGGAGTTTTGGGGTTTTTGTTGTTGTTGTTGTTGTTGTTTGTTGTTTGTTGTTTGTTTTTCCAAGACAGGGTTTCTCCGTAGCTTTGGAGCCTTTCCTGGAACTAGCTTTTGTAGACCGGGCTGTCCTCAAACTCACAGAGATCCACCTGCCTCTGCCTCCTGAGTGCTGGGATTAAAGGCATGAGCCACCACCGCCAACTGGTTGGGCTTTGGAAACCTCAAAGCCCATCCCATAGAGACACACATCCTTCAACAGGACACACCTCCCAGTCCTTCCCACACCATCCCATCAACTGTGAAGTAGACATTATCTTCATACATGAGCCTACTGGGAGGGGGCGGCATTCTTACTCAAAACCACCACAAGCTGCTTCGCCAAAAAGTCCAAGCCAGTACAAATGACCACTCACAAAAGCTGCAACCCTGGCTCTCTGTACAACTTGCAGGCTCCTGGACTGGTCTGAGAGGTCTCTGGGCAGCACAGCTGCCCAGTCTCCTCCCCAGGAGTTGTTTACTGCTTCCATAACTCTGAAGAGGCGCCCTCGTGAAATTTCCAAGTCACAGATTGTCCAGATGAGAAGTCCGTCCTCCTCTGGAGTTTCTTGAGTCCTTTCCCTCCCTCATGGAGCAAATGTTTCAATCGGAGGAAACCTCTGAGCTGTCGTAGACTCCAGACTTATTATTCTAGAAACTAACAACTCCTTTCTCTCCCTCCACAGGAACTGCATTGGGCAGCAGTTTGCCATGCTGGAGTTAAAGGTGGCCATTGCCTTGATTCTGCTCCGTTTCCAAGTATTTCCAGACCTCACCAGGCCTCCTGCCTTTTCCAGCCACATTGTCCTCAGACCCAAGCATGGAATCTATTTGCACCTGAAGAAACTCCCTGACTGTTAGACACAAGGGGACAATGACTAAATTTCCTCTGTTTTTAGGTTAAGTTTATAGCCGGTGATCCAGGCAGATGGAGAAAAACCTAAGTCTGATGGGGTTAGAGGGCTGTGGGTTTGGGCCTCTCTACAGCTGCACATTACCCAAAGGCATCTTCAAGAAACACAGGTGACCCTGGATATGTATGAGATGGAGAGATTTTCAAATTATTTTCTAATGATTATTACCAAGCCTATCACTGGGTGACTTCTATATGTTTTCTGGTTTTTTTATAGTTTTCAGAATTATACAAGTAACAGGAGAATGGATATGTGCTGAATGCAAAATTTTTCTAGCACTGGGAAGTGTAGATAAAATGCCTCCTCACCTAGGCTGCAACCCCTGACCTGACGAAGCTACTGCTTTCCCTTAAAACAGAGTAATTTAGCGTGCATTTTTCCTGAATCTTTTCTGAATATTCCATATATAATGTCTGTGTGTGTGTTCTCAGACATCAGTAGTATCCAGAGCTACTCATCTAGCTTCAGTCCCTGGCTCCTCCACTTAAACTGGATGTCTCACTTTGATACAGTCTCTGGAAGGAGGCATATTGTCTGTGCCTCAGTTTCCTCACTTGTAAAACCTCATAGGATGGATATAAGATTTAATGAACACACACACACACACACACACACACACACACACACACACATAGTTTTTTGAGTAGCTCCTAAGGAAGAGAAAGGGCACCAGACAGTGATGACACACACCTTTAATCCCAGCACTTGAGAGGCAGAGGCAGGCGATCTCTGTGAGTCCAAGACCAGCCTGGTCCACAAAGCAAGTTCCAAGACAGCTAGGGCTGTTACATAGAGAAACTCTGTCTCAACAAACCAAATAAATAAATAAATAATATGTATATGCACTTTTCTTTATGATTTTTTGGTTTTGAATCTTGAATAAGGAAGTCTAAGCTTAGAATATTACAAAAATCGTTTAAGTGTGTTTCCGGAGCTAACTAAAAGAGTTCTAAGTTCACCACTTATTTGAACCTAATCAGAGATTTGGATGTGTTTTAAGGCCCTTTGAAAGGCTTTCAACCAGAGGTGGACCTAAGGTGAGCTGCATTGTAGGGAAGTTTTTTTCTGGACATGATGATGCATACTTATAACTCCAGCAAGAGAACCATGCATTCGAGAGCAGCCTGAGCTACAAGAGAGAAAGAGGAGGGGGTACTTTTATATCTGCTGCATGGATAAGGAGCATACTAGTGATGATAGATGAGAGAGGGTAAAAGTAAAAACCAGAAGAAAGAACACAATTAGAAAGCTCAGACAAGGACAAAAGTAGATGCCACATACCTACCTGGTAGAAGAGACACTGTAATAATGAAGGTTGCTTTCCCAGGGCAAGGTTCATCCACTGCACTTCAGATGTGCTGACTTCTGAGATTCCCCCCAATGAGGGAAACTAGCCTTCATAATTTCTTGTAGTGAAGGAACTGCACTCATGCTCTCCCACAACAACAACAACAACAAAAAAATTGATGGTGCTTGCCAAGGGTGGTGGCAGTGGGCCTTAGAGGAATGAGTGTGTGAGTGCCTTTGATTTTGATGACATTTGGGAGAGTAAAGAGAACTTTTTGGTAGGCTGGAAGTGTGAACGAAGAGACGGAATCCAAGATTTGAGAAACTGACCAAGGATTGGACTGACTTGTCCAATCATAGGAAGTCTTCCTTGGAACCAGCCTTCTCTCACCAAGTGTCCACCAGGCATTTGCATTTCTGGACATTTTGATTATGGAGAAATCATAAGAAGCAGCTCTGCTACCATGCAAAGGCACTAATAGACATGGGAGCACAGAGCAAGAAGGGATGGCTTGGGGAGGCAAAAAAAAAAAAAAAAAAAAACCTTAATCAGACAGAAGACCTACCATCTCAGGTTTGATAAAATCCATATCTTAGCAATGATATTCAAAGAGATAAAGAAAATTTAGCTTTCAAATGTAGCAACACCAAGAGCTTCCTGTAGAAACTTCTAACAGGCTCACGTAGTGCAGCTCCTATGCTCCTTTTGTCTCCTCTGTGCCCATGTGCATAGCTGCGGAAGAGCACCAGCTACCTGGAGAATAATTCCCTTGCTTCGCTGTGCAGTTGGTATTTGGCCAAGTAAGACTAAATAGGAGCTTTGATAGTTGCAGTGAGTATGGCCCAAGTCCTCGAGCTACCCCATAACTTGCAACAGTAGTTATATGTGTGAAGAGCCCAGAAGTTTCTTTTACAAGTAAACCTGTAGCCTGGTGGAAATTTGGATGGCTTTTGATTACGGCGTCCTACATGCTGTGACTCATTCATGATCAGCACTGTCCCAGATACTGTTTCTATTTTAAAGAATCAGTCACAGTCCATGCTTACATTATAGCCTGCCTGTAGGTGACTCAACATCCCTCCTACATTGTCTGTCCACTCCTGCATAAATAGACTCCTTAGCTGGGTGCATGGTTACCAGCTACTGAGTATATTCTGTCTCTCTTTGTCTCTCTATCTCTCCATCGCTGTCTGTCTCTATCTCTCTCTTTCTCTGCATGTGTGCACATATGCAAGTGCATATGTGTGCTTAGGCCAAGGGCCAACACTGAGTATCTTTTTGAACTATTTATTCTTTGAGACAGAGTCTCTCACTGACCCTGGAGCTACCAATTCAGCTAGACTGACCAGACAGCCCCAGGTTTTATCCTGTTTCTGCCTCTGTGGCACTGGGCTTAGAGGTGCACAAAACACCTTGCCTAGCTTTTTACAGGGTTCTGTGAACCCAAACTCAGCAGCAAGCATTTAACCAACGGAGTCAACTCCCCAGCCTACAGTCTTTCAGCGAGACACACCATGGTTTTAAATTTTGGGCAGAACTGAGCGGAAGTGATGTTCTGTCTCCAGCTAATATCTTCAAAAGGTAAAGTGTGTGACCTTTATTTCTTATTTATTCCCTTACTTGACGATAGATGTGGTGACAGAACCTAGAGATATTTACATTATTCCATGAAAGTTGTCTGTTGAAGATGACAGAATAAGATAGACAGAGGTCTGGACAATGCATAGAGCAAACCATCCCACTAGCTCTAGACCACCTGCCTCCTCAAGGCTTCAATGTGAAAGAGAATTAAGTTGTCCCATTGAGACCTGATTGTTTATAGTAATTATTTATGTAAACAGTGCTTTCCTTTATATCTCTCCAGATAATCAAGATCTCTACTCTTTGTTTCAAAGCTATTTAAATGTCCAACTGTTTGTCATAATTATGATGTTCAAATGAGCACTAGAAAAAGATGGGGTGACATCCATGAGCAAACAGCCACTCCCAAACCAGAAATGGCACAAAGGACCACATAGACCTGAGCAAAATGCTGTGACTTTCTCCACCCACCCCCACCCAACCTGGAGATAACAAACAAGCAAAAACTGATGCTCAGTTTCTTTTTGAAAAAAATATTTTTATGTGTATGGATATTTTGCCTGCCTGTATAACTATGCACCATGTATGTTTAGTGCCCAGAGAGGAGGATGTCAGATCCTCTAGTACTGGAGTTACAGATGGTTGTGAGCCACCTGTGACTGCTGGGAATTGAGCGCAGTTCCTTCAGAAGGTCAGTCAGTGCTCTTAACTGCTGAGCCATCTTTCCAGCCACCTCACCCCCATGCTATTTCTTAAGCACTGGTCTTGGTTTTTCCATGAGGATTGACATGCCTAGCCAAGATGCATATTATGTCAAATGTCATCTTTTATTCTTTATCTTCTTTAAATCATACATCTTTTAACAAATCTAAAGAAGTCGCAGATCTTCCTCTTGAGATCTTGTGCACATTCAAAACACGGAAACACAGTTTGTCTATGATTTAATGGCATTGGCCAATCCTGGAGCCCATACCTAGACTTTACTAAAAGTCCTTCTCAGCTTTAATGTCCTTTACAAGACTGGAAAATGACCATAATTAGTAATGCACCCTACTGGTTTGGGTGGGGGCAAGTCATTTCACCCTTAGACACATCTGTCTCAGAAGAATCTCAGAACCCAAACACATAATTTTATTCCCTGGTACAATTCAAAAAATGTTATCAATTATATATAATTTATATATAACATATGGTTTTCAGAGGCTTTTTACCATTATGTTAGGCAACAATGTGAATATTCCTCTTATAAATGGAGCATCTCTGTCAATCTTTTCTGACACATTTTCCATTAAGAGGGTTGGAACTGTAGCTCAGTGGTAGAGTAGTTGCCTAACAACACAAGGCTCTGGGTTCAGTCCCTTGCACTGAAAACAAAAATGTAAATTTTTTCATAAGAACATTGATATTTTTTCTTTCCTCTTCCCCTAACTCTCACCCATTGTTCTATTAATTACGATGCTGGTCACAAGGTGTTGCTCAAAAGCCTCTATTGAAGCAATGCTCTGAGATCTCAAAACAGGGGATGTGACACCAGTAAGAGAGAATCCTTTTCCTTGCTTAACACTTGCAACATTTCTTTGTGGGACCCAGAGCTCTACCTAACCTAATCTAACTAACTACTCACCATCGCTACCTGTGGTCGTAGGTGGATCTAACTAACTACCCACCATCGCTACCTGTAGTCGTAGGTGGATCTAACTAACTACCCACCATCACTACCTGTGGTCATAGGTGGATCTAACTAACTACCCACCATCACTACCTGTGGTCATAGGTGGATCTAACTAACTACCCACCATCGCTACCTGTGGTCATAGGTGGATCTAACTAACTACCCACCATCACTACCTGTGGTCATAGGTGGATCTAACTAACTACCCACCATCGCTACCTGTGGTCATAGGTGGATCTAACTAACTACCCACCATCGCTACCTGTGGTCATAGGTGGATCCCATGTTTACACTCCACACTATCCCCTGGCAATGTAGCATGAATGGATGAATGCCTTTAAGAATATTTCCCCAGGCCAGGGGTGGTGGCGCTCACTTTTAGTTCCAGCACTTGGGAGGCAGCAGCAGATAGATGCCCATGATCAAGACCATCCTGGTCTACACAAGTCCCAGGCAAGCTAGAGCTACCTAGAAAACAAAAAGACCGTGTCTCCCTGAAGAGAACAGACAGAGATTATCAGTGAGTAAAATGTCCCACAAGGACAACCTGAACTCAGGAAGACCCATTACTTACAGCTAATATTTTATAATAGAAAAGGAACTACATGGCCCCATGAGCAAGTGGACTTGGTTCTAAAATGCAAAGACAGTTCAATAGACAAATAAAAAAATTGGTCGGTGGAATCCACATCACCATAATAAAGAGGTGAAATCACAAGATCATCTCAATTTATACAGGAAAATCTTTCAACAAAATGCAGTACTCTTTCTAGTTCTTTTTTTTAAAAAAAAAGCTCTATAACTGGGATTAGAAGGAAATACCTTATTAAAAGCAAAGCCTGTGCCTTTTAAAAATTCACAAGAAACATCATACTCTATCCTGAAAGACTGAAGACTTTCTCCTTAGATCAAGAACAAGAAAAGATGTCTGTTTCATCACTTTTATTCAACACAGTACAAGTTCCAGCCAGAGCTAACCTCACACCTACTCAGCTAGTCCTTCAATGGTCACTCTTATCGGACCCCAGACTATTTTTTAAGCCCCAGAAAAGTGGAAGTTATTGACTCGCTTTCGTTTCCTTTTTTGTTTGTTTTGTTTTGTTTTTGCTTTTAATTGTCTCTGTGTAGCTTTGGAGCTTGTCCTGGGCATTTTTGTTTTCGTAAAGCTGTGTAAACTCGGTCCTCTGCTTGCTGTTGAAGATACGTCAAGCAGTACTGGTTGGGGAGCACTGTCTAAACAGGTACTTGGCAAAGAGAGCACCTGATTTGTAAACAACTTTTGGAAGTATTTGACCTCAAAGCAAACTGGAATCACACCAATACACGCGCAGTTCCCCTTGTTTAATGATTAAATGCCAATGGATATAACCCTTAAGAAATAGTAAGAAAGCATATACTTTGCAAAAGCCTCAGAAGGGCTCAGGTTCTTTGATTGGTTCTCTACACGCCTAAGAACTGATCCTAATAACACCCATAATTCTCTCTGGGGCACTGCTGCATAATTAATTATAGGAGGGTCATGCTGACCCAGACAGTGTCAGAGCAGAGAGATCTATGGGGAGGAGCCAGGAGCCAGCCCTCAACTCTACCCTGGACAAAACTCTGAGGACTCAGGGAGAGGAAAAGGGCACAAAGATCAGGTGACTTGAGGTGATTCCATGAAGGACATGTTGAGGCTGTGCTTTCCAGGCATGGGAGACTCTGGGCTCAGCTGATCCAGATTGGCTCCAGATTAAGCCTAAGCTCCCCCAACCCTCCATTAAAAGAGTTTTTAGGAAGAGGAAAACAAACTCTAACACTATCAAATGAGCCATTGTAACAGGTGGCCGTGGGCATGGGCAGTGGTTGGCAGGCAGGTACTGTATCCATACATGGTGGCCCTGGCTCTACATCATGGCAACTCTCACAATAGAACTTGAAATCAGACTGTCACTGTCAATGTAAGGAGCATCCTCATTCTAATGTCCATTTAGAAATAAGGTAACTGAGACCCAGAAAGGTTAAGTGACTTGTTAAAGGTGATACAGCGGATGTAAATGTCTAGCTGAGACTGGCTAACACACGGGTATTTGTTCAGCAAATATGGCGCACTTCCACTATGTGGGCACCTCTCCTGCTCTTCTGTAGATGCCCTGTTCTCCAGAAGCTCACAGACCACAGCTTGGCCACAGTTTGATGAGGGTAGTGTGCAAGGAGCTGTCAGAGAGTCATCCTGCAGGAGGTGAGGCCTACAGAAGGAAAACCAGGAATCCTGAGTATGGACAGCACAGGCAATAACGCTATAGGGAAGAAGAGAGGAGGTAGAGAACTTAGCTGGTCAATGAGTGAAGAGGCTGTCCAGGAAGACGGTTGAATCATAGTGTGGTCATCTAGTGGCCACTATAGGCATTGCAGACAAGACAGCTTGTTGACATTCAATAAGCAATGACTATGGGCTTTCTGAAAACAGGGTAACACGTTTATTAACGGCCACAACCTCATAGGATGGACATTATTTAGCACTAATTTGTGTATTTTGACACTGAAATACCTTGGTCAACAATTTAACCAACATCACGCTAATGTCAAATTGATAGACGAGATTTGCCCAGGGATGTTTGACTCCAAACCCAAGCAGAGAAGAGTTAATAGGCTACACATGCCCTGATCACCCTCTAGGAAAAGGGCTGGACCCTGGCTGCATCTCTCTTACTGCAGCATGGAAGAGGACTGAGGGTGCAGCAGAGGGATCAGGAGAAGCGGGAGGAAGCTGCTGCAAACATCCAAGTAAGCCTTCTGCTGAATCAGGGAACTGTGAGGTGGAAAGGAGAGGGTCAGAGAACAAGACGTGATGGAGCTGAGGCAGGACTGGAGTGGCCCCGTCTCAGGTCTGGGTGAACGAGTGCCCCTTACAAAACCAGGATCTCAGCTGGGAAAGATCCAGAATCCCACTGGTGACCTATGGTGCCTGTGACATTGTATGTGAGGGGATATGGCTGGAGGTGCTTGCTTGAAGTTGGTACTTCATGTAAATGAATGGAATTGGTAAGGTTCCCCACGCCAATCACTCAAAAAACTGTCTAACAGAACCATGCTTAGCATTTGAATGTTACAGACAGAAGTGTTTTCTGTCTCCTGGGTTTCTGAATTGGTCGTCTTGACCAAACAATAGCACACAACCCCCGCCATGTATAGGGGTAGCCCACAAACCAGGGTTGGTGCTGAGTAGTCAAACAGGCCCATAGAAGCAAATGGCTGCTATCATGTCTCCCTGAACAGAGGGTCTCTGAGACCCTCATATCTTACATCAAGAAGGTGGGACTAGAAAACCCTTGGCGAGTCTCAAGGAATGCCATGGGTAGAGAATGAGGGTGAGTAAGAGGGGTGGAGGTCAAGACTGTAAGTGATAATCACGATCCTCCTAGCTTCTTGACAGGATTCCAGATGCCCTCCCAGACGAGCCATCCCAAAGAGACCACCAGTTCTGCAAGAGTGAGTGCCTTTCTTCTTCAGCTCAATACTTCACCTGTGCACCTACAGGGAGCCTTTGGCTAGGGCAAAGGTAACAACGAATTTAAAGTCAAAACACCAAGGTTCAATGTCCCTTGCTGACTGTAGAACTTCAGAAGTAATGCTTCTCTCTTCTCTGTTTCTCCTCTAAAAGTGAGCCACCCCAGGGAGATACAGCTGACAGTCAGAAAGTGTGCTACACACAGAGAAGCTCTCAGAAGCCATGTCCAAAAGCACCATCCCCATCACTAGGTTTGAATTTGAGGACAGTCTCTTCACAGCCTCTTGCTCCAGTTCACTAGCCCTAAGTACCTGAAATACCTCCACTAGCCTTCTCCACTCCTCTCTCTTCCTCTCCCAGCTCCTCTGTGGTCCTTTCCCTGGTGCCAGCCTCAGCCTCACTATCCTTACCCTATACCAACCAGCCCACTGCTGAGATAATCCAAAGGTCTGGAGATTGGCAGAGTCTACTATAGACCTGTGCTCACCTCAGTGATACAGAACACATTCACAGAACCAACTCTAGAGTGACCAAGGCTCTGAAGGTGTGGTTCCAGAAAGCATCAGGGCCCGGCATGTTACATGCCCGCCAGACATGGCTGGGAGTAGTGAGACCCTCCAGCCACCTCTTGTTCACCTCCACTTGTGACCCTGAGCAGGTACTGTCCCTTCCATTTAATCCATATTAATCAATTGGGCTGTAATTTTAAGACTCTAATGAGGTCTTGTATCCAATCCAGGTCACAATATGAGGATGGGAACAATTAATAAATAATTAACATGCTGTGCACCATGTGCTAGGTGCTGTTCTGTGTTTCATATGCAGTGTTTCTTTTCCTTTTCTCTTTTTTTAGGAGGGTGGGCAAGATTCCACTATGTAGTGTTGGCTGGTGTGTAACTCACTATGTGGACCAGGCTGACCTTAAACTCACAGAGAGCTCCCTGGCCCTGCCTCCTGAATGCTGGGATTTAAAATATGTGTCCCCAAAAGTTGTGGGAATAACCAGCCACTATCTGCTTGGATTTAAGGCCCACTCCATAAAGTGGATCCCACAACTGGTGCTGCATGAGTGGCCCATCGGGGCTCCGGGAGCTATGCAGAAGAGGAGGCAGCAAAAGATAGTGAGAGCCAGAAGGCATGGATGACACCAAACACAACAGGACTGATGAACACAGGACCTCACAGAGAGTGTGGTGGTATTCACAGGACCTGCACAGGTTCAGGCCAGATGAGGTCCCAATAGTGAGAGGGGAACCAGACATGAGCCCCCATCCCTAACCCAGAATCTATCTCTAAGAGGTAACCTCTTGAAAAGGAAAAGTCAGTTTTCTCCAATGGCACCTCAGTGGGTATACAAACCACACTTAAGGGAGGCCTCATGCCCAGTAGTAGCTAGTCAACACAAAATGAACTCAGTGGTACTTCTGGAAATGTTTTATCTCAAAATGCTTTGTCTGGACATTTTTAACCTTACTTGTCTTTTCATTATATGTTACAGGTTTTACAGCTTTTATATGAGTTTGTGCGTGTGTGTGTTTCTGTGTGTATGTGTTTCTCATGGTTTTTCTGTTTGTTTTGCTTAATTCTGGTTCGCTTTTTTGGCTTGTTTGTTTTCTAGAGAGAAAGAAGGCAAAGAGTTGGAAAGGTGGGAGATGGGGAGAATCTAGGAGGAGATGAGAAAGGGAAAACTGTGATCATAATATAGAGCAGGGGAAATTTTTATTTTCAATTAAAAATAAGAAAATAAATAGAAGTGTGTCCTCTCATGTCATGATGGAGTGTAATGTTACAACAGGGCCCAAGACTTTAGCACAACTGTTGGAGGAGGCTGCTTGCTTCATTCTCGGCTGCTCAGCTTTGAAATATCCACACAGAAACTGTATTAATTAAATCAATGCTTGGCCCATTAGCTCTAACTTTTTGGCTAACTCTTACATCTTAATTTAATCAGTTTCCATTGTTTTGTATTTTATCATGAGACTCGTTCCCAACATCTGTCCCTGGCAGGGAAACATGGCTTCTCCTAGACTCCACCTCCTTTCTCCCAACATTCAGTTTAGTTTTTCTCACCTACCTAAGTTCTGCCCTATCAACAGGCCAAGGCAGTTTCTTTATTCACCAGTGGTATTCACAGCATACAGAAGGGTGTTGGGATTCCAGGTTTTCCCCTGCCTCTCGAGGTGCAAATCAAGGACTGTTTTGGCTAACCAGCTAAGCTTCCTGCTAGTTCCGTGCTTGTTCTGCTCTAGCCTGGTATAATAGCCTAGGGCTCTATATTACTTTGAAATGATAATTTCTCAACCTGCCTGAGAGAGCCCAGGTGCCAAGATCCCTCTACCATGTCTGACACTGCCCTGCACCCCTCGCCCACCTGCCTGCGGAGAAGCTCACTCGGCACCAGCTTCCCCATCCCCCTCTGGCTGGGAGGGGTTTCCTTTACTGGGGCCAAGGGGTATTTTAACCCCGGATTAAGCTGAATAAACGGGCATTCGACTCTTGACAAATGACTCGAACTCTCTGTATGTGTGTGCGTCTTATGTTTTAACACCTAGGACCTTACCTAGTTCATGGAAGGTATGAAGCCACGGTCCATACCAGGTGGGTGGTGATGCAGACCCCGTGGTGTAGAATGTTTGCCACAGAAGGGTATCCCACATCACCTCCTGTTTTCTGTTTAAATGAAAAGGAAGGTTTTAACTTTAACAAAACAGGTATCAGACAATAATTCCAGTTGCAATATTTATATATACTTTATCTTTTATCATACTAAGAAAATTATATTATTACCAGCTATTCTTCAACTCCATCAAAGACTCCAGAAGGATATAATATTACCTAAATAAACAGGAAGTGCATTGTAAGCAACTTCCAAAACTCTAGAAATGACAGAGACATCTCACTGCCTGGACAGTCACCCAAAGTTCTTCTGTACCACTTGGGCATCCATCTTTAGCCTATAGGTTCAAAATGTCCAGCAGACTTTTCCATGAAGAAGGAAATTTCAAAGGTAGTTCTGCCTATATTGGCAGTTTGCCAGTCACTTTTTTTCTGTGTCCTGAATGTGTCTGGCAGACTCTTTCCTGAAGCAGGAACCCCGAAGGCCCTTTCTCACCTTTAGACAAGTTTAGCAGTCATTTCTCTATGGGTCCTGCATGTCCAGGTCATCAAGTAGTCTGGGCAAGAGCAGTTTTTTGCCCAAATGGCATACAACTCCATAAGGAGCCTCTTCGATACCCATCATCCTCTTGAAGAAATTGATGCTGACAGGAACAGATGTGTCTCATTGTCATAAAAAGTCCTAACTTCTTAAAATATTTTAAATGCCACATTCTGAAGGTCCCTGAAAGATTTGAAGAATATCTGTCAAACTAAAATATATCTCTATATAGCTAGAAAACCTAACTAACATGGCTACAAGCTTGACTACTATAGATAATTATCTATTAACCTATATTTCTAAATTATACATTACATTTTTAAAGGAGGTACACAAATACAATACCTTAATCAAGAACATAAATATGTGTGTATGTCTGTGTACATATATATATATATATATATATATATATATATAAACTGACCTTAAATTTGTATCCATAGACCAAGATCTATATCAATGCAAATCTCTATAGCATATCCCCCTTAAAATGTAAAAAAAAATTATAAACAATCATTTAGGGAATTTGAGCATAGTTCCCTCCATCCTGCTTCCTGCTTCTTATTGGGTGAAGTAATTTTTGGAGGTGTTCATAGCGACCTTTTAGGGGGTCTTAATGCATCAAACCACATTAGCCTGGAATGAATCCACAGGTTCTCATCCTCTGTGGAAACAAAAGAAGAACTTATTTTCCAAAGCAACATATTCTTAGACCCAAATTCTGTAATCAAGATACCTTTAAAGTATATATGTTCACAGTCAAAAAATTCAAAGAAAACAAAATAATATACATAATCCAGACTCTATATGAATTTTCCATATTTACATGACTTATTTTTTCTACTCCTTTTAATCTATGACTGTTTGTACTGTCTCTTTAAAGACTTTGTTTTATTTTTTTAAAAAAAAAAAAACCATTTCCTCCTTTTTATAACTTTCTGTACTCTTTCTTTTCTCTCCCAAACCTGAGTACATTTATTGAACACTGTGACCCATTTAGAGGTCTATAGCTGTCTGAATCTGTCTTTGTTGTGTATCTGTAATTACTTTCTGACCAGAAGTGTTTCTTAAAATGCTAAGCCCTTCTTATGAACTTAAGCAGCACCATTGCTAGGGGAAATACAACACTGCCTGCTTGCCCTGCCCAGTATAGCATGGTGGAGCTGTATGCTGCCTCTGAGAGCCATGCTCACAGCCCTATTCTTTAATTTTATTGGTTGTTATTGAGCTCTACATTTTTCTCTGCTCCCCTCCCTGCCTCTCTCCTTCCCTTCGACTCTCTCCAAAGGTCCCCATGCTTCCAATTTACTCACAGATCTTGTCTTTTTCTGCTTCCCATGTAGATGAGATCAGTCAGACCTCTGTCTGATGTGGGGTTGGTGAAGATCTTTTCCCATTCTGTAGGCTGTCATTTTGTCTTGTTGACCATGTCCTTTGCTTTACAGAAGTCTTTCAGTTTCAGGAGGTCCCATTTATTAATTGTTTCTCTCAGTGTCTGTTCTACTAGGGTTATATTTAGAAAGTGGTCTCCTGTGCCAGTGTGTTCAAGTGTACTTCCCACTTTCTCTTTTATGAGGTTCAGTGTGGCTGGCTTTATGTTGAGGTCTTTGATTCATTTGGACTTGAGTTTTGTGAACAGTGATAGATATTCATCTATTTTCATTCTTCTATATGTTGATATCCAGTTATACCAGCACCATTTGTTAAATATGCTTTTTTTCCCATTTGATATTGTGTGATTCTTTGTCAAAAATCAGGTGTTTGAAGGGGTGTGAATTAATATCTGGGTCTTCAATTTGATTCCATTGGTCCTCCTGTCTCTTCTTATGCCAATACCAGGCTGTTTTCAATACTGTAGCTCTGTATAAAGTTTGAAGTCAGGGATTGTAATGCTTCCAGAAATTCTTTTATTGTACAGGATTGTTTTGGCTATTCTGGTTTTTTTTGCTTTTCCAAAAGAAGTTGAGTACCATTCTTTTGAGGTCTGTGAAGAATTTTGCTGTGATTTTGATGGGCATTGAATCTGTAGATTGCTTTTGGCAAGATTGCCATTTTTACTATGTTAATTCTACCTACCCAAGAAAGGGAGATCTTTCCACTTTCTGGTGTCTTCTTTAATTTCTTTCTTCAAAGATTTAAAGTTATGGGCTGGAGAGATGGCTCAGTGGTTAAGAGCATTGCCTGCTCTTCCAAAGGTCCTGAGTTCAATTCCCAGCAACCACATGGTGGCTCACAACCATCTGTAAATGAGGTCTGATGCCCTCTTCTGGCCTGCAGACATACACACAGACAGAATATTGTATACATAATAAATAAATAAATATTTAAAAAAAGATTTAAAGTTATTGTCATACAAGTCTTCCACTTGTTTGGTTAGAGTGACTCTGAGATACTTTATGCTATTTATGGCTATTGTGAAGTGTGATGTTTCTCTGATTTCTTTCTCAGCCCATTTATCATATGTGTACAGGAGGGCTACTGATTTTTTTGAGTTTATCTTATATCCTACTACATTGCTGAAAGTGTTTATGAGTTGTAAAAGTTCCTCGGTAGAATATTTGGAGTTGCTTATGTAAACCATCATATCATCAGCAAATAGTGAGAGTTTTACTTCTTCTTTTCTGATTTGTATCCCCTTGATCTCCTTTTGTTGTCTCATTGTACTAACTAGGACCTCAAAGTCTATATTGAATAGAAATGGAAAAAGTGAACAACCTTGTCTTGTTCCTGATTTCAGTGGGATCACTGGAAGTTTCTCTCCATTTAGTTTGATGTTGGCTGTTGGCTTGCTGTATATTGCCTTTATTTTGTTTAGGTATGTTCCTTGTATCCCTGTTCTATCCAAGACCTTTATGGTAAAGGGATGTTGTAGTTTGTAGAAAGCTTTTTGGGCATCTAATGAGATTGTCATGTGGTTTTTATTTTTCAGTTTGTTTATATGGTGGATTACATTGATAGATTTCCGTATGTTGAACCATCCCTGCATCTCTGGGATGAAGCCAACTTGATCATGGTGGATGTTGGTTCTCACAGCCCCATTTTTAAGCATACAGCCTGTCTATGTTGCCATTAAGCAAGCTGTAGCACTCTGTTAACAGTTCCTATTAAAAGGCTCCATAGCCAGACCTCCAAAAAGAGTCAGTGTTCACACTGGCAGTGTGGCCCAGAAATCCGGCATTTCAAAACTGCAGCTTTTTTTTCTGCTACAGCTGAATCAGGAAAACCTCTCTTACAGAAGTCATACCTCTGCTTGCTTCTAGCAAACAGAGCCCAACCAAGAAAATGTCACTGCTAAACCATGTTTAACTATGTTCTTTTGTGTCTAAGCTTTCTCGGGTTTTACCAGGATGTAATCAACCATGTTGGTGAGCCAATTTGTTGTAAGGGGGCCGCTTGTTTTGTTCCCGCTGCTCAGCCCCAAAATAATCACACAGAAACTGTATTAATTAAATCAGTGCTTGGTCCATTAGCTCTAACTTCTTATTGGCTAATTCTTACATCTTAATTTAACCCATTTCCATTATTTTAAATTTTACCACAAGATTTGTGGCTTACCAGCAAGGTTCCCAGCATCTGTCTTCGGCAGGACTACATGACTTCTCTTAAACTCCACCTCCTTTCTCCCAACATTCAGTTTAGCTTTCCCCACCTACCTAAGTTCTGCCCTATCAACAGGCCAAGGTAGTTTCTTTATTAACCAATGGTATTCACAGCATACAGAGGGGAATCCCACATCACTCCTCCAAAACCCATAGTTCTGGGAAAGTCTCTAAATGTACTAACCTTGCTTTTCGGCTTCTGTAGTTCTGTTTTTGACTAAGTTGTTCATGTTAACTGAAGTATGTCAACCCAGGATATGATTTTTTGCTTAAAAGTTCATCCTGAGAAAAGCTTGGGACCACTCTGGGATCCCAAATACCCAGTGTAGTCACCAGCAGGCTATACAAAGTTTCTACTGTCTTAAAGCCATGTCCAAGCAGCAGAAGGCCAGCAACGGTGTTGCTTTTACTCTTCACACCACCCCTGTAGACAACGTTGGCTGCCCCATTTCAGCTCCCGGTGCTCTTCACGTACTATTGTGAACCATGGCTTTTTTTTTTAGATTTTATTTTTATTCGTGTGTGTGTATGTGTGTGTGTGTGTGTGTGTGTCCTCAGGGGTTAGAAGGGGGCACTGGACCCCTGGAGCTGGAGTTATAGGTAGTTATGAGCTGCCTGACATGAGTGCTGGGAACTGAACCCTGGTTCCCTTGTAAATCAACAGAGGTTAAGCTCTCTTAACCTCTGAGCCTGGATTAACAACAAAGGGACCACCCAACCTAAAGCAAGACCTCTGATTCAGACCAAAACCATACTCCTACTGGCCCTGTCCATGTCCCTCTGCAAGCTACTAAACTCCCCATGGTTGTAAATACTGCTCCATCACATACTTCACTGGTTCCTAATATCTGCCAGCCTCAGCACCATCCCCTGGCTTCCATGACGCCTGTGAATATTGGATAAAGATGCTTTTCCATCTAAACAACCCAAGTCCACACCAAACTTCAGGGTGCAGGGCTGGTCCATGCATGAACCAAGGACCTCTCTGCACCGTGTCCTGGATCCAGTATTCTAACATCTTCCAGCTTGCTCAGGACTGGTGCTATTATTGATATTCTCTCTCTCTCTCTCTCTCTCTCTCTCTCTCTCTCTCTCTCTCTCTCTCTCTCTCTGTGTGTGTGTGTGTGTGTGTGTGTGTGTGTGTGTGTGTGTGTCTGTGTGTGTCTGTGTGTGTCTGTGTGTGTGTGTCTGTGTTTGTCTGTCTCTGTGTGTCTGTCTGTCTGCCTGTCTGTCTCTGCATGTGTGTGTGTCCTGTCCACAGCTAACAGAGGATGTGTGCTCAGGAAGGACAAGAGATGCAGTAAGCATAGGCGTAACTGAGAGATTCCTAAGACTCAAGCAAGGTTTGAGTCTGAGCACTTAAGGAGATCCCTACCAGGCATTTAAAAGCTCTGCTGAAGCCAGTCGGGGGACTCACACCTGCAACCCCAGCACTCAGGAGACTGAGGAGGACCACACCAAGCCCAAGCCTGTACTTCAGAACAATCATAAAACTTTTAAATTACAAAAACAAAAGACTCTGATCAGCCTTTCCCACAGAGTGTACAACCACCAGATGGCAGCAGAGCTGCCCACTTCCAGAACTGAGGATCAGATGATCAGGCACATTAAGGCAAGCCCATTATTGACCTTCAGCCCTTTGGAGGGAGGGGTGCACACGCGTGCACATATGTACCCATATCCGTAGGAGAGGAAAGGTACAGACAGACATACAGGTGAACAGACTGCTAGAGTTGAGTTCCCTTCCTTTGTATGTTTTCTGCTTCCCCCAGCTGCCCTTTACCCTATCCATCCTTGTCACGGATACCAGTGATAAAGGAAGAGTGGCTCCCGTCCTGCTCTGGTGGGGCTCCTAGAGCTGGAGCTAGAACTGGACACAGACACGTGACCCAACAGTCCAGTGGTGCCAGCAGGATGTGTGCAGAGACCAAGAAAACACAGAACTGGAGCTACCTGGAGGCTAGTGTGGGAGGTGCATGGAAGGGAGAGGCACCTTCTCAGGTGTGTTACTTTCTGGAAAGTCTTGGGAGCAATGTCAACACATAGGCTGCCTTTGTTTCCTCCCAGTAGGCCTATGGGGAAGCTATTACAGTCCCAGTTTCACTGGGCCGGGACTGGATGATCTGGTCGTGTAGAGATCCTACAGACAGCAGCTTAGAGCTGGGATTTGGCTCTTGTGTACTCTGACAGCAACTGAAAGCTGAGAAGGTAGACAAGTCATAGAGCTGAGACTTTCAGCCCTGTTTGTTAGGAAGCAGGCACCTCCTGCCTAGGCCCCAAGGAAAGTTCTGATGTCTCCAGCCCTGTGGCTTGCTTCTGAGTGTAGTCTAGGAGGACCAGGAAGAGTGAGACTTGGTCCCACACCTCTCCTTCCTCTGGCCTGGGGGAGGAAGCTTCGCCCAAGAGTTGCCTGACAAATCATTGAAACATAAGTTATTTCTTGCACATCACCCATTCATTCCACATTACTAAGTGTGAGGGACATAACCTGAAACTCATCTTCTCCACCTGGCACTCCGTCCCACAGCAGGGACCACTCTAGGCAGAACCCGACAGCCTTTATCAAAACCAGCCACAGACGGCAAGGGTCCCTTCAAAAATAACTGAAGTCAGCATTGCTGACTTCACGGTCCAGCTGTGTACAGTCTGAGTAGATGTTTCCCTTCCTGCCTGACTTTGGTGGGACCTATGTCACCCTGTGAGATCCACACGTTTGGGGTGGAATAGGGGAAAGAGGGATACAAGTCCGATCCCAGGAATCAGAATGAGCTAGACTGCCCCAAACAGTGGGAGAGCTCGCTGGGCACAGAGCCCCTGGTAGCGACCAGCCACCCGGAGATGAGGTGACACATGCAAAAGAAAGGCTCCGGCGACTGGGCACAAGACTTGCAAGCCAAGCAGAGACCTTAGGGAAGCTTGGAAGTAGGGAGTAATGGGGAGAATCGTCTGGAAACAGAGGAGATGCAAGAAGGAGGTGGAGGCGGCGGGCGTCGAGCTCGAGTGGAGGCCGAGCCGGGAGGGGGTGGGGAGACACTAAACCAGAAACAGAAGATAGAACAAAAACGTCCTAAGAAGCTAAGAAAGGGACAAAGAGAAACTGGACGGTTGCGGAGAGCTCTGACGTGGAAAGCCAAGAACGGGTAGTGGGTAAGGGAGTCCGGCGGTGCGGCCCCGCCCCTGATCACTGGGGACCTCCGGGTCTCCTCCCAGACAAGGGTGGAGCCCTCGCCTCCAGCCCCGCCCCAGGTCCGCAGAGGCCGCCCCTGGGGACCCGTGGTGCGGCCCAGAAGATGGTGGGAGGCCCAGCTGGTGCGTTATCAGCCTCCTCCAGGAGCCGGCCCAAGGCACCGAGCGGCTGACAGTCTGAGATTAGGCCCCGGGAGGGTCATTAAGCTGCGGCCTGGCCCTGGCCCAGCCTCCTTTCCTCCTGATCCAACTAGGCCGGCAGGTGGGAGCTGGCGATAAGGACGGGGGTCTTGGCGGTTCTGGGGTGGGCGCTCCCTCACTCCCAGCCCCTGGTCAGGACCGGAACATGGAGTGGAGGAGGACGACTGTAGGTCAGTGTCAGCCTAGGCCCTGCAGGGGCAATCACAAGGCTCTAAGGGAAGGGCAGGGCATCCCCCGCAGTTGGGAGGTGGGGGTGGGCGACAGGGCTTGCTTCGGTGGAAGCAGGCCTCTCCTAGCAACACCTCACAGGTGGTTCTGTCCTGGTAGACTGGGGGCATAAAGAGAACTGAACTGAACCCTATACTCCCCACCCTCAACAACTTGAAGGCAGAGGTGGCAAGGAATGTGACCACCTGCAAGGGGATCTGATCTACAGCCAAAAGGCCCCAGCCTGGAGCTGGACCAAAGAAGGGATATTTGTGTCTTAAGGGAGAGCTAGCCTCTACCATCCTCTGTCTCTCCTTTAATGAGAAAAAAAAAAATCCCCTGGCTTTGCTTTCTGCTTTAATCAAGGGATAGTTGAAAAGAATAGGTACGCTCTAAACTGGCAGATATGTGTCAGGCTGCATGAGTTACAGAAACCCACAGAGGGCAAATGCCCAAAGCATCATCACAGGGGCAACCATCAATTCCTTAAAGCTGAAGACCAGAGAGAGAAGGAGACTTGCCCTAGATCACACAGCAAGGCAAAGAGACCTAGAACAGAAACAGTACTCCTCCTTCTTTGCTCAGCTCTACCTCCTGAACCCCAGAGAGATGGTTTGTGGGTACTCCTTGAGATATTCAGGCCTTAGACAACAAAATCATGGCTGTGACTGTGAAGCAAGGCCACTGTGGAAAGGTGAGATCGGTGGCAGAGAAACATCTGGAAACAAGGAGGCTCTGGCTGCCTTCTCCACACATTTCTGCTGGGTTATTACCACAGAAAGAGGGACCAGTGTTGGTCAGTGAGACACACAGACGCAGAGGAGCTGGCCAGGCAGCACTTGCCTCAGAGCCTCCTGGTCTCTTCTCTTCCGGGGTAATTCCCCTGACTCCCATCCCACCCAGGGTTGAGAGCCGAGTCAGGACACTGGTGAGGGATGGGTTCTGTCTAGTTCATCTCGGCTCCACAGTTTTCTTTCCCATATGCTAGCCCAACACTCTAGAGCCCTGGGAAGGGGAGAGAGCTGGACAGAGTGGGTGGTGTGCTGTAAAGGAAAAATCCAGAAGGTCCAGAGCTTCCTGAGTAATCCATAAATCCAATGGCCATGGACCCTAGAAGGCAGTTATTGAGAAGAAATGGGCAAGGCCATGCTTGGAGCCTGCAAGCTGGGTCTGAGTCTTTGCCCCAGAAGTATAAAAAGTCTTTATTTCGTAGAAATAAGGGCCACTTCCATAGTTGCAGGAGGAGGGAGATGAAAGGTGGGGGCTCCTCAGAATTGGGTGGAAGACCCCAGGGCCACAGTACATCTTGAGCTCAACTTGGCTGTGACTCAAGAGAGCCGAGAGGGGCAGCTTGCTTCAATAGATTCCTGCAGAGCAATGGTGGGGTGAAGTGGTGGCATCGACTCTATGTGCCCCATAGCCTGGGGACTGGGGTCATGGATGAGCTTGTCACATGGGTGTGCTGCGAACCCTGCCCTCTTCCTCCAGAATGTTCTCGAAGGCATTCTTGTGCTCACTGGACCTGGAAATGGAGGTAGGGCTTACGGGGTCATTGGCTTCCCTTCCCCCATTTCTTTCTCTCTTCACCATCCTGCATCAGGCCTTCTCTCCAGAGTCAGCATCTGGCTCCCAGAGAGGCAAGGGAGCAGAGAGTCCTTCCCCTGAACGTATCTGGACCTGTGTGCCTGCACTGGAGGCTCCTCAGAAACATCCCCACCCAAATCCCATCTCCTCATCTGTGTAGTTTCCCCACTAAGCCTCCCAAGAACTCCCTTCCCACAGAGTCTCCCCCGACTCACCCTTCCACTGACTTCCCTTTCCACATTGAACCCCTCCCCATGATATCCCTTACCCTTACCCCTGTCTGAGCCTTCTCCCTGAATTGAACCTTTGTCTCCCCGCGGGATACTGTAGTCCTCACAGAACACTCCTGGCCTCACCAGCCCTTCCTCTTTGCTTCACATGCCTTTCCCATCTGCCCCAGTAGCATCTCACCTAAAACCAGCCGCCATTGAGGAGTATCTGCCGTCCATTCCCACCAGGACCCCGTCTGCCTTGCTTCCAACAATCATGACCGTGCTACCAGGCTCCCTGGAAATGAGGTTTGTCAGTTGCTCATCAATGACTGTCCCATCCAAGAAGAGATTACCCCCAGCTTTCCTCTGGACCCTGCAAACACCAGCTTTCCAGTTTCCTCCTCCTCCTCAGGCCTCACCTCCTCCTGCCCGATCCACCAGGAAAATGGGGAACACAGGCGGTTGTAAGACACCGTCCTAAGTCTCAGGTCTCTTTCCACTGCCTCCAAACACACGACCTCAGCCCCATCATAAATCCAACAGGACTCAGAGTATATCCCAAATCAGGAGATGTGGTTAGTGATCACAGAAGGCAGGTACAGGGCTAACAGAGCATTTCTAGCAGTAAGCGCCCATCTTTCACCCCTCAGACTGCTTTTGTGGGTCCCTTATACCTACTCAGCTTCAGGTATATGTCTTAAGACCTCCCACAGGCACATCATAGCAGACATGCCCCCCCCCGCCAAGTCAACTCAGTTTGTTCACAATGTCGTCTGCTCAGGGTGGGGGGCTTCTAGAATCATCCCTGTACTGCCCCCTCTAGTGCCCCATACTGCCTCCCTCTGTCAACTCCCAGCTTCCCTCCCAAACAGCTCTTAGATTCATCCATCCCTTTCTGAACTGCCTCTGTCCCTTCCAGGTCCAGACTATACAGCCTCATACTCAGCCTCCTTCTGTCTTTAAGCCTGCAGGCTGCACACACTGTGCACCCGCGTGGAACAGCCAGGACTCCAAGGTCATCTCATCCCCTGATCCCAGCTGCATTGGCATAAAACGCCCAGTCTGGATCATTCGTGCTGCCAGGTCCTACTGACCTCCTCGGCCTCACACTGGAACTCTCTGTCCTTCTCCCCCCCCCCCCCAAATTCTTTGCACATACTCTGCAGGCCTTGCAGGGCTGCTGCTGGGTCCCTGGCTAACAGGCCACCTCGGTGAGACCTGGGGAAAGATCCCCTTAGACAGATGTAGCTTTACCCAGGGAGCTCTTGATCTCTATGCATTCATGCCTGGTACCAGTGCCAGGTCCCAAACTGGGGACTCAAGGGTACTTTTCCTGCACCACCCCATCTTCTGACTGACTCCTTGTGTGATAGGTTTTAGGGTAAATGTGCAATCGGTGAAACCTTGCTAACCAACCCCCTTCCAACCCTGTGTCCCGCACTCTGTACTTTCTTTCGGCTGTATTTGACTTGAGTTGCTTATCCAGTCTGTGCCTGTGTCTTTGCATCACGTGTGGCTGACCTTCCAAAAAGATGGGGCCTTCTATTTCAGGAGGAAGAGCAGCCTCCCATCCCAACTCCCATAGGTGGAAAAATTTGAGACACTGAGGAGAGAAGACGTTTCTCCCAAGTTTCTGTGGGGTAGGGAGTGGATGGGGGAATGAGGGAGCCATGAAGTCAACAGACTGTAGGCCTGGGAGCCAGACAGGCTCAGAGCTGGTTCTGTCACTCACTCGTCCTGAGAACTTGAGGACCAGTTAGTTTCCCTTCCTCACAGTGACAAGACTTTAACAAGAGCTCCTGAGGTCATCCCCTGCTAGAATAATATCAACTGTTCTAGTGCCACCCTGAGCACTGAGGGCTTCCCAGCCCCGGGCCTTCTTCACACAGCACTCACGGCTCTTCCTGGCACCAGAAGTGGTTGATAGCGAAGGCAACTGCAACCAGGACCAGGAACACAGCCACAGCAATAAGGCCCTGCATCCAGGGCTGAAGTTTCCCCAGACCTGAAAAAGAAAAAGGAGCTGCAGGGACAGGACAGTCTTGGGACTGTGTCAAAGGCCAACAGCCTCTGTAGGGCCAAGGGGGACATCTGAGTGGCTAGAGTGGACATAAGTTAGACCTGTCTACTCTCCTAAGTAGGAGAGGGAAGGATGGTGACTTAGAGCCTACTAAAGTCCAAAGGAAACCTAAGCAACCAAATAGGGAACACATGTCAGGGTTTGCTCGGAGGCCCAGGCTTCCCAGGGCCTCCTTCCTGCACACATGCCCCCTACAGTCACATGCAGGCCCCCTAGGAAGTGCAAGAAAACAGGGACCAAAGGGAAGTTCCAATAGCTGGCCTCAGCCCTGTCAGCTGGGAGTGGCTCCTCCTCTTCCTCCCCCGCACTCTGCCTCCCCCCCCCCCCCCCGCTGTCCCAGAGTTGCCAGGCCAAGGCTGGCATCTGGCAGATCCAGTTCTTGAGCATAAAGCTTCTTTGGGAAGGTTGGGAGGGGTGAGGTCTGCCCTGGCTTGCTCAGCACTGGGCTCAGATGGGGTGCAGGACTGTAAGAGAGGTAAGATGGCAGGGGATGGTGGGCTCCAGATTGGAGCCCCTTCCTCCTCTCCAGCAGGGTGGCCAGGATGCAAAGGTCAGAGAATAGATTAAGGTCTAGCCTTGTACCTCTTCTGCTTTTTCAACCTTGACATCAACCCCAAACCTTAAAACTTCTCAGAAGCCTCTGCCCTCAGGCCACTAGCAGCCCCAAGGAAGACCATTCTCCCCATTAGACTGAAGAACTCACTCTCCAAAGACAAGAGCCTCAAGAGGAAAGAGGACAACAGGAAGCTTGGAAGAGGTCCTGCCTTCAGACAAGACACCTATAAGACTTGGGCCATCTTACATTATGAGAAGCTGGGCATCAAAAGACTTCAGCTTGCCTCATTCCCATGCCAAAGTCCTTCTTTGAGTCCACTTTGATGTCTTCTGCTGCACTGAAGACTTGCCTAGTCTTAGTACTGTCTCTGAGGCTGGCCGGTGTTGGAAAAAGGAAGGATCCTGAAACTCTCTGATTTGTAGCCATGGCAACCCTAGGTTAGCAACCCCTGGGTAGCAGAAGATGCACAGTATGATTGCTCTGCCAGGGCCACCGTTTCGGGTTACCCCCATCCCACCCTTGCCAAGAAACACTGGCGCAGGTCCATCACTTCTTCTGGCCAATGATGCTCTGGCATTGGGAACAACCCTGGGAAACCCCTTCCCTACTTCCTTCTGCGGTTCTTACCGCTAACCCCTCCCTCATAAGACACCAGGGACCACAGTCCTCTGCTCCTCCTCTTGTGGCTCTAGGGAACTAGCGGTAGAGTCAAAGGTGGGGGGAAAATGGTCTGGGGCTGACCCATGTAAGTTACTAGACCTCTCTGGTACTTCAGTTTCTCAGAAGGCCTCTGAGACATGGGATTCAGAGATGACGCAAATATACATGAGCATCTTGGCCAACCCTGAGACACCAGACTACTGGGTACAAAGTCCTCCCAAACCTCCAACCTGGCAGCAGCTCCGAGAGATGGCAGGGTGAGGTTTACTGAGAATGAATAAAAAGACTAAGTCTCAGAGTGGGGCAGCGATTTCCTCAAGATCACACAGCACAACAGAAAGAGCTTAGTGGAGAGTACACCCATGGTCTGCTCTGCAGAAAGTGAGAAAAAGAGGCTTGGGTCATCCAAGAGGCAGAGGCAGGCTATCTCCGTGAGTTCAAGGCCAACCTGGTCTATATTATGAGTTCCAGGATAGCTCAGGAGAGAGACCCTGTCTCAAAACAAACAAACAACAGAAAAAGGACTTAAGCTAAAGCCAAGGACTCGGGACAGCTCCTGTACCACCACCACCACCATCCTGCCAAGAGCAAGCATTTGAGGGCACCTTCGAACCACTCCCAGCCTGAAGTTCCTAGCCCCTGCCCTCAGTACCCAGTCATCTCTGGGTCCTGCTGTGAGGTTTGAGTCTCAACTTCTGTCCCTCCCCTAACCACCAGAGCCAACATGTTCCCTGTTCTCCCACTTCACACTGGAGAAAAACAAATCTCAGAGCCTAAGTCAGAGGAGTGTGTCTGGCCCAGTGCCCGTTCCCCCTCCAAAACACGACGGTATTGCAGGTCACCACCCTGTCCCACCCAGGTCACTGTTTTCCCAACCAGCCCTCTCCTCCCCTGAAGCCCAGGTGCTCCTGCCCTGTGCTACCTTGTTGACAGCTGGCAGGGGCCACTGCAGAGAGCAGACCCAGCGTGAACAGGCTGAGGGCCAACATGGCTGCAGGCAGCTGTAGGGCCTTGGTCCGCTGCTGGTGTTTGGACTCCTGGAGCTGCTGGAGGTCTGGGGTGTTTCTGAGATCAGCTGGGGAGCAGTCAGGCTCTGAAGGAGAGGCACGGGATTGGGTTAGGCAGAAAGGGAGGGAGGGTGGGGAGGAAGAACTGGCAGACTGGTGAGGAGAAACTGCCCTTCCTCCTATGGAAATGAGCTGCCAGGCCTGGCTGATGCCCAGCCCAACAAATTGGCACTTAAGGTACCCCTGTCAAAAGCCAGTTAAGGAGGTGGGCCTGTGAATGGGGGAAGTAAAGGAGAAGTCCCAGCCCCCTCCAAGACCCACACTACCTCGGAGGTCGCCCTGGGAACTCACCTTTCCTGGCAATGGGGCTGGGCTCTCTGGGAAAGGTGTGACACATTTTCAGTCCTGCCTTGAATGGGCTCAGTGGGTGGGGCTTTCTGGAGGACTGACAGTGACATTAAGACACTTGCTGTCTGACTCAAGGAGTCAGAGGAAAAGCACCTCCGTAGCCAAAACCCTCAGGAAAGGCTCACCTGCCTGCTTTCTCTAGAGCTGTCTTACATTCTGCCCTCCCTTCACCTGTTTCTGCCCCACCACGCCAGACACCGGGGCCCACCCCTGAGATACAACCTCACTTCACAATCCCCAACCCTGACCAATCCTGTTGTTCTTCACGCCTTCTCATAGCTGGGCTCCACATTTCCAGTCCCCGGTAACCTGGCAGGAACCAGACAAGATTTGACTTAGTCAGAAGCCTCAGTGCCTGTCTTCAGATCCACCTCCATTCATCAGAGGAGGTTGTGCAGAACAGAGACTCCAAGTGTCAGGCCCAGACTATAGCCAGGAGTAGCCATAAGGTAGTTCTTCTGTCCCCAGACATAGACGCCGCAAGCCAAGCCCAACAGAAGCCCATCCCCCACTCCACAAGACACATATCATCCACCTGACCTTCAGACACTAAGAATGACCCAAGTATCTACTGAAGTCTGGGGCTGGAGGTCATTGTGGGCCTCATTGTCCCAGCCACCCCAGAATACAGGAGTTGGGATGCTAGAGCAGGCTAGACCCTTTCCTAAGGAAGGGAAGGGAAAGGATTTTGGGGCAGTCCCTGTTGCTTGCATTGGTTCCTGAAAGGACACTGCAAGCAGCTCTTCCCTGTGGACACTCAGGTAACAGATCTTCTGCTGTCTTGGCTCCAGAGAGGTACTCAGGTACCTCTGAGAAACGCCAGAGCTCAGTCACATGCCCATCTGTCCTTGAGTACAGAACGTGGAGCCTGTGACCCAGCTCCCACACAAGTCTAAGTTCAAGTTCCAGAAGAGCCCATACCATCCTGGCTTGATCAGGTTCAGAAAGGATGAGTTTGGAAATAAGATGGCCAAGAACAGGTGGCTGTGGCATTAAAGACTGGCGAAGGCAGGCATTGCGGATGGTACGGAGCCTGAGCTCAGAGGGCTTCTGCAGCACCGCTTGTCCTGAGACACATTTGCCAGCAGGTCCTAGTTCCTGTTCAAAGAGAAAAGAAGAAAATCAAAGGAAAGGAAAGAAAGAAGGAAGAAAATGCTGGCAGATCCAGAGAGACCCAGAAACCGGGCAGTGGTGGCGCATGCCTTTAATCCCAGCACTCGGGGGACAGAGGAAGAGGGATCTCTGTGAGTTCAAGGTCAACCTGGTCTATAAGAGCTAGTTCCAGGACAGGCTCCAAAGCAGCAGAGAAACCCTGTCTAGGGAAGAAAAAAAAAAGAGATAGAGAAAGAACAAGAGACCCAGAGATGACAAAGTTGATGTCCAGAGACAGGGTCGGAGGCCTGAGCCTGCTTCCTCTGAGTGTCTGCCTGCTTTCATGCATGTGCACTGAGCCTGTGACCGTGTAACAGTGGGTTCTTCTCCAAGGGGCTGTAGGGGAACTCTTCATGGGCTTGAGCAATACCACCCATATATGTGTGACCTGATTTTAACAAGGGCTGAGGAGCCCAGGAGCACTGAGGAGCAGGCATGACAGGCGTTAATGAACAACTAGGGAACCGCTGGTTGGAATGAAAGGAATGGGGCGGAATTTAACAAATATCCACCAGGCCTTCCTCAGTGGTTTTAAACAGGGAGCGGGGACCAAGGTCAAATCCTCCTCATTGGAGAAAATGAAAAGGTGATCATAGATGGGAGGGGAAGACTTAGGGATGCAGGTCCTGCCGCCACTGACTGAGCTGCTTTAGAAGGGGCGTTGAACAGGGCTTGGGAAGTAGAAAAACCAGGGTGTGGGCAAGTGACTAGCTGGAGAGGATAGTCGGTGACTCTCAGGTTAAGTTTCTGACTTGGGCAACTGAGTGGATGGTAGTGTCTCAAGGTCAGACACGTGGCTTCCCCAGGATGCAGTGTGTGTGTGTGTGTGTGTGTGTGTGTGTGTGTGTGTGTGTGTGCTGAATTGAAAGATCAAACACAGGTATTTCAAAGAAAAAGGGGGCAAAATGAGGCAGGAAAGTGAAGTCCCGAAACAGAGGGATACTCCAGCAGCCAAGGGCAGAGAGATCCAAAGAGAGGTGTGCAGAGAGGTTTCTATGGTGGTACCCACTCACTGGCTCCTGCCCTCGGGGAACACCCAGCCTCTGGCACCAGGATGGGAGCCCCAGTCTCTTTCCCCAAGCACCCCCAACTTCCCTGAAACTCCAGCAGGAAGCAGAGACTCCCAGAACTATACTTTGGGCAGAGTAAGGGATGATAAGTAGAAAGGACACCAGGTGACCAAGGGAAGGAAACAGGTCAAAGTCCCAGGCTTTAAAGCAAAAACAAGTTGTTCCGGAAAGCGGGTGGAGGGATGGGGTGGAGGGGACTCTTGGCTTTAAGGCTAGGTCCCTGATCCCTGGAGGTTCTCACTCAGAGAAAGGCTTGTCTCCCTAGTCTTATAAACAGCATCCCTGTCCCCAAGGTAACAAAGGGGTCCCTGGTTGTCTGGCTGGGTCTCAAAGTTTGGGTGGGTCTCAGCAGCTCTTACAGCTGGACCCTGGATCCTCACCTCAGGCAGCTGTTCCATCCTTCACTCAGTTCCCCGCTCCTGTTTCTTGCCCAGTTCTCATCTGTAATCATCTGGCGCCTAGACAAACCTTCCACCATACTAGAACTGGCTTATCCTAGAGAGGGTTAGTTTCCCTCCCTCCTTTCCGCCCTCCCTCCAACATCTTACTTGCCATTCTACCTACTGCCAGGAGGTGGCACTGTGTGGCTCCAATCCCAGGCTGTGGTGCTGGCCACACAGTTCACAATTGAAGATTTAAGAGCTTCCCTCTCTCTAGCCACCCCAACTCCCACCCTGTTTCAAGGGTGGTTACAGGAAGGGAAAATGAACACTGACATATAACCAGTCAGTGGTAATGGAGGCGTGGCATATGTTGTACCTAGAGTTCTGATGTAACAGACCTCCTCTTCATCTTCACCTGGCCCAGGGTCTCCTGCCCCCTGAACTGATCCACATAGTAGAGTGTGGATCTCTGCCTGGAGTGCTCTCTTCAAGTTCCTCCTAGCAAAGTGGCCTCCCAAGTCTTGCTTTAAAGGTCACTTTCTCCAGGAAGACTTCTTTGACGTCCATCCCCTCACCTCACCTTACCTGGGAGTCTTCTCTGCTCCTCTGTTCAAGGCTGTTCTCACAAACTGCAATATCATCTGGTTTATGTGTTTGCGCACCTATCACCTGCAAGGACAGATCTCTCTCTCTCTCTCTCTCTCTCTCTCTCTCTCTCTCACACACACACACACACACACACACACTTGTTTTTATTTTTACCTCCAGCACACAGCATGAACACAATGCCTACACCACATACTCACATATATTTTATGATATTAAATCTGGGAATATACAGTGCCTGACCTGACAGGATAGACGGTAAGGGAGTGAGTGGAGGGATAGTGTGACTAGCTACAGGTGGGCCCTTTGTCTTCCCTAGCGCTAACTCTAGGACAGTGGCCCCCAGAATCTCTATCAATAAGTGAGAGCCCTTGGAGCTGTCCAACCCTAAGGAGAGAATGTTTCAGAGAGGGAACTGAACTATCCCTATAGGCGTACCAAGGAAGGCAAAAGACCGTGTCACCTATGGTCACCCATGAGGATGTCTGCAGAGGGCTAAACTAGACTGGTCGGGGATGTGGAGGCGCCTCTTCACTCTCAGAGCATTTCACTAACTGGGCCACTTTTTGTTTACACTCTCGACGGCTTGTGAACTTGGGCAGGGGATACCACATCTGGCTTCTCACTAACCTGTAAATGTTGAAAGTTTCTTCCATTCGGAATAAAGACTGCAAACCACGGTCCTCGGATGCCGTCCTATCACCCCCAGCTGCTGTGGGTATTTGACATATTTATTATTTGTGTTTATCAGTGGGTAACCATAGTAGTCGCTGAAGCTTCCACAAATCCGGTCAAGTGCATTATAAAGGTACAGTTAAATTACTGTATCACAAACGTACCTTTAACATTTTGATAACTGTGTTCCAATACACTTTGCTTGCTGTTCAGTAATGTACATTTTATTAGATGCTTCCGAAAACTTTTCATGGAGAAAGAGACCACAGGGCACCAGCAAGATGGCTCCTCGGATGCTGTACTTGCTGTACAAGCCTGACGACCTGAGTTCCATGCCTGAAACCCATATAAAGGTAGGAGAGAACCATCTCCATAAAGGTGGACTTTGACTTCCATATGTGCACTATGGCTTGCTCACCTCCAAATACACACCATGCACACGCACATAAACAATAATAAATAATAATAATGTGTAAACGAAAGAAGCTGTAGACTTTTTTGAACCATGGCACAAAAGAGTTAAGGAGTCCTGACTCTGGTGCGTCTGCAGCAAGTCTATTTGAGGCCATGCCATGCGATCTCAAGATCAGACTTGGAGAAAGGCTGGTGACTCTCTGGACAGAGGCTGTCTGGTACCCAGAGAGGCGTTATGATCCGGGCAGACAAGTACTCGGCCTCACAGGTGATCCCAGAGCTAGGAACTGAAAGAGACAAATGGTACTAAGCCCGGAACATGTAGAGCCAAGGAATGCACTGGCTGCTGCTTCTGAGTCCTAGGAGACCCCAGTAGGCCAGGGAGATTTATGGTAAGGACCCCCCAGAAGAGAAGATCAATCAAATCCTCCTATAGCCTCCTCACCCAACCCAGAGTAAGGAGGGGGCCAAACCAGGGTCCTCCTACCAGCAGAAGGCCCAGGGCCAAATCTTTCCCAATGGCTTCTGCACAGTTCTGCTGCCCATCAGGACTCCAGGCCAGCAGGGAACCAAACCGAGAAAGAAGCTTCTAGAATTAGCCTCTCCTGACCTACAGGCTCACCCTGAATGATGCCATCTTGCTCCTCATTTTTCAGCTGAGGAAAATATGACCCTGAAAGATTCTAAGTGAGTGCCACACAGTCGATTAGGAGAGGACCAATCCCAGGCAGTGCTTTATACAGGCCAGGGCTCAGCCCCTCTCCCCAGCCCTGACTTATTGATTACTTTGCCCAATTTCACCCCAGTATGTGCTCATGCATTCTTTCACTTCATGTTTGCTGCCTACTAGAGGACCGGAAACACCAGAGTGAGCAAGCAGAGCTGATTAGGTGTAGCTATGAAATTGCATCACACCAGCTGGGCGCAGCACTACCTGCACATAGTCCAGCACATGGGACACTGAGGCATGAGATCATTGCAAATTCAGGCTATATAATGAATTCTATGTCTGTTTGAACTACAGAGTGAGACCTTATGTCCAAAAAAGAGGGGGCACCTGGAAAGATTGCTCAGGGATCGAAAGTGCGTACTACTTTTGAAAAGACCTGAGTTTAGTTCCTAGCATCCATATTAGGTGGCTCCCAACCACCTGCCTGTCACTCTAGCCCCAGGAGACCTGACACTCTCTTTTAGCCTCTGCAGGCACCTGTACTCACATGCACCATACACACACACACACACACACACACACACCACACCACACTATTGGAATTAAAATCAATCTTTTATTAAAAGTTACAGTCTTACTAAATGTCTCAAAGCAGGTATTTGGGCACTGTGTACCATCTAATCTGGAAGATCAGGAAAAGATAACAGGAAGTGTAACATTCATTCAACAAGTATTTATCCAGGGCCTCCTATGGCACCATTCAATATAACGAGTCAAACATTGTTTTCTGCACTGTTGGAGTTGATGCTTTGTAGGCTCTGCCAGGAAGCAAGCACACAAAGTCCAACGGAGCTGAAGTTTGGCTATGAAGCATCTCCTGTGGCCCCTGTGGTACCAGCTAGTGGACTTTGGGGAGACGGTTTGATTCTGAGGTCTCAGATAGTCAGTGGATTGATTGATCCCTCCATGGACTCACAGTAACATTTCAGGAGGCAGAAGGACATGTGACCTGTTTGGATGAAGTAGGTCTTTGGGGGTGCACCTACAAAGAAATCTTCATTTTGTCTCTTGCCCCTCCCTCTTTATCCCTATATATCCTATGTCCTCCCTCCATCTTCCTATTTCCCTCTCTCTCTCTCTCTCTCTCTCTCTCTCTCCTCTCTCTTTCTCTCTCCTCTCTCTCTCTCTCTTTCTCTCTCTCTCACACACACACACACAACACATATATAATTATATATATATGTATATATATATATAAAATCATCAAAGATTCTAAGTAGTAACTTTAAGGATAGTCTGAATTTTCTAAAGATACTAGGAAGCTGAGGAGGAGTATCTTGAAAACAAAAATAAAGGAGGGAGGGGGGAAGGAAGTCAGGGAGGCCGGAAGGAAGGGGCCTATAAGGCTTGCAGATGACACTGCAATAGTGTTGAAGGGTTATAGAGGGCCTGGAGAGATGGCTCAGTGGCTAAGAGCGCTGGTTTCTCTTTAAAAGCATCTCGGTTCAATTCCCAGCACACATGGCTGCTCACAGCCATCTGTAACCCCTGTACCAGGGGATTCAACACCTTCTATCCTCCACAGGCATTGCCCATGTGTCCCACATACAGACATACAGGCTAAACACACATACACATAAAATAAAAATAAATAGCCAGGTGGGGGTGATGCACACCTTTCATCCCAGCACTCAGGAGGCAGAGGAAGGTAGATCTCTGTGAGTTCAAGGCCAGCCTGGTCTACAAGACCTAGTTCCAGGACAGCCAGGGCTGTTACACAGAGAACCCTGTCTTGAAAAATCAAAAATAAATAGATATAAAAATAAACATCTGTAATGGGTTTGAGAGTTTGAGTTCTGAAATGTGACCAATGCAAACTGAAACCCCAGCTTTGCTTTTCTCTGGTGGTGACAACAGCAAGGCCCTTCCATCTTGACTGAGCTTATCCATCTGTACAAAGGGATATTATTATCTGCTTCCCCTTGAGCTTGTAGAGAGACTGAGAGGAGATTAATGAAAAGCACCTGACTGGTGCCAGCAGGAGCAGGAATGATGGCTACTGATGGGCATGCTTGTCCACTGTGTCATAGCCTACCCAGAAGTGATGCCTCCTAGCCTGGACCACTCTCCCAACTGTCATCTCAGAAGTAAGATGTTACCTGGTGGTGTGTGTCTTTAATCCAGAGAGTCTTTGTGAGTTTGAGGCCGGCCTGGGCTACATGGTGAGCTACATGGTGAGACCTAGCTCAAAAGAAAGAATAAGATGTCCAAAAGGAGCTCTTGAGCTCACACCGCTGAACATTTTCCCCTCCACAGGTTCCCCTTGACATATGGCATCCCACCCTCCCTGCGGTTGCCTTTGACTTTCTCTCTGACACTCTCCACACCGAGCTGCCAGTAAATCCTTTAGACTCTTTCTAAACATATCGAAGGTTTGTTTCGAGTTCCCTGTTGTAAGCTTGTGGCTTCCCATGGCCTGGTCTCCTCACTCCTGTTTATGCTCCATTCTGTCTGTTCTCAGGGTGGCAGACAGAAATTCAAGCTAAACCTTAATTTGTGAGCTAGTCAAAACACAAAAACCCTAGCCATCAGGATGGCCTGGCTTCTCTATGTGATGTCTCTCACCTGTCCCCTGCTCCCTCTTCCCTCACTCTAGCCACACCTGCCTCCTGCTGGCCCTGGCCATAGCAGCTCCACTTGGACCTCAGGGCCTTTGCACTCCCCGTGCTCTCCCCGTGATAGATACTCTCTCCCTAGATTTCTCCTCCTCTCCCTTGGGTCTTGACACTAAGGTCATCTATTCCCTGAGGCTTTCCAGTTCAGACCTTTGAATCCCTGCAAATTCAGCTCTATAAACCCCACCTATTTCCTTTTCTAGTTTTATTTTGCTCTTTGGCATTATCCCCCTGGAACCCACCATTTATTTAATTTATCTCCTGTTCTCCAGTTTTTCTATCAGGAAAATTCCATGTTCGCTGTCCTAGTTCTGGCCTGACGTGTGGGAGGTACTGGGCAATAGGAACCATCTTTTAAGAGTGGCAGCTCAAGAGTGATATTGGAGCAGTGAGCCTGGAGCCCTTCCGCTCATACCAGACTGTGCTTGTCTCTCTCTTATATCTCTAGCCAAACCACGGAGAGGGGCACAGGTACGGAGCACAAACACCAGACTCTATCCTGATGAAGATGGAGCTAGGGAAAAGCCAACAAAGGGAATACCTTTGTGCAGGGACTTTTAAAAAATTACTTATTATTATTATTATTATTATTATTATTTTATGTTCATTGGAGTGAGAGTCAAATGCCCTGTAACTGGAGTTCCAGACAGTTGTGAGCTGCCATGTGGGTGCTGGGAATTGAACTCAGGACCTCTGGAAGAGTAGCCAGTGCTCTTAACTGCTGAGCCATCTCTCCAGGCCCCTGTGCAGGGACTTTTAATCTTCTATATGGCATGGGCCTCAGGCAGTGTGGTGCAGTCTATGCAGTCTTTTAAAATGAATGTCTTAAATACATAAAATAAAAACACAATTATCATAAAAACCAATTAAACAAAAAATACAACCCTTAAGGTATGTTAAAATATTATATTATGGTAGCTGGACATAGTAGCACACACCTACAATCCCAGCACCTGGAAAGCCAAGCAGGAGGGTCACAAGTTTGAGCCTAGCCTAAACTACACAGTAAGATTCAATCTCTCTCTTTCTCTCTCTCTCTCTCTCTCTCTCTCTCTCTCTCTCCCTCTCTCTATCATAATAATAACAGTGATTAGTGATAATAATGATTAATAATAATTACCTTAAGTTCAAGATGAGAATGATCATAGATAACATATCAATGTGACCTACCACAACTGGAGAATGGTTCCATTGGTGACAAAAAGTCCCAGATGCTGGTGGTGCTACTATGATGCTCTCTCTCTCTCTCTGTGCTCTCTACGAGCCCCTCCCCCCGCACTCCCACCCCCACCCCGCTCTCTCTCAGATGGAAAGCTGTCTCAGTCAAAGCCACTTAAAATAAGATGTAATATTTTTCCCCTTCATGTCCATGTTCTTTCTGAATTCTCGCCAACATCTTGGCTATCTATGGGCCCAGGTTTGAGAGGGCTGCTCTGAAGATAATCAAACCATTCATCCCTTTGCATCAATCACACATCCCTAAAGCACTGGTATATTGTGCACCCTCCTTGGAAACTGGTGAGAGTTTTCACATGAGGTGGGGCTACTACTCTGTGCAGGGTAGTACCTGCCCCCTGGAGATCTGAGCCCCAGTAGCCCACCAACAGTGGGGAAAGGAGGCAGGACAGGACATACATAGCCACCCAGGACATATCTTAAAAGATGCTGGGAGCTCAGGAAGCATGGGGGGGGGGGAGGACAGATCATTAGAGACACTCTAACCAGAGCCTACCATTGTTGCTGGTGATAGTGTATTATCTTGAGTACAGCAAAGGTGTAACCTGGAAAGGAAAGAAAAACAGAGGGGAGAGCAGGGAGCAGTGTTTCTCTATGTTGATCTTGGGGTGTTACTCTAGGCCACTGCCTGGAAAGTGCAGGTACTCCCCAGGACCTGTTTGTTTCTCTTCTTCCCCGACCTCTGTCCACACTCCAGAGCTCTGAGTGTCATCAATGTGAGTGATGGCAGGCTAATCGTGTGTACTTGGGTCTGTGGAGGGCCCCTTGTCTCTTTCTGAGGACTCTCCAGCAAAGACAAGAGCAGGACAAAGGCTCCCCTCCCCCTGGCCTGGGACTGCCCTCATTAGCATCATGGGAGCCTGCCAGCAGGCTCCATGCTTCCTGCAGCTCAGAGCAGCGCAGCCAGGCAACTGGACAGGCCAGCGCCTTTGGCACAACCCCAACCCGGCAGATGTGGACCCTGAAGGGCCTACAGCCAACCCGAATACCCCCACCCACACACCCAAAAAAAAAAAAAAAAAAGCAAGGCAAGCAGCCACTGCCTTGTCCTGCCTGCTGTCTGCTTGCACAGGACCTCTGTTTGCATTGTCACACCCGCAGCCAACGCCAAGGGAGGGGGGAAAGCATAGAGTCCCCAAAAGGAGACACCTGTCTCCAGGAGCTAAACACCGGAGACTGTAACGTTACCTCTGACTAGACTTGCGGGGCACATTCGCAGCAACACGACTAAGCAGTCTTCATGTTTAGATGCCCAGTTGAGACCGCAGCTTTAGGGCAGTGGCAGACAATAGAACGGGCTGCTAGCACGCCTGCCGGCAAAGGCAAGTACCCCGCAGTTCTCAGCGTGGTAAGGCAGGTAACACCGCAGAGCTACGAGGTCCCAGACGGGGTCCTCAGAGATATTGGCTGGGGGCTTGGGGATGGGAGTGCCTGTAGCTATCTGGATCCCACCTATTCAGGGGTAACAGAGTGGGGGGGGGGGGTGAGAGTGATGGGCAAGCCTGATAGCCCATTGAATGCATGGCGTCCAGGGAATTGCTAGAGAGAGGGGCGGGAGCGCTGAGAAACAAGCCTCCCTTAGCCTGTGTGGGAACAGTAAGAGGGCAGAAGGCCCAGCCCCCTGAGATCCCCCGGAGCCTGGGACCCAGGAGCACCGAAGGTCCCAGGCTGCAGCTGGGTGAGCCATGAGCTGGGAAGGGCTGAGGGCCTTGAGCTGCCAGGGCTCAGCTGGCCAGGTTGTCACAGGCATTGGGTGGGAAAAGGTTTTCTAGCCTGGTCCCAGAGTTCTCTGTAGATCTCAGAAGGGCAAGGGTCTTGAAAGACTTTGTCACAGGGTGGCGAAGGGGTGGGCAGGGGTAGGTGATATTATTGTCAGACTACCATCTGCATAGTGGAAATTGAATGAGGACACAAGGGGTCTTCTCCCCCAAATCAGGGAACTCCTGAAATAACCTGCACACGCATCTCCCAATTATATGGGGCCACCCTCTGGCTTCCCCTTCCATCCAGGGTTGATTTGCTGTGGAATGAGAGATTGGCTCTGAGCAACTTCTCTCTGGCCCATTTGACCTCTCTGACCTCTGTAAAATGGAAGCACATTTTCCTGTCCTGGATCCTTGAGAGGACATGCAGCCTTCTGAGCATGTTCCTTCTGAGGGGAACTTCTGTCCTTTCTGATCTCCTCAGCCTTGGGGTCTGTGCCAAAACCTCTTCTTCCAGGCAGCTCACTCCGCCCCATCAGCACCTTGGTGTAACTGTCCCATCGGGGACAGACATGTCTACAGAATGGATTTTGAATAGACAGTGCTGGGAAGCGTATTAGACAAGAAAGAGCAGCTTGGTCCTACCTAGCTATGAATCACCACAACAACCAACATGGCACGATCCATAACTCTAAGGGTGTAATAATGACACTCATACCTTGGCAGGAACCAACAGTTCCCTAATTGGAATTAAGGTCTACTTAACAAGTGGAAACTTATGCCTTGTACTAGAACCCCAGTCGACTACTCGGGGCTAGTGAAGTCACAGACCTTGGGGGAGAGCCTACACCTGCTACTTCACTGAACCAAATAACTCCCAACCACCTTCTAAATATTTACCCCTTTACCCACAGATAAGTGTAGTTTTCACCTGTCATCAAGGAAAATTCTCTTTGCAACAGACAGAGACCACTATAGAAAACCACAATCGATCAAAATGCAGAGTTGTGGAGCTGCGTCCCAAATAGCACATCTACAACACCATTCCTGCACCGAAAGCTTAGGGATCACTGCAGAATAAAGGGCAAAAACATTGACAAAGCCGAGAAGTTGGTTCTGAGATTGTGTCTCCTGGAAAAGTCAGAGAAGCTGAATACCAAACATGCTAAGATGGCAGAATGAAAGCTCAAACGGCCTCCACCCTAGACAGGGAACTAAAGAGCAACTCAAGGATGCTGAGAGCAAAAGAGTCTTTCCCAGGAATTAGCACACCCGCTGGTATCGAATACCAAAAGACCAGCCCTGAAAACATGCATACAAATAACATTATCTGAACTGAGCATGTGGTATTCATATATTTAGAAATGTGTGTGTGTGATTACACATATATGTGTAATAATACTGAAAAGAGGCCATGATTTTGAAAAAGAACAAAGGAGGGGTACAAGGGAGGAGTTGGAGGGAGGAGAAGGAAGGGAAGAATGATGTAGCTATATTATACTCTCAGAAAAAAAAAACTAATGAAAAAATCTCCTTGGAGGTTTGTTCCAGAGGATTCTAGGCTCTAGTTCTAAGTTCCAAGTTCCAGTGTTCTGCAATCATATCCTTCTGACAGTCACACCCAGGTCTCCATGACAACAGAAAGCTCACCTCAGCCTTATGTCCAGCAGGCCATCATGCTATGCTAAGGATGCTGTAGCTCTCTGACTCCTTACCTGTGCCCATGCCTGCAGCTGACCTCCACTGTGGTTACCTACAAAGTCCCCAAAGCCTGTTCTGACCACCCTCCGATCTGTTCACACCCCTCACTATGGTTCCCATTACTCTCAGGGAACTTCAGATTGCTGGTGACCAGACCCCAAGACTTCTCCGGCCCAACACTTAAAACATATATACCCCACCAACCAAGGCCACAGTCTCCAAAGCACATCCCATTCTTACCAGTGCTGCACCTTTATTCATACCCACCACCCAACTTCCATTCCTCTCTGTACCCTTGATAAATTCCTACTCATCTCTCCAGAGCTAGCATTCTCTGAGAAACTTTCCATGACCACTAGGTGAGCTCACTCTTCTCCTGGTTGGCCTCTAGGACAGTTAATGCATGGCCTCAACTGCCCGACTGATCTGTGTCCCCAGCCTGGTTCAGCCTGGTTCAGCATAGGAGACAGTAAGTTATCAGTAACCCAATAGATGAAAGTCTAAAGCTTTATGAAAACCAATATCTGCACATGGTCTTTTGCAGTTAATTCAAATTAAACACAATGAAAACTCAGTTCCTTGGTTTGCTAGTCATCCTTCAAATACTGAAAAGATACATGTGTTTAATAGCTGCTGTGTTGGACAGGGCAGGTCTGAAAGTTTTCCATCAACTTTGGGAGTCCTAAGGACAGCCCTGGCCTGAAGAGGTAGTCACTCAATGGACCTAGTGTTGAGTTCCAGCTCAGTCTACCTCCTACTCCATGTCCCTTGTTGTGATGGCTATTCTCGGTTGTCAACTTGACTATATTTGTAATGAACTATAATCCAGTAACAGAGGGCAAACCTGTGATCTGGGTCATTGAGGATGGAAGACAACATGCCTTTGATATGGTTCTTGAGGTTGGTAGGCACAGGCTTTTGATCCAGGTCTTGAAGGATTTTTAATCTGGGTCACACCTTCTGCTGGAAACCTATGAAGGACAATGGAAGAAAGAAAGCTTCCTGCTTGCTTGTCCTGCCTTTCCAGTCCCCCCGTTCCTCCCCTGACACTGGAGACTACTTCTTCAGGATTCCAGCATATACAGAAGACCAACTGAGACACCCAGTCTTGTAGGACTGAGAAACTACTAGATTCACAGCCAGCCATTGTTGGATTGGTTAGACTGCAGCCTGTAAGTCATTCCAGAGAGATGAGAGAGAGATGCACTCCATAAATTCTGTGACTCTAGAGAACCCTGATTAAGACACTTGTCTCTCTGAATTTCACTTTCCATTTTGCAGCCTGACCCAAACACTGTACAAGGCCATGCCAAGTCAGCATTTGACAGGACTTTTTGATTGATTCTACCACCCTTTGCACTGAATCATACGCGCATTAGAACTAGGAAAGATGGAGCCCTGCTGAGCAACCCACCTACCTACCCTTAGACTCCAGCAGCTGCAGGGCAGGAAATAACCTAGCATCTAAAGCTTGACCAGCAAGCCTCTCCAGAAGGCAGGCCCTGCAGAGGTGTGGTCAAGGCATGTCTCTCCATAGGCAAACAGTCCTGCATGGGCCTGAAGTGAAGTCCCAAGTTCATCCCCACTGGTCTCAGATAGAAGCCTGGGGAATGGCTGAGGGGAAAAAGAGCTACAGAGGCGGGTTGACAGAGCAGAGGAGGACCAGAGAGGGGAGAGTCAGAACCCCCTCTCCTTCCCTGCTATCAGCACAGCAGTCCTCCCCCACTTCCTCTCTTCGAACTGATCACATCCTGTTATTGTGTGGAGAGAAAAAGACCAGGAGCTGGGGAGGGGCAGAGCTCAGACCAGACCAAGCGCTCAAGGAGAGAGCGAGGAGGGTGAAAGGCACCTCACATCCCACTGAAGTGAGTACCCCAGGAGCACGCCTCACCCTAGGTAGCCTGGGCAAGAATACAGGACCCATGAGAATGTCATTCCTGGACCAGCCTGCTCTAATACTCTGGACAGGAAGTGGAACCCCCTCCCAGATACCTTCCAACCTTTCCCTCAGTCACGATAGCTCAGGGTCCCTGTTATCAGTTAGGCTGCCCTATCACTCAGCCCCTCCCATAGCACTTGCCTCTAGGGTTCTTCCCTGTTCCCACTTTACTTCCACTCAGCCCCTGAACTGAAGTGGGTGGTCCTTGCTGACTACCCAGCCTTACCTGGCAAGGGACAGACCCACTAAAAGTCCTGCTGCTGAGGGGTGATTAATACTGTTGTACATACATACCCTTCCCCTCTTCTCTTCTGCTAGGACAGCCCCATCCTAGTCCCATTGCCAAGAAAAAAAGAATGTTTTCTATACATCTTTCTATATAATCTTTTTTAATCAGACACAGACACTTTGCATATATTATTTCGGAGTCATATGACAGTCCTGGAAGATGAGCACTAATACCCTTATTTAACAGATAAACCAAACCTCAGGGTGATAAAGTGACTCACCCGAGAACCTCTCCTTGCATGACTCCTCAGTTGTACTGAACACGGCTGGCTACTTCCTCCACCCCAAACACCATTCTTCCTTCCCTACCCTCTTCCTTTCTCTACTTTCACGACAATCTCTTCAATCAGCTGCTCAAGTCTGTGAGTCTAAGATCTACTTTTTCTCCCCACCCCAAGGTCAAATCTCACACTGTCCTTGCCCTAGGCCAGGGAAAGACACATCTGAGGGGCTTCCTGACAGGCTGGGTCAGATCCTGACACTCAGGCTGTGGTGCGGGAGAATTATCTGTATTCTGTCAATCATGTTCTAAATAAACACTGATTGGCCAGGCAGGAAGTATGACTGTTCAACCAGACAGGAAGTAGAGGCCAGGCGATGAGAACAGGAGAATTCTGGGAAGGAGGAAGCCCAGTCCTCCCAGTCCTGCCCAGATCACCAAAGAAGCAGGATGCGATCTGCCCCCTGAAAAAGGCATTGAGCCATGTGGCTAACATAAATAAGAATAATGGGTTAATATAAGCTACAAGAGCTAATAAGAAGCCTGAGCTAATGGGCCAATCAGTTTATAAGTAATGCAGACTCTCTGTGTGATTTCTTCGGGGCTGAACGACTATGGGAACCAGACAGGACAGAAACCCCAACTAGCAGGCCCTCATGTTACAGGGCTGAATCCTACCCTCTCTTTCTAGGAGATGGATAGCAGCCAAGAAGGCAAGAGCTGCCTGCTAAACTAGAGACAGACAGGGTGGGAATTAACTGTGAAACCATTGAATTCCCTGTTGGAGAATTAGTTAGTGTCCACATCTCTACATTTGGGGGATGAGTACTGAGGTCCAAAGAGGAAGAAAGAAAAAGACTTTTCAGAGTCTATTAGCCCATGTAACATGTGGAGAGACATGATCCTGTCACTAGGACAACACTGTCCCTGAATGGAAAATATGGCACCCTAGGGCCTTCCCGAACTATCCCTGTTTTGTTCCTTACCTCATCTTTTGCTTTGGTTTTTGAGACTGTCTCATGTTGCCCAGGCTGGCCTGAAACTCACTGTGGGTTAGTTAATACTAATCACTTTCTAACTGTGTGTGTTTGTACATTCACTGTCTCCTTCTAGAATGTAAGCTGCAGTGGCAAGCATCTGTGTTGGTTTTGTTCAGTGCTGAACCCTCACCAACAGAACAGTATCCACTCAGAGCCAGGTGTTCAGCAATCGCTTATTAAATGAGAAAACAGAAGCTACACTTAGTTGGAGATGTCCACCCTATAAACTTCCAAGGGGTCAACCGTTTGTGTGCAATGGCCTCCCCACAAACCACAATCACAGTCTCAAACTCCATTCATGAAACCCTCAAATTCCATTCATGAAACCTCAGCACCTACATGGCCACTCACAACTGTCTGTAACTCCAATTCCAGAGCATTCACGCCCTCTTCTGGTCACTGTGAGCACTGTACACACCTGATACGTGCATATATATATATATATATATATATATATATATATATATATATAGGCATAGGCTAGGTGTAAAAGGTGTAAAAGCTACAGCCTCCACTGAGTCATCAGGGAACCTGAGGACACCTGATATGTGTATGTATGTATATATATATATATATATATATATATATATATATATATATATATATGGGCATAGGCTAGGTGTAAAAGGTGTAAAAGCTACAGCCTCCACTGAGTCATCAGGGAACCTGAGGACACCAATGGTGGGTAATGTTTCCCTTTGTCTGTCCTAAGCCCTTGTTGGGAACAATGGCCCCAACCAGGGAAACTGATCTAACAGGAAGGAGGAAGTTAACCCAACAGAGAGGTCTATCTGCCAGGCTGCCCAGGGCTGCAAACACAAGGACAGGGTACTGAAGCCCCATGGAGTTGCAGAAGAAAAAAAAAAGGGCGCCCCCAACCCTTGAGTGTAGCCTCCTTCTTCCCTACAGGCTTATTCTGAGAGTAGGAGCTGGATCCCACTTCCTAAGAGGAGTGGAGCCGAGTCTTACCAGGCTTTTCCTTTTAAAGTCCCCATTCTCAGGCTCTGGGGTGTCACGTGCAAGCACAAAGTCCAGGTCCCTTTGTAAAACTTTTATTTAGAAATCTTCCCCATATAACCTTATATATATATACACACACCATCATCACCACACTGGGATTTTTTGTTTTGTTTTGTTTTCCCCCCAATAAAGAGTCACACGCCCACAGTGTTGGCCTCTAGGCTGTACAGACATCAAGGTACCCGGAGCAGTTACTCCTCTTCTGCAGAGAAATGCAGAGACCAACACAGCTCGTCACATACAGTACAACACTGACGGAAAGTGCTGGGCCTGCCCACAGACATGGCGTGCTATGTACACAGGCTGGGGCAAGCCTTCTGCAGAGGGTCATGTACCACTGGGATCCCAAGTGTGGCTAGACCCACCCAAAAGGCCAAAATAGCTGTCAGCTCACTACAGTTGCTGTGCCCTTTGTTTTTGTTTCTGGAAAAAGGGTAAAGGTTGTACCATCTTGTTACTTGCCACCACAAATAAACATGAATTATTCTTGAAAGACAGGATTCTCTCTGGTCCTTACGTTCATTGTTTTCCTCAAATGTTTCTCATGCTTACATTTTCCCCTTTTGTACAGATATTATTCTTGGGACCTTGCCATTTCTTCAAGGGTGAGGAGGAGGAAAAGGGAGAAAGATATGGGGTGTTGAAGATGAAAACAGAATTCAGGGTTTTCCTTAGATCTTACAAAGACCAAACTCCTGGCCCTCCGTTCTAGCCCCTTAGGAAGTACAGCAGTCTGGAGGCACTCGGATCCCAAGTCTCTCTCCCTTTCTCACAACTATTTCTTGCCTTGCAATCAGGGAGAAAGTAAGATTAATCTAGAGAAATGAGGATCTGGACAGCTCAAGGGAAAAGTACTTTATACGCTAAATTACTCAAATATCAACTGCCCAGGGCCTGAACTCTGGCTGGAACTCACTGCAGGGTCAGCACTAAGGGTAATGAAGCTTTTGTGTCTGTGCTGGGTATTGAACCCAGAACCTCATGTGTGCTGCTCGGCCACTGCACTGCACCCTTAGTACACAACAGGGCTCTTTACGGACCCCACTGCCTGGTGCATTTATTCCAATAATGCTACAAAGCGGAGAAAGGGAGCCGTAGCTTAAGTTCCCAACAAATGTGTGATCTCGCTCAGAAAAGCCACCTCCAGATCAACATTTTTCATTCCCAAGTCATCATTGCACCGAGAAGAAAACACAGCCTTTGAGCTCAGGACAGTTGTTCCGTTTTCACATGGGTCAGACTCCTTGTCCTAACTCCCAAGCAATGGGAAGAAACCAACCTTAGTGTTCACGGCAATATGTGACAGCTGAGTGTGATATGAGACAATCCCAGTGCCTTAGTAGCTGACCATCTTGTCCCTATGCCTGGGGAACCTCAGTAATTAATAGGAAGAGGAGGGGAGCAAGATCCATCTTTGTTTGTCTAAGTCTGTACTCAGGCACTGTAATGGTACTGAAACTCGAACACAAAAGTGATGGGCTCTTACATTACATGATGGGGCCTTTGGATATTTTCTCTCTGACTCAATTGCAAAACCTGGGAGAGAGAGGCAGAGAGAGAGAGAGAGAGAGAGAGAGAGAGAGAGCGCTAGGTGACACTGGTACAATGGCAGATACACAGGACTTCTGTGCAGTTTGTTCCATGGGCTTGAACTTCATTACAGACAGGCCTAGCTTTAAGAAAACCCAGTTCCACCACCAGGATTGATTCAGGAAAGAAACAACGGGGCAGTTGTCCATACTACAAAAGGATTCTCCACTTTACAAAATGACTTGCAGGGGTTATTTCTTTAAAAGATGAAGAAGGATTTGCTTTACAAAAATTTAACGTACAGCTTTTAAAGGGGCACTCACGTTGCATTAAACCAACCCGCCATGCACACACATGGGGCCTGCAATTGTGTGACAGGAGCATATTTAAAGTTGGGCTGAGCAAATTTGCATGCACAGGTCTCAAGTCAGGGCCTCACCTCTGACTGGACTCCATGCCCTAGCAGCATGGCCCAGAGTTTCCACCAACAACTGGTTAGGCAGAATCCCAAATGGAGTATTTATGGGACAGTTTGTACTCCATTTGGAAGTCCAAACTCTCAGCCAACAAACATCTTGCAACAGGAAGCTTCCCGAGGAAAGCCATGGGCTGCATAACCCCAGCACCAACATGCAAATGCATCAGCACACTGTCATTGTGATGTGCATGAGATGAAACCCAACGCCCCAAATACTCTTGTTTTTCATTCTAATGTCACTTTCCCTGTCTGTGCCTGCACACAGCCCAACAGAGCATGCTCCAGGCTACTGACTTGGTCCTCACAGCTGCAGGATAGGAAGGCAAGTCTCAGTGTGGAGAAAGCAGAGCTCTGATTCCCCAGAGCAAGAAGGGCTGTTGGGTTTTCTGGCCCAGCTAGTTGAGATCAGGCTGTCTGTTCACTGGTCAACTTTTCCAAACAGGCCCTGAAGAAGGCACCTCGAGGCTTGACTCTCCGGAGCAGCTGGCAAGCTGGATGGATCAATACGGACCTGGGTGAAGATGGGGCTCAAGAAATGGGCAGCTCTTGGGTACCTAAATATTTGAACAGAAGCTGCCACAGAAGCCACCCCAGTCAGCTCGGGATGGGCTAAAGGCAAGGCAGAGGCTGCTGGATGCCTCAGCTAATGGGTAGCAACCCCGGATCTTGTCCAAAACAAGGCTCACAAACTCTAGACCAAAAACAGTGACACTTGAGCCTCTAAGTGGGAAGTCCTGGGGATTGGAGAAGGGAGAAGACTGTGCCATCTTCAAATAAAGTACCTACTACTTCACTTCATTTTCCTCTTGTTTCCAGGCAGGAAACAGAAACACCAGCTCAGGGTCAGTTGGGACTTCCCAAAGTTCAGACTATAAGGGAAGTTCATCAAGTACATTGCCTGCTTCTCATCCCACCTGCCCTGAAGCCCAGCAATGCAGGGGCCTAAGGGCCCTTGCCTGCTGACCCTGGGCAGCCCCAGACGCATCACCGGGGGCCAGCCCCATCGGTGGCAGGCAGTAGGGCAGGGTGGAGGCTGCGGGCAGTGTGCTTGGGTGTTGGCTCCTCTGTGTAACTGTCCGGGCTGGCTGCTCCATCCAGAGAGCTCCCACAGCTGGAGTTGGGGGAAAGCACATCCTGGAGAAGGTCTTCAGGGGGCATGCCACCCCCTGCCCCACCCCCACCAGCTCCCACCACAGGGTCCTTGCCGGGCTTGGCACGCTGAGTGCCTTCCTCCTCCTGGTCATTGAGCAGCTTGGCCAGGAAATTTATGTACTTCATGGCAAGACGAAGGATCTCATTCTTGCTTAGCTTCTTGTCTGGTGGGTGGGTGGGGATGAGCTTTCGGAGCTCGGCAAATGCCCCATTCACATTCTGCTGCCGCCATCGCTCCCGGCTGTTGGTGAAGATGCGCCGCACTACTTTGGTGTGAGGACCTGAAGATGGAAGGATGTGGTTAAAAGCAGGCAGAGACCTTCAAAGGGCTCCTCTACCGAGAAGATAATTTTAGGAGTCCAGCTAACACATCATCTCTGAGATCTACATCCCTCCAGCCCTAGCTAACTAGCTTCATAGTTCCCTTCCTCCCTATCACCTTCCACAAACAATGTGTGTCTGTCTATACTGGGTCCCTACTATGGGCTCTGCAGCATTTAATATTTCTTTTCTGTTTTATTTTGATTTTTTTTTTGAGACAGGGTCTCATTATGTAGTCCTTGCTGTTCTGGAACTCATTCTGTAGACCACGTTAACCTCAAACTTACAGATATCCACCTGCCTCTGTATCCCACATGCTGGAAACAAAGGCCTATTCCAGCATGCCCAGCTAGATGAGGGCCATACATATTTCATTCAGTCACTTAAACCAAGAAGCCTTAGACACAGAAGAAGAAGAGGAGGAGGAGGAGGAGGAGGAGGAGGAGGAGGAGGAGGAGAAAGAAAGAAAGAAAGAAAGAAAGAAAGAAAGAAAGAAAGAAAGACGACTGAAGCCAGACTATCTCAGTTCAATTTCTGACCAGAACTCACTGCCTCAACTTCCTCATCTGCACATCGGGAACATTGTTGGTAATTGAGGTGACAGATGGTGTCCATGACTGATGCATCACACAAGTAAAGCCCCTACAATCTTCACTAAGTGAGAGATAACTCTTAATCTACTATCTGTTCGCCAGGTTTTCACTAACAACCAGCACCATGGTAGGCATTAAATAAGGGTAAATAAGGCAAGCAGGGCCTCTACCCTTGTAGCGTTTACACTATAATGAAGATGGGAGGTAAAGAACAAGGAACAAACAAAAACACAACAAAGGGCAGACTGGCAAGTAAAAGATGTAAAGAAGCTACTGAACTTAGCTAAGGTAGCTAACATAGCATTTATTTTAAAAACAAAACAAACTTCAGGCTGAAGCAAAGCCATCTAGATACAGGGAGGGAAGAAGAGTGAATCTCTGAGCAACCGAGATAGAAACGTGGCGGGTGCCAGCCTGGCTGGAGTAAGGCATAAGAGAAGAGGAGGCAGGGTCCATCGCTCATACATCCCTACAGTAAGAAGGGCATACATTCAGTTCTAGGGTGACAGAAGCACCAAGGGCGGGCTTAGTATATGTCTCCTAAGTGGACTGTCACAGTGGCAGGTAGGAGAATGGAGGGGAGGATGCAGAGCAGAAGGGAAAGGAAAGACCTCTAGGCCCCCACTCCAGGGAAGGACCTGAAGACAAGCATGCACAACCCTGCCTGAGCTCAGCAAAGGCTTCTAAGGACTGCCTCTGGACCCGGTAATCATTACCACACTGATGCTAAGACTGCCAGACAGCGGACACCAATGCACATGTGCGCAACACCCAAGGTGTGCGGAGCACTGTGCCAAGTGTTCAAGCACGACCTGGGAGTCTCAGAGCAGGGAAAACACAGTAGGTCAGTGTGGCAGCAGTCTTCCCTACCAGGCCCCAGCAACCTTCAGGACGTTTGCTGTGCAGAAGGACAGCCCAGCCTGAGGATCCTACTTATCCTCTTCCAGTAACCTCTAGGTCCAGGGCTCAGATTGGAAACTTGGGGAGAGGGGAAAGGGAGGGATATAGACATCTGAATCCACCGATCACTTTATGGTTGAGGATGGAGGCAGCGCCCAGTCTAGGACTTACTTGACCAAGTAGATGCCTAATATGTGATGGTCCTTTTCTCTCATTTGCATGCACCTGTACCCACACTCTATGTTTTCCCCCAGAAGTTTCCACAGCCCTTGCCTTGCCTGCAGTTCTCTGAAACCTTTTAAGGGTCAAATAGAGATTGGGAAAAACACCACAAACCTTCAGGGAAGACCTATACTGAACTGCCTTAGAAAAGCAATTTAGTGCCCCCAGACCTCTAGACCAAAGAGTGTTCTCCCAGTTGTGACGAAGGAGGACCAGTCCTTTATATCATGGCTAATGCTTGTGATCTGGTGCAAGCTCCTAGGTGGACAGGGGGCATTATAATCCTTGTCACCGTTAGAGCCAAACAGACTCTAGAGGGTAAGGAAGAATCCAAAACATATTCCAAAGTTTAAAGCCAATGCTATAATTATGGTTCAGGCCTCAACCCTATGGCTTTGAGTGAGAAGCTTTACCTCTCTGAGACTCAATTTCTTCATCTGTGAAATAGAAGCAAGATTAAATGCATGGATTTGTGTTGAGAATTATACAAAGGCCAAGCATTCAAAATAGGTGTATATGTAATAGGTGTCCAACACACAACAGTAATGAGAGTTGTCATCCCTTCCCTTCATACCCTTAGGGTGACAAAGGGCTGTTAGCATTGTGTTAGTGCTGGAAGTCAAGCTGAGGATGAGACACATGGAACTCCTTTGTTGAGGAGATCCCAGTGCTGGACACAACTTCACTGTCTCCTGGTAGCTTTTCTGACAGGCAGAGAAAGAGGAATCAGGAGCCCCTACGTGGCGGTAGAACCTGTAAGGTTCTCTCTCATCCAGAAGCACCCTTCCTCTTTGTATGTCTGTATCCTGGGCTAGCCTGGGTTCTGGTGTCTTCCGTATTGTCAAACTCCAGCCTTTTCCTTTCTATCAGTCTGCTTTCCTGCCCTGGTAACATCAAGCCAATATTGAGAGGAGTGGGTGGGGCTCCAAATCTCCACTCACCCAGGACAAAGAGGATTCAGAGTTCCCAATGGAGCTGAATCCTCCTGGTTATATATATTCCATGGCACCATGAGTCACTTTTGGTCTCAGCCCAGAATGTGGAAGAGAGACAAAATGATCCCGCAATAGACAGACCTGGGAAGAAAATCTTAAAAGGAACAACTCCAGCCAGAGACTCCAAAGTGGATTTGAGATGCAGTTTAGGGACTTCCTGCGAGTTAGGAATTGGAGTTGGGGACATGAAAGGTTGCTACCCTCCCTGGATCCTTGTCAAAGTGTAGGGATCAAGCCTAGAATGGGAACTACATGTGGTTGACTCTACGGATCTGGTTTAAGTGCCAGGCCTAACTCAGGTCTGGGGTTCTGGCAGTTTGGGTGGGCTTCTCGCCTCTGTGAGATGTCTGTATGGTCCCCATGCTCCTCATTGCAGATGCTTCTAACCAGAGTGAGGGATAATCGTAGACTCAGACTCACCGTCAGTAATCTCCATCTCATATGGGGAGGGCCTCCTCTTCACCCGGTTGTTGTTGGTAAACATGGGGAAGGCATCCGGTTCCCCGAAGAACCCACTGCGGAAAGAACAGGTGGGTAACAATGAGATTGAAGACAGAAAGGCCCCACCCAACAATCACATAATCCCGGCAAACACCTTTGCGAAGGCAGACACACACAGGTGGAGTGATGACAGGCAACTCCAACACCACACTGCTCTCACTGGCAGTGTCTCCTGCAAGCAACCCATTTCATTCCACCACCGCTCCCCATCCCTCCTGGATGGAGCACAGACTGAAAACACTGGCTCACTAACTCGCCCACCACGGTGCTCCTCTGCAGCTTTGCCGAACTTTCTCCTAGAGTTCCTTCCTCCGTCTGTTTCATCTGCCCTCACCACAGCGGTCCAGCAAGGAGGTCGGCATTCTAGCACCAACTACACCCAGAGGTCCCAACAACGCAGGTAAGATATAGAAGGGCTAGGCGCGGATGACAGTGCTGCTCACCGCATCCTAGCAGAGGTTGAGAAGAGCTGCCCTCAGCAACAGCCCGAAGATCCTTCGCTGCAGCTTCCAGAAGACGAAGATACCCTTTGCATCAAACCTCACCTCTGCTGCAGAGGGACATTCAACACGTTGGCCTGGAACTCCTACTCAAGGAATCCCGCCTACCTAACACGGTTCTCAGCAGCCTCCGCTGCTTCCCACACCCACCCACACGCCTGCACCCTCAAAGGCATCCCGGGTTTCGCCACAACTGTGCGCTCCCTGAAGTCTCATCAGTCCTGCTTGCCAATTGGTCTCACTGGGGCCCCTTTCCCACTAGTGCCAAGATTGGGGGACTCTAGCCACTATGCCCCCTCGTCTAGGAGTCTTTAACCACCTCCCTTCTCCCAGAGCCCCGCCTGGACCCGCAACGCAGCAGAGCTCCAGACAGCTCACCTGCCGAGCGAGGCCAACGGCTGGCTGAGGCTGTAGAGCAGCGCTCGGCCGGGGCCGGCGGGGGCTGCCAGCGCGGGAGGGCTCAGCTGCACCATGCGGCCGTCTCCAGGCAGCTCTGTCGGGGCTGAGGCGGGCGCGGGCGCCGGGGCGGGTCCCGGAGGTCTGCACAGCTCGGTGGTGGGCACTCGATGGCGAGCTTCGGCTGCTACCGCGTCGCGGGTCTTTAAGTCTCTCACGGCCCCGCCCCCTCCGGCGGGGCCGCCCCCCGCGCTACTGCGTGCGCCAAGCTCGATGACCGGGGGCTCCGCCGGGGCTGCGCGGCTCGTCTCCTTGGCGACGCCGTTGAGCAGGACGAGGTGCGGGGGGGCCATGCGGGCCTCGGCCGCGTCCTGTCCCTCTAGCTGCGGGTCACTGCGTGCCGCCTCGCTCGGCGGCCGCTCTGTCATCCTGTAACCGAGCACGGGGAAGAGAGGAGATCACACACTGAGACGTGAAAGGCAGAAAACTCAGCGCCACGTGGACACACACCCCCACCCTGGTGGCGTGAAGGGCCTGCGGGCCTGGAACTGGAAAGTGATGGTGGTGTCTCTAGATTGGGAGAAGAGGTTTGGGAGATCCGGGAAGGCACAGTGTCCAAGGGTAGGAACAGAGCTGGAGAAAGATGGCAGAAACATTGGAAGAAAAGAAATGCAGCCAGCGAAACAAAATCGAAGGGGAAAGGAGGAAGGAAATGCACGGAGAAGAGAAAGAAAGATCACCCAGTCCCTCCTTCTTAGGCCACAGGGGAAGGGGAGGGAACAAATCCCCCGAGCGAGCAAGCTAGCGTATCCTTCCCGCCCCCCTTTTGGTTTTGGCGGGGAATCTTTCCGGGTCCCAACAAGGTGCTTTAGGGACATCTCTCAATCTACTGCCACACACATACACCACACACAAATTATTATGGTGGTGAAGGAGGGTGTGGAGGCTACAAGAACTGGGCTCTGCTCAGCTACAGATGTCAGAAGTATTCCAGAAAAGCCAGCGACCTTCCCCTGGTATTCTCCCTGCCAAGAGGGGGGTTGCCTAGGCTAAGCAAATCCACGCTGTATTCTGCAAGCAGCTACCCTACCACGAGAAAAGAAGTCGAGAAAAGAAGTCAAGGAACGCAGCTGATACTGGATTCTGGTCCTACCATCTTGCACGCTCCACCCTCAGCTGTAGTCAAAAGAGAGGGTAGATCTGGAAGGGAAACCTGACTGAGAAACACAGGAAAGTACTCCTGAAGCCGGTGGGATCCGGGCTCCTCTCTTGATGAAGACGACAATATCAAGAAGGTCCTTGAGTTCTCCTAATGAAGTCTCACATGCACACAATAGGGTGTTCTCCACAACATGGAATTCAGTTCTCACTGTACAGTATTGCCTTCCTGTATAAACCCTGGAGCCCAGAAACTTCCTAAATTCTAATCATACCTCTAAGATGAACACAGCCACTCATTTCCCAACAGTGTGAGGGGTCTTGTATTACCTAGCTTCATTCAAATGGCACTTGGTGCAGCAACAGGCCAGATAAAAAAAATTTGTAGGACTCAGGATCAAAGTTGGAGGATACTTGTGAGCTGCTTTCATTTTTAAAAATAAAAATGCTATGAATTCATCAGATGTGGTGGCACATGCTTATAGCCCCAGCAATGAGAAGCATGCTAAAGAATCCTGACTTTGAGGTCAGCCTAGGCTACACATGATCCTATCTCCTCAATGTGTACATTTATGGATGTATGTGCATATATACATATACAGACACCACACATATATTACCACCTTGGCAGGATTTATAAATAGTTCAAACTAAGATTTCCTGCTCTCAGAATTAGATAATTGGGCTATTTTATTTCGTTTTGATTTTTGTGACATTTACTTATTTGTGTTTGAGGATGCACATGCCACAGTCACTAATGTGGAACTCAGAGGACAATTTTCGGGAGCCTGTTCTCTCCTTTCACCTAGTGGGTCCTGGGGATCGCAAGTGGTTAGACTTGACAGCAGCACCCTAACCCACTGAGTCATTTTACTGGCCCAAACTGGGGTATTTTAAGAGAAAATAAATACAAAAATGTCCAAGTCAGTTCCAAACAACAATCCATCTAATTGCTGGTTGCAGACATGGAGTTTCCATTTGACCACTGCAATGCTCTGGACCAGAGATATCACGGAAACTAATCCCTCCTAATAAGGAAAGGAAACTGAATCTTCTTCAGCCTCCTCCAAAACGTAGGAACTGCATTCAGACTACACAAGCTGTTTTGGGTAGTTCAGTCTGGAAATAACAAAATTTCTCAAGACTGTTACACACAAGTTGCAAAGCCAGTATGGCCTTGTGATGCTTCATTGAAATTGAGATCACAATTATAGTGGAGACAAAAGGGCTATATACAGAGAATACCACAACCACCGGAAATGAACCAGAAGTATAGTAGCCACTCTGACTTCCCTCCCTACTAGTGAAGTGCACCAGAAATAAACCAGTCCTTGGTGAAATATACAAGCCAGAGGTGCTGGTCCCCTACCTCACTGCCACCACCATCTGTGTACCTTCAATGACCAAAGCCTTAGTCCCAGCTTCTAATGAAAAACATTATGGACTGCACTAACTGAGCCCAGTTTCCCTCTGACACATTTATACTCTCTGATTAATTCTGCTGCAATGACAGAAGCTGGTTCCCAACTGTCAAAAGGAACACATATTCCAGATGAGTTGACCCTGCGCTCCAATGCCTCACCAGATGATAAAAGTATCCCTACCTTCAAGGTTTCCAGTAGAATTCTCCATGCTCAGCTCTTGGTTGGGCCTTCGGAAAACCTAGCCCAGTTCTAAGGCCAGGATCACCCTCAGTAGCCATAGCAGAGAGGTTACCACTGAATGGCTTTTATGCATTTGTTTTTACTAAGGGGAGGGGGATGGAAAGGGAGGAGGCTCAGGACTGGACTAGCGCTAGACTGGAGCAGTCCACCACTGCAGCTCTTTGTGCTTCGGAGACTCAGGCTGCATCTAGGTATCTTCACCTCCCAATTGCCCCAGTGCCAGCCGGATGTGACAATACGTGCCTGAACAAGGGGAAGGATCAGCTCCTGTCTAGGACCGGCATTGCATCCTCTCCAGCAACTTTTAATACCCCATATCCTAGCTGGGGATTTTTTTATTTACTTTTTTTTTAAAGAAATAGCCGCAATTTACTTAAAAAAAAAAAAGAAATAGCCGCAGCCTTAGACTTGGCTTCCCATCCCTCCATTCGCACTCATATGCGCAAGACACAGTAGAGAAACACAAAGCCTGCACCACAACCAAACATGCCAGTGAACAACACACTACCTCTGCCACCTCGGGAGTGGAGATGGGTTCCCCACAGCTTGCTAGGCCTCAGGCCTTAGCCAGGATAGCCTTGGCCTTTTTCCGGCCTGAGCTCCAAGCACAGGCCGCGCCACCCGGATGTAGCGACAACAAAGTTACAGGCCTTATGAAATGTGCACGGAACCGGGACCAAGGGAGCGGCCTGGAGCACATAATCCAACCAGCTGGTTTTATCCGAGGCCGGAAAAAGGAAAGAGCCCTGCTGGAGACCTGAGGCAGCTAGTAGTGGTCAGATTCTCCGTCTAGGTTAGTTCCCTCCCTCCCCCGCCAATCTTCTCTCAATTCTGAGCCTCTCCCACCCCCCAGTTCCCAACCCCGAACACAGTTTCCACAGACACTGCCCCCACCCCAAGACTCCGGCCCGCAACTCACCTGGGGCATATTTAGAGAGACCGGCCCTTCTGGTTAGGACCTCTACTCCTCCACTGGAGAGGGGTCGAGGTAGGAACCCGGATCTGCGTTTTCCCGGCTCTTGTTGAGAGGCCAACAGTTACTTAGCTAGAGGTGAGGTCCTGCGCGGTCTGCCGCGCCCAAAGCGAGTTTCCAGGAAAGATGGGGGTGGAGAGAAAGAGGGAGGGCGAGAGAGAAAATGGGGGGTCAATGGCTGGGAATTACCTCGTGTACCCCGCCAGCCCAAAGAATAGCAAACGTCTTTCCGCCTCCAACTTGCAGGTGTTTGGAGCCCCCCTCCCCCAAACACGTCCCGATTAAAAAAAAAATTAAAAAAAAAAGAACCCTACACCTGACCAATCAGGAATAACTACTTAGTCCAACAACAACAGCCTCTCCAGGCAGGCTGCCCAGAACATTTTCTAACCCTCTAACGGATCTGTCTGATTCAGTATGGCCAATTTGTTTTCTAAGCATGGACTCATCTATGCGGTTTGCTAGGCAAACTGAGCCCAGGCTCCTGCTGCCGACCCAGTGACCCAGCGTGAAGGTGCAATTCCCTATATGATGCGGGGTTGGGGGGCGGGGGAGGACGTGATGGAAAAGACAAGACTCTTCAGGCCCTGGTCGCAGGGTCAGAACCCGAGAGTCCCCAGACATGACCCCCATCTACCAACCTTCTGTCCCGAAGGAAGTTAGAACCCGCTTCCAAATGCCCTATTTCCCCGTTTGGGTTGGAGGGGAGAGGATTGCATCTAGTCTAGTTGGGTTTCTTGTTTTCTTTCTACCGGCGGAGTGGGGGTATAAAGGAGGGTATTTCAACACCGGTTCCTCTGCTACCTTTATAAAACGGTTTTCGATTTCTTTCGGGGTTTTAATTGGCAGAAGATGGGAGAAACGCTTATGTTTTGTAGCGATAAACAAGGCAAAAGGGAAGCGGGTCAAACAAAAACCCGACGCCGCTTCCTAGTGAGGTAACTAGATTTGGTTTGCTTTTATGTCCGTTCCCTCCCTCCCGTAAGTTTTCTCTTTTTTTTTTAATTGTTTTGTTTGAGTCGTCCACCAAATGGCACGTCGAAGTCTTGGATTAATTGCGAAGGCTTCTTCTCTCTGCTGTGGCTTTGACTATCTCTTCCCTGGGTATCTTTCTCCTTTCAAATCCAAAGGAACGAGGGGAGGGGAGAAGGGGGAGTCCACCCGCTCCCGGTGTTACTTGAGGTTACTGTTTGCTTTATGGCTGAATCTCCGTTCTGAGGAGCTCTCCATTTTCTTTCCCTACCCCAAACCTGGCAACTTGGAAAACAGAGCTAGGGAGGGGCGACGATGGGACTGCTTTGTTCACCCTCCAAAGCAGCTGAAGGGACGAGCTGGTGAGCTTTTTGTTCGATTGTTTTAATTAAAAGGGGGTGTTAATAGTGATGGTGGTGATGACAAAGGTATTATCACAGTACAGAAGAAAACGCAATCATTTCTTGTCCAGCTAGGGAGGCACTGACGCGGTCCTTCCAACGAAAGCAGATTCTGAGGGCAGCCACCCTCACGCCGGGGATCTGACCCTGCCAGAATGGGGCAGGGACTGTGAAAATGTCCCCTGGGGTGATCCCGAGGACCCCCCACCCCACCCCTGGCACCAGACCTGGAAAGTGAGCCCATTGTCCTTCCCGGCCTCTCCCCCAACCGGTGCGGACGCACCCGCGAAACTGACCAGAAATAGGCGAAACCCAGGCTCTGCGGGCGGTAAGACGCTGGCCTCGGCGAGCGCAGTTCAGCTTCCAGCGTGGAAGACACCCCCCCCTCAATCAGCGGAACCCCCAACACCAAGGCACAGACGGCCTCCGGACAAAGCTGCCTCTCACTGGGCTCTGTCCGCCCACCCGAGCCAATACTGGCTCCCGAATACATCATAATTTGGAATAAAATGTGAAATCCCGCTCCCCGCCCCCATGCCGACGCCCCCACCAGCGCCACGATCTCTCGCTCGCCCTACCCCCACTCCCGCCCCCAGCGATTTGCAAACGCACCTCTAAAGGACACAGGCACAGGACTCTCGGTGGACAGGACCACACATGGTCCAGCCCCAGAGGAGGGACGCAAAGGAGCACAAGCCTGCTCTGCCCCACAAGCCGGAGCAGGCAGACCGGCACACTGTCCAACATGACACAGCGACATCAGTCACACGCAATCGCACACAGTCACACAACCTCATAGGGTGGGGATCACACCCGCCCGGCACAACGAAGCCAACCGAACACTTTGTCCAAGGCCACACAACGCGACACAAGGACCGATCTTGTTGAGGAAAGAAACGGGATAATTTACATACAACGAATAAAACGCAGAAGGGCCAAGGAGGGTCGGAATCCCCACACTTAAATAGTGAGAGCTTCACACCACCCGCACACGACCTATCGCCAAAAGTCCACGCGGGGAGCAGCCACGGCGGCCCGCCCGCTCACGCACGCACTCTCAACCCGGCCGCCCGCACACACAGCCCAGAAGCAATGGAAGCTGCCAGAGCCTGGCTCTTTTCTGTCTATTGCGCAAAGGGAAAGGGGGAAGGAAGGAAGAGAGTCTCCCCGGCGGGAGGGGCGGCGGAGGGGCGGCGTGGAAAGTGCCCCCCCTCCCGGGAAGAGCCCAAGGAGAGGGAGCCCAGGCTTCGGTGCGCACGGGAAAGGAGTGTTAAAACGGACGGCCGCGGGAGGCAGCTGTCGCCTGCCCCCGGGAAGAAGGACGGGTTGCTCCGGTTTTTGCGCCCTGGGGTGCGCGCGTGGCCATGTTGGGCCGCCCCCGCCCGCGCCCAGCCGCGCGCTCTAATCCCGCTCCCGCCCGCGGCCTCGTTAGCACCGGCCGTGTGCGCCGCGGAGATAAGGCGCCGCCGCGGGCCCGCCCGCCCCGATAAGCGCCTCGGCCATTATGGGCCAAATGATTCATTTTAATTTGGCAATTTCTCCGGAGGCTGCGGGGACGGGTTGCGGCGCTGGGCTGGCCCAGGAATGAGCAGCGGAGAGGGCTGAACGTGCACGCTGGGACCTGACTGGTCCAGCCCCATTTTCCAGCCCCGGCCTCTCGGGATTCCCGCTCCCCACAAATAACCGCACTCGGTTCTCCGCCTTCCAGATGCTCCTTCAGCGAATTCGGTCACTGCTTTAGCCTATTATGACCACCGTGACTCCCTACCATCACCTCCAACCTTCGCTTCTTCATTCATTCGTTCTCCGGTGTCCTGGAAACCAAATAGCTACGGTCTGTTTCTCTTATTACTATACCGCACCCCCAGCTCCTAGCTGATGGTCAGCGCGGTCCCTGACCACTCTAAACGGGAGTTACTTAAATCCAAGCTTTATGGGAGACAGAAAAAATATCAATAAAGAGACAAAATGTCCCTTTGGCTTGGTTTCAGGATGAAAGCAGAACCCACGAAGTCCTCCTCCCATCCCCCCCTCCTCCGCGCCACCCTGTTGCTTAACACAATCTTTAATCTTGGTACTGAAGCATAGTATCTCTCCAGATACTATTTAGTTTTCATTAAACATGCCTAAGGACAGGAGAGACATCGGAGGTTGAGTACTTGCCTATCTTGTGCAACGCCAAGGATTGGATTCCAAGCACCAGCACTACAAAAATAAAAATAAGTACATAAATTAGTGAACTCTAAGTTGGCTCTTTTCTTTTTCTTTTGGTTTTTGTTTTTCAAGACAGGGTTTCTCTATGTAGCCCTAGCTGTCTAGAACTCACTCTATAGGTCAGGCTGTCTTTCAACTCAGGGATCTGCTTGTCTCTTTCTCTAGAGTGCTGGGGGTTAAAGGCATGCGTCACCAGGGCCCAACTTTTATTTTTTTAAAAATTAATGTACAATTAGACATCATTTTGGCACCTTCAAACAGAATGAAGTGTGCTTTGGTGATACTCCCTCCTTTTCAGCGAACTCACCCCCTCTATCGGTGCTTTTCTTACAGGTGAGAAAACGGAGTAGAGGGAGCAGGTGGCAGGGCCATGCCAAAGTAACTCAAAGTTCGATTTCTAGTGAGTGGCAGAAGCCTGATGTGAAGGAAGATTTGGCATTGAAGCCCATAGGCTCAGGTTGTTGTAGGAACTCAGTGGGCTGAAGAGTTTCTGGCTTCGTCTTTTCATAAGGGTGGAAAACTGGATTTTGTACAGGAGGTAAAGACAAAAGAATCAGAAGTTTAAGATCATCCCCAACAAATCCTAGGCCAGTTTGGGCTACATGAGACCCTATCTCAAAAAGAAAGAAAGGGGGGGGGAGAGAGAGAGAGAGAGAGAGAGAGAGAGAGAGAGAGAGAGAGGAGAAGAAAGAAAGAAAGAAAAAAGAAAGAAAGAGAGACTAATGTTGACTGTGGAGATGCACACCTTTAACCCCAACAATTGGATGGCAGAGGCAGGTGGGTGTTTACAGGTTGGAGGACAGACTGGTTTACATATAGAGCTCCAGATCAGCCACATTCATAGGGAGACCCTGCCTTGAGGAGGGGAAACAAAGAAAAACAAGTGTAAGAGTCACTTACACAGGAGCAAAGTGAAACAGTGTCTTCTGATCATAAAAGGACCCTGCAGTGATGAACTCACAGCTGGGGCTGCCTGTACAAGATCATAGACTATCCTCTAGTGGATGGCTCCACACCCATGAGTTAATGACTGTCATAAGTTGGTTTCTGAATCTAAAAAAAATTGTATATGAGTATTTTGCCTGTATGAATGTCTGTGTACTGTGTCCAGAGACTGGAAGAGGCTTCCCTAGAATAGGAGTTAAAAGTATTTGTGAGTCAACTTGTAGACACTGGAAATCAAATTCAAATCTTTGGAAGAGCAGCCAGTGTGAAAAGGACACTAGGATGTGAGGAGATAGGGGAGGGAGGGTGAATATGCCCAACATATATTTTATGAAATTTTATGAAATTCTCAAAGAATAAAAGATGCACACCTTTAATCCCAGCACTCACAGAGGCAGGCGAATCTCTGAGTTCCAGGCCAACCTAGTCTACTATGGCGTTTCAAGGTAGCCAAAATTACATAGAGGGACCCTATCTCAAACAGACCTAAATAAAAGTCAGGCAGTGGTGGTACAGTACTTTAATCCCAGCACACACTCAGGAGGCAGAGGCAATCAGGTATCTGTATACTACCTTAGTCCACACAGAGTTCCAGGATGCCAAATTACACAGAGAAATCCTATCTGTGGTGAGGGGGAAATCTAACTATATAAATAATTTAAATACATTTTTGATTACAAAGCCATATATATATATATATAGATAGATAGATAGATATAGATAAAAAATAATTTCAAAAGCAGGTGACTAGGAGCTAATGTAACATCATTTGCCCTTGTCTGGTGCTTGTCATACAGAAGTACAGAAGTAAAGGGCATGAAAGGAAATTAAAGGGCAGAGACATGTGACTTGGCCAAACTCATAGCTAGTGAAAAGCCAATATCTAAGCTCTGTTGGCCAATTCCTAATCCATAGCCTGACTCAGCACACCAGACTGCAGACTGCATTGACCTTCTAGTAGCTTTCAATGTAAAAGCCTCTAGTCTGGCCACAGACTGAGACTCAGTCAAGGGCTGGTCCCAGGTGAGTTCTGTCCCTCCTAGATTTCAGGACCAATACATGAAATGGAGTGTATAGCTCAGTACACTTGTCCATGCTTTCTGTTCCCATGTCCTCTGATGAGAGTTTGTCTGCTGTGTATGTACAGGCAACTTCCATGGAATCCCCTAGAAATCTCTCCTGAGAAATGTGTCCTGAGAAAAATATCGGTTCTTCCCCCCACCCCTCCCCACAAAGCCCTTGCTTGCGCTTGACTGCTTGGTTTAGAAAGTAAACAGGTACCGCTATGAGATGGAATCCATTCTGCCCGGGCTGTAGGACAAGTCACTTAACAGCTCCTAACCCAGTGATTCTCAACCTGTGTGCCAAGGATCTTTTCACATGGGGTCACCTAAGACCATGGGGGAACACAGATATTTACATTACAATTCACAAAGTAGCAAAATTACAGTTATGAAGTAACAACGAAAATGATTTTATGGTTGGGGGTCACCTCAACATAAACTGTATTAAAGGTAGCAGCAGCATTAGGAAGGATGAGAACCACTGTCCTAACTCCTGTACGAAAAGAACATCTATTTTTGTACTGCCTGTGAGCTTAGATGGGCATACTTCCAGAGAAAGCCAGCCTGGACCAATGCTAAAGCGGGAGAATTCACGTAAGAAACGGAAAACTGGTACAGTATGGGCGGAGGAACTGAAGGTTTTGTTTTTACCGTTTTGTTTGTTTACATAAGGGCTTGGAGTCCTATGCAAGATAGGATTTGCTTTTTTAGGAAACCCTGGGTTGAAATGGCGGCAGGGGGCGAGTGGGGGGAATGAAAGCTGGGTGTTTTGGGACCGGTACAGAGACCAAAGAAGGGGGTTAGAGATTGTTCTAATCTTTCTAAGAGGAAGGAGGTGGAAGAGAGGGTATGAGTGTGGATGTTTTGTGCGAAATATTAAAGGTAATATTTAAGACCGAGTTTGGAAGAACTGGGGTGGAGAGTAAGGTGGAAGAATCCAGGCAACCTTGAGTTTCTGAGCAGTTACTTAAAAGGGGGCGTGGTAAGGCCTAGGGACTTGGAAAGGTTATGTATTTTATCTTGAACTCGATGACCACTGGATCCTTTTCCCGGGTGTGAATGGCTTTCTCCGGTGCTTCCAAGGTCGGTTAAGGAGTAGGGTTGGATGGAAGGTGCCGGGTTGGCTTCCCCACTTCTATACAGGCCTCTGGCATAGATAACTCCTGGGCCCAGGACCCCAGCCTGAGGCTGGGGGCTTGTGACGTGTACAGGCTCTGCGTTCCTTGTTTCCGACGGTGGAAAAAACGGAAACTGTGAGCTAAGCCGGGCGCCGCCCGAAATAGCATCTGGTGCCTGTCGGTCAGCGCTTTGTCCGAGCACCCCTGAGCCAGTGACGCGGCAGCCAGGAAATGCCAGCCCTCCTCCACCCACCCCGAGCCCGGCCTGGCCTCGGTCGGACAGGAAACTTCTGAGAGCCTCAGTGGGGGTGGCGCGGGTGTGGGGAGGTGAGGACCCAGGGAGTGAGTGAGTCTGTAGTCTGGTCTGGGTAGGAAAGAATGTGGGGACAGAACTCTGCTCTCCCAGGTCCTAAGTTGTCTGCACTCTAAAACCCAGGGTTAGCAGAGTTTTCAAGCCATTATAGCAAGAACGCATGCACAACCACCAACTCTCTGTAGCAGATGCTGATGGTCACCAAGACAGTGCCCAGACTCGTGACACATCAAGACAGTAGATGTGACTCCAGGTTCTGAGCACACACGCACTGAGCACCTACTGTGCGTACCTGTTCTGCACGTCTCCACCTGTCATCTGACTGTTCACAGTGGCCCTGCCTGCTGCTGGGGTGATGCCGCTTTGGAGGTGAGAAAACAGGCTCATTCACCCTTGGTCACTTAGCTGGTATGTTCCTAGGGCAGCATGACCTGTTGTCTCCCCCACTCTTGCTGGCTATATGACATTTCATCCTGTGTGAGAACTATTTTAAAATCCTCAGCTGAGCACTGTGTATAACTGTAATAAGTCCGAATTTAATTTTTTTGTGAATTTAGAAGCCACAATTTTCATGAAAAGAAACAAAGTTATGCCAGAGGAAAGGAAATTAAAGCAACAAGGAGCTACCATGACACAACCATTAAAATGGCTAAAATGTGAAAGTATGACAACACCAAATGTTGACAGGGATGGAGGTCATCTGGGATTGTTTTTTTAATACTGTACTCTTTTTTTTGAGATTTTTTTAATGTTCATTAGTATCTCACCTTCATGTATGTCAGATATCCTAAGCTAGAGTTACAGTTGTGAGCTGCCATGGGTGCTGGGAATTGAACCTGGGTCCTCTGGAAAAGTAGCCAGTACTCTTAACTGCAGAACCATCTCTCCAGTCCCTCAACTGGGATTCTTGTATATTGAGTGAGTGCAAGATTTACTCAGCCATCTTGGAGAAGACTTTGGTGGCTCCCTATAGATGTCTGCTTAATACATACATATTTACTGAAAGAAGTAAAAACGCATCCACAAGAACATATGTACATGAAGCCTTCTGCACAGTAGCAAAAAAAAGAAAAAGAAAAAAAGAAAAAAAAGCTGGGAGTAATGGTTTACAACTTTAATCCTAGTGCTTAAGAAGCAGAAGCTGGTGGATCTCTATGAGTTCAAGGCCACCCTGGCCTGTATTGTGAGTTTCAGGACAGTCAGAGCTACATAGTGAAACTCTGTCTCAAAAAAAAAGTAGAAATAATTCAAAAGTGTGCCACCTGGCCTATATTGTGAGTTTCAGGACAATCAGAGCTACATAGTGAGACTCTGTCTCAAAAAAAAAAGTAGAAATAATTCAAAAGTGTATTAACAGGTGGGTACATAAACTGGTACAGGCATGAAACTGAACACTGCTGAGCAACAAAAATAACTTCAGGTATATGTAAAAGCATAGAAAACTCCCTCCCATGAATGTTTGGTGAAAGAGGTCAGACAGTGTCTATAGTATCCGGCTACATTTACATAAAACTCTAGAAAAAGCAAAATGAATCCACAGTATCGAAGTTCAGAAGGGTAAGGAGCAATAGTGGAGGGGGTCCAACTTCAAAGAGACACAAAGGAACATTCCAAACAACATTCTACATGTTGATTATGGTAATGACTATAGAAGTGTGTGTTTGTCGAGTCTCAATCAATTGGTTACTGAAATGGTACATCTTATTGCACATAAAGCATGTCTTAACACAGCTGTTTACAAACATTCTTTGTGCCCTTCTTCAAGTTTACCTAGTCGAGAAGAACTTCCCTGTCAACCTGCCCTGTCTGTATTCTCTCTTCCTCTCCCTGGTTAACTTGTCAAGGAGCCTTCCATCCAGCAGCACTGGTGTTGCTCAGCCCTAGTGCACAAGGACAAGAGGAAAGCTCTGGAGATAAGAGAGAACCCGAACCGATGGTGTTTGGAAGAGTGATGTGCACATCCGTAGGAAGCAGGGCTACTTCTTCCTCTGACCTTCAGTCTTCCATCTGCAGCAAGGATGCAGCGGGGGACCCCAGGGTCCATTCCTTTCATCTGTTATCTTGTTCACTCTGTTTTTCATTTCTCCAGTCTCTATCTTAGGCTCGGACAAACCCTGAATCTGCTCCTCTTTCCTGTATAAAGCCCTTGTCTCTGCATCTGTCTTTAATCTATCAAGTCTGCTTCCTTCCTCTGTAGCCTCTGCTTGGGTTCTCAGTGAGAGCTCCAGTTCCACAGAGGCACCTGTGAAAGCAAGCTTCCAAATCTCCTCTTCACACTCTTCACCGAATGAGACAGTCATTCGCTGGATGGGGTGGGGAAGGAGAGGAAATGAAAAAGGTGTGTAGGAGGAAAGGTAGGGTTTTTAAAAGCGTCATTAAGGAGACCCATAGGTGTCTGGCAGACTGGACTCTTCCAGGCAGCTTTGGATCACCAGAAGCTGTGACAGAAGACATCTATCTCCTCTACATAGTCCTGGGTACCTGGCCTTGAACCCAGACCCCATGACATGACCTTCTAGCATAGGTAAGGGTGAATAACTGATCATCAGTGCACTCTAAACTAGAGACTCTCCTCAACCACTCTGTGCCTCAGTCTCTTCATCACTAAAAACATCACTATTCACAGGATTGCTGAAAAGACTGATATAGCTGTGTAAAAAGCACCATGTCTAGGCATTTAAGGAACAGATAGTTGTTGTTGCTGTTTTTAATGAGCCTTACCCTGTTCAGACCCTGTATTTAGGTGTAGAGACACTTTTATGGAGGAAACAGAAGCAGAGGCAAAGCGTTACCATGTAGCCTGATATGTGTTCTGCTAGAGAGGGGCGTTAAAAAGCACCGAGAATCCAGGAGAGGCTGCATATCAGACAGGCCTTTACCCTGGGGCTCTTAGCTTCGGACTATAATGGGGACAGAGTAGGAAAGACAATGAGCAAGTGGAAAGACACAGCACAGGAACTGGAAGAAACACTGGAGGATGGAAGAAACTCAGTGAGACTGTGGCTCAAGTTGTACGAAGTGGATTTGTGAGGATGGTGGGCCTGGACGAAGCAGTTTTGATCATTCTTTTGTTCCATTTACTACAAGCCTAGTTTTTGTCAGACAATGTCCTGCTGCCTGTGAATCAAGGATGAAAGCTCCCCTTTCTTGGGTGGCAGGCTATGTAGGAAGATAAATCCCTGGTTGGGGCTGGGGGACAACTTAGTTGGTGGAGTACTTGGCATGCTGAATCCCTGGTTTGATCCCCAGCAACCCAGAAACTAAGAATGATAGAATGCCCCTCTGATGCTAAGACCAGGGAGGTGAAGGCAAGATGATCAGCAGCTCAAGGTCATGGTGTAGGAGCTCCTTCTGTTTGTGTGTTGCCTTCATTGGGTAATGAATAAAGAAACTGCCTTAGCCTAGTTGATAGGACAGAACTTAGGTAGGTGGAGAAGACAGAACTGAATGCTGGGAAGAAGGGCAGAGTGGCAGACGCCATGGATAGCCTGCCTGAGACGGATGCTGGTTAGAATCTTGCTGGTAAGCCACAGTCACGTGGCGATACACTGATTAACAGAAATGGGTTAAATTAGGATGTAAGAATTAGCCAATAAGAAGTTAGAGCTAATGGGCCAGGCAGTGTTTAAATGAATAGAGTTTCTATGTGGTTATTGAGGTGTAAGCTAGCTGGGCGGCCGGGACAAACAAAGGGCCCCCACTCTCCTCAGTGCAACAAGGTCATCCTCAGCTGAGTGAATTTCAGGTCAGCCTTTGATATAGACCCCGTCTAAATGAAAAGAGAAAAGAAATTCCAGAGGGCAACCTCTGCCCTGCCTTGAAATGGTCTCCTCATTCTCACTCATTCTCTTCTGTCGGTTCATTTCGAGCAGTAGTGTGGCTCTTGCTGACTACCAGGGGTATGAGAGGTCTGAGTCCATCTAAGCTGTTCTCAAGGACCTCTTATGGTTTCTGCCTACTATAGGCTTGAGGGAATTTGTGATGTATTAAGTGGGCATTTTGCTTCTCTTAGGCTACCCATCATTATCTTGTTTCCCCAGGCCTTGAGGAAATCAGCCTTACCAAATTTGGGACGGGGGGGGGGGCAGGAAGAGGATGGTAAGCACCAATTTTCTAGGACAGAGGAGAGCAGTAGCAGCAGCAGCAGCAGCAGCAGCAAGGTTGGCCTGAACTCCCTGCAGAGCAGAAATCCCTGTATTCCTTGATTATTCCCAGCATGGTGCTAGGCACAAAGATCCTCCAAAGATAGGGTCATGCCCATGGCTTGTCTTTATATAGCATATCACAGACTGTGTGTTGAAGAAATCAATGGAGAATGGGGCCAGAGAGAGAAGAAATAAAGAAGATAAATACCCAGCAGGAACCTGGGCTTCACTTGGAGGAAGTGGAATTGTCTAGTTGCCTTGGCTCTAAAACCAGCCACAGAGCTGTCTAAAAGGGCACGCTGTCTGGCCTGGAAAGACAGAGAAAGGGATCTCAGATTGTGGTCACACTAGCCTTGAATGGTGCCCCCACCTGTTGCAGCCAGGAAATGCAGGTTTCCGTGGAGTGGCATAGATGCTTACTCCACAAGCAGTCTTGTGCTGGTGGAAGTCCGGGTGGGAAATCTGAAGTCACTCATCAGCAGTGACTCATCTGTGGCCTACTCCCAACCTCAGCTAAGACCTAATGCCACTTTATCAAGGTAGGGCATGAGTTTTAGGGAACCTAAGTTAATGCCTGCCTCAGCCCTCTACCCTACCTGTGGTTCTTCACTGGACAAGGGGGTCATACACCAGAGTACTCATAGCCATGAGTACACACACAAGATGGCTTAAGAGGACAAGAGGATCAGAGAAAGAGCTATGGAGTTTCAACAAAAGAGGGAAAAACAGTACTCCCACGTAAGGCCTCCAGGTTTCCTGTAGGATGGAGAGGAGGATGCAAGGGGAGGACATAAGCCAGGTTTTGAAGTGTTCTCCAAAACGTGGTTTGGAAGCGACAGCAGAGATAGAAATCTGGAACTGTGTGTACTGCCTTTATTCCTTTTCCGGAATGTCAGGCTTCAGTTGAGGACCTGGGTTGGACTGCTTGATTGCTAACTTGCTCAGACCCTGAGACAGATGATAGCATGCTGTGGAGGCTGCAGCTCTGAGTTCATCTCGGTTGGTGTACCCTGCACTGTGATCCAGACCAAGTCCCTGTTCTCCTCTGGCTGTGTCCTCAGGTGTACAATGGAGAGCAAGTGACTTTTTAGGACCCCACAACCATGACTCCCACGAATGCCTGATGTCATCCTTCCCGTTGTTTTTGATAAGTACCCTTGTCCTGGCCCCAGACCTCCCATGAAGAGGCAGGACACAGCTCTCCCCAAATCCATCCTTTTCCTGGAGTTCAGCCTCTGGCCAGGAAATGGAAAAGCAGGATTTCCTCTGAGGATGCTCCCCCCCTGACCCAGACGGCTCCGGTTACGGGAGATGGGGGTATAGGGGCATCACCCAGGCCTCCACACTCCCAGGCACCTTTTAGTGGGCCTTTCTTTCACTTGGAAATGTGTGAGATGTGGAGCCAACATGGTGGCCTTCTTTCAGCCAGCATTCCTCCACAATTTCTTTGTTGGGAAAAGTAACTCATTTTTTTCTTATTGTGAAGTATATTAAACATTATTTTAAAAATGAGGGAAATCTTTCCGTATCTACACCTGGGGAAACCTTCTGGGACCTTTCAGGGTGAGACTTGACACCACTTGCTCTCATCTAGAAAGTCCTTCCTCCCTCTGGACCTTCTTGGCTCTGTTCCTGTATTGTTTTCTTGTTGTTGTTTTGTTTGAACAAGGTCTGTCTAAAAAGTAGCACTGGCTGTCCCAGAATTTGCTATGTAGACCTACTGGTCTCAGCTCAGAGATCTACCTGCCTTTGCCTGCCAGGTGCCGGGATTCAAGGTGTGCACTACCATACCTGGCTCATGTCCTTTTTTTTTTTTTTTCTTTGTACCAACATTTCATGCACAGTATGTCACATAGGACTATCCTATCGTCTACAAAATCGGGGAACTAAAACCTCTAAGTTACCTACCTAGTGTTGAGTTTGAGGCACAGGAACAAGAACCCAGTTGTTGCTGACTCCCAATGCAGCCTTTTCGACTGTTGGCTCCCCACCCTAAGTCCCCTCCCCCAAAGCGGTCTGTTCACCTCTCCAATACTTTGTCACAGAGAATGTTTTCCATTCTCTTTCTTATCGATACCAAAAGAGTCTGGGAAAATGTCACTTTCCCAGAATACTCTGAAAACAGCCTCCCTCTGTTTCTTTACCATGCTGACATTTTTCTAGTTTTACTATAAACGCTTACCTGACTGCATCAGCCCCTGAGCTGTGACAAGGCATGGTTGCCTGGTTGGTCACTAAGTTCAACATCTTGGTCAATACCTAGCAGGATCCACACCCCTGTTGAGTACTGAGGGGAAAAGAGTGCTGGTGTAGAGGAAGGGGGGGGCAGTTGCTACTGGGTTAGAGGCTGTGGACGGACATGAGGCTGCTGACTTTGGCTCAGTTTTAGTTGGTACATTTTATCTTCTGTAAAGAAGCCTTAAACATGCCTGCTGTACAGGTTTTAGTGAAATACCTGGGGAAACACTTCGAAAGCAAAGTCTGCAAGTTCCAGGCAGTATTCTGAGATTGACTGTGTAGACAAAAAGATACCTCAGCCTGGGAGACTAGTAAGGGTCCTGCCCTTGTGAGCACACCTGGAGAGCAGGGATAGCGCAGACTCTGCTCATCTCGGGCCCCTGAACAGGCTCAGTGCTAGCTCAACACTAATCATTAGTGGAACCCTTGCCCAAAGCTAGGGGTGCCTCCCTCAGGACTCAACAAATGGTGGTTACTGCTCTTGGCCAACAGGTAAGAAATCCGCTCAGAAGGAAAGTGGAGTGGGCAGCTTAGACAGTGCAGTATCAGACAGTAGGATCTGAATCCAGCTCCAGATCCCTGTCCAGTAGGAAGCTAGCTCTTCCCAGATTTCTCTGGCTTCAGGGACACTTTCTTTCCCCATGGCTTCAAACATCTAGATCTTTGACAGTAATTTACATGGATAAGTGGGAATATCTCATTCTTTACATGGGTAAGCGGGACTATCTCATTCTTGAAGGTAACAATAGGAATTGCCAGGAAGAGTCAAAGAAGTAGGATGTGCTTGGTGCAGAGTCATGATCACACACATGTTCTAAAAGATAGAAGCTATCAGTGTGCCATGTTGGCTTACACCTTTAATCCCAGCACTCAGCAGGTGTGTCTCTGTGAGTTGGAGGCTAGCCTGGTCTACAATGGGAGCTCCAGGACAGTCAGGGATGTTACACAGAGAAGCTGAGAGGGGGAGGGGAATAGACACTATCACAGCGCTTTCCATCATATATTCTGGCCATTATAACTTTTTCTTTAGAATCTAATCTTTGCAGCTTTGCCAGGCGGCGGTGTACTTCTTTAACCTCAGTCCTTGGGAGGCAGAGAACAGAGTAAGTCCTAAGACAGTCAGGATTGCACAGAAAAACCCTGTCTTGAAAAAACAAAACAAGGGCTGGAGAGATGACTCAGAGGTTAAGAGTACTGATTGCTCTTCCAGAGGTCCTGAGTTCAATTCTCAACAATTACATGGCTGTTCACAAATCTCTACTGGGATCTGATGCCCTCTTCTGGCATAAAGGCATACATGCAGATAGAACACTCACACATAAAATAAATAAATTATTTTAAAAAAGAAAACACAGGGGGCTAGAGAAATGGCTCAGTGGTTAAGAGCACTGACTGCTCTTCCAGAGGACCCGGGTACAATTCCCAGCACCCACATGGCAGCTCACAACTGTCTGAAAATCCAGTTCCAGGGGACCTGACACCTTCACACCAATGCACATAAAATAAAAGATAAATAAATCATAAAAATTTGAAAAAAAGAAAACACAAAACAAAAAGAATCTTTGCAGCTTTTACAAGACTTATTTAACATGTTTATCCCTATTTCCAAGGGGCTGAGCACTGGGTGGGGTGAGGATATGTGAAAAGAGCCGTCTACAATCAACAAGCAGGGCTCTTAAGAGGTCAAGGGAGGGACATTTGAAGAGGGACAATGGACCAATTGGCCAGAACTCAGACTGGATAATCTAAATTCCACCATCTTCTTATTCCAATTGAAATTGCATCCATGATCTTATAGACAGTATGCCATGGAACTAGGAGACAGAAATTCTGAGAAATGCCACTTGGTGTGCAAATGTCTACAGTCTTTTAATTTAGTTTCTCCTGTACTAATGTTTCTGCCAAGGACACCCAAGGGAATTAACTTCCCCAGTAAAGGGCTTCTTATAGAACGTTCTAGGGTAGGCTTTATCGACTCCTTCCTAGCAAGCACTAAGTAGAAAAAGACGCTTTGTTGAAGTAATCTGTGGTCTAAACTCAGTTTTGTAAACTGCTTAAATATCAATCAGGTGACGAAATTAAACTCTTCCTAGCTCAGGCTGTTTGTACTGTCCTAACAGACAGCTTCTTGTCTGACATAAAAATGAGAGATTCACAGTAAGAGTTGTTGAGGCTGTTGATTAACTCATTAACATTTTTCTTTTTGATTGTCCTTTTTTTGCTCCCCTTGAGACACGGTCTCTCTTAGTAGCTCCAGCTGTCCTGAACTTGTTCTGTAGATAAAGTTGGCTTAGAACCAATAGAGATTCACCTGCCTTTGCCTCCCTGGGATTAAAGGCATGGGCCAGCATACCTGGCTTAATATTCTGTTTTCAAAGTGCAATACAAATGGCACCCACATTCCCTTTGTGGGTGGAACTTGAAGGCTCAATTTAAAAAGAGCATTGACAATTCTGCCACTTACTGGAAACTGCAAGGAGAACATAAAAGGAAACCCCACTGTCACTTCTGTCTTAATTGTGACTTGAAACTGCAGCAAAGAAGGGCGGGAAAGGGGCGCTAACTGCTCCCTGGCTCTGCTAACCAGCAATAGTTCTCCATTAGTATTTTCTCAGGAAGCCACAGCTGGGTTGAAAAACATTCAGAGAACAAAAGTCTTCCTTTAAGAGCCAAACTTTAACACAAGACAACCTCATCATAACCTCAGCAGAAACCTTCATCTTTTAAGCGAATGAGGATATTTTTCCTTTATATTTAGAAATACCAATTTAAAACAACTGGGGGAAGCAGAAGTAAAGAATTACTGACACACAACACTTGGATAGCTCTCAGGACATTATTCAGAGAAAGGCAGTAAATTTCAAAAGGTAAAATGCTTAAAAAAAGAAATTTTAAAAATACAGTTTTGTTTATGTAACATTTTTTAAATGATAAAAACATTCTGATGATGGAACCATCAAGGGTAGGGACTGAAGGGTTTTAGGTTACTGGAAACCATGTGATCTAATTTCATGGGTAGACACAAAGCATGCAAATCAATGGTACACCTCATGGACTCAAGTATAAAATTCAGTGCAAGAGACTTGGTGTGGGGTCCTGGACTCAAACCCCAGCCTGCTTCTTCCCACCAAATAACAACTAAAGGCAATGAAAAGTTCTGTGGTTCACTCAGTATCATGCCTAATGTCATTTCTCAGTTTTGAAACTTACTACGACCATGTAAGAAACCTTCTTTGTGAGACACTGGGTAAGCTGCATACCTGAGCCAGATGTGGAAGGCAGAAGGAGAAATCTCAAGCCAGCCTAGGCTACATACTGAGACCCTGTCTCAAAAACCCCTATAGTTAAGGATGTAGCTCGGAGGTGGGGCTCAGTAACAGAGCCCATTAGTACATGGGAGGGCCTGGAGTACAGGGGGTACATTTGAACTTGATTTGCTGCAATACCTGATCTTAGGGTTATTTTACTTCTGTTTTAGGCTCAGTGACACAGAAGGAGCCCAGCCTTCCCACTAAGCAGCCATTTCATAACTGGGTCATATAAAGGCTACTGTAATTAGCTGCTAACAAGAAACAGACTCTTACAGTTATTAGAAGCCCCAAAGGTCATGGCCAGTGGTGCATGCTTCTAATCCTACCTAGCACTTGGGAGGCAGAGGCAGGTGGATCTCTAAGTTTGAGGCCAGCCTGGTCTACAGAGCAAGTTCCAGAACATCCAGGGCTACACAGAGAAACCCTGTCTTGAAAAACAAACAAACAACCAAGCAAAAGAGATCCCAAAAGTCTGGCTTTCTTAAGTGCCGTCAATACACACTTAGTCCTCACATCACAAAGGAGGAGCAGAGCTAAAATAACTTCGGTAACTGTCTGAGACGCTTCACATCTAAGAAGGTGCCCACTGAATTCATGCTATTCAGATGCTTCAAAGTCTCAGGAGGCTGCAAGGTTTCAGAAAAAACTGCAACGTCACTTTCATTTTCCTTCTCAGGATGTCGAGTAAACTCTGCTTTTCCAGTTCGGAGGCTCACTGCAGGATCTGGTGTAAGATTCCTTAATGAAAAAGCAGAGTCTTCACTCAGCTGCTCTGTTGCTCTTGGCTGCACAGCCTCATTTGTGATATTTCTCAACACTGGCATAGCTGGGTGCATGTCCTCAGAGCCACAGTCAGAACACTGGGCTATTTCACAGGCATTCTGAGAAGGCGCTTTCTGATGATCAAATTGCACAGGTCTGCATGCAGGGTTTCTATTCAACACATGGTCCAGCTCACTATCTGTGTGGCCAGAAGGCTCTTCATCCTCACTATTGTCATTGCTTTCTAAGAGCCCATATCTCTTCATGTATTTTTTGGTTGCAAATGACATGTTGCTTGGCGAAACTAAGCTAAGGCCAACCTTGCTTTTGTCTGAATTAATATGTAGAAGGCCAAAAGATGGGTCACAGTTATTTTGGTTTGATCGCGCAAGAGACAGTTGTGACAGCTGATTTTCATTCAAGTATTTCAGAGCTATAGCATTTGCCTCCATGCTCAAATCCACACCAGTGGGACTTAAGCCGCTCATGCCAACATTAGCAAATGACATGTAGTTTAATCCAGAGATCACTGCTTCCGGGCTGATGCATGCCAAAACACTGCAAGACACAAAAAGTAAGGCAGCTTTTAACCTTATTTTAAGCAGTAAGAGTTTCATTTTGCAAAAGTAACAAAGGTTTCAGCTTTAAGCTTACTGGGGCTTTTTTACTGACTACTCAGACTTAGTCCTCATGGGCAGACACACATTCAGGGTATTCATTATAACTGGGAGGTAATCCCTATTCACAGACTGAATGCAGATTACTGGCTGACCAGTTCAGTGTTTTACACCAACAGCATGCACGTAGGATGACTATCATGAACGTATTACCAAGCCAGGTGTGGTGATGCAGGTGCAGGTCCGCTATCCCAGACCTCGGGAAGCTGAGGCAGGATAATCAGTTCAAGACCAAGTTGGGCTACACAAGAACCTGTCAAAAAGTATAACAAAACAGAAAGCAACAACAGAAAGAAAGAAACAAAGAAAAGAAAGAGAATGAGAAAATACATTATTACATTATCTAATAGTTACCCACTAATGGGGTATTAATCATGCCTGTAATCAGGAAGAGGCTGAGGCAAGAGAACAATGAACCTGGGCTGCATAATGAGTTGCTCAAATAAACATAGATGTGCATAGAAAGCATGGGAAACTTGTGAATTCCAAAGGGTATATGTAGTTTTTTCTCATGCTTTTTTCTTAAAGATTTATTTTAATTTTATGTGGATGAATGTTTTGCCTGTGAGTATATACGTGCTTCACATTGTGCCTGGTACCCTAGGCCAGAAGAGAGCACCGGATCTCCTGGAACTGGAGAAAATACCACATGGTCACAGATGTTCAGAAATAAAACTCAGGATTTTTGAGATGGCTCCACTGGTGAAGGTTCCACTGGTGAAGGCACTCACTGCCGGACCTAATGAGCACACGGTGGACGAAGAGAACTGACTCCAAGCTGCTCCCTGGTCACGTATACACCAGCACACACACACTCACACACACGGGGGGGGGGGAATAGAGAATGAGCAAATAAATAAATAAACAAGTGAATAAATGTATTTTTTAAAAAATGAAAACCTTCAAAAATGTTAGCTTCATTCTCCTGTAATACTGGCAAGGATTAAAATAAATATAAATATTTGGCAAGCAATGGTAAAACATCTATTATTATAACTTTAATTTGAACAAGTACTTGCAGAATGACATTTATTTAATACTGATTTAAATTGTACAGAAAAGATTTGACCTAAAAGTCCAGTGATAAAGGATGAGGGTTCACTATCTTATAGTGCATGTGCAAAACAGAATATTATACAGCTATCAAAAACACGAGAAAGGGGCTGGAAGATGGTTCAGTGGACAAGAGCATTTGCTGCTCTTCCAGGGACCCAGTTCAGTTCCCAGCCCTCACCCAAATAACTGTTCTAGAAGAATACAAAATAAATGCTTAAAGTAACCATGAACGAGACAGACTGAAGAGTTTGAGGAGACAGGAGTTTTTGTATTTTATCTTATATTGCCCCATACTGCTTTAAAAACAACAACAACAACAAAAAAAACGACTTGTTTTTTAAACTAGGAAATTTTGTTAGTTTTCTCATAACAAAAGCAATTATCAGAAAATTTACTAGCTTACTTATTAACTTCCAGATTTTATCCTTGTCGTGGAATATTACTTTAATTAGGAAAAGATGTGTTACATTTGTTTATGCTCCATTTGTTTAACTAGGTGAAGGTTTAACTAGGTGAACTATTTTGCCTTGCCTGGCTGAGGCACATGACTGTAATAAAAAGCTGAACAGGTGGGACTGGTGGACAGAGGGAATAAGTAGGAGAGAAGGAGGGAGAAAGAAAGGGAGACCCCCAGGGTCAGTCAACCAGGCAACTCCAGTCAGACGCAGAGTAGGACTTACAGAATGAAAGGTCAAAAGCCCCACAGCAAAATGCTGATGAAGAGAAACAGGTTAATTTAATTTAAGTTTTAAGAGCGAACGGGACAAGGATAAGGCCAAGCATTCATAACTAATACATCTCTGTGCCATGATTTGGGGGCTGGTTGGTGGCCCAAGAGAAAACCCACTGTATATCCTCTTTTTAACAGGTGTATATATGCTGAGGTTGTCTCTGGTAAAGCATAATTTAGACAGAAGTGTCTAATAGTTGGCTGCACACTACCAAAAGGAATGCACATGCTTTCTACCAGCAGTGTGTGCGGCTGAACACCGGGAACTGGCGGATCTCCACTACCTCCAGGGAGACTTTCAGATTGCCAATAAAACTCATTTCTCTTTTCCAGCATTCTGATGACAACTTTAGGAAAGATAGCACTAAAAGAATAAATCAACAGAGCAACCATCCTCAAGTGACTTTTCTATGTCACCTCATCCCACCAGAAGACTGGAAAATATAGAGATGATATTTGCATTCCAGTATAGCGGGCTCTCAACAAATACAAACCAGTGGACTGAGGGGCATGCACACACCCTCCACAACTGCAGAAACACACTGCCATGCATTCATCCTTTAAAAGTCAAGTTACCTGGCATGGTCCACTTTCTGGGCATTTTTCTTCACTTTAGTGGGGGAATCAATTGTCACTCCCAAGCTCCTTAGCTGTTTAATAGTTGCACTGAGCACACAGTCTTTGTCTACCAGCCCTGAATTGTGCTTTTTTTTCCTTACGTGGTGAGTATTTGGGGTCTTGGTGCATTCATGGTTGATAACTACTGCTTTGGTAGGTGGTTGGTCAATTTCTTGGGAGGATTTATTTAGTAGGTGGTTCACTTTACCCTGTGGAAAGAAAAAGAATAAAAATTAAAAAGATAAAAATTTAAAAATCACTAACAATCTTAAGGTCTTTGTAAAAATAATTTACTCATTAATTTATATATATGCCTGTGTGCGTGTGGGTGCCTTCAAAGGTGGACTGTAAGTGGGTGTGAGCCACCTGACCTGGTGCTGGGAACCAACCTCCAGTCTGCTTAGAGAGCAAGCTTTCTGAACTGCCGAGTCCCCTTTCTAGCCCTCAACCTTAAGATTTTAGGATAATGCCACAAAGAAGGCTAAATAATATCTTGTCAAACTCTATAAAGTGTCTGGTATACTTGCAATTATACAAGTTTCTTTGTCTTTTCTTTCTTCCTTCCTTTCTTTTGAGACAAAATTTCAAGGCTGACCCTGAGCTCATAGAGATCTACCCCCTTTCTGCCCACTGAGTGCTGGGATTAGAGGAATGAGCCACCACAGCAGCTGGCTTATTGTTTACTTTTAAATGGGAGCCCATCCTAATGATTTAATCAGATCTTACAGGAAAGAGGAGATCCACTTAAAAGCCAACCGTGAAGAGGGGAGTGAGGGATGAACATGAACCTATTTGAAGTTCTTTATTTATTTATTTTGATTTTTTGAGACAACTATATAACTCTGGCTGTCCTGGAACTCACTATATAAGCCAGGCTAGCCAAAAACTCACAGAGATCCACCTGACTCTTGCCTTCCAAGTGCTGGGATTAAAGGAGTGCACCACCACACTTGGTTTGTATAAAATTCTGAGAGAATGAAATAAAAAAAAATTCTCATTAACAAATAACAAGTGTAGGAGCTGACACCTATAATCTCAGTAACAAATAACACGTCTAGGAGCTGACACCTATAATCTCAGTAACAAATAACAAGTGTAGGAGCTGACCCCTATAATCTCAGTAACAAGTAACACGTCTAGGAGCTGACACCTATAATCTCAGTCCTTGGGAGGACGAGACAGGAGTCACAGTCCAAGGCCAGCTTGCAACACATAGTAAAACCCTGTCCTCTGGCCTCAAACTTTACAATAAAACAAAAAAGCAAAATGAAAAATTACTAATATACTTAAATCACGCACTTGCAAGCTGGCAATGTGCTTCTTCAGGTTACAGAACAGACTTTCTGTTGTGCTTGCAGCTCGGCTCTTCTTCACATTCTGTAAACACCGGTGACGTAAGTACCCTGGATTCATGACATTTGAGCTGGCAGACAAGCTAGCACTAGTCTATGCACAACTTCACTCTTATCTGTTACCTAATCACCAGCTACAAATAGGGAAATAAAACATTCCAAGTCTTCCAGCTGGATGGATGTGAACCTTCAGAACCCACTCACAGCCGGGTGGTGGCAGTGCGCGCCTTTAATCCCAGCACTTGGGACATAGAGACAGGTGGATCTCTGTGAGTTTGAGGCCAGTCTTAGTCTACAAAGTGAGTTTCAGGACAGCCGGAGCTGTTACACACAGAGAAACCCTGTCTCGAAAAACAAAACAAAAAACAAAAAAAAAGAACTCACTCACCTTCTAAGTTAGCTAAAAAGATCTATTTATTCTGTTTTGCTTTACTATACTTCTCAACCCATCCCGCTTGTCACTGGTGTCCCTGTTAGGATTTCCCCTCTGTTCTCAAAGGCACAGACTACACTGCTAGAATACCTACTTAGCTTAGTCTCCTTTCTTAAACTAAGCAAACGTTTATTAATTGTCTGCTTACCTGAACTGAGATTAGTTAATAGTATCATTAACTATTTTCAAATTCCTCACAAACTTAATTTGCTTGTCTTTTATCCCCTAGTTCCAACTATAGAAGGAATTTAGCAAATAGTAACACTTATATTTTTAAAATAAATATTGCTTTTTTTTTCTGGCTAAGCATCTAATGAATACAAAGCTTACAATTAGTTATCAAAATTTATGAAAAGCTGAAAAATTACATATTGTTAAATATGTCTAAAGTGATTCTATTTCAAGGCTTCAATCAATTTAAAGCTAGGGAAAGCTTAACGAGTATTCCTATATTAAATAACTACCTCACAAAAGATGAACTGGTCTACACTTACCAACAAGTCCTGGTAAATTTTCTGGTTATCTGCTGGAAAGTCAGGCTCAACTTTTGGTCCTTCTGGTGATTCAGCGCTGTTACTGGCTCCCTCTGTTGGCTCAGTCTGTAAGCACATGCTCACACTCTCAGCCAGCAAGGCATTTGGGAAGAACACAGGCACATCAGGTTCTTTTCTCTGCTCTGAAGTATTGCTGGAAAGGGCATGCAGGGAAGAAAGTAGTAAGACCTAAGCAGCACTTGGTTGTATATTGAACTTTTTTGTTTATTCGTTTGTTTGTTTTTTGAGACAGGGTTTCTCTGTGTAGCCCTGGCTGTCTTGGAACTTGCACTGTATACCAGTCTGGCCTCAAACTCAGAGATCTGCCTGCCTCTGCCTCCTGAGCGCTGGGATTACAGGTGTGCGCCACCACTCCCACTGCCCAACTATATATTCAATTCTTAGCAAGGCAAATAAATATCGTCTTGACAGGCTGCTCATAAACCAGACCACAATACTGTTTTATTAAGTTACCTGTTACCAATTTATTAAGTTATATGTTGTCCCAATTAAGATGACTTTCATTGAAGGCTAGAAACAAGGTGATATCGTCTACATTTGATGCAGCAAAACTTTTTAGGATATCTAAACATTTTAAATATATAATTTGCTCACTTTGAACTTTAAAATAGAATTGATCCTTGCCAACTCAAGGTTCACACGCCACAACTATTAATCACATTATTTAGTTGATAGCATTTCTTCTTTATGCTTTTATTTTTTGACTTTATTTAGAGCATTTATCACCTTCAAATTTAAAAAAAATAAAATGACTGGAAGAAGCATTATAAGCTCATTTCTTGTTAGCAAACTAGCCTGTGGGTCATGCGGAAAATAGAGAAAAGCAGCTAGGTATGGTGGCACAGGACTGGAATCTTTTAATTATTTATGTGTTTGTGTGCCTGTGTGAGTTTATATGCACCATGTACATGCAGGGGTTCAATGAGGCCAGAGGAGGTAAAGCCCCAAGGAACTGGAATTCTAGATATTGTTAGATGTCTGAGCTAGGAAAAAAAAAACAGGGTCTTTGTAAGTTCAGTTAGTGCCCTTAACCCCTGAGCCACCAAAGAGTTGTTTTTACATTATGTGTGTATGTGTGTGTTGGTATGTGCATGTGTGTGCGGGCACCTGTGGAGGTCAGAGCCACCATTGGATCCTCCTGTGGCTGGAGTTACAGACCCTTGTGAACCACCTGACTTGCGTGCTAAGAACCAAATTCGGATCCTTGAGAAAGCAGTAAGAATTCCTAAATTCTCAGACATCTCTCCAACCCCCATGGGCATAGTCTTGTCCCATAGGAGACAGAAACAAGAGAATCTTGAGTTCCAGGTGGCTAACAACCATCCCAAGATAAAATCAGAGTTGCTTCTGGCAGTGTTTGCCCATTCTCTGTCATGTGACTTCACTTAGGTCTTTGTTCTGGACACATCACACACACTTTACATTGTGCACACTCATCACACCTTGATACTTCAACGGAAGCTGTTGAAATGCTGTGGCTCAGATCCAAGATTACTGTACGCTATAAACTACAGTGTTTATATTGTATATACAAGGTTTTCTATTCCTATAGAAACATAATGGTTTAAACAAAGACTTTTCTTATTATCCTTCTTCAACGTGTAAGTATTAAATGAGTATAATTTTGGATTGTATTGTGGTGGAAGAGTTGACTTTGAAATGACCCTAAATATATTTGTCATTTTATATTATATGTTTATGTGCAGTAGTGTTCTCAGCACTGACCATTAAAAATCAAAACACTCAACTCTTAAACATGTTGAAGATATGTTGGGCATGGTAGTTTATACCTTTAATCCCAGTGGATCTCTGAGCTCAAGGTCAATATGGTCTATAAATTAAATTCCAGGATAGTCAGGACTACACAGAGAAACCTGTCTCAAAAAAAAAAAAAATTGAAGGTTCTGTCTTCTATACTATCAACTATTCTCTATTCTGCCAAGATTTAATTCTTTACATAAAACAACCACACCCATCTCATTACTATAATATTTTGTTTCTATATCACTAAATGTTTTGTACACCCATATAATATACATATATCCAGAGTCATGCTAAAATTTCTCAGGGGAAAGGGATCATTTGCAGGTTTAAAAAGGCCTTGCTAGCACAGTATCAGCTATACATAGTGGGGTGTCTGTGACTGTGAGTCTTCCTCATCTACTTCTGTTCCCCCATGCTGTGCCCCAAATATATGACTGCATACTAAGTAGCTTCTTCACCTAATAACTGTACCCTCTAATTCAGCCTTTAAGGTTTGTCTGTCTTTCCAAAATACAGTGCCATCAAGATGGGCGATGGTGGTGCACACAAGGTCAGTCTGGCCTACAGAGAGTTCCAGGATAGCCAGGGCTGCCCAGAGAAACCCTGCCTCAAGAAAACCAAACCAAACAAACACCAAAACCAAAACCCAAAAACTATTGTCATCCAAAAGCCAGGCGTGGTGGCTCAAGGGTGGTCTGGCTTACACTGTTCTTTCTAGGGCATCCAAGGCCACACTGTTTCTATTCTAAGGGAGAAGCCATGTCAGCTATCAAATTTGTCTTATTCCAGTGTTAGCTAATCTTGGCCATCAAGATTAAACACTGTGATGATTAATAGTCTTGGCTGCCAATTGGCCTGAGGTGCCCCCTAGGAGGTTCCTAATGCATATTTCTAGGTGCTCTGAATGCGGACAGCACCAGGGGGTCAGGGTGAAGAAAATCAGGACAAAGCCTATTTATGGGCTCAGGTTCTGTGTCCTGCGGAGTCCCACTTGCCATGAGGTGAGCAGCTGAGCACTGCCATGTGTGTCAGAATCACCAAAGGCCCACAGCAATGGAGCCAGCTGCAAAGACTGAAACCTCTGAAACACTGAGCTACATCACTTCTCCATTAACAGGTTCTCAGTATTTACCTTCCACTAAACGCTGGCTGCAGAGCTGCAGACACTGTTCTGACCATTTTATATATATCAACATTTAATTCTCACAATAACCTCAGAAGTATATGCCTTTACTATTCCCATCTTACAGATGAGAAACAATCAACTAGAGACTGTGAAAGCAGTCTATGGCCATATTGCCATGATTTAAATTAGAAGCTCAAACCAGAGTGTACTCATAATCAATGGGCTACACTGTGTGCTCAAGAATTTAAAAAGATTTAGCTGGGTGTCTAAACTAGTAAATAAAAACAAAAGCTGGAAAAAATGACATGAAAAACTTTAAACCTCAAAAAATGTAAGATGAAAACAAAAAATGTAATGGATGATTCCAATGTCAGTACATCCAAAAGCATCCAAAGCATGGCTTCATAAAATTGCTTTAAATAGATGCCTTAAACCATCACTTTCCATTGGGAAAGAGTAATCAATAATCAATTAAGCTGCACAGCCAACAAACTTATCTTCAGAGACTGCTCCAACACCACAAAGACTGATCTAGCAGGGAGCTAAGTGCCAATACTCAGCAGCTAAGTGCCAATACTCAGAGCTAAGTGCTAATACTCAGCCACGAAAGCAACAGCATGAACCAGCGGTCAGTCAGGGTGCAGAGAAATACAAGTCCACCATGCATAGAGCTGAAAATAATTTCTTTTTAGGATAGGGTCTTTCTATTTAGTTTGTGATGGCCTATGACTGTCTTTCCTCCTATTCTAAGTGCCACCACATCTGGCCTAGAGATATTGATTCTAAATCAATATATTATATGCGGAAAAAAGGAGACTAGATCTACATCTTGTTAGGTGTTACAATCAATAAAGCTGATTAATTGTTCTGAAAAAGCAATTAGCTTCAGTCTATCCGTTAAATTAGTTCCTTTTCTGAAGTTAGAAACTATCAAAGGATTGGAGATTTTCAGATCTGAAAACCTTAAATCTAGAAAGCTTTCTTTCTTTCTTTTTTTCTTTCTTTCTTTCTTTCCTATATATATACACAACATTCTGCCTCCATGTATGCCTGCACGCCAGAGGAGGGCGCCAGATCTCATTACAGATGGTTGTGAGCCACCATGTGGTTGCTGGGAATTGAACTCAGGACCTCTGGAAGAGCAGACAGTGCTCTTAACCACTGAACCATCTCTCCAGTCCCCTAGAAAGTATTCTTTAGTTTACAGAATTAAGTAAAAGAAGGGGCTAGAGAGATAGGTCAGTGGTTAAGAGCACTGGCTGCTCTTCCCTGGAAGACCTGGGTTTGGTTCCCAGCACCCACATGACAGCTCACAATCATCTGTAACTTAAATTCCAGAGAACCTGCTGATAATGCCAATAATGTTCTTGTACACTGTAAAGATTTGTCACTCATATTGGTTTAATAAAACAGTTTGGCCTGTAGCCAGACGGGAAGTATAGGTGGGGCAACCAGACTAGGAGAATTCTGGGAAGAGGAAAGGGAGAGAGGCAGTCACTGGTGTTATTCCTTTTGATCTCTGGTCCCTTTAAGGGACAAGCCACGCCCACTCCCAGCGACTCCTGACCTCTTGTCACCATCTTGGTCTCTTTCTTTTCTCTCTCTTGGCGTGTGCACACGTGTTTCCCCATCTCTCTCTCTTTTTTCTCTATCTCTGTCTTCCTGTCTCTCTCCTTTAAGTAATAAATGTTCAGCTTTATGTCTATTTACTATGTCTTGTAAGCCTTTTATCTGCCCACTCGCCTGCTCTCCAGGCCGCATGGCAGAACCAGCCTGCCAGCCTGCCTGGGACATGCTCCTGTCTGCTCTGTGAGCTCGCTGCCTGTTCACATGGCCCCAGGGACCCACAGCTGTCTCTGCCGGACTAGCGGACTAGCGGCTGCTCTGGGTGCCTGCTGGGGGCACGCCATTCATTTTTTAAAGTATAAAAACTGGCCAGATGCAGAGGAAGAGAGAGGAGAATGCCTCACGAGAAAAGGTACCAAGCCACGTGGCTAAACACAGATAAGAATTATGGGTTAATTTACGTTGCAAGAGCTAGTTAGTAATAAGTCCGAGCAATAGGGAAACAGTTTATAATTAATATAAGCCTCTGTGTGTTTATTCAGGACTGAATGGCTGTGGGACCAGGTGGGACAGAAACGTCCATCTACAAGGACTTGATGCCCTCTTCTAACCTCTGCAAACACATGATGCACATACATACATGCAGGTAAAAACATTCACTCATAAAAATTAATTAATTAAAAAAGAGAATTAATTCAAGACAGATAAAAGGTAAATCACGGTTCATTCTTTGAGTTTTTAACATTTTTTGAAATAAAATGTATACAGACTTGGGGCTTTTCTGTCAGGAAACATTTATTTAGAAGCTAACATGAGCTGGATATGGTAGTGTATACCTATAATCCCTGCCCTCAGGAGGCTGAAACAGGAGTATCATGAGTTCAAAGCCAACTTGTGCTACATATCAAGTTCTAGGTCAGCTGGACTGACTGAATGAATAAATGGCTAATGTGGGAAGATACTATGTCAAAGACAGAGAAATAAATATGACCCAGGAATTCAATTTTGCTGGGGAGATGTATGCAAAAGGTTTTTAAATAAACTGCTACTCATATGAACCTTTAATTGAATCTGTGATTTAAAACAGTTTTATAAAATAAAAACACAATTCTCTTAGCTTTTTAGACGTACATATTCATGGATTTAACTATTACATAATCAATAGTTTAGAATACTAATTAGTATCACAAGGCTTTTAACTGAAAAAAATAATCTGCTGCTTGTCCTATGCTATTTCAAAGAATACTTGCTAAATTTTGTCAAGTTTACTGAGTATCTAAATTACTCTAATTTAGTAGAAAATTTCACAATTGAACAACTTCAAATATAACTGAAAACTGTTTAACAAAACACTATATACAGTGTTTTGAAATTTACCATTTTAGCCCTTGGTGTTGGTGCATGCCTTTAATTCCAGCACTTGGGTGGCAGAGGCAGGTGGATCTCAGTGAGTTCAAGGCCAGCCTGGTCTACAGAGTGAGTTCCAGGACAGCCAGGACTGTTACACAGAGAAACCCTGTCTTGAAAAACAAAACAAAACAACAACAAAAATTACCATCTTGTCAATTTTTTTTTGTTTCTGTATTTAGCCAGTTCATCTATTATTTTGAAGCAAACATATAAAATGACATTTTATATTTAAGTATTTAGTTGTCGCTTTCAAATATAATTGCACTGCCACTTGGAATCCTGTATTATCAGAATCTCTGAGGTAATGTCTAAGTACAGAGAATGCTGAAGCTTTTTTTGGATGTTGTGATTCATTCAGATTAATATGTCCAGCAGCTGACTTATGGGTATAGTTGAAGAAAGTTGAGAATTCTCCATTATACTGACACTTATTACATAGACATTAATGAAAATATAGTAAATATATAAATCTCTCAAAGAGGAAGAAAATGTACACATTAGTGACTAAAATAAATAATAGTGCATACTGTATTTCAGAATTATAGAGCACATTTTAAATGTTTTCACCACAAAAAGTATATGAGGTCATAATTTTGATTGCCAGATTTATTTATTCTATACTATGTATATAAATGTAAAAATCACATTCTAAGCTAGGCAAAGGGGAATGAACCTTTAATCCCAGGAGGCACTCAGGAAGCAGATGTAGGCAGATCTCTGTGAGTTCAAGGCCAGTCTATACATAGTGAGGTCCAGGACAGCCAGGGTTACATAGGGACCCAGTCTCAAACAAACAACAACCAACCACCCCACACAAAAAACAACAACACATACACAACCCCCAAATATAAAATATATTCAATCCTAAGCACTGCAAAAAAAGAAAGTGCCATATATATATGTGTGTGTGTGAGTGTATATACACACACACACACACACACACACACACACACACACGTAGGTTGAAACAGAAAATAAAAGGCTCTTACTTAGATTCAGGAAGCAGATGATTAAATTCTTCCACAGCAACGGTGCTTTCTTCAAAACTGGGAATGTCAACTGCTTTTAATGAAGATGCGCTACCAGGAGGACTTGCCACTTCATTATTAATATCAACAGAAAAGTTCATGTCCTCACTGGAAATCTTGGTGTCATCTTGCTTTAGCTGTGAGTCAGGCTCCTGATCATCACCTTCTGCATTCCAAAACAAGCTAGCACCTGGAGGTTAAATGAGTTCAGACACTAGAACAAAGGTTCAACTAGAAAAAAGAATAAATGTAAAAGCTTGCAAAGACTATCTAAGTTATCTTAACAAAATTACACTGTCTCAAACAACCTTAAAAAGAAATGCCACAAAGAGAAAGAGGTAAAAGGCAGGAAGAGAAAAAAACCAGTGGCAAAGGGAAAGGGAATATCCTGTGTCCTGCTTGCTCGAGAGGAGTCTTCCTTCTCAAATTAAGGTACAGAGGTACGCTGTAATTCAACACTCAAGAAACTGAGGCAGGAAGATCTTGGATGGAGGGCAGCCTGGGCTATGTAGCAAGTTCAAGGCCAATGTGGGTTACAATAGTGGAAGTCTGTCTCAAAATAAAATGGAAATACTTCAGGAGAAAACAATATACATGCAAAAGAAAAATCAAAGATCTCTAAATTTATAGGTTTTCTGGGTTTGATCCTTAAGTAGAGTGTTCTAAGAAATTGTATTAGAGGTGTACAAGGCACAGACACTGGCAGGTATTTTAAAATCAAGTGCTTTGGGGATAAGGAGACAGAGCAGTGTGTGAACTGCTTGCACAAGGACCTGAATTTGGATCCTGAGTACCCATGTAAACGCCACCTGCTGGCTAGCAGCCTACCTGAAAGGGCAAGTTTCAGGTCTAAGAAAGGCTCTGTCTCAAAAAATAAAGCAGAGAAGCAGATGAGAAGGCAGACTGATGTCAACTTCTGGCATCTATTCATGCCTACAAGGTTCAGCAACCTGTACACACATGTACACACATGCATATAAAACACATACATGCTTAAACCAAAACAAACACCCAGTGCTTCTCTAACATAAGCCATTTGTACATGCTTTCTGAGCCAACCTACATACTATTCATTTATACTTTGTTACATAAACTCATTTTATTTTTGCCAGCTTCACAATTTCTGTGAAGTCACAGGTTTGATATGCTAGTCATACCTTTTCTATTACACATAAGAAAAACTAACTGGGGCTGGAAAACAGGCTCACTGGTTAAGGGCACCTGTTCTTGCAGAAGACATGGGATTGGTTCCCAGCACTCATCTGGTGACTCACAACCATCCTTAACTCTAGTTCCACAGGATCTAACGACTTCTTCTGACCCCTGCCAGCATCAGACATATAGCTGGTGAACATACATACATATATGCAGGTAAAAAAGTCATACACCTAAATCTTAAAAAAATAGATTTACAAAAATAAGATGCTCATTTGTACACTACGTCAAATAATCTCTTGTACCATGATACATGTAACTTTTAATGCAATGGTTTCAAGAAATAAAGAAAAAATGTAAGATGAAATGGTTTCTTTCTTCCTTTCCTTTTATTTTATTTTTGATACAAAGTACAGAGTTCAACCTGGCCACAAACTCAAGACTCCCCAGAGCACTAAGACTATAGGCGTGCACCACCATGAAAACATTTTCTATTCTGAGAGACTTTATGAGATAAATCATTAACATCAAGGTTTAACTTTGTATTTGTATATTTTTTTTTGTATTTGTATATTTTTTTAAGAGAAAAAAAGCATTTAAAAAAGGTGCACTAGATCCTGCCTATTCTATATACCTTTAGAGAAAGTTAAGTATACAAAAAATAAATATGTTTCTAAAAGTCTCTTAGTTCAAATGACTATTAATAATTTGTTTTGGAATTGAACAGTGGTTGTGCATGCCTTTAATCCCAGCACTCAGGAGGTAGAGGCAGGTGAATATCTGTGAGTTTGAGGCCAGCCTGGTCTACAGAGCGTTCCAAGACAGCCAGGGATACACAAAGAAATTCTGTCTTGAAAAAACTAAAACCAAACCAAACCAAACAAACAAACAAAACTACAATACAGTAAATATAGAAGTTTTTTTTAAATATTTATTTATTTTATTATGTATACAATATTGTCTGTGTGTATGCCTACAGGCCAGAAGAGGGCACCAGACTCCATTACAGATGGTTGTGAGCCACCATGTGGTTGCTGGGAATTGAACTCAGGACCTTTGGAAGAGCAGGCAATGCTCTTAACCTCTGAGCCATCTCTCCAGCCCCAATATAGAAGTTTATAATACAGAAAAACCCCCTTGGTATGTGTGAGTATGCACATGTGTGTATGCAGGTGTGAACACATATGTACAAATACATATGGATAGCAGAGGTCCCTGTCAGGTGTCCTTCTCCACCACTCTCCACTCTGTATTTTGAGAACTGAACCAACAGCTCACGGGCTGGGCAAGACTCGCCAGCCAGAGAGCCCCAGGGATCCTCCTGTCTCAGTCTTTCCAGGACTAGGATTACAGATGTACATTACTGCACCTGGCTTTTTATGGTTGTACGGCAGACACTGTACTAAGCATCTCCTCATCCCCTCCTCCATGGCTTTCTTTCAAAAGACAAATGTGAGAAGCATTAAAAACTAAAGTTACCTGTGCTCACGGCAATGCTTACACTTTTTCTCATGTGCAAGCCAGGAGAAGACTGTGCTTCCATGGAAACCAGCTCCACTTGTCTTGCCGCTTTCACAGTGTCTTCCACAGTGGTGGTCTTAGGGGAGCAGGAATTTGGAGACTGGGCTTCTAATAAGCGCTGAATCTGTATCAATTAAAAACATGCATTAAACAGACAACAAAGCAATCAACAAAACTGGTGGTAGAGTTTAGTAACAAATTTCAACTACTCTAGTTATTAGAGATGATTTTTAACTTAGGTGTTCTAACAATACAATGAAATCATACCACAAGACTCATTCAATGCAGAAAGCCATTATCCTTAGTTACTAGACCCACTTTCATTAATATAAATTTAAAAGTGAAATATACAGGTGGTTGGATTAGTATTCATAAATTGACACATACAGAAAGTCTGAATGGCTTCAAATAATACTTTTTATTCAAATACTTCAAATCAATGCATTTTATTCCTAATTCACCATACATCAAGTGAGAACAGGAGAATTCTGGGAAGAGGAAAGAGTCAGTCCACAGTCATCACAGGACAAGCAAGATGAGAATGCTTCACTGATGAAAAAGGTATCAAGCCATGTGACTAACACAGACAAGAATTATGGACTAATATAAGTTATTCGAGTTAATAAAAAGCCTGAGCTAATAGGCCAATCAGTTTATATTTAGTGTAGGCCTCTATGCGCTTATTTGGGACTAAACAGATGTGGGACCTGGTGGGACAGAAAACTCAGTCAACAGTATACTATTAAAATTCATTTTACAGGTGAAAAACTTAAACATTACAGTTACCTATTGAGATTGTATGACAAGGGGCTGGAGAGATAGCTCAGTGGTTAAGAACACTGTCTGCTTTTCCAGAGGACCCAGGTTCAATTCATAGCACTCACATAGCAGCTTACAACTGTCTGTAATTGCAGCTCTAGGGGATTTGACACCCTTACACAGACTTTGGTATAATACCATTATATTTGGTATAATTTGGTATATACCAATTATTTGGTATAATAAATAATATGTATTTATTAATACATAAAATAATATGTTTATTTTATGAACATAAAATAAAAATAAATATATCATAAAAAAAGATTCTTGATAAGTAGCAAAACTGACCTCCGAAAACACCAAGTCTTCCTTCCTCCTTCTCAGTGAGGTTATTTATGAACCTTAGAATTTACCAATTCTGAAGTTTATAGTATATTCATAAAATATGAAACAATAATTGCTATTAATTCCAGAACATTTTCAAACCCTAAAAGTCTCTATGTCATTCAGTCATTTCTTACCACCTCTCTCTCCTGCCCTTTGCACGCACTAACACACCTAGCTCACTGCCTTTGCTGATTCTGGGCATTTCATACAGACAGAACTAAGACTCGAGTCTGGCTCCTTTTTCTTTACACAAAGCTTTTAAGATTAACTACAGTATTTATCATCGCTTCTGATTGCTGACTATTCCACTGTATGGATATGATCACTGAGTTTATCCATCTATCAAGCTGATGGATAACCAGGCTGTTTATAATTTGGCCTCTTGTGAATGATAATATTGCTATGGACATTTATGCACAGAGTTATTTTGTTTTATTTTGATTTTGTCTTCTTGTTTTAAGACAGTGTCTTGCTAAGTAGTACCAGCTGAACTAAGCCTCGCTCTACCGCTCAGGCTGGCTCCCAGCTTGATTCCCCTCTCCCTGCATCTCCTGAACGTGAGTACAGGGCTTTTCACTTTTCTTGAATATATACTGGAGTGAGGAACATTTCCTTTTATTTGTTTTGTTGTTGATTCTTTTTGCTTTTTCCCTAAATATTTTGATTTTCTATTTCCCTATAAATGGGACCTTCTCCAGGACCCATGTGGTAAAAGGAGAGAACGACTCCTGTAAACTCTTGACTTTCACATGTATACCGTGGTCAACAGGAACACACACAAGCACCTGTGTGCACACACACACAGTAAAATTTTTTAAAGTTTACTTCTAGGAATCTATGGCACATTGCTATTAGTATATATGCAGCTAAAAATGTGAATAAAAGTTGCAAGTAAGTGGGCTGAAAAGATGGCTCAGCTGTTAAAATGTATAACTGAAAGAAGAAAAAAAATGTAAAAAATACATAAAATTAAATACAATGAAGAAAAAACAACCTATGAATATCAGGATGTCCACTGGTGCACTGACTACAACAGAACAGAGTTTGAAGTGTTGACAGAACAGAACAAAACAATTAGAAAGCCCACGTATACTCTGAGAAAATGACCCAATACAATAAAGCTCTCTATGGACTCACAATGGAAGCAGCTTAGCTGGTAAAGTGCAAACATGAGGACCTGAGCTTGATCCCGAGCACCCAAGTAAGAGTCCCGTGTGATGCGCACCTGTAATGGGAACACTGGGGAAGTGGAGACAGGCAGGTCCCTCGGACTCACTCACCAGCCTAAGCCCTAGGTCCACTGAGAGACTGTCTCAAAATTATTTTAAACACACAAAAAACCACTGGGTTGTACACTTTAAACAGCTAAATTGTATTATATGCATTGATAACATCAAAACATATTTACTCGTCACCTCATTATCCTCCTGAGATACCTCAAATCCTTCCTAGAGGAAGCTACTATCCACAGTTCCATGTTTCTTCTGTGTGTTTCCTGTTCCTTCAATGAACATTTAGACATTTGAGTAAGGCTTTAATCCACTCATATATGTATTACTCTGAAATTGCTATCATCTACAAAATATTTCTTGTTCTTCTTGGTCAATAAGAGCAACAGTACTAATTAATAATAATGGTAAACACAAGGTGTGCAGCTCCTGAGGAAAAACATGTAAGGCTGACCCTAGGCCCCCATTGTGCATGCACACACATGTGCACCCATATCTAGAGTTCCTTAAAAAAAAATTTTTTTGAGGAAAATAATGTGTATTTTCAGAAAAAAATTCTGTTTTGTGTAATGATAATCTAGATGAGAGCTCACAGTCTATAAGTATACATTATAAGTAGTTAATGTTTCTAAGTAGCTTAGTGAATCTCTTTAGGTTGATTAACCTTGTTTAAAACAAGACAAAATAAACGATAATTATTTTCAAAGTAAAAATATTATTTAACTATATTAACATTTTTGGTTTAGTATCTAGTGATTTAGTAAAATAAAAATTTATGTAAATCTCCAAGAATTTACCTCTATTTAAAAAACAGAAAAGCTGGGCCGGGTGGTGGTGGTGTGGGACACACCTTTAATCCCAGCACTTGGGAGGCACAGGCAGGAGAATCTCTGAGTTCGAGGCCAGCCTGGTCTACAAGAGCTAGTTCCAGGACAGGTTTCAAAGTTATAGAGAAAACCTGTCTCAAAAATGAAACAAATAAAACAAAACAAAACAACAACAACAACAACAACAAAAAAAAAACTGAAAAGCTGGGGCTGGAGAGATGGCCCCAGCACCTGTATCAGGTGGCACACAGCCACCTATCACTCTAGTTCCAGGGGATGCAATGTTCTCTGCCTCCTTTGGCACAGGCGTGCATATGGTACACATAAGTTCATGCAGGTATATACACACATACACCTAAAAAGTCATTTAAGCCGGGCGGTGCCTCTAGTACTCAGGAGGCAGAGGCAGCTAAATCTCTGTGAGTTCGAGGCCAGCCTAGTCTACAAGAGCTAGTTCCAGGACAGGCTCCAAAGCTACAGAGAAACCCTGTCTCAAAATAAATATATAAATAAAAATTAATAATAATAATAATAATAAGTCATTTAAAAATAAAATAAAGTAGAAATTTCTCAGGGGTCCTATACAAAGAATTTGAAGTAGAATTTGAAAATCTTTGTCTTTTTTTTTTGTAAAATGCAATTTTATTAAAGATTTTTAAATGTTATTTATTTTTATTTTAACCACTGAGCCATCTCTCCACCCACCTTTCTTTTTTAAAAGACAGGGTATTAGCCTGGGATGGCCTCAAAAGACTTTAAAACAAAGATTTCCCTAGATCACACATTATGTATAGCACTCACGTATTTGTATAGTTACAGGGCCAAGAAAAAACATCAAGTTATTTTCACTGGCACTGGCTGCAAAGAGAACAACTGGTTTGGTAGATGTATGTAGAAGAGGGATGCTGATAAGAAATGAGGGGGAAAGGCAAACCCAGACAAAACTTTGAATAAAGCTATATTAAGATATTAAGAACCCTGTGATAAAAGTCCTGAAGAAAGGAAACATTGCCAACAAAATGATTGGAACAAGCCTTATACAAGCACAGAGAGAGCTGGATGTGGTGATGGAATAACATCTGTTATTCCAGTGTGCGGAGGTGTATGCAGAGGGATTAAATATTCAAGACCAGTCTAGGCCCCAAGAGACTGTGTGTCAAAAACCAACACAAATAAAAACAAGGAGACACACAGAGGTTGTTAACTGGTCTCAATACAGTAGCAAGCAAGGTCCTAAAGACCCACTGGCTAAGGGGAGTATACATACTAGCTGACAAACTAGAGACATGCCAGCCTTTGTATTCAGCTGCATATAAAGCATTAGAGGAAACGGAAAGAAAATGCAATTAAGTTATAGGTTAAGATCTACAAAGGGCTTGTTCTCTGGTCCTACCCTACTAACCAGCAAAACTGAGCAGGGTTAAATTATTCTTTCTAATCCTCATTTTATCTGTAAAACAAGAAGGACTAGAATTCAGCTTCTAAGGCTTTTCTGGTTCTAGTAGTCTACACTGCTATAAAGCATAACTCACTGTAGAGTTGCCAGATATTAAAGGAATATATTAAGAATTTAAGAGCACATGGGGGCTGGAGGGATGGCTCGGGAACTGGAGAGATGGCTCAGCGGTTAAGAGCACTGGCTGCTCATCCAAAGGTCCTGAGTTCAATTCCCAGCAAACATAAGTTAGCTTACAACTATCTATAATGAGACCTGGTGCCCTCTTCTGGCCTGCAAGCATACATGCAGGCAGAACACTGTATACATAATAAATCTTTAAAAAAAATTTAAGAGTATCAAGAAAGCTTCACAAACCTGTGCCTGAAGTAGTCTCAGCTGCCTGTCTTGCTCTGTGACAAAGCGATATGCATCAGGAGATAGTCCCATCATGCCATTGTCTGGCACCGTGCTGGGCGTGTGCATGCACATGGCACAAGTCTGTGGCACACATGAGTCCATATGTGAAGGTCCTGCCACAGGGGATGGCTCTCCATTGTTGTGGGGAGAATAAGCACCCGTGCCTCCCTGAGGTTTCATGGCCACAGGGCTGCTGGAAGAGTAGATGGCATTATGACACAGAGATGGACATCCACTTGAAGGAAACAATGCATGTTTTGGAAGGGCTTCATTTCGGAGGTCTTGAATGGACCCTACTGTATTTCCCTGCCAAGAATTTATTGTACTATACTGAATATGGCCGTGATGTGGACAACAGTTGCAGATGTTTGTGGAATAGTAAGATGGTAGTGAAGGTGTAGGTACTTGAAGTTCCATTAGTCTTGCTGAATTATGGGGTGAAAAAACAAAATTGTGTGGGTGGGCTTGTGAAGCAAGTGAGGGCTGCCTAGAATTCACTGTTGAGGGTCTCACAGGATAGTCTTTCTTTTGCATGTTTCCAGCGGGAACTGCTGGAAGTTTCTCAGATACCTCAGGAGATGGTGCATTAAGAAATGGTTTAACATTGGTGTTCCTGAGATGGGGCCTTTCTTTCTTGCAAGTTGGCGATTGCTTCCCTCTGGACTGTCTCAGAGCAGCATCCTGGTTTAGCTGAGTTGGTTGTCCCTTCAGGGAAGGCTCACCAGCGTCAGCTTCTGAGCTGTGTTTGTCATCACAAAGCTCAGCCTGCAATGGCCTCATCAACAAAGGATTCTCCACAGTCATCACCTCCAGCGGATTAGATTGAGAACTCGAGCCTGTGAAGCTGCTGTCTAACACAAGCGAGAGTTCAGGGACAGATGGCTGGATCTTTGAAATCTGGAAATAGAAGCAAAGAGGAAATTCTTAGGAAACTTATTTGCTCTATTTCCTTTACACTCGCATTTCCCAAGTGATATTCAATTACATATTAAGACTTACTCATTATTTAGACCAACAACAAATATTTTCTAGGTGGCAGAAATACAACTGTGAGAATAAACAAGGCTGTTGCCCTCAAACACAGGAAAATATTTCCCTGACTTATTTAGTTTTTTTGAGACTAGGGGTAGTAGTTTGAATGTATTTGAACCCTATAATCTCACAAGGAGTGGCACTATTAGGAGGTGTGACCTTGTTGAAGTAGGTATGGCCTTGCTGGAAGTGTATCACTGTGAACTGGGCTTTGAGGTTTCCTATGACCAGGATACTGCCCAGTGTCACAGTCAAATTCCTGTTCCTTGAAAGTCAAGATGGAGCCAGAAAAATTGGCCTGCATACCACCATGCTCCCTGCCATGAGAAGGGACTGAACCTCTGAAACTGCAAGCAAGTCACCCCAGTTAAATGTTTTCCTTATAAGGTTGCTATGGTGATGGTGTCTTCACAGCAATAAAAACCCTAACTAAAACACTAGGTCTCGCTACATAGCCTTGCCTGTCCTGGAACTCACTCTGTAGACCAGGCTGGCTAACTCAAGAGACTCACCTGCCTTTGCCTCCTGCTGGAATTAAAGGCATGTGCCACCTCCCCCACTCCCCTACTCGCCCCAGGCTCCCAAACTTATTTAAAATGGAACTCCTTTATTATGACACGGATTGACACTGTCTAGATTACAGAACAAAAACATGAAAAAGTGTATTATACTACAGTTTCTTACCCTCACTCTGCCAAAAAAATTACCAGGCAGAATGCTTCAACAAATACAGCAGCCCATGTAATGTTTCTTAAAGAAATAACACTCTGCCAGGCAGTGGATCTCTTGAGTTTGAGGCCAGCCTGGTGTACAAAGAGAGTTCCAGAACAACCAGGACTACACAGAGAAACCAAAAGAAGAAACAAACAAACAAACAAACCCAAAACAAAAAAGCCAAACAATCAATCAAAAAAGAACAACAAACCAAAAAACCTACTTCAATAACTTCTTCAGGATATTTCCACGGAGGCCACTCGACTAGCTCTCTTACTTATATTAAATAAAAGAGACGAGAGCCAACAGAAAATCTGTTACAATTTTTTTTTGAAACAGTGTTGGAAATTGCAATACAAATTTTAAGCTTGAGGGTTAAGAGAAAGAGATGAAGGGCTGGAGAGATGGCTCAGTGGTTAAGAACACTGGCTGCTCTTCCAGAGAACCAGGTTCAATTCCCAGCACCAACATGGCAGCTAACAACTGCCTATAATCCAGTTGTAGAGGACCCGATACCCTCACACAGAATATATATATATACACATATATATAAGGGAAACACCAATGTACATTAAAAAATTAATAAATCAACCTTTAAAAAGAGAGAGAGGGAGAAAGTGATGTTTGGGAAGAAATTTAAAACACTAACAGTGGTGGGTGTGGACTTCTCAAGGGAAAGTCACCAACCATATTAATTTTTTAAAATCTTTTCCATTTCTTTTCCTTTCAGTTAAGTCCAATTAAGGTAAATATTTCTAAAATAGCTCACTAATATGACAAGTAAGAGTTACTGGCACCTCTAAATGCAAGCAGGATGTTTTCTCTGAGTACAATAACAAAGCTAACGCCAGAAGCGTGTGAGAGAAAGCAGAGTCCATTTGTGTGCTGGAAGCACCAATGCCGAAGCCAAAGCCCCAGAATGGCAATCCCAGTGTCTGCTTACTAGTGTGTGATCATGAACAGCTAACCAACTGAAACCTCAGTTTCCTTACACTTACGTACACATTCTTACCTATATGTGAATATATGTATATACCATTACTAAATTATATGTACCTGTGAGACATATACATACATTCCTACATAGAGGTATATAATAGCTAGGATAATCCATATATAAGAATAAGGTGGTATTTAAGTGTTTTACTATATAAGATTTCTAGCTGAAGGTGAGTTCACTTTGAGAGCACTACCTTCTCACTCACTGGGTGAGGACTGGGAATCGGTCTTGGAGAAAAGTCATCTTCAAAGTCAGCATCATGTTTATTTGTGGGAATTTTCCCAGGAGATATTTTTTGAGGAGATCTAAAGAGTAGAAGAGGAGACAAAAAAAAATCTTCAGTCAGCCAGGGTTGTTTGAAATGTGACAATGTTATTCAGTAACTACTAATACATACAATTTAGTACCTGACACCTACAGATGATTTTCTTAGATCAGTGTTAGTTTACCAGGAAAGCTGGTCTACTCAGGGTTAGTTATTAACAGCCCCATTTACCCAATCACTTGAAGTAGCCCTACTTTTTGAAATGCTACAGTACATCAGTGGTCACTGAACACCTTCTGGTTGACCACACTCAACAACTAGAAAGAATGTGCATTATAGCGTGAAATGTACTCCACAGTACTCCTGTAGTATTTTGAAGGCCACAAAACCTTCAGGAGGTAGTGGCTGTTGGAAGTAGGTCGGTTAGGGAGGGCCTTTGAATGTCACCTTTGCTTCTGATTCTGTTCTGCCTTATGTCTCCTGGCCCCCCATGTGAAGTCCCATCGCTGTTGGGTGGAGCCACTCCTGTCACCATGCCTCCCCAGTAAGAACTGAAATCACTCTGAAACAATGAGCCAAAATAACCTTTTCCTAATAGCTGTTCTATCAGCTGTTTTATTTGTTACAGCAATAGCAGAAGTAACTAAGACACACTCCAACAATATTCAACACACTGTATTAAACATCCACTGTGATAAGAAGGAAAACCACTGAATTATGTTTTTCTGTGTACTTCTAAAAAAACATGGGTGGGTAGGGTGGTGCATGACTCTAATAACAGCACAGCAGGCAGATCTCTATGTTCTACATAGTGATTTCCAGGCTAGGCAAGGTAAGAACTTGTCTCAAAAAAAAATAGCATTATTACATTTTAAAACCCTATTTTGTATATCATGTGTATGTATGTGCAACACAAAGAAGTCACAAAGCAACTTTCAGAAGTTGGTTCTTGCTCTCTCTCTCTTTTTTGTTTTGTCTTGTTTTGTTTTGTTTTGAGAGAGGGTTTCTTTATGTAGCTTTGAAGCCTGCCCTGGCTTTCAATCTGTGGACCAGGCTGGCCTCGAACTCACATAGATCCGCCTGCCTCTGCTTCCCAAATGCTGGGATTCAAAGGTGTGCGCACCACTGCCCAGCAGTTGGTTCTCTCACATCAAGTAAAACCTAGAGATCAAAACTCACGTTATCTGAGTTGGCAACAAAGTCATCTTGTTTTACCCACTGAGTCATCTTGCTGGCTCCTAAGTTCTTTTTAAAATTAATTTTTAAGTTATTATACAAAGTTATAGTTTATTTTTATAGCACTTTCATATAGATGTCATTATACCAGTTCTTATTCATCCCCCTTTCCTGTGTACTAATATATACAGTGGGAACATACTTAGAAATGGAGTACACCTCCTATTTCATCAGCTGTAGTCATTGTATCCCAGAGAGCATGCTACACCCAAAGAAAGGAACTCTGATAAGGTTGGGGACATAGTTCAGTGCACAGTGGTGGACTGGTACATGCAAGGCCCTGGGCTCAATCCCAGCACTAATGAGAAGGAAGGAGGGAAGAAAAAATTTTAATGTTGGCACCCAAGTTTCAAAGGCTAAAATTAAGGTTTAAGATCAAAGATTTCGGGTTTGAGGGGGTAAAGATTTAGAATGTATGTGCATAAGGGTTTTGTTGTTGTTTGTTTCATCTCAATAAACAGACAAACAGACATTAGGATGCCTTAGGGAAAAGTGAGCAATAATAAAGTAAGAGAGCTTAGAATTAATGAGGTTCCTAAAAAAGTACCCTGTTTTACATGAGTTGACGTCTTCCTCAAAAGGAAAAAGGCTAAGAATCTACAAAGAATATTTGAAGCTCTGACAGAAGACAAGACCTTCCCAACTCCTGGTGGTCTAGGGAGAGAAACAGTTACAGGAAAGCAATGACGATGTCTGCATGACATGTTGGAGCAGATAGGCAGGGTCTGTATCAGTCCCATTCGGCTCTCCTACAACATACAGGGACATGTGGACTACACAACGATATTCCATGTGCTCATGACACAGAAAGTCAGCACCACAACAGGCTCAAAGAACTTGTAGTAGGGCTAGAGAGATGGCTCAGCACTTAACAGCATTGATTGCTCTTCAGAGGTCGTGAGTTCAATTCCTAGAACCCACATGGTAGACTCTTCACGATCAGAAGAGTCTAACCAGAGTCTTCTGGTCTGTAGGTGTACATGCAGACAAAGCACTTGTATACAAAAAATAAATCTTAAATATATATATACATATATATATATATATGTATATATATACAATTTAAAAGATGCTTAAAAAAAAGAACTTGCATCAACCTGTCAAAGATTAGATACAAATGGACACATCTCAGCAAACTGCAGTACGGACAGATGAGAATCACGCCACCTTTTTTTTTATCAGTAACCATTAATCTCTTCTACATAAAATCTCAGAAGAAAGGGGATACAAAGATGGTGAATTGACTGTAATCTGAACAGAATAAAAGAACAAGTAGAATAGAGGCTTAAGGTAGACAGTTCAATTATGGAGGAAAACAGGACACATTACTTTGCATACTTGAGTTTCTCTGTGGAATACTTTTACTACATTTCTTTTATTTTTCATTTTATTTTACTTTTCATTTTTGAGAGAAGGTTTCTCTGTGTAGCCCTGGCTGTCCTAGAACTTACTCTGTAGACCAGGCTGGCCTCAAACCCGAAGATCTTTCTGCCTCTGCCTCCGAGTATTGGGATTAAAGGTGTGTGCTATTACTGCCTAACAACATAACATAATCTTAAGGGTTAGGGAGAGGGTTAAGGAAAAGGGGAGGGAGGGAGAGATGTGAAGATATGCTGTTGGCTTTGAAAATAATATAAAGAGCTTTCAGACAAGATACAAATGGCTTCTAGAAGCTAAAAGAGTAAACAAACAAAGCCAAAAACAAATTGTCCCCAGAATAGAAAACACCATAATGAACACAACCTGCCAATACTTTTAATGGTGTTTTAAATCCAAACACCATTTTTAATTTCTGATCCTCAGAACTGTAAATAAATACTTGAACACAGATAGATCTGATACCAGCCATTTTCTCAATAAAACCAAAGCATTCCAACAATCAGCGAAAATTTTCGTTGTATCAGTTTATTTCTCATGCAGTATTCTAAACACAGAACATACACAGAACTGAAAGGCAGGTTCAGGTTACATTTTAAAAAGCTAAGGAGCTGCAGAGATGGCTCCATGGTTACTTTGTAAAGGGCTCCTTTGGATCTAGGTCCCCACATGGCACTTCATAACCATTACAACTCCAGTACCAGGAGATCTGATGCCCTCTTCTGACTTCTGAAGGCACTGTATGCACATGGTGCACTAAAGACATGCAGACAAAACACTCATACACATACAATGAATAAATCTTTTGAATTAAAAAAAGTATGTAGCTCAATAGTAGACTACTTGACTAGTATCTAAGAGGCCCAGGGTTTGATCCCTGGTATTGCATCATCATCATCAAATTATAAAACAAAACTTACCTTAGCACTATTAATAACAGTCAAAATAAGAAGCAACCTAAATGTCCATCAACAGAAGAATGAATAAAGAAAATGAGTTTACTCAGCCACAAAGAATGGAGTAACGACATTCTCAGAAAAATGGACAGAACAGAGGATAATTTAGCTGAAATAAACCAGATTCAAAATGATTAATGCTGTATGTTCTCTCTGATATTAGGACATAGATTTAGCTACACACGTGTGTGCCTAAAAACCAAGTGGGAAGATGTAGCTCAAATTCTAATTCCTGTTAATAATTAAAACCCGGAGTCAGATATTAGGGGGTGAAAGCTGAGAGAACAGAGAAACAGAGCTGACAGTCACTAGAGTGTTCTTACCTCTACACTCTGCACTCTGATCTTAAGACAAACTTTCTTTGTTAAAACACAAACAAAATATCACTACAGGACAATTTACGGAAGAAGGAAGGAAGTGCGTGTGAATATGAGCAAAGCACAATACACATGTGTGAAAATATTCATAAATCTTATTATTTTGTATTCCTACGAAACAAATGAATAAAAAATCTGAGAAGCAGACAAGACAGATGCTAGGACAATTTAAAAAAGTTTCTTACTAAAGAATCAATGAGCAAACTAAGATTTCAACAAACAAACAAACGATCCCCAGCATTCAAAGACAGCTTTGAACTGAGTTTATCAAATAACTTTACCAGAAACAATTGGAGGTCTTTTTCAAAAAGCTATGTTTATTTATTTTGGGGTGGAAGGGATGCATGCCTTTACATGTAGAGGCCAGGGAACAACTTTGGGGTCACTTCTCTCCTTCCACCTATACTTGAGATCCAGGGATCAAACTCAAGTCAACCGCAAGTGACTTTACCCACTGAGTAAATATTACTGGCCCTGAAAATATTTTAATTACTCAATAAAAACTAATAAGTAACAAAGATATACATAGTAATAAAGATTATCTTTTACCTCTTAACTGAAAGATTCTTGGAAATCTTGCCAAAAAACTCTTCTTCTGCATCTTGACTTGCGGCACTTAGTTCGAAATGGATTGGATTTTTGTCAGAAGGTTCAACATTCTGAAATGGAGTAGGTCATATTCTGAGATCTGATTTACAATACCAAAGAACTCTATCTGAATAGTGGCTCTGGATCATTGCCAGAAGGAACACTTTCAGTTTCTGTGACCTGCTTCTGTAGAATGCCTGGCTTCCTGCTTTGTAAGTGAAAATAAAAACCTAATCCTGTATTATGAAACTCACTCAGTAACCATGGACTCAGTGACTATAATATGTAAAAACATTAAAAACATATTCATGAAATGATACAATCTATAAATGAATTCAAAGGAAACAAGGGGAGCTGAGTGGAACCACCTGGTTATTTGGAGTTATTCAGTACTCTTATAATAATAAAATACTGAATATACTTTTGCTATTTAAGACCTAAGATAAACAGTAATTAATTTTAAAAAAGTAGTGTTTAAACCAGAAACAATGGTAGACCCATATAGTCCTAGGTACTCAAGGAGGCTGAGATAGGAGGATTATTTGAGGCAAGGAGTTTGAAGTCAGCCTGGGCAAAAATGAGAGGTTGTTCTTTACTTTTTTATTTGTTTGTTTGTTTGAGCAGGGCCCCTCTACATAGCCATGGCTAGCCTGGAACTCACAATGTAGACCAAGCTGGCCTCTAACTCAGAGATCTGTCTGATTCAGCTTCTGCCTCCCGAGTGCTGGGCATGAGATACCACATATGGCTTATCCTTAAGTATAGTTTTTATATGACAGTTTCAAAAGCCTACTTTTTCTGTAATGATCACCTAGATGCTGCAGCACTTATTTTTAAAGGTAAAATGCAGGTCTGGCTGTCCTGGAACTCACTATGTAGACCTCTGAACTCACAGATATTCACCGTCCTCTGCGAGTCTAGGCACTTACATTGAAAAGATGCAAAGTCTCCTTGTTGGTTAGTAACTGAAACTGAAGGCCAGGCTTCCTACTGTCACAAGGAAGGCATTCATAAAATTCAGGTTCCTTATGCGTCAGTGAATAAAGAACTATGATGAAATTTCCAGATTCTGAAAAAACCCTGAACAACAACAAATAATGGCATTGAATTAAAATCTAGTGCTAAAGATATTATACTGAAAGATCTCCCAGGAAAGTTTCCCAATCTCGTCAACAAACTCTTTAAAGTACAACGCTTACCTTTTGTTGTTATTTTTTAAAGATTTGTTTATTTTTTAATAATATATTTAATTTTATGTGCATCAGTATCAAGATGTCAGATTCCTTGGAACTGGAATTGTGAGACAGACAGTTGTGAGCTGCATGTGGGGGCTGGGAACTGAACCCAGGTCCTCTGGAAGAGCATCTTCACTGCTGAGCCATTTCCCCAGCCCCCAAAGATTATTTTTGTTTTATGTGTATCAGTGTTTGTCAGTATGTATGCATCTGCACGATGCGCATTCCTGTTGTCCTTGGAGGTGCAGAGCCAGTATGTGGGCACTGGGAATCAAACCAGGGTCCTCTGCAAGTGCAGTCAGTGCTCTTAACCATTAAGCCATCTCTCCAGCCCCCAAAGTTCTTAAATTTAAATAATTCTGTAATAAAATATATAAATATTCCTTGCAAAACATCAAGATATGTATAAAATGGAAAAAGCTTCCTTTTAACAAATGAACACACACCCATCAAGACTGTGCACACAGTGGTATATACCTATAGGTATGCGGAAGAGAGAAAAAGGATCATTTGAGTCCAGGAGTTCAACACCCACCCGAGTTTTTACTGAATATTTACTGTCTATCAAAACTTAAAAACAAGATGTGTAATTGATAGCCAGGTGGCGGTGGTATATGCCTTTAATCCCAGCACTTGCTGGGAGAGGCAGGCAGATCTGACAAGGCTACCTGACCTACAGAGCATGTTCCAGGCTAGCCAGGACTATGCAGAGAAACCCTGTCTCGAAAACTCAGTGGGGGGAAAAAGATGAGTAATTGATAATAAAGCTAAATTGTACTAAATCACAGAAAAGAGCCCACAAAGCACATTTAGCACCCTAGGACTAAAGAGATGGCTCAGTGGTTAAGAGTCCTCACTCCTCTTCCAGAGGACCAGGTTCAATTCCCAGCACCCACAGGTGCCTCACAACCATCTGTAACTCCAGTTACATCCTCTTCTAGCCTCCATGAACACCAGGAATGCATGTGAAACATAGACAGACATGTAGAGATACCCATATACATAAAATAAATAATAATTTTTTTTTAAAAAAAAAGAAAATACTTAGCACCCTTCTCTTTTTGTCTGTCTGGGATAAGAACTCACATAATACACACTGGCTTGGAACTTGCTATGTAGCCCAGGCTAGCCTCAAACTGGTCTTCCTGCCTTAGCCTCTCAGTGCTAGGATTATAGGTAAGGTAGGCCTCATTATGTCTGGCTTGTTTTTGTAACCCCTCTTTCCCCCCCCCAAAAAAGAAAAAAATCACTTAGAAAGGAGAATAACATATAAAAAGTATAACTATAAAAGCATCTGAAAAAATACAGGAATTCTTTTATTTTAGTAAAACTCCAAAAGTGGGAAAAGCCTAAGTGAGAAAGAAAAACGATAAATTTGATTAAAAAAAAAAAATCTTGGGGTTCAGCCTAGAGATGACTCAGTCATTAAGAGCACCTGCTTGTAGTAATATTTTGTTTGTGTTTTAATAAATAAAGCTTGCCTGAAGATCTGAGTGCAGAGCTAAGCCACTAGAGGCCAGGTAGTGGTGGCACACACCTTTACTCCCAGTACTTGGGAGTCCCATGCCTTTAATCTCAGCACTAGGGAGGTGGAAACAGGAAGGGATATGGCTGGGCGGAGAAAGAAATATAAGGCAGGAGGAGAAAGAAGCTCAGATGCAGTCTGAGGTTTAGTAGAGATGGATGCAGTCCGAGGCAACAGTCTGAGGAGGCAGTCTGAGGACAGCATCACTCCTTTGGTCTGAGCATCGGTAGAGATAAAAGGTCTAGTGGCTGGACACTCGGCTTCTCTGATCCTTCAGCTTTCACCCCCTGATAACTGACTTTTTTTATTATTACTTTTATTATTAAGAACAATTAGAACTAGTGCTACACGTGTTACTCTTCTCGAGGACCTGGGCTTGATTCCCAGCACCCAGTTGACAGTTTACAGCCACCTGTAACTCCAGTGCTTGGTCTACAAGGCTCTCTTCTAGCCTCTGTGGGCACCAAGTATGCAAATAGTACACAGACATACATATAAGCAAAACACACTTAGAACAAAATAACCAACACAACACAACAAAATAAAAGCTTCAGTATAGGTCAGAGATATACAAAGTTTTGGCTTCGAGACCCAGCACAATGAGGAAGAATACAGCTGGGGGAAAAATATTGTAACTAAAATGAAATGAAGTAACAATTCATGGGAAGAAAGGTTTGCTCTAAGTATTTATATGCTATATGGGCAGACAGAAATGGGGAAAGAGAAAAAATAGGGAAGTGCATGACCTTACAAATTAATATGAGAAAGAAGCACAATCCAAGACAAAATAGCCAAAGACAGCACACAGAAGAGTTCATAGATGCTGGAAAAGACCATGCTGTTTCTATTAGATGGGCAAAGATTATCAAAATTTTTTGTAACCAGAAACAGCAGCTTATGCCTGCAGTTATAACACTCAGTGGCCGGGGCAGCAAGACTGCCCTGAGTTCAAATTCAATCTGGGCTACACAATGAATTCAAGGCCATTTTGGCTAGAGGTTAAGACTGAAGAGAAAGCAAAGGCTTTCCGCTCACCTGTTTTGAGCTCATATCCTGCTTCTCTGCCCTTCTGTCTGGCCACACTAGCATCCTTACTGTGTGATTTTTCATTCAGAGCCTCTAAAGTTAACGCAGCCTATGCATATCCACACTAGCTACAACTTACCTTTCTACTCTGTAGTCTCATTTGATAAAAGAAGTATTTTTCTTTCTTTCTTTTTTTAAAGATCTGTTTATTACGTATAGTGTTCTGTCTGCATGTCTGCCTTCATACCAGAAGAGAACATCAGATCTTATTACAGATGGCTGTGAGCCACCATGTGGAAGCTGGGAATTGAATGTAGGACCTCTGGAAGAGCAGTCAGTGCTCTTAGACTTTTGAGCCATCTCTCCAGTCTAAGGAATATTTTTCTTAAAGTGTGCATTTATTAAGTATTATAAAAGATTAAAACACTCTATATATTATACAACTCATTATAATATAAACTAATAAAAATAAACAGGGAAATAAACTAAAACACTATAGGATAAAATATCACTTGCCTTTCCTGAATAGAAGAACTGAACATGTATCTCAAGCAGCAAGCCCAGACCTGAGGGCTGTAGATATGTATAATTCCAGAAAGCCAACTAAAAGAAAAAGACAGAAAGTATATCATCAGTCAAGTATGGTGGCACATGCCTGTGGTCCCAACACCTGGAGGCTGAGGCAAATTCTAGGGCAGATCTTACCTCAAAATAAAAACAAAAATAAAAGGAATTTTTGTTTTAATAAAGGAAAATATATTTTTAAATTTTTAAATTAACATGCTTTAGATTACATCATTTCCAAGATTGATTCTTGATGCTCAACAGCAGCACATTCAAAGCTTCACAAATAAGAAATCACATTAATAATACAGAGGCAAACTACATCAGTACCTACGGCAACATTATCATATCCCATCTATATACAGAAAGAGGTGAGTATGTGCTCTTTGTTCTTTCACTTGGATGTGGAAGAGAAAACCGGTTTGTGGAGATAAAAGCAGGATGTCAGAATAAATTAGCCTGGACTAGAAAAGGGTTGAATTAGAGATTAGAGAAAACTAAAGTTTGTGGCTTAAAATTAAAATTGAAGAGGATCAAATGCTATAACTATACATAGAGATAGCCCAAAATATAGAGATACTTACAGGAAAATCCCCACAATTGCCAGGCAGGGTGGCACACAAATCTAATCCCAGCACTTGGGAGGCAGAGGCTGAAGGATCTCTGAGTTCAAGACCAGCTTGGTCTACAGAGCAAGTTCCAGGAGAGAGAAACCCTGTCTTCTGTCTTGAAAAACAAATAAACCAATGTCACAGAATTCCTTTAAAAAAAAAAAAAAAGACAGGACTTCTCTATGTAGCCTTGGCTGTCCTGGAATTTGATCCATAGGCCAAGCTGGCCTTGAACTCAGAGATATACCTGCCTTTGCCTCCCAAGTACTGGGATTAAAGGTGTGTGCCACAACCACCTAGCCATAATTACTTATTTTACACTGTGTTCATTTTTTATAGTGGTCATTTCATAGGTAAATCATATACTTCATTATTGTCTATCTTTTTCTATTTGTAAATATCTTAGCACTTCAGTTTGAGTATAAATTCCTTGAAAAGGGATTTTAAACCCTAACACAGAATTAAACATTCTATGCACACAAAAAGCATGTAATAGATTGAGTTTCTGAATCATCTTTCTCAATGTCATTAACCCAGTAACTGTAGAGAAAAAAAATATTAACACTAAAGGGAATTCAGTTAGAATTCAGAAATACTGTATTTTAATTGATTCTAATAGTAAAATATAGAAGCTTAAGAATCACCAGTTTTTATGGCTTTTATTATAAAATGAGCTCAAGCCAGACTCAGTGACATACTCCTTTAGTCCCAGCACTCTCGAAGCAGAGGCAGGAGGATCTCTGAGTTCCAAGGTAGCCAGGGCTACATAGAAAGCCTACCTCAAAAAGAAAAAAAAAAACAAACACAAAAAACCAAGAACAAACGATGAGCTCAATATTCATAATACATTTAATTTTTCTTATCATCTGGATACACACCAGGCTGAAAGGATTTCTTAAGAGAATAATACTTACATTCCCACTAATGGTAGAGAATAAACCTTGGGATCAGATTCCAACAAAAGTAACAATTTTCGTGTTTCATCCATGGTGATATATCTAAATAGAACAGACTTACGTAAGAATAGTTTTAAGTATATGCTTTTAACCCAAAACAGGCAAACTGAGTCCTGTAACATATTTTAGGTAATGGATGAAAGAGAGACCACAGAGACAATATGTAAAACTTTTCCATCTATTAAAAGTCATTTACGATTTCACACTTAAATATTTTACTCCTTAACATTACTTACATGCTACTTTTAAATAATGTTAATATTAAAAAGGACAATTTCAAAACCTACTAAGTTACTGGGAAAAGTGAAATTCCTGTTACTGGAAGTGTGCAAATATCCCGCTTGGTAAGAGAACTGTGACTTCTCAGGGAAAAGACTGATAATGAATCCTCCAGACACATGCCTCCAGCCACTGCCAAAGTGTATGATAACAAAACTCAAAATCCACTTCCCCAAAAAGGACATTATAAAACCTTGGGCTGGATACAACACTAAGCGAGGGGCTGATGAAATGGCTCAGTGATTGAGGGCCCATACTGCTCTTGTAGAGGTCCCATGTTTGGTTCCCAGCACCCATGCTGGGCAGCTCACAACCACTTGCAACTCCAGCTCCAGAGGATCCAACATCTTTTGGCTTCCTTAAGCACCTGTACTGACTTATACAAATCTACTCTTAGATACACAAGCATACATAATTTAAAAAAAACAAACAAACTAAAACTGAATATCCCACGCCCTGCTTGCTACCAAGAGATTGCAGATAGGTAATGCAAAGACAGTTCATTCTGTGTGAGCAAATGGACATGAACACAAATAAAAGGAAAATCATCTGATGGTTAATGTAAAAAAAATTCTCATGTTAAAGAACATTTAATTATTCCAAAAGATATAAATGCTTCATTCAAATAGTTTTTGGTCATTGTGGCTTTTGATCATTTGTAATATAATTAATACATTTCCTATTGTGCCATTTCAACCAGCAGACATGATTCTAGTCAGAATGTGAATTCAAAATGGGATGTCCTTGCTACTCAAAGGCAAAAGTCCTTTTTCTCTTCTTCTGTTGAAGAGTAGATCATATCGTGGCAAGTGTTTTTGACTCTAGAAACCTAACAGGAACTAGGGTGGAGTCAGTGGGAAATAAAGCCAAAAGTGTAATGAATGCTTACAGCCACTTCTGCTCAAACTTTCAAGCCCAGGTACTTCCACTGTGGAACCCTGTTCAGTAGATGTTAAGTAAATGACAATCCAGGAAGGCAGTCCTGCGGAGGATCAGAAAGCATGCATCTTGACCTGGGAAACTCAGGGACAGTGAGTCAGGACTCTGTTCTGCTACTTAAGGGAAGACCACCCTTCAGCAGGTGAGCATGTGGTGAGCAGGAGCACTGCAGATTCTTCCTGGCCTTGTTCTCTACCTGCAGTGCCCATTACCAACAGCTAAAGCACACACTATGCATAAATTCTCCAGCATTTTTTAGATTCTATCAGATCTTTGTTAATAAAAGAAAATAACTTATAAGGTGGGCAAAATACAACTTATTTTTCCCTCCACTTATTTTTTAAAAAAAATCAAATTATGTATCAACTGACATATTTTGTGTGGTATTGGGGACTTGGAGACTGAATTTAGACTCAGACTTACACATACAAGTACGCTATCAGTGAGCCACAATTCTAACTCCACAGCCAATATTTTCTTTCTTTTTTGGGGAAGGATCACTATATAGCCCTGGCTATGTCTGGAACTCACTATGTAGACCAGGTTGGTCCCAAATGCACAGAAATCTGCCTGCTGCTACCTCCTAAATGCTGAGATTAAAGGAGCCTGACATTATGCCCTGAAATCTATTTTAATATAATTTTTTAATCACCAATTTTTTATAGAGTGAAGCACAACTATGTAACCAAAATAAGACTGTTACAATACAACAGCTGATTGCATGCTTAGCGTATGCAAAACCATGGATTCAATACCCAGCAACAAATATTTAGAAACAAGTAATTTTATCTCCCCTTATTACTGACCAAATAGTTGGATCTCTGACATGAAAGTGACTACAGTATTTAGTACTATGTGGGTATCTTGAGAAATATATTAATTCAACCAATATTTATGAGCTTAGACTAATGGATTTTTTACTTACCCATGTTTATAGGTTCCTTGAATTTGAGCAATACTCAGATTACTACTCAAGTTTCTTGCCAGAGCTGTAGGAATAATGGGGATAGGCTTCACAGGCACACATTTGAAAGAATTTGCCAGCGTTATTGCTGCCCAATGCAAGTCAAAATCCACACCATCCAAACTCTCCCTGGGGGTGATTTGAGCTCGTAGGGAAAGCAGTTTTCCACAGTCCAAGCAGTCTTTGCTACATACATGGCATTGTAAAGCCTGCGGAACCAATAGCATAAAATTATAACTTTGAAACGCATCCATAGCTTTAAAGTTCTTTAACATTGTTATAGATACCTCTGTAATATCTTACAATGACAAAATTAAATTCATTCTAATTAACATTTCAATTCTCATTTCTTCCACATGATCAAAAGATTATGTGAGTAATTTAATCAACAGTCTTAAGCTCCATTCTAAGTTTCCAACTTGGATGTCCAACAGCTCTTCAAATCCTCTTTTTGTTTTGTTCTGTTTTGTTTTTAAGACAGGGTTTTTCTGTGTAGCCCTGGCTGTCAAACTCACAGAGGTCTGTCTGCCTCTCAAGTGCTGGGATTAAAGGCATGCATCAACACTGCCCAGCTACTCTTCAAATTCTTGCTGGGCAATTATCACCTCTAATAAATTTTACTATACTGGGGGTAAGTGGTGGTGGAGTATGTAAATTAATTATGACTCAGCCTTAGAGAATCTCAATCATTCCTTTTTGGTTCCTTTTTCATTAATATCCAAATTATTAGAGTAACCCTTCTTCCATATTTATCCTTATCTACTATGCCCTTCTATCCTTACTCCTACCACTGTGTGTACATGTGAGATACATGTATACATACACACACAGACACACACACCTAAAACACACCCAACCTAGTGGACTATTCTCTCTGATGTCAGTCAGCTTTCTTGATCAGATTTGACAGAACTGTCTTTTTAGAAACCTCTAATAATTAAATACACAAAAATTTTCTTTACCTAAAAAAAAAAAATCTCTCTATAATCTGACTAAACAAATATTCCAGTCTAATAGCCCTTAGCGAAAGTTTATATACTACTAGCAACCTTGAGCACTTCCTGAACTTTCCTGTCTTGATTACATCTCTTCCTCTTCTGGAATATTATGCATATTCCTGATCTATAATCTCTGGCCTCAGAAACCACATTACCTTGGATTTGTATGTGCACAATAATTCAATCACAAATCATTACAAATAATTCTCAAATACAAACTTGTTAAAATACTATACACCACACACAGTACAATTCTTTATACGTAATTAAAAATGTCATCTGCACATCAGACACAGGACTCAGAGGACCTGAGTTGGACATGACCCAAAGTCTCCTCCCAGAGGACTAGCTTTCACACTACTAGAGGTGCCATGCAAACTTTCAAGGGAGGCAAGCAATTAGTCCTACCTACTTATGACCTATGAACCACAACAAGGAAGCATGGCACACTAACCATACAGGAGTACTAGTGGCATGGTGTAACCAACAGCTTTCTAATTGGACTTCAAACCAACTCAAGAAAGAAATTATGTCAGTACTGGAAATATGGCCAGCTGCCCAGGGCTAGAAAAGTCATGGATTCTGGAAATCCTTCAACTTCAAGTTTACTGAACTACATAATTCCCAAGTACAATCTAAATATTTATCCTTTCTCAAATTGTTGTAATTCTCACCCCTCATCAAAGAAACTTGTCTTTGAAACACGAGAGCATTACAGAAAACCACAACCAGTCAAAATTTAGAGAGTAAGTTCCAACGGGTACTTCTATAACACAACCCCTGTATCCAAGGCCCAGGGATCATTGCTGAAGAGGACAGAAAGATTGTAAGAGCCAGAAAACAGGGCGTTTGCTGTGAGATCGTCTCTACTAGAAATGTCACAGAGGCTATACAAATGAAGTCTCACCAACATGGCTGCCTAAATAAGTCCCAAAGAATGACAACACCACCAATGAACATGCTACCATGGAAGGCAGAACTCTTGTGAGGTCTCAACCTTAGACAAAAAGCTACAGGCAACTGAGAATGTGCGTGGAGGGGGGAGTCTTCCCCAGGGAAGAAGACACTAATTGGTTATCCAATGTTAAGTGGTTGGCCCTGAGATAACATTATACAGACGGAGTAGGTTGAAGTTGTGTATGTGTATGTGTGTGGAATCTGTAACAAAAGTCATAAATTTGAGAGAGCAAGAGGGTATACATGGGAGAGAGGAAAGGGGGAGATGATGCAATTATAATTTCAAAAAGTAAAAATTGTTATAAAAATGTTCTGAGTGAATTTCACCTTTAAAGTTGAACTGAAGTCATCTGCATTATGAACTATCATATCTCTTGAACAAAGTCCTTGAGTATGAACTTTGCAGGGGACCAGAAAATCTCCAGGAAGAGACGCAGTAGGAGCTCTTTCTAAGCACTCGGGGACGGCTCGGCCAGGATCGAAGCGATCCACTGTCAGTGTCACACCCTCTTCATCTGCAGACACAACATCAGCCATTACATAGCATGCTAACTACACAGAAAACACCAAACCAAACCACATTTTAGCAAGTGTTTTGATCATACTGGTAGTATACTAAAATCTTACATTTAAAAAATGATTTGCTTATAGTCTACAGATGACTACACCATGAATTCTGTAATGGGCAGTTTACTCATTTTCATACTCACGGTGTGTACCAAAGATATTAGTAAAAACATATACAGCAGCTGGCTGAAACAAATGTACATTCTATAATAGCCACACAATATTTTTAACAACATATTACCTTCATCCACTGTGAAAGAACCAAGTAAGAAGCATGGCACGTTGTTTTTATTCTGCTTAGCGTGACGATAAGCAAGTCGGATGGCCTTTTCAGTTACCACAAGTTTTGGCTTTCTGAAAAATAAGAAAGTCTCTTATGAATGGAGTATATCTGATGTCCTAAAAATAAAACCCTTCTATAATGGACTGACTAAAATATAACACAGAATCTAAAAAAAATACACAAGAAGATTATCATCAGGAGATCCCTAGTTATTGTCAAGTAACCCCATCATAGGCAAGGCCACCTGAAAACCATATTGGCCATAAACTGATAAGAAAGGTACAATGTCCCCCAAGCTCTGACCTAACCTGGACCAGAGCACAAACTGATAAACCAAGAGGCCAACAGGTTTCTGTAAGTAAAGTTTAAGAGAAATTGTCACTTCCACTTGTTTACTTGTCATTTATGTGCAATAACAATATTCCTGAATACCAAACATAAATAAATATATTTAAAACGAAAAAGCTGGTCATGGTGGCATGCACCCTTAATCTCAGACCTCAGGAGGCGCAGACTTCTTTTGAGTTTGAGGCCAGGCAGAGCTATGTAGTCCCTATCTTTAAAAAAAGGTGTGAATGTCTGGAGGGATGGCTCAGTGGTTAAGAGCTCATACTGTTTTTCCAGAGGTCCTGAGTTCAATCCTAGCACTGTCAGGTAGCTCACAATCACCTGTAATTCCTGTTTCAAGCAATCTAGCCTCTTCTGGCAACTGCACTAACAGGATTAAAAATGAGCACTAACATGATTAAAATAAAATTAATCTCCAGGCAGTGGTTACATACACCATTGATCCCAGCACTAGGGAGACAAGAGGCAGGGAGATCTGTGAATTCAAGGCCAGTCTGCTGTACAGAGTGAGTACCCTGTCCTAAGCAAATGAACTCTATAGTATATTTAACTTTCTCTCACATACATTTTAATTCTTTGAGTCAGGGTATCTACACCCCAGACTGGCCTCAAACTCCCTGTGTAGCCAAGGATGACCCTGAACTTCTGATCCTCCTGCCTCCTCCTGAGATTAAGGCATGCACCAGCAGGTAGTTTATGTGGTGCTACAGATTGACCACAGAGCTTCACGCGAGTAAGGAAAGTACTCTACCAAATGAGCAACACCCCCAGCCAAGTTTAGACATGCTTGAAAAAGAATCATTCAAAACTTACAGAAATAAAAGTTTAAATCGATTAAAAATTCGAAGGATTGGGGCTGGAGAGATGTCTCAGCATTTAAGAGCACTTACTGCTCTTCTAGAGGACTGGGGTTCAATTCCCAGCACCCACATGACAGCTTATAAGTGTCTGTAATTCCAGTTCCAGGGGACCCAACACCCTCACACAGACAAATACACAGGCAAAACACCAATGCACATAAAATAAAAAATTCAAAGGATTATATAATCAACTGGAAACAGGTATACAACTGTTTATTATTTGATAAACTATACATACATATCATAAACATTCCTTCATACATATGGCATATCTACTTCCATATTTAAAAAGCAACCTAAGGGGCTAGAGTGATGGCTCAGAGGTTAAGAGCACAGGCTGCTCTTGCAGAGGTCCTGAGTTCGATTCCCAGCAACAGCATGGTGGTTTATCACAATCTGCAATGAGATCTGGTGCCCTCTCTCTTCTGTTATGCAGACAGAACTCTGTATACATCATAAATAAATAAATAATCTTAAAAAAAGAAAAGAAGAAAAAAAGCCACCTAAAACTTAATGGTGGAACACTTGCTTAGTCTGCAAAAGCTCTGGGTGGGATACCCAAAATGCCAAGAAAAACAAAACAAAGATTAAAGTACAAACCACCTGAATGTACAAGCACAACTAAAGAGAAAAATCAGTTCCTAGGAATGGAAGGAAGAAAGAAAGAAAGAAAGAAAGAAAGAAAGAAAGAAAGAAAGAAAGAAAGAAAGAAAGCAAGCATGAAAGAAAGAAAGAAAGCATGAAAGGAAGAAAGAAAGCATGAAAGGAAGAAAGAAAGAAAGAAAGAAAGAAAGAAAGAAAGAAAGGAAGAAAGGAGAGAGAAAAATCAGTAGAACTAAAAATAAATTATTCAAATACATTAGCACAAAAAGCTGACCAAAAGTTAAAAAATGGGGGAAGCTGGGCGGTGATGGTGCACACCTTTAGTCCCAGCACTCAGGAGGTAGAGGCAGGTGTATCTCTGTGATTTCAAGGTCAGCCTGGTCTATAAAGCGAGTTCCAGGACAACCAGAGCTGTTACAGAGATAGATCCTGTCTTGAAAAAGAAAAAGAAATGGGGGAAGGCAAGCATAACAAATACTTAAACTTCTACAGGTCGTTGCTCATGTGTGTGGCTGTATGTATATGTGAGCCATGTGTGTGCCTGGTATCCATGGAGGCCAGAATGAGGGCAACAGATGCCCTGGAACTGAAGTTACAGATGGTTGTGAGCTGCTGATACGGGTACTAAGAACTGAACAGGGTCCTCTGTAGGAGCAGCAAGTACTCTTAACCACTGAGCAATCTTTCTAGACCCAAGACTCTCCTTAATTTTTTTATTACACTTATTTATTTGTAGAGTTGGGGGAGGGGTGGTCCTGCACATCTAATATAATATGTAAGGAGGGGGAAAAAAAAGACAATTTGCAAGAATTAGTTCTCTCCCGCCACCATGTGGGTCCAAGGGATCTAACTTAGGTCATCAGGCTTGGTAGCAAAAGTCCTTATATTGAGCTATCCCACTGGATCAAAGCCCTTCCTTTTCTTGTCAATGGTAGCATTCTTCCCTGCAAACTACTTTAGAATTTGAATATTTTGACTTGTATATCCTCTATTCTCTAATTAATCATCAAATGCCATAAAACGTTTTCAAAATACCTTGTTTTAGCCAGGTATAGTGACATATGTCTGTCCCAGCATTTGATAGACAGGCAGACTGTTCAAAGTCATCCTAGCTACATAGAAAATATGAGTGTAACCTGGGTTGCATAAGACCCATAAGACCCTGTCTCAGAAAACAAACAAACAACAACAAAACCCTTGTTTTACTTTTTCTTCTGATCTGAATATTGCTGATTATTCTTATTACATATAATAAACACTATTTTGTAATTTATACTCCAGGTACTGTGCTACCTATTTTACAAAGCCTTTCTCATTTAATCTTTGTAAAAGTCTATGAGGCCAAGAATGGTGGGGCATGTTATAATATTAGCATTCAAGAGGCCAAGGATCTTGAATGCAAGAGGATCAAAAGTTTAAGGTCAGCCTGAGCTACATAGTAAGTTCAACTCTAGCTTAAATAGTGAGATCCTGTCTCATAAAAACAAACTAAAAAACCAGGATGGTGGCATGCACCCTGAGATACAGGCAGATCTCTGTGAGTATAATTAATAATTAAGGTCAGTCTGGTCTACATAGCGAGTTCCAGGCCACCTGGAGATGTGTAGTAAGATCTTGTCTGGAAAAAAATTTAAAAGTACCAGGAAAGAATCATATGTTGCCCCTATAGGAGAGTGTTTATTTAGCATGCTCAAGTACAGGAAACACTCCAAAGGCTACACATGATCTTTTCATGGCACTTTTAAATTTATTTCATAAATAAGTAAACTGATAATTAACTACTTTATTTAAGTAAGAATTGGTTAGGATCAACCCTGTTTTTAAAATAAAAAATAAAAGGGTAGGGTCAGGAACTGAGGGTCCAGACAGCCTGATTCCAGTTAAGAGTACCTTAAATCACCAAGGCAAAATCTAAGATGGGTGGCAATGCCACATGGTTTTAATCTCAGCACTCTGGAGGCAGAGGCCAGCCTGGTCTACATATCAAGGTCCAGGACAGCCAGGACACAGAGAAACCCTGCCTCGAAAAAACAAAACAAAACAAAACCGACCCATGATTACTGATAAGTACCTACAAACAGACAGACTTGGCTCTCAACACTATAACCTATCCTCTGTAGGACACTTCTTTTAGCAAGTAAGTCCTTGGATAACATCTCAATTGATTACTATTGCTTTTAAGTTTAAACTTCCTCCAAAAGGTACCAAAGAGAACTACATTATATGTCTTCTAACCTACCTGATCAATTCTGTCTCAGCTCCGTGTTCCACACAAACGCCATGCTGAAGCACAAGAGACATTCCTACGATATTTAGAACCTTAGATTTGCAGAACATTTTAACTATGAAATTAGGATTCTTTCTCAAAAATATATGGAAGATTTAACACAGAGATGGAATTTTTATCTGATAGGAACTTTTAGTGAAAAAGTAAAGAAAAATGAATACATCTGAAATCATCGAGACCACAAGTACTTCAGGTTTGGGAGTATTTGCATATACAAAATCTTGGTGGTGGAACTCAAATCTAAATATGAGATTCACTTATGTTTATAAACACCTATAATATGAAGGTAATTTCATACAGCTGTATTTTATACATGGGCAAGATGCAGAATGGAGCACTTTTAGTATCTTGTTGACAGTCAGCAAGTTTCTGATTTTGAAGGCACGTGCCTTTGCCAGCCCGATCATCTTGTCAGTCCAAGTTTCAGACTCTAGAATCTGGGGAAATGGTTCCTACCAGGCAAGCACAAAGACCTGAATTTGGATCTCATAAAGATAGGAACAGTGGCACTATCTGTATCACCCAGTATTTGGAGGAGTGGGGTGTGGGGGTCTAGCAGTCTAGCTGGAAAGGCAAGTTCCAGATTCAGTGAGATCCTGTTTCAAAAGCTAAAGTGGAGAGCAACAGGGGAAGACACTGGACATCAACCTCTGGCCTCTACAAGTGGACACACACACACACAAATCAAAAGAAAAAACAGTGGACTTTGGGATTTAGGCAGTCCAACTTATAATTAGTAATAACACAAGTCTGTCTTAATATTCTTTAATGATTCATGCTATACCGGTTTGATTTGAAAAGAGAAACATACCTGTAATAACAGAGATGCAAGTAGATGAAATCTCCAATTGGCATTGGGTTCCAAAGAGCCAATTTTGATGGGGGAAAGTGAAAAGGTACCATCTTGCTTGAAGAAAACCTTTTAACAAAAATCAAAGTACAAGGAAAAGCAAACAGTATAAATTTTATAAGAAACAGTTAATTCTCTTTGCCAGGCATTCCAAGTCCTTAAGAGACCAAGACTAGGAATTCCAGGCCAGCCTAAAAAACAGCTGAAGGGAGCAATGTGAAGGTCTTGAACAGCAGTGCTTTCTCTGAAGAGTTATGTTGAATGTTGAACACGTATGTAAAATGCTTCAAAAATAATTTCTAATCCACTGATAAGTATTTAATGTCTTTTTCTTTCATTTTCCACTCTACAACACCTTTAAAGATCAACCTATAATAATACTTTCCTCAGTACAGTAAAGAAAGGGTCATGCCAGCTGAAATCCTAACCAAAACTCTTATTAACTATATAATAGATTGATCAATACCTCTATGTTGTAGTTTATTAATTAAAAAATATTGCATAGGGCCAGGCATGGTGGCACACACTTGGGAGGCAGAAGCAAGCAGGTCTATGAGTTCAAGGCCAGCCTTGTCTACATAGTGAGTTCCAATAGAGCAAGGGCTATGTAGGGAGACTCTGCTCAAAATACGAGAGAGAGAGAGAGAGAGAGAGAGAGAGAGAGAGAGAGAGAGAGAGAGAGAAAGAGAGAGAGAGAGAAAGAATGAATAAAAATACTTCAGTAGTGTGATACGACAGAAGGGTCAAGATTAAAGTAAAAGGAATACGATAGCCTCCCTGATCATGTTTCCTATTGTCTTTATCAAGAACATCTGGCACAAAGGAAGCAACAGGGAATAAAAAAGCTACCCATGGGCACAACTGTAGTTTAGAAGAAAAAGAAAATCCATATGCCAGCATTAATTGTTCCTCTCTAGGGGCAATAAAATGATCCAAAGAACTAAATCACCTAAGTCAGTGTGTCAGGTCCTCCATGTAATAACAGACTAAGAAAAGCAGGGACAGGTGGCCAGCTCCTCCTTCCTACTCCACTTGGGAAAACATGGCTTGGGAAACATGAGGAAACTTGGGATAACCAATGTGAGATGGTTACCAGCAAGGACTCAGTGCTCAGACAGAAGGAACCAACACTTTTCCATTCCTCTACGATGGAAGTAAGCAATCTTCTAATTTACAGCCTCAGTTCAAGTGATTTCTCACCAGTAAAACATCTATGTCATTAAGTGAGAGAGAAAAGAGAGCTAATATTTAATAAGTATTTACTATATGCCCATTCCTTTAGTTTAATCAGCATATTTAATACCTTCCTGGTAATCGATTAAAAAGTGAGCCCCTTTCTCAGGGGTCTTTTGTTACTCTGCAGCATATTGAATTATCCTTCCCATTACCTTGGCAACTCAAACAAGGACCCCTCACATGCTGGTGACTTTGAGATGATGGCACTAGCTGCCAAAAATAGATGATAATTAAAGTATTTTAATTATTAAAAAAAAATGTGATCCCCATCCTCATCTTACAGTGAGTGAACTAGAATCAAGGGATCCACCTAATTAAAGTAGGACCAGATATTCCTGATTCCGAAGTCTGTGTTCTCTTTCCCTTCCAGTATTCTGTCTCAGGTCAATGTGGGTAGCTGTAGTAAAACACTGCATGAAAAACATTTTGAAGTCAGGCATCGTGGCATGTGCCTGAGGTCCCAAAGCTTGAGAGGCTAAGGAAAGAGTACTTAAATGAGTCCCGCATTTCAAGACCAGTCTCAGTAACACAGCAAGACCTCCATTTCAAATAATTAAACAGTCAGGCACAGTGAAACATGCCTATAATCTTAGGAAGGAGAAGAACTGGGTGAGTGTGAGGCCAGTTAGGGCTATATATCAAAAATATATAGGGCTATATATTTGACTCAAAAAAATAATAGAACCTGGAGAGATGACTTAGCGATTAAGAGTACTTGCTTCAAATAGCAGAGGACCCAGATTTATTCTTAGCACATGTATGGCAGTTCACAATTATCTGTAGCTCCAATTCCAAGGGATCAGATACTCTCTTTTGGCATTCCTTGGGCACCAGGCATGTATATGGTACAAATACATACATATAGGCAAAACACTCATACATATAAATAAAAAGGAATAGTTAAATATATAATCAATCAAATAACATGTCTGTACCTGGTATTCATCTGGTACTTTTTATAGAGGAACTACAGGCTCTTTACTTGGTGAGTGATTTTTTTCAATTTTCGGTACTCAGTGTCCTAGAGAAATAAAAGGATATTGTTAATATAGAAGAAGAAACATTACTTAAATACATAATAACAAAATTAAGCTGCTTCTATGAAAAGTAACTATGGAATAATAAAATTAAGTACTATAAATATTGGGTAGGATGTAGCATATTTGCTACAAGTGCAAGGTCCTATGTTCAATACACAGAAAAATAAGAGATTAAATGTCAGCAATAGGTTTTGATTGCTTTCATACTTAAGTCATTCAGTCTAGCCGGGCAGTGGTGGCGCTCGCCTTTAATCCCAGCACTTGGGAGGAACAGGCAGATGGATCTCTGTGAGTTTGAGACCAGCCTGGTTTACAAGAGCTAGTTCCAGGACAGGCTCTGAAGCCACAGAGAAACCCTGTCTCTAAAAACAAAAAAGCATTCAGTCTATACACTAACTTTAATATTTAATTTGGTATACCTATTCACTAAAGAATGCACATATTAGGCCAGGCAGTAGTGGCGCACGCCTTTAATCCCAGCACTTGGGAGGCAGAGGCAGGCAGATCTCTGTGAGTTCGAGACCAGCCTGGTCTACAAGAGCTAGTTACAGGACAGACTCCAAAGCTACAGAGAAACCCTGTCTCAGGGGGAAAAAAAAAAAAAAAAGGATGCACATATTTTATCCCAAAATCTTTTCTTTCTTTCTTTCCTTTTTTTTTTTTTTTTAAAGACAAGGTCCTGCTGATGGTGGTGTCACAGGTCTTTAATTCCAGCACCTGAGAGGCAGAGGCAGGTGGATCTCTGTGAGTTCGAGGCCAGCATGGTCAAAAAAACGTGAGTTCCAGGATAGCCTGGGCTGTTACACAGAAAAGGCCTGTCTTGAAAAACAAACAAAAAAAGACAAGGTCTCACGGTGCACAGGACTTAATCCCAACATTTGGGAGGCATAAAGAGATGAATCTCTGTGAGTTTGAAGCCAGCCTGGTCTACATAGTGAGTTCTGGGACAGACGCTGTTATACAGAGACCCTGCTCAAAAAAAATAATAATAATAAATGCTGACCTATATAGAAAGGACTAGACAGTCTGTACTTTGCTTCATTAGTATTTAATAAAACTATCCAGTGGGATTTTAGACATATGGATTTGAAACTCAAGAGAAGTAGAAGCTAAAGGTTTACTGTGTGGATGAGTGGACACAAAATATTATTGAGAATACGCAGCAAGTGTGTATTTGGATCCAAACAATGAACACAGATTCTTTCACAAGTCAGTTTGTGGGGACCGAAATTTCCTGTTTATTGTCTCAAGAATGAGTTTGTTGAGTTCATTATAGCTATTTATAAATTCATTCATAGGTTTTCCTGTTTGGTATGTGTGTGTGGTTTCCTAGGGGTTATGAGGCTTGTCTCTCAAGTTCTGGGATACAGGTATGTACCACCAAGGCCAGCTAGCATTCATCACATTTTTTTTAAAGATTTATTTATTTATTATATATACAACAATCCTTCCATGTATGCTTGCATGCCAGAAGAGGGCACCAGATCTCATTATAGATGGCTGTGGGCCACCATGTGGTTGCTGGGAATTGAACTCAGGACCTCTGGAAGAGCAGTCTGTGCTCTTAACCTCTGAGCCATCTCTCCAGCCCCTCATCACATTTTTTTAAGTCTAATTTTTAACCTTGTGTGCATTGTTTCAATTTTAGCAAAAAGATATTGCCTGAGGCAGATGAGGCAGCTTAGAACTTGCTGTACAAGGCTAGGGACCTGAGTTCAACTCCCAGAATGTAAGATGGAAACAAAGAACAGACTCTGGGAAGTTGTATTCTGACCCCTGCACCACACTCTGAGGGACACGGATTCCTGCTCTCACATACACATATCACACACACAGCACAACAACAGCAATGATAACAATAGATAAAAATCTATGGCAAATAACATGACTCAGAGTATAAAGGTGCTTGCTGCCAAAACAACTGGGAACCTGAGTGCCAACTAACCCCTGCAAGTTATCCTCAGATCTCCAAATGTACACTGTAGTATACGAGCGATACACAGGCATACACACACACACACACACACACACACACACACACACACAGAAACACAGAGAGAGTAAATTTTAAACTCTAATAAAGATTTTAAAAGGAATTATCTGACTCAATTACTAAAGGATTACTAACTCAAAAGTTAAGTCATTTAGAAGATACCTTTGCCATAACATCCAAGGCTGAAAATACCTGAGAGAACAAAATTCTGCAGGATATGACCTTTAAAGATCAACAAAATGTCCCCCATAGAGATATTTCAACTTCTTGAAATACAAGGAAGAAGAAGAAAAGAAGGAGGAGGAGGAGGAGGAGGAGGAGGAGGAGGAGGAGGAGGAGGAGAAGAAGAAGAAGAAGAAGAAGAAGAAGAAGAAGAAGAAGAAGAAGAAGAAGAAGAAGAAGAAGAGCCTTTCTTTAGCACTTGGTTGTCATGGCAACAGTAATCACACTGCTACCTCTACCTCCACAAAGTATATAAAGTGCCATTTTCCTTCACTAACAGGAATGTTTTTAAAGGCCTTATCTGTCTCTCATGTCTCTCTTATCTTTCATGCATTAGGCCTTTTTCATTTGAAAACGATCAAATGAGATTTGATAAACTAGTTTACCTTGACAGTATTATGTAAAGCTAATGGCTAAAACTGCACAAAACATATACCTAGCTATATAAAATAAAGTATAAAAATACTCTCCTCAGGTAGATGTTATAATCGTATAGCAAACAAGAACCATTAGGTCGTCCTCATCTCTTCTCCCTCTTACCCAGAGTAAGTTCTTTCCAACCTCCCACCTTAGTTGAACACATCGGCCAGCCGGGTTCACGGGCAAGTCCCTCCAGAGCAAACACAAGTGTGTCTATGAACAACAGGTTTTCTCCTTATAAAGTCAATGGCTTTTCTTCATATATAGAATTAAAAGGCCTTCACAGCTACGGCCTTACCCAATCTGCACCCAAAACTCCTCGCCATTCATCCTCCACCTATCAGCAGTCTTCGATAGGACTGCACAGGCGGTCCTCCCCCTTTACTTCGAATTTCCTACTAAACCCTATTATCCAACTTCCACCTCGAATGTTAAATCTCTTATGGTGACATCACCGCCCCTGTGTTCTGCCACGGTATTTCACACCTCGCTTCTGACATAGTTCTACTTCCTGTAGATCACCGATTATAAATACTAACAGTGCGGGCCAGAAAACGTCAAGAATGCAAGAACAAGGATCAAGGTTTCAGTCCCCAAGAAATTATTTACAGTGAAAGCAATCTGAGGCACGTCACAAATCTAAAACACTTTCGCGTTCTTTAGCAGACAAGAGGCAAGGTTCTGACGTCCGCTTTTTTTCTCTCCTGGCGGCCCTGTGGTCACCCGTCCCAGAGCGCTAACGCGGACCGTCCCTCCCAGGCCGCTGGTTACTCACCGTGCTTCCCGGGCCCGGCGGGCGCCTCAGGGGACCAGGAGCACGAAGATCCACCGTCGCTACCGTCACGGCCGCCGCCAAGCCGGGATTTGTTTCTAGGCACCCTAAGGCCGGCTCCAAGAAGCGTCCCAGATGACTGTGGCCCCGCCTCTGGGACGTTGCGGTCGCGGGAACCTAGGCGGCAAATGCCCGCAGGAGGAAACCGAAGGGCGCGCCGCGCCTGCTGATTGGTTAGAAGCCCGGCCAGTCCCGCGACAGGGCGGTCTAATAGCGTTACGTAACGTCTCCGCGGCCCTCTGCTGTGACAACCAATCGGATCCCGGCCTGGGATTCGTTTGCCCAATCCCAAGGCTCTTTGGAGAACCGAGGGCGCCACGAAAGAACCGGATCACAACTCAGATGATTTAAACCTACATTTCCTCAACGGTTAAGTTCCGGGATGGGTTGGCCAAACCCAAACGCATGCGCAATTAAAAAAAAAAAAAATCCCTGCTGACTAGCTAGAAGTGCTTCCTGCACTGATTGTGCTCTAATGGCTAGGATCCTATAGCCGAACTTGGTGGTTCTTTTCCTGTTATTCTTGCACTCTGCTGAGGCACGGGGATCGCCGCTAGTTCCAGACAAACTGAGATTGGGATTGTTTTAGAGACCCTGCCTCAGAACGACTAGCGTCCTGTGTAGTAGTGTACCGCGATAATCCCAACCTTCAAGAGGTGGGTGGACGCAGAAGGATCTGCACGCAGTTCAAGGAATCTACGGCGCAAATCCAAGAACAACTTGGTTTACAACCCTATCTCAGGATTTAAAAAAAAGTGTTTTCAAGAGCTTTAATGGACAGAGATAAAAATAAAGAAGGTTATGTTTGTTCCAATTTGTTTCCTAAGTAGACTCAACAATTTTGGGAAATTCTTTCTCGTTGAACAAGAAAACCTGTGGAATTTATACTTATTTCCAGTGCTAATAATATTGGGGACAGTTGTGGTGTGTGATTTGTGTGCGTGTACCTTTGCATTCGTACGTGGAAGCCTCATTTTTTTCTTTTTTCCCCTGTAAATCTGAGCTGTTTTCGGATGCAGACTGGCTTCAGCATAGCAGTAGTCCACCTGCTCAGCATATGCAGGGTCCTTGGTTGAGTCACTAGCACCACCTAATAAGTAAACACTTTAAAAAGTAAACTCTGACGGGTAGTGGTGGTTCACACCTTAAATCCCAACACTTGGGAGGCAAAGGTAGGCAGATCTCTGTGAGTTTGAGGCCAGGCAAGCACCAAAGCTACACATAGAAACCCTGTCTCAAAAAACCAAAATAAAATAAAGTGTAAAATCTGGGGCTGTAGAGATGGTTCCATGGTTAAGGGCACTTGGTGCTCTTGCAGAGGACCTGGGCTTGGCTGGGTGGATCACAGTTGTCTTTAGCTTCAGGGGACCTCTTCTGGTCTCCTTGGGCACCCCCACCCCTGACTGGCACATACACATACATCAATAAATCTTTTAAAAAAGAAAAGCTGGTGTTGGTGGTGCATATCTTTAGAACCAGCATTCTGGAGGCAGAGGCACAAGGAGGTGGATCTTTGTGAGTTCGAGGCCAGTCTGATCTACAGCGCTAGTTATAGTCAATGCCACATAAAGAAACTGTCTTGAAAAACCAAAATAGATAGATAGATAGATAGATAGATAGATAGATAGATAGATAGCAAGAAAAGAGAAGCTGAAGCATATTACTGTTTTTTGGACAACTAAAACAGCATGACAAATGTCAGGAAGTTGTGAATTAAACATTTTATTCACACTGGATTTCTAAGAATGTATTTAATGCTATGCATAAATAGTTGTTTTGAGAAAGGGTGTCATATAGCTCAGGGTGATTTTGAATTCACTGTTTACTCAAGGATGACCTAGATCCTCCTGCCTCTGCCTCTCAAGTGTTGGGATTATAAGCATGGGCCCCAGTGCCTGGTTTATGCCATTATGGGGCCCAAACCCAAGGCTATTGTATATGTTATATCAGCATTTTTGCCTGCTGAGCTACATACCTAGCCCCAGTGCATAAATACTTTTGACCAAAATGAAAACGATCATCCTCGGCAAACAAGAAGACTGCCCTGTAGGCAGCCCTGCTGCTCATTTTTATTTACTTAGTTTTCTTTGCTGTACTGGGGATTGGCCTCAGATCCCTGGACATGTTTAAGTAAGTGCTCTGGTGCCAGCTCTGTCCTCAGCCCCTTTTTATTGTTTCGAGACAAGATCTTGGTAAATTACTTAGGTTGGCCAGAACTTGCAGAGACTCAGCCGCCTGAGGGGCTGGTGTTTCTGGCATATTTCATCATGCCCATCTGGCCCACCTCTTTTAGATTCTTTACTGCCACTCCGAACAACACAGAGAGCTTTTCTCCAGCATGACTGCACCAGAAAATCTGTACCAGCCCTGGAGGATAATTTAAGACAAACCTCAGAGAACTCCAAAGATCTGGCTCACCTAGTTCATATGGGGAGGCATTTTCCCTATGGTTCAGCAGAAAACTTATAATTGGTGCAAAATGAGGCCTGTGATTGGTGGAACTTGAAATACTGTCGTGACTGGTGCCAATATAATTCTTCCTTTGCATGCCACTTCCCCACACTCCTCCTTGCTCTATAACCAGGATAGTCTCTCATTTTTTGAATCAATTGTGAAGGCACTCTTCTGTGCTGTCCCCTTGTGTTGCAAAATGAGGTCCAATAAAAGGCTTCTGAAAAATAAAAATTTTAATAGCTTTATTTTAGAAATGGGATGACCCGACTTATATTTAGGAAAGCTTATATTTCCAGGTATCTTTAAAACATTTTCTTTGAGTAATGGTATAGTGCAACAAGTCCCAATTGTGCCATCTAGTCTCTCTGAAATTCATTCTCTTTATCTCCATATTGTACGCTATTATGAACGAGTGAGTGTGTGTCAGTAAAAAGCTGTCAAATGATATTACTCTAGGTACACTGTAGTTAACGTTACTAATAAAGGAGCAACGCCATCCTATGTTTGCAGAGATTAAACGATCTGATTTGTCAAGTTAGAAAAGGCAGAAATTTAATGAAATAAGAGTTACAAATGCTACCAGGAACCTGTTATGCACTAAGCTCTGTGTTAAATTATAGGGGAAGTTTAAGTGATGTGACAAGAGTGAAACAAGGAAAGTACTGTTTATAGACTAGGTAATAAGAGGTAATTATCCAAAACCAATAGGAATTATTCGTGGATTGCCTGCCAGGTTAAATAGAATGACTTCATATTGTACTGTTCCTTGATCCTTGTTTATATATGTATTGTCCATCGAGACACTGGCATTCCTATGGCTACTGACCTTTACAGAGAAAGACTGCCTTCATGCTTTAATTTGCTTCATAGAGAACCATTCCAAGTGCATCACACTTTTAAAAATGTATTAATTTGGTCTGTAGGTATACTTTAGTGGTACATTACTTTTTTAGCATGCATGAGGCCAGAAATGCTGAAGCACTGGATAAAAAACAAAAACTAAAATGCACATTATAATTTTTAATTGTATACATAATGTATTACAATTATACACTATACAAGGCTAATTATAAAGGGGAAGTTCATCCACAGTTCTATACCCTTTTGTAGAGTAACTGTGTCCAAGCCAAAATTCATGTTAAAAAGATGTTTTTTGAGCTCATGTCTCATTACGTAGCCCTGCCTGGCCTGAAATTCAGAGTTTGCCTGCTCCTGCATCCTAAGTGCTGGGGTGAAAGAGCGGTGAAATGTGGCAGGAAACAGATGAATAGACCATGAACGACAGCACTTATGAGGAGTTCTGCTTTTACAGAAGCTTCTCAGAGTACTTTCCTTCTCCTTGGTAACCTCTGAATTCACAAGAACATGGAAACTGGCCCTTACCTGATACTGAATTGGCCAGTGCCATCATCTTAGGTTTCATTTACTCCATAACTGAGAAACATAATTTAAAAGCTATCCAGTCTGTGGCACTCTATGATAGTGGCCCAAATGGCCAAAGATACTAACATCAGTTAGTTTTGGATTTTAGAGCATGGATTTTCTCCGGCTTTCCTCAAACAGATGTAGGTTAGGACAACCTCAAACAGCTGCTTCTCCTGCCTCCTTATGGGCATGTATCTGCTACATCCAGTTTGGAAATTCTTTTCTTTTCTGAGACAGGGTCTCTCTATGTAGTCCTAGCTGTCCTGAAACTCACTGTCATATGTAGATCAGACTGGCCCCAAACTCACAGCGAACGTCTTGAGGACTAGAATTAAATACCCGAATCACCGTGCCTAGCTAAGAATTTTTTCTTAATCTCTTTTCATCCTGCCATAGTTAGTTTTAGCTGTGAACTTTACACAAACCTACAGTCACCTGGAAAGAAGGAAATTCAAATAATTGCTGTGATCAGTTTGGCCAGAGGCCATGTTTGTGAAGAATTTTATTAATTCTTAATTAAGGTAAGAAGGCCCAGTCGACTATGGGTGGTACCATCCCTAGGCAGGACAGCCTGGGTTGGAAGAAAGGTAGTTGAGTCAGTCAGTAAGCGGCATTCCACAAGAGCTTTCCTTCATGGCCTCTGCTTTAGTTCCTGCCCCTGCCTTCACTTGATCATGGGCTGTTGTATCATGTAAGCCTTGAAATCCATTTATTTATTTATCTATTTTTTTGAAACAATTTTCTTGTGTTGCTGGCTGTCCTGGAATTCATTCTGTAGACTAGGCTAGCCTCTATGGAGAGCTGTCTGTCTCTGCCTCCCAAGTGTTGGGATTAAAGGCCTGCACCACCACTGTTCAATTTTTTTTTTTTTTTGCTCATTTTAAAAGCAGGGTCATACTATGTATTCCTGGCTGGCAATGAACTCATGATAGCCATCTGCCTCTGTCTTCTGGGATTGAGGCATGCGCCACCACATCTAATCCTTTCCTCTCCAGGTTGCTTTTGGTCCTGGTGTTTATCACAGCAGCAGAGAAGCAGATTAGAACAGACACCAGTTCCAAGTGGTCAGCCCTAAGCCTATACACATATCTGTAGCATGGTCACCATGATGAGATCAGGTAAGTGTTCTATCCGAAGGTACTCTCACCATGAGAATAAAGGCTACTGCTATCAGGAATGAGGAACTTGGAATCAATGATTTTTCTTCTTCTGTGTTCTTTTATGCACTCTTCTAAACCTCCAAACACCCAACTTTCCCCTTTCAGTTTTGACTTCTAAGTTTTACTACTGTTTTTTAAAAAACAACTGCTTGTGCTTTGTAGATGGCTCAGTGGGCAGACACCTGCTACCGTGCCTAACGACTTGAGTTTGATCTCTGGGCCCCAGATGTTGGGAGGAGACAAATGACTCCTGAAAGTTGTCCTGTGACCATACCTGTACTGTGGCATGTGCACCCATGTGTACACACACACACACACACACACACACACTACAAAAAGAAAGAAAGCCAGGCATTGGGGGCACACACACACCTTTAATCCCAGCACTCAGGAGGCAGAGACAGGTGGATCTCTGAGTTCGAGGCCAGCCTGGTTTACAGAGAGAGTTTCAGGACAGCCAGAGCTACACAGAGAAATCATGTCCTGGAAAACAAACAAACAAACAATAAAAGTGTTCTTAACCACTGAGCCACCTCTCCAGCACAGTTCTCCCAAATCTTAGCAAAGGACATCTTAGGTATAAAACTTACGATTTTTCAAAAAAAGAACTATTGAAATATCTCTATAATCTGCCAATTACCTATAGTCTAGACATCTAGAATTTGTTTCTTACTTGATACTGTTCTTGTAGTTTCATTTTTGTTTATGTTATTTAACCTTTTCTTTCTACTGGACAATACTTGGTAATAGTTCTTATTGCATATAGTTTTATACTAGGATTAGAACCTTCTTAATTAGACAAAAAGAGGGAAATGTGGGAATTAGGTCCTATAAGCCAATGGTATTGGGGTAGCTTGGCCCGATGGGTGTGGTCTTCTCTGGAGGTACATGACATGATAAAATCCAGAAAGAAGTACATGCTCTCTTGGGTGCAGGTGAGCTGGCAGCGAGTCATAGAGCATGCATGGCTGGCGGCTGGGTTCTGATCCCCTTTGAAAATGAGCAGTGACTGCAGAAACGGTAAAGAATCTGTAGTGGCAGCAGCTTCGTTCTGTATTGTGGGTTTTATTGATAGGCACTTATTAATAAATCTGACTTGGGCACAGAGTTCCCTCCCTCTTTATCCTATGGATTTAGATAGGGAACAACCCTTTATGAGGTGACACTCATCTATTCTATATTTATTTGGTACTAATATTGTTGCATGTCTAACTGTTTGCACTTAGCTTACTGCTTCCTCTCCAAGACTGAGATAAAAGGGATCTGTAAGAGAATATGGATTCTTTGGGGACAAATTAAGACTAAGGTGCTGAGGTTGACCCTTCACTGTGGGTAAGTAGGTGGCTTAAATATTAAGCACCAGCGTATGCTGGTGTCTCATGAATCTTGTTTCATGGAAGGAAGGTTTTCTGATTCTGTTCTGATTACACAAGGGATCTCTCTACATACTGCATGATCCAGCACAGCTTAACAAAGCCAGGGTACCACAGTTTTGGAACCTGTGGCAGCTTTAATAAGCATGGTTTGTGACTGGAGAGATGGCCCAGGCAATAAAGTGCTTCTATGCAAATGTGAGGAATTGAGTTCAACTGTCAGTACCCTGCCTGTAATCCCAGCACTTGGGGGGGGGGGGGGGAAATTCCTGGGGCTCAATGGCCAGCCAGTCTAGCTGAATTTGTGAGCTCAAGGTTTAGTGAGGATCGGCCTCAAAAAATACGGTAGCACCGGGTATATTGGCATCCACCATTAATCCCAGCAGAAGCAAGTGGATCTCTGTGAGTCTGAGGACAGCATGGTCTATACAGAGTTCCAGTACATCTAGAACTTAAAAAAAAATAAGTAGATAAATAGCTAAGTAGAGAGTGATTGAGGAAGGTGTCTGATGTCAACTTCTGGCCTCCACATTGCACACACACATCCATTCAGAAAGAGAGTAAGAACAGTGAGAATCTTTTTTTAAAAAAATTATTATTTATTTATTTATTATGTCTGCAGGCCAGAAGAGGGCACCAGACTCCATTACAGATGGTTGTGAGCCACCATGTGGTTGCTGGGAATTGAACTCAGGACCTTTGGAAGAGCAGGCAATACTCTTAACCTCTGAGCCATCTCTCCAGCCCCTGAACAGTGAGAATCTTAACAACACAGGTCAAGATTCTCTGATGCTATTCTATCAACAAGAAAGAAGATTTATGTGAGGCTTCCGTGCCTGGTGGACTGGATGTGGTGGAAGTATTACTGTGGTAGTTCCTGAGTCCACTCCTGTAGTTTTCATTCTCCACTGCTTAGAATGTTTACTATCAGAACCAGCCATCATGTGGTTGGAAGAAATCCAAGCAACTTTTGGTGAAACTCATAGTTCTAGCAGAGCAACTGGAGAGAAGCCAACATAAAATTATCAGTCATGTGAATGGGCCTTTTTGGAAGAAATTAACTGATACCATATGGAACAAAGATAAGCTGTAACCCAAATTGGAGGTCCTAAGTAAGACTTTTCTTACAGTTTAACTTATTAACTTTTGCTAAATAGCAAGACACTAACCTGCTCAAAAAGCCAACTAAAAATGAAGTACGCCCTTGCCAGACTGATCTTTCCTAGAAATGACTCCTTGTAATACCCTTGTCAGAGACAGGCATCTGAGTTTCTTTTCTATGTCTTTCAACATAAAATATTATTTTCTTCTGTTGCTTAGCATACTTGGCAGGTGATAGGCAGGATGTGAAACCATTACTCACTTTACTGTATTCAGTTATCCATCCAGGGAGACACAGAAAAAAAAAAAACTACTACATTTTGACATATGTAAGTATTCAAGCAAGTTTTTGGACCCAAAGCCATGAGTGGAATTCTTTGTTCTGGTGCTCTACTATGAAAACAACAAAGCATTTTTATGTTTGACACAAGGTCTTCCTTAGAAGTCAGCTAATGGCATCCTAGACTCTCCTCACATACCTCACACCCTTAAGCTAGCTCCAGTCACCAGAAGAGACAGTCACCTAGGGGAATATGCACAAAAGAAAGGCACATTTACTTTGATATGATTCTTTTATTTCCATTTTAAAATATTCTTTAAAACATTTCTTAATTGTGTCTTTTCACCATGTGGCTCCACAGAGTGAATTCAAGTCACCAGGTTTGCCAGCAAGTAGCCTAGCTTGCTGAAACACTCACTGGACCTAAGTAACTTTTTAAAAAGGCAACCCAGAGACAGAGGCAGGCAGATTTCTGTGAATTGGAGGTCAGTCTAATCTACATAGCAAGTTCTAGGCCAGCCTAGAACCTAGAACTATGGTGGGCTATAACCATTCATTGTATTATGCATGTGTATGTTTGCAAGCCATCGCACACAAGTGAAGGTCAGAGGGCAACCTTCAAAACTTTTTCTCCTTCCACTGTGGATTTCAAAGGGACGGAGTTCTGTCAGGCTTGCAACAGTTAAGTACCTTTATTGTCAAGGCCATTTTGCAAGCAAGTCTTTAAGAGTCATATGTTGCCCAGGTTGGCCTCAAACTCATTATTTAGCTGATGGTCTTGACCTCCTGATCCTTCTGTCTCTACCTTCTGAGAAGTGGGATTACAGGTAGGGCTCACCAAGCTCAGCTCAATACGGCCTGCTACCTCTTTCTAGTATGACTGGTTGTCCTTATTCTTAGAAGTCTGTCTTAGCTGGAGGGTTGGAACCTTCTGAGCTTGGATTGAAATTTCCCCATAGCACAAATAACCCAGAGACAGACATTGGGGTTCAACCTGAAGATCAGAAAAGCAAAATAGCCAGCCACTGGCTCTTAACTCTACCTCAGATCAAAAATGACTCTACCTCAGATCAAAAATGGGTGAGATCCTGTCTCCACAAATCCTGAAGACTTTCACCCCTTTGAATTCTTGTCTCTTCCCCCTTATAATCCCCTCTGCCTAGCCATATCGCTCCTGTCTCCACCTCCGTAATGCTGGGATTATAGGCATGTGATCCCAAGTGCTAAAATCACTTTTGTGTGAGCCATTTCTCTTTTAGACAGATTCAATCTCAAGTAGCCCAGAGTGGCCTTGAACTAACAGAGACCTGCCTGCCTCTCCCAAGTCCTGGGATTAAAGGTGTGTGCCACCACTCCCTGGCCTAGACTAGTATGGTGCTTTGCCCTCTGATCTTCAGATAAGCTTTATTTATTGAAACATAAATATATCACTATATTTCCCACAGGTGTTCTAGGTCACAGCTGGTCAGTAAATTATAGCCTACAAGCCAAGAATTGTTCTTATTTACTTCTTCTTCAAGACAGGGTTTCTTTAGGTAGCCCTAGCTGTTCTGGAACTCACTCTGTAGACCATGCTAGCCTCAAACTCAGAGATCTGCCTGCTTCTGTCTCTCGAGTGATGGGATTAAAGGTGTGCACCACCACTGCCTGGCCCCTTTTCTAATAAAACAAAACAAAACCAAATGGACACGGTCTAATCCCAAGGGGCCATCTAGACCATATTTTTTTTTAACCTTTAAAAATGACATCTATCTGGTGAGCACAGCCTCCATGGGTATGTACACAGCCCATCACAGCCTATACGGTTTTTCTAAGGGACCTTGGGAACAATTTTTGGGTGGCTATTATCATCTCTGACTGCAATGCTGCTCCCAGTCTAGGCTCCAGACAGGTACGCAGGGTGCCTTTGGAAAGCTTCAGCGCTTGCTGGCCAGGTCATCCTGTCCATCTGTGTCAAGCTGCAGAATGAGGAACATGTGAATGAAGTTTTTATAGACTTTACCTCCATTCTGGTGGATAAGCTCAATAAAGGTTATAGTCTGTTCCTGCCTCCACACCAAAGGCAAAGAGATAAGAGGGTGAAATGAAAGAAGGGAAAAACTGAAGGTGAGAGGGAGAATGCCAGAAAGTCACAAAGGAGACGAGGAGAGGGGAGGAAATACGTTAGGGAGAACAAAACATAGGGAACAGCAGGGAGGAAAGGACAGCAGGAGAGGTGTAGGAGGCCGGGAATAGAGGGTGAAGAAAAGGGCAACAGAAGAAACAAAGAGAGAGGGTAATCAGAGGGCTGCACTGCCACCTTCCCGTCGGCCAGCTTTTCTCTCAACCTCTGGGCACCTTTATCACAACGGTAACTGACTCCACCTTTCACCATAAAGCTAATGCCCACCCTGGTCACTGGGTTCTAAAAACGGACATGCGCTCTTCTTCAGTCTTCTAATCTTAGTCACATGGTCACACATTGGATGGGCATCACACAAACTCACAATCTCTGAAACTTCATTTCCCAACATCCTGTACAGACCGCTAGCCTCTAAGCTGCTAGTTCACTTGATAGAGCACCTGCCACGGTATCCGCTTCCTAGTCAATGCTCAAATATCCTGGTTCCTTTCCCTGCCACCTTCCACTCCCACTCCACAAAGGACACTATTTGTTTTCCTGTATGGGTTTCCATTAAACATTATCATAAACACCCTCAACTCTCTGAACCTCTCAACTCTCTCTGTTGTACTTACCTTGGAAACTCAACCCTGAAAGAACACAACCATCGGCTTTCTCTACCTACACGGGACCTACTAAACATCTTCAGTTAAGTGAATTCATGGTCTCAGACCCCATATGAGCTTTTTGGGAACACCACATTCTCCAGATTTTCCTCCTGTCAACAGAAGTCTGAAGAAAAAGAGGCATTTCTGTGTTAAACATTCTACAAGGCTAACTAATCAGAACTTCAGTGATGTTGGAGAGCTGGATTGCTGCAGGTCCAGAGCCAAACCCAGGCTATCTTAATCCCTAAACAGCCATTTATTGCCCACCTCTGTATGTGACCTAGGTAAGTCCTTTTGTAATGTACAAACAGAACCCTAGTTTCCAGACCCAAACGCTAAGAATGCCATATAGCGTCTGAGGCCTATGGCAGAGATTACCAGCTTTGCTATAAACCATTTCCACTAACTTATCTGAAAAGAGCCGTGATTTATAGCTTTGTTCTGTTATAAAAAACCTCATGAAAACGCTACCACTGCTGTCTCCAACTTTCAAAGGTTTGTGTTCATCCAGGCTTGCTTTTTAGACTCTTCCTTCTTTGTTAAGATTTTCCCCTAATGGCCAGGATCAGGGTAACATGGGTATGCTTAACGGCTTTCACTGCGGCTAGAATGTAATCTAAATGCTTTTCCATAGCAGCCTCAACTCTCCATCTATCACTTTCCAATCCCTTTATCGAGTCTTAACCTTCCCACACGCCCTCCTGTTTTGGTGGGCCACTGCATCCTAGTCTCTGCTTTTCCCAGTCTCCAATTCTTGGTTCCAAGGTCACCTCTTCAGAGGCCGTCTCGGCAGACTTCAACCGAACTGATCTTTGTTTTTCCCTTGGTTTCGTTCCCAGCAGTGCGGTTGTTCCTATTGATTCTATGTTTGCTTATTCAGTTCAGCCACTTCCCGTGGGAAAGGGAATTCTGAACGACAAAACGACGGGTCCGGTTAAGGATTCACCCAACATCCAATACCAAAACACTCCGGGTCTCCTGACACGTTAGGAAGGACCGGAACCGTGAGCGGAAGCTGGCGCTTTGCAGGAGGCCCCGCCCCTTCCGGTTGCGGCGGCCCGCAGCTGGCGGCGGGGCCCGGCGCCCGCTCAGCCCGCCCCCTCTCTGCTACCCCGCCCGCCCCGCCGCGCCGGCCGCTGTCAGAGGCGCGGTGTATGCTGAGCAGCTGTCGTCGCCGGCTGCTGCACGTCCTGGTCCCGAGCTTCCCGCCGCTGACCCGTGGACTGCGGCTCTGTCCCGGCCACCTCATGAAGCCGTTGGTCGTGTTCGTTCTGGGCGGGCCCGGTGCGGGCAAGGGAACCCAGTGCGCGCGCATTGTCGAGGTGAGGCCGTGCGGGAGGGCGACGGAGAGCTTCGGGGCTGAGCGGGCCCGGGCCAGCGGGAGCTGCCGCGTTGGCTGCCGCGCCCCCCGCCGTGGGCAGCGGACTACGAATCCCGACGGCCACCGCGCGCCGGGGCTGAGGGGCGTCGAGTCTGCGGGCGCGCGCCGCGTTGTCCGCTTTGTTCCCGCGCGCCCTTGCTTCCACTCCCGGGACCGGGCTCTTCTCTCCTCTCTCGGTCCCGGCCTGTCAGTCCTCGGCTAATCTGCCTGGAGGAACCTAACCCGGATCTTGTGGTAGTTAAACTACCGGAGCCGTGTGAGCCGAGGTGCTAACCTTTGGCCCAGCTGCCAGCTCACACTTTTCCTTGGGTGAGTGAGTCACTCGCTCTCTGAACCTCAATTGTCTAATCAAATAAGAAACTGCTCTCATGTTAACTGAGAAAGTAAGACACCACCCAAGACTAAAATCTCCTTATTTATTTTTATTTTTTTAAAAAGTGTTTGCTGTAGGGCTGGAGCGATGGCTCAGCGGGTTAAGTCGCTTGCCACAAAGTTCCATCCCAAATACTCACATGGAAGGAGAGCACCAACCCCCGCGAGTTGTCCTGATTTTTATACTAGAACTGTAGCTGAGAGTTTGTCCACACAAATAAATAAATACAAAAAAATTTTGACATAAGTTTGCCAGTTCCGTTCTGTTAGTATTTGAGGTCCGGCTGGCATGTAATACGGAAAGAGGCAGGTATTGGGTTCACACCCCGTTTTTCTATCCTCTGGGAGCAGTAATGATACGATGAGGAAGGTTTAATGGGCAGTCTTGGGCAGTGTTTGAAAGGAAAACAAAGCAGTTAGAAACAACAGGGCAACCAGAGTTGGGGTGAAACACCAAACGTTCACCATTAAATGGAGTGCTTGGTAAAAGTTTTTAACCCAGAATTTGATAAATAATTTCTTTTCCTAGGTTTTGGCCTGTATTTGCTTTGGATTTTTCCACGATCATGCATTCAACTCTTGTCCTATACTCCAGTCTCTAAAGAACACCCCAAAATAGTTTGTGTTCTAAAAGTTGGGCTTATAATTACAGGCAACTTCTGAATACCAAGTCTGTCAAAAAGTACATAGCATTTTTCTCCTCATTTTTCTTTCTGTTGGTTTTCACTTTTTGAAAGCGAAATGACAAGTGGATAGTTTCAGGTTTATGTTATGAGCACCATGATTAAAATATAAATAGCGTGGTAAAAGAAGGGGCAGGAACTTCATAGTCAAAATAAATAACGGTTCAAGGCTTGATTCTGCTACTGTTGTTTTTCTAACCCCAGAGAAGTTACTTTTAGCTTGAGTTCCTTTGTGAGAATGGAGAAAATAGAATCTGTTTTGTATTTGTGACTTTTAAATGAGGCCTGACACCTGGCACGTAGACGTAGATGTTTTCTCCTTTAAGCTTCCTGGTTTTATTATATTGGTCATTTCATTTATTTTTAGAAAGACAACAGGTTTATTTAATGCACTGTAAGGGCAGCAGACTGGGCAGTATTAAGAGTACTATCTGAAGCTGGTAATTTTTATTTTGAAGGTGCGTTACTTTTTAAAACTTGACATATTACTTTCATTTTTGAGTGCACCCAGATACTTTGTTTCTGAGTTTATAATGTGTCCTTAAAGGGCTACACTCAGCCTAACTACCCAGTTACTTTACTGACTTCAAAGTCTCTGTGTTCAGTAACTAGTATTTCTATTTCATGAATTGATAGCTGGTAATACTTAAACCTGCTCATTATCAATTACAAGAGTCCATGATGAGATTTTTTTCTTTTTTTGAGTGCTTCTTTTACTTACTATTTAAGATGGCAGCTATATGAGCTTTGGAACCCAGGTCTCAAACATGAAAGATACACACTCTGCTACAGAGCATCTCTCTTTGTACTTTTACTTTAAAGTTCTCAGTAAGTTGTCCCTGCACTTACTCTGTAACCAAAGCAGGCCTTGAGCTGTGGTCTTCCTGGCTCAACCTCATAAACAGCTGTGATTACAGACCTCTTCCACCAAACCAGCTAGAATAAACTCTTTTGAAGTGTTTGCTGTTGATTCTAGTTGCCATAAACATTCAACTGATAATCTGCCAATTTCAAATGTATAATTTAAGAGTCACTATTCCTTAGCTGATTAAATAAACACTGGAATGCCTGTGGTTTGGGTAAGTCAGGTGTTTGCTTCTCTGTAAGTCTGCATTTTGACTCACTGTTTCATTATGTAGGCAGCTATGAACTTAATTCCCAAAGATAGCAAGTTTTAAAATTAATTTTTTTTTCTGTAGGGAAAAAGTTATATAACTCAATGTTAAATTTTCCAACTATCATGCCAAAGTGAATTTAGTTTACAGGGTACCTGAAATGTGGCCGATTATAGAATTGTTTTTTTGGAGAGAAGTTATTTTGGTTTCTGACTCAGGTTGCCAGAAGTTGTGTTGTATTGTTTATTTTGAGGAATGATCTCCTTATGTTAACCCAGGCCGGCCTCAAACTCTGTTCTCCTGCCTCAGCCTTCCTCCTGCTAGGATTTGTGCTGCCAGGTGCTGTCAGAAGTACAGCTTGGTTTTTGGGATTCACAGTCTGAAGGTATCTTGCCCTCATGTCATGGAGGATTGGAGTTAGGTAAGGGAGTGTGTTGGAGGGAAGCTGGTAGTTTTTTCTGAGTCACTCCACTTTTTTTAATGCTCCATGGGCAGAAAAGAACAGATCTGATTGAGAACCTTTTAAGGTATTTCCTAATTGGAAGAGAATTTTTGAAGGAGCTTTGGGAATTGACTTAACTCACTTATTTGTAATGGTCCTTTTCAGTTTAATTTTATTTTCTAATTATTTCAAAATCCATGTCTTCTTGTACTATTTTTTTTAATTAGCCATTTTCTAAGTCCGTGTAATACATTTATTTGAATTAAATACTCGGTGGAATTATTGTGTAATGATATATTTCTAAAACTCAGGGATGCTGTATCACTTCAAAAAATTTTCTACTTCCTTATGTTGTGTATACATATTTGTATGTGTGCATATGCTATGGCACATGTGTGGAGGTCAGAGGATAACTTTGTGGAGTTGCTTTTCTCCTTTAACCTATGTGTGAGTTCAGGGATGGGAATCAGGTTATCAGGCCTCATTTGTGAATTTTTAAAAAGTAAGCTTTATATTTATTTTGGTGAAAGAAATTAGAATTCTGTAACCTAAGCTTCTCTTCAAAAATAACATCCACAATTTTGCATTGGTTTATTGGAGAGAATATTTAATTATCTGAATGGCTGACTCATACTATGCTTTAAAAAGTTTTGAGTGACATTGAGTTTGAGCCTACAGAAATCAGAAACTTGATTTTATTTATCTTTTTGTCTCTGTTGTTGAGCATTGTACCTAGCATATAGTAGGTACTTGTTGAGTAAATATTGATGATAGAGATATTAATGTATCCTGAAGCTGTATACATCTTAAAAATTTGATCCCTAGGGGGCACCCAAGTAGCTTTCTGGACCTCAAGTATGAATGAAGCCAGTCTTTGGGGTGCTTTTGTTTACTCTGAGTGAATGAATGGTAAGTATGCTGAGCAGAACTTTCAATTTCAAAATTCGGAACTCATCCTGTACCCTCAGAAGGAATGAGCTAGGAAAAGTCTGGTTGACCTTAAGGTCTGGCCTTTTAAGGATAGAACTTTTTCTTCTTGGGAGGGTATAGTTAAAGATTTATTTTTTAAAGGACAATTTAAAAGCGTTAAAGAATCTATAAAAGATATGGCCTACAAAATACTTGCCTCTTTGGGATAGAGAGATGACTCTGTGGTCAAGAGCACGGTCAGAGGACCCAGTTAGAGTCCTGGTACCCACATGGTGCTAACACTATCTGTAACTTCAGTTCCAGGGGATCTGACTCCTGTTTTGTCCTCCACAAGCACTAGACATGCACATACATACATGCTGGAAAAACACCCATGTGAATTTAAAAAGCAACAGAACTTGACCCTATTGAAGAGCCACTGTTTCGGGGGCTGGAGAGATGGCTCAGCGTTTAACAGCACTGACTTCTCTTCTAGAGGACCCAGGTTCAATTCCCAGCACCCACATGGCAGCTCACAACTGTCTGTAACTCCAAGATCTGACACTCTTATACAGACACATGCAGTCAAAACACCAATGCACATAAAATAAATAAATAAAAAACCCACTATTTCTTTTTTTGTTTTTTGATGTTCACTGTTTCAGTGAGCTTTCTTGTAAATATAATTTTGCATATGGACATTTTATCTATAGGGTTCTTAAAAGTGGACTGTTTCTTCAGACTACGTACGTTTTATTTTAATTGATATGATAACCTGGGTAAAACATTTGTTTTCTAGAAGAGCAGGGCTATTAAGAGATAGATGCAGATATAAACATATAAGAGTGTTTTTATTTGGGGAACTTTCTCAAAATTATAAAGGCTGAGAAGCCACATGATAAGCCATATGTAAACAGGAGAATCAAAGAAGCTGGTAGTGTAATTCAGAGTCAGAAGACTAGAGAACTTTAAGTTTTCTAAGAGAGTGATTTTTCTCTTCCTCTTCCTTTTCTAAAAAAAATCTCATAAGATTGGTTGGTGAGGTGGTGATGGCTAATCTGTTTTCTATTCTGTTTTATTTTCTTGGATTTTAATAACATACAGGCATCCTCCTGCTGTCATGTCCTCTCCTCCATTATTGACTCTATTCCCTTAAACTATAAGCTCAAATAAGTCTTCCTTTAAGTTGCCCTTTGTCAGTCATGTTGTCCTAGCAGTGTGAAACTAACAGTGTCAGTCCATGGCATTTGTGTTTGAGTCTCAGAAGCAGGACAACAAAACAACCTCCAGCTGTATGGGTACGTGTGTTGTGCCAGGGAGAAGTTTCTCTGGGGTAAGGGAGCTAATAGTAAATTGTTTGTTTGTTTTTGCTTTTTTAAGACAGGGTTTCTTTGCATCCTTGGTTATCCTGGAGCTCGGTCTGTAGACCTAGAACTCAAGAGATCTGCCTTTACTGCTGGTATTGAAGGTGTGCTACCATATCTGGCTCTAATAGTAATTTACAAAAATCGCTGGGCGGTGATGGAGCACATTTTTAATCCCAGTACTTGGGAGGCAGAGGCAGGCGGATCTTTGTGAGTTTGAGGCCAGCCTAGTCTACAAGAGCTAGTTCCAGGACAGGCTCCAAAGCTACAGAGAAACCTTGTCTTGAGAAAGAAAAAAAAAATCCCAGTCAGAATTAGTCTCTGCCTCAGTCTACCCTAACTTGATCTTCCTTCAGTATCAGTTATTTCCTCATCCTCATTCTTTTTGAAATCATCTTTATTTACTCCCTTTGGGTTAAAGTTTCGTGGCAATATTTGGTTAATCTAGACATGTTCCAGTTCAACTGCTGTTAGAACTGTGCTTGTGGAAGACCCCAAAGTACCGTGTCTTACCTCTGGGTCTGGAATGGAGATCAGCATTTCTAAAAGAAATTGCTTCAAAGGATGGAGAGATGGCTCAGCATTAAGAATGCTGGCTACTCGTGCAAGGGACCTGGGATCAGTTCCCAGCACCCACATGGTGGCTCACAGCCATTTTTATGAAACTTCTGTTCCAGGGCATCAGATGCCCTCTGGTGGGCACCAGGCATATACTTGGTGCACACACATACATGTGCTAGCAGCCACTGATAAAAATGAAATAAAAAGTAATAAACTTTTAAAAAAGGAAACGAAATCACTCTAGACATCTCTCTCTTGACCAGGTGGTAGAGAGAGAGCCCAAGTGCAGAGACTAGCTGTTTTATTTACTATGTTCCAGGTCTTGTTACTTTTAAGCTAATATCTTAGCTCAGCTGCTACATGAAAGTGTATTTACTGTAACAATTCAGTTGCTTTAACCTGTCAAATCAAGAACATTTTTACAGACTAAACATGTGATAAGAGCATTTGAAAGTTAATAGAGAGCAGGTGTAGCCTGAAAGACACTGCTGACAGTTTTGTTCTGCCTGGAAAATAAAGCTAACAAAACATCAGTTGGATAAAGGAAAAAGTACTAGCTGTAGCTTACTACTCCCAGAATCTGTCACTTTGAGGGGACAGGTCCATGGTGGAAACATATGCTCTATGCCTGGTTTCTGTCTGTCTTTTCCAAAAGATTTGTAAGTTGGTTCCATTCACCATTAGAGTATATCTCGTACTAATAAGCAGATGTACTCTAATATTGGGTTGTGTGAAAGACTGCTTCCTGCCCACTTTGTTTGGAGCTTCCAGAATGGATTAGTCGTTGGTGTGCATTATTGAAAAGTGCATGTGTTTAAAGCCACAGGATTTACTTATATAGTTACATATGGTTTAGGTCAATAAGAATATGAATTTCCATTTTCTTGGTGTCTGCTGGGAGTGTAAAAGCACTTTAGAAGATGTTTGATTGTATAATTGACTTAATGGTTAATTTATGTTATCAGATGGTAGAAGATTGTCCTTGTTATTCATTTAGTGTCTGTTGGGCAATGAAGTAGGGATGTCTGTGTTTCAGAAGTGGAGAAAAGCAAGAATGAAACAAATGAGACTGGCCAGAAGCAGTGAGGTTGTCCAGAGTCTGGCAGGATCAACATGGGTCAAATACACCTGGTTCTTTGTGTGGGGGTGGAGTTCTTGGGTTCATCCCCATGTCACACATTTCTGTTGACTTTTAAGTCTCCTTTTAAATGTGCACTAGCAGAGTTTGTGATCCAAAAGTCATAGCAACCCATCCATTCTTTGCAGATAGGTAGTGTGAGCAAGAAATGAAACTTCATTATTTTATGCCACTGAGTTTGGGGGATTGCCAACTAAGAACCTAGCCAAACTTGGGTAGTACATATGCACAGCTTGGCAACTAGGAGGGTTCACCTTCTTTCAGACAATTCATTGCTAAGGGCTTTACTGTATTAATACAGAGTGTATATTGGTCTCACCTGTGCATTAGAGGTACGAGTACAATATTAATGATGAGGAAGGAAACACCCTTGGAGAGGTAAGTTATTAAATGGAGTTCTAGAACAATCTCTGAACTGCTCTGTGGTTAATTCATTCTTTTTTTTAAAAGATTTATTTATATATTTATTATGTGTACAACATTCTGCCTTCACGTATGCCCGCATGCCAGAAGAAGGTGCCAGATCTTATTACATGATGGTTGAAGCCACCATGTGGTTGCTGGGAATTGAACTCAGGACCTTTGGAAGAGCAGCCAGTGCTCTTAACCACTGAGCCATCTCTCCAGCCCTTCATTCTTGATTCTTTTCCTGTGTCTGGGAAGTCATTGCAAGGTGCTAAAACCAGCATTAGCATTTATTCCAGAAGCATCATCCAAGCACGGAAAGGACATAATTTTCATAAACCCTAGTTTCATTTATGGAAGCTTTCCTCCTGGGATTTCTTTCTCAGGAAATATTCTTCCTTCTTTCCTCCCTCCCTCCCTTCCTCCCTCCCCCCTCCCTCCCCCACCCAGGCTATAGAAGCTTGAAGGCTAAAGACTGCATATCTGCATTGGTCACCACTGAGGTCCATTAAGGAAAAATACTCAGTGGAGGTCAAGAGACTTGAATCAAATTTTCTCTGTATTAACTAGGAAATCAGCATGTCTCAGGTTCCCCTGTAACTGGATATAGACTGTTGTGAGCTGCCATGTGAGTGATGGGAATAGAACTGGGTCCTCCAGAAGAACAGCCAGTGTCTTTAGCCTCTGAGCCCTCTCACCATTGCTGCACTTAAAATTTTAAATTGTAAAACATGATCTCATCCTGCAGGTTGTCTTTTTTTTTTTTTTTTTTTTTTTTTTTTTTTTTTTTTTTTTTTTTTTTTTTTTTTTTTTTTTTTTTGCTTGTGATGCAGGCACTAAAAACTTGATAAGTTAGCCCAGGACTACAAAGGAGATAATAACTGATAAGGGTTTGTATTGGAGTTGGGGACAGATAGAAAAGGGATAATATATATAGAAAGGAAGAGGGGGTAGAGTAGGTTCAAGTTAGTTACGTCAGATCAGTTTGATGGTACATATTTCACAAATGGTTTCCAGAGATCTTTTCAGTGTGTAACCATGGAAGGAAATTTTATAGAAAACATTTTCTATGAGTTTATCACACTTTATGGCATTTCATTTGATGAAGTGAGACTCCAATCAAGAACCTGTTTGCAGTATAAAAGTAGACATAGTTATCTATATTCAACATCAGATCATAGATTGGATTAGGACTGATTGCTGTGTAAACAAAAACATATTCCCGGGATGGGCATGGTAGCGTACATCTTTAATCCCAGCACTCGGGAGGCAGAGGCAAGTGAATCGCTGTGAGTCAGGCTAGCCTGGTCTACATAGAGAGTTCCAGGACAGCCGGGGCTACGTGTTGACACCTTGTGTCAAAACAAAACATATATTTCTAGACTGGCTTTAATTTTAGAATGAGCAAAATATATTTATGAAGGTAAATTTTATAAATATGTACAGTTTCTCAAAGCCAAATGACTTTTCTCATACTTTCTGGTAAGAGAGGTTTTGAACGAAAAGTGAAGGTGATTCTTTACTGTCTAAGTAGGGTTTGATTATTTTGTTGTTGTTGAGAAAGGTTGCTTAGGACAATACATGGTTGTTCTGATAGGTCATTTTGGAGCTTAAGGTGGTGTGGGTATATTGTCCACTTCATACACATGGTATTTCTCAAACGTTTTGTTTATAGTTTTGAACTCTAGTGTCTGGAGTCAGGCTTCATTGAATATGTTTCCTTTTAAATCTTTGGGTAATCTGAATTCTAAGTTTTCATCTGTTTCTGGGCTGTGAAACTGGACTGTTTTCTGTCTCTGTCTGTAACTCTTGACTCCACGCCCATGTGGTGTGTTCCTGTGTGGCTGTATTATACTTTGGTTTCTCCTTTGTTTATGGGATGGATCACTTTTCAGAGAAAATTTTATCTAAACATTTGAGTTGATTTTTGGTTTGGGGGAAGTTCATGGAGACCTTTTTCTAAAGCTGTTATTTTCTTTTCTTTTAAGTTGTATTTATTTTTTATTTTAATGTGTAAGTTGCCTGCACATATGCATGTGTGCCATGTGCATGCCTGGTGCCTCTGGAAATCAGAAGAGGATGTCAGATCCCTGATACTGGAGTTCGGGAAAGTCATGAGCCACTATGTGGGTGCTAGAATCTGAACCTGGGTCCTCTACAAGAGTAGACTGTACTCTAAACTGCTGAGCCATCTCTCTGACCCCGAAGCTGTCATTTTCTAAATGATCGGCTTTCACCTTGAAGTGAGTTTTCATTGTGCAGGCTCACTTTCCGTTTCTCTGGGAATCAAGTGGTGTTTGGGGACGTACAATTGAACACTAGTGAGCTGAATTTACTGCTATGAGAGAGTTGTTAACTTTTAAAAGTATTTTATTGTGTATGCGTGTGGTTATGTGGAAGTCGAAGGACAGTTTGCAGGAGTTGGTTCTTTCCTTCTACCGTGCTGGTGGTAGGGACTGAATACAGACCCGTCTCCAGGCCTGGCAGCAAGTGGCTTTACTGCTGAGCCTTCTCACCAGCCCAGAAGTTGAATTATTGAGTCAAAACAGGTGCAAACTACTGGGCAGTGGTGGCACACGCATTTAATCCTAGCACTTGGGAGGCAGAGGCAGATGGATCTCAGTGAGTTTGAGGCTAGCCTGGTCTACAAATTGAGTCCAGGACAGCCAGGACTGTTAAACAGAGAAACCCTGTCTCGAAAAACCAAAAAAAAAAAAAAAAAAATGTGCAAAGTGAACCACTGAACCTTAGACATGCTGACCCTCTTTAAAGCTTGAATACTTGTACAAAGTGTACTGATATCAGTGTCTCCCTGTTCTTGCCATTACTGCTTTTTAAAATACTTGGACCAATATGATGGGTAGAAACTGGAATTATTTTGTCTTAATTTGCATTTTCAAGATTACTAGTGGCGTGGAGCTTTTTTTGAGTAGTCCTCGCTGTCCTGGAACTCACTGTGTAGACCAGGCTGGCCTCAAACTCACAGACATCCACTTGCCTTGGCCTTCTGAGTGCTGGGATTAAAGACATCTGCCACTACCACCTAGCTCCGTGTTTTTGTTTTTGTGTTTTAACCCTCCTATGAATAGTTTGTTTTTAATGCTTCCCCCTTTCTCCCTCTTTTAAAGACTTAGACTGATCTCCAACCCTGAGTTGAAGTGGTTTTCCTGTTTTAGCTTCTGACTGTAGGTGGATGGCACACTACCAGCTTGCCTATTTTATATAATATTTTATTGCTAGTTTTTCTTTATATACATTGTATAGTGTACTGTATAGTGAATATATCTTGTATATAAAATTTCTTCCAAGCTGTTACCTATCCTTTTTTGTTGTTGTTTGTTTGTTTGTTTTGCTTTTTTTATTTATTTATTATGTATACAATGTTCTCTCTGTGTGTATGCCCACAGGCCAGAAGAGGACACCAGATCCCCTTACAGATGGTTGTGAGCCACCATGTGGTTGCTGGGAATTGAACTCAGGACCTTTGGAAGAGCAGGCAATGCTCTTAACCTCTGAGCCATCTCTCCAGCCCTGTTTTGCTTTTATTTTGAGATAGGGACTTAACTTTTTAGCCCAGGCTGACCTGAGCCTACTAGGTAGCACAGGCTGGTCTCAAACTTGAGGTAGTCTTCTTGCTTCGGCCTCTTTAGGACTAGGATTATAGTTATAAGCCAACACACCAAACTCATTTTGCTTTTTTGAGACACAGTCTTGCTATGTAGCCCAGGCTGGCCTTAAACCATTGATCTTTTTGCTCCAGTTTCTTGAGTGTTGGGATCATAGGCAATCATAAGCCATACCTCCAGCAAATTATTTATACTTATGAAGTCTTGCTTGGTTCAAAAGTTTTTCTGGGATCAAACACAAATCATAGCTTTTTGCTTTCTTAGCAATGCCTGTCTGTATCTCGGATGATGGCTATCACTTACTGAATTCCCATTTGTACTTGGGCCTGTTTTTGGGTTCCGTTTCAGGACTGCATTGTTATGCCTATTTTATATACCAGTAACACTATTTTAGTTATTGTAGTGTGTAATACTTTATTTCATGTAGTTAGGCAAGTCCTCGTTTGTAGTTGCTATTATTATTTTCAATTTTGAATATTTTACTCATGCTTATATCTGGTTAACCTGACAATAAATTCACCAAGTTGTTTTTTTTTTCCCATAAACAAACATGGCTGGTGTGCAGCTAGTTCAGTGGCAGAGCCTCTTGCCTACCATGTTCAGGGGCTTTGAGTTTGATCCCCGGCACCAAATAACAAGCACAGATAATTCTAATCAGATTTTTACTTTTTAAATTTTATTTATTTATTTAGAGGGTCTGACTATGTAGCCTTCACTGGCCTGGAGCTCACATTGATCCATCACCTCTGCCTTCACCCAGCAGGAGGTTAATTTTTTTTTTTCTGGAGACAGGGTTTCTCTGTGTCACAGCTCTGGCTATTCTGGACCTTAGTTTGTAGACCAGGCTGGCCTCAAATTTACAGAGATCCACCTGTCTCTGCCTCCCGAGTGCTGGGATTAAATGCTGGGATTAAATGTGTGTGCCACCACTGCCCAGCAAAATTTTTCATTATTTAAAAAAACAAAACAAAACAAGAAAACCAAATGCTTCAGTAGGACTCTTTCTTAGGATACATATGTTTTCTTTCTTTAGTCTTTGAAAATTTCACACATGTATACAATTTCCTGGTATATTCCCCCAACCCATCTCCTTTCCAACTTCATGTCCCCTCTCTTGAGTAGTTCACTGAATATACTTGATGCTTCCATATGAACAGGGATGCAGGATCAGCCGCTGGAGAATGCTCCCTTTTTATGATTTGGCTTTTATTCATGCTGTAAATATAGTGTTTTGTTTCTTCATGTAATTCCTTTGTGTGTGTGTGTCTTTTCAAAACAGGGTTTCTCAAAACAGGCTGTCCTAGAGGTTGCTCCGCAGACCAGGCTGGCCTTGAACTCACAGAGATCCTCCTGCTTCTGCCTCCTGAGTGCTGGGATTGAAGGCATGTGCCATTACCACCTGGCTTCTTCATGTAATTCTTACACAGTACATTTTAGGTTTATTCCTAAATTTAATTTTTAATCACTATTCTTATTATATTTTAAAAATTTATGTATGTCTGTGTGCTTGTGTGCAGAAATCAGAGGGCAACTTGCTGGGGTTGGTTCTCTTCTTCCACTAAGTGGGTTCTAGAGATTGAACTCAGGTCCTCAGACTTAGTAGCAAGCACTTTTACCCACTGGGCCATCTCACTGTTCTTTTATTGCTGTTTTAATGAGATGGTTTTGTTTTGTTTTTTTCCTTCAAGATAGGATTTCTCTGTGTAGCCTTGGCTATCCTGGAACACATTCTGTGGATCAAGCTGGCCTCAAACTCAGATCTGCCTGCCTGTACTGGTGCTGGTGTTAAAAGGATATGCCACCACCACCTGGCTGTAATGAGATATTTTTAAATGTATATTTTCTTTTAAATTTTTTATTTTTTATTAGGGTATGTGTGTGTGTGTGTGTGTGTGTGTGTGTGTGTGTGTGTGTGTGTGACAGGGGTAAACAATTGTGCACATATGTAGCATAAATCCAAAGACCTAAGTGTGAAGATCAAAGGATAGCTTTTAGGAATCAGTTATCTCCTTTCAGCATGGGCTCTGGAGACTGAACCCAGGTTGTCAGGCTTGTGTAGCAAATGCTTTTGATCCAGTGAGCCAACACTGCTCCCCTCTCCAGATGAATATTTTCTGATTAATCACTGCTAGTTGATTGAAGTGCTCTTGAACCATCTATGAAAGGAATAGACAGAAAATATAAACAAACAAGAGGAATAAATTCTCATTGGGTCTCATGTTTTTTGTTTACAAAAAGACAAAATATTTGTGATGCCAGTTTTTGGAGCTTCTATGTTTAAGGCTTTGTGCGACTTTTGTTTGGTTTTGATTTTAGTTTGAGACAGGGTCTTACTGTGTAGTCCAAGATGGTTGAAATTCAAAGAAATCCTGCTTCTGCCTCCCAACTGCTGGATTAAAGGTGTGTGCCACCATGCCCAGAGTACAGCCTATTCTTTTTAGATGGTTTCTCATTGAACCTGGAGTTTGCCATTTTGGCTAGACTGTGACTGCCTTCTGGTTCCCATGCTAGGATTGTAGACTCTGCGTGATAATGCCCCACTGCCCCACTTTTATATGGGTACTTAGGATCTGAACTCAGGTCCTCCTGATTGTAAGGCAAGCACTTGCTCACTGAGTCATCTCTCCAGACCCCAAAATAATAAGGACCTGAGGGCCAGAGAGATGACTTAATAGGTAAAGTGCTTGCTAGCAAGCCTGACCCGAATTAGATCCTTGTCATGCATATGGTAGAAGAGAACCAGTTTTCACAAGTTGTCCTCTGATCTGCACACACCTGCCACATACATATATATATATAGAGAGAGATAATAAATGATTTTTTGTTTGTTTGTTTTTAGAGATGGGGTCTCTCTTTGTTGCCCAAACTGGCTTTGAACTCAACAGAGCCCAACTCAGTTTTTATCTTTTAAGTGTTGGGATTAAAGGGGTGTACAACTATATCAAACAAGAAGTATTTTTTGTTTTTCGTTTTTTTTTAAGACAATGAATAGTTTTATTTGCTCAGTTGCTTTAAAGCTGTATTTGTAGCTTATATTTCTGCTGTTTTTCTTTTGTGAAATTGAGAGGCCCTGTAGCAATCTAGTGGCACTTTCTAAATCTCACATTAACAGGAAGAAGAGGTGCTTGTCATTTGGATCTTCCTGCTTTCAAGGTCCTTGTGTTTATCCATCATTTGTGCCTTGAACTCGGCTTTTCTTTTTCTTTTAAGACAGGGTTTTTATATTGCCAAGACTCATTTCAAACTCCAGATCCTTCCTGCTTCTGTTGCTTCCTGGATGCTGGGATTACAGGTGTATACAACTCTAATTTTTTTTTTTTAGTTTGATTGTTTTTGTGGTTTATATAGAACTATATTATCCAAGTTTTAGATTTTGTGTGTATGTATGATTGTGTGTGATTGTGTGGTATTAAGGGTTGAACCCACAGCCTTGTACATGCCAACTTAAGTGTTGTACCTCTGAAGAACATCCCAGACCCCAACATTACCTAAATTTTGAAAGGGAAGCAAGGCAGTTGCTAAAAAGTTGAGAAATGTGTATCAAAATGTGTGGTGATTTGAGTGATAGTGGCTTCCATAAACTCGTGCATTTGAATGTCTAGTCCCTAGTTGGTGGACTGTTTGGGGAAGGGTTAGGAGGTGTGACCTTGTTGGAGGAGTATGGCATTGGGAGCAACTTTGAGGGTTCACCTCAGGATGTAAAGCTCTCAGCTGCTGCTTCAATGCCATGCCTTTCTCTCTCCTTCCTGCCTTGATTCTGTATTAACCCCCTGAAACTGTGAGTGAGCCCTCATTTAATGTTTTCTTTTAACAAGGTCGGCTTGGTCATGGTGTCTCTTCACATGTCTTCTTGACATGGTGTCCTAGTCACTAGGATAGTGACTAAGCCATAGTGGCTTGAGTAGATGCCATAAATTGACATCTGTCTGCTTTGGTAAAAGAGAATATTGTTTTGTTCTTACTGAGACCATGGTATGTTTTCATCTCTCTGAACCCTGTTTCTTGTTTCATAAATGTTGCTTTTCAAGTAATTTTTGTTGTTGTTATTTTTAAGACAGGGTCTTACTGTGTGTGTAGTTAGGCCGGCCTCAAACTTGTAGTGGTTCTCCTGCCTCTTTCTACTGAGCACTGAGATTATAAATGTAAGTGCTTCTATATCTGACTTGAGTGTGTGTGCGCGCACACACATGCAGTGATGCATGCATGAAGTTCAGAGGTCAGCTTGTGGTAGTGGTTCTCTCCTTCCACCTTGTAGATCCTGGATTCAAACTCAGGTCTGTAAGATTGATGACGATGACAAGCACTGTTACCCACTGAGCCACGTCATGAGCTGACCTTTTGTTTGTTTTTTTTGAAACAGAGTTTCATGTACCTTAGACTTGACTCAAAGTTGTTAGTTACTAAGGATGTCCTTGAATTTATGATTCTGCTTCCACCTTCTGAGTGTGGAGATTAGAGGCCTTTATCACTATACCTTGTTTTTAGAGGACATTCTGTAGTGAATGTTGGGCTTCACACCTGGTAGACAAGCACTCTTCTCTGCCAACTGAGCTATACTCTCACCCACACTTGGCTTCTTCAATTTTTTTCAAAAAATTTAATTTAAAAAAATTTATGTGTCTGTGTACCACATTCATGCAGTGCCTGTGGAGGCCAGAAGAGGGCATCAGATCCATTGGAGCTGGAGTCAGACAATTGTGAGCCTCTATATTGGGCTGGGAATTGAACCCAGGTCCCTTGTGAGTGCTGTTAATGCCTGAGGCATCTCACCAACACCCTTTTCATTTTCTTAAAGAAGAAAAATGAAAAATTAAAGCTTAGACACATACCCTCAATAAATTAGGCTTGGTTATTTGTCACTAGAAAACTATCTTAGTTGAACAATAACTTACAATTACAGTCCTTGTTTTCTATAGGATTTATAAGCTGACGTGCTTTTGAATGTGCCTGTGAGAACCACTCGGTTTTTAACTGCCAGAAAATCACAGAGAGTGTGATGAAAAAAATGGCTAAGACTGAAAATACCTATTCTTGCTTTCCTTAAAGATGGCATAATGGACTTAATGATAGTAGAATGCTTTGAAAGTTGTGTCTTTTAAAGCCCAGTTATTATTTAAAATGCCATGGTAACTAGTATTTAAGTGACAGTTATTTTGCTGCTTTTGAAACTCTGGTAAGAGGATGGCTTCAGCAAAATCTGTATGAAGAATGTAGTAGACAAACAAACCTGGTCAGTAGACTGCAAAATAGGATATCCGTGAGGAAGTGAAGCATGGACCTGCAGGGTTGACATGGCTATGCTGAGTTATAGTTCTTGTGGACTTTGACTTTGTAGAGAGAAACTATAAAGTTGTCTTACATTGGTGGCTGGAGTGCTTATTGCTTTTCTAGGGGACCTTAGTTTGGTTTCTAGCACCCATGTTGATTGGCTGCCAGCCGTGTATAATTTCAACTACAGAGGATCCAACACTCTTCTGGACTTTGCAGGTACAACACTGACATACACAAAGCCACACTCACACACACATACACACAAAATTTAAAATTAAAAATAAAATTTAAAAAATGTTTTTACAAATACCATTTATATACATATTATATATGTCTCTGTAGATTTGCTTTATAACTAGGTTTTTTTTCCAAAGAAATGATGCAATCCCATTTTAAGACAATATAAATCTTGCCAGTTTGAGTTATCCAGTGTTAGTAGCCAGATTTCTGAACTTGTATGGTTGACACTGTGGTGCTGTCATTGAGCACTTGCCATCATTAGGGCTGTTGGCCTCTGCCTTTGTTCAGTATCACCATGTACATACGCTCTAGGCCAGAGGAAAGCATCCGGCAAGCAGGGGCTTCCAAGTAAAAGCCAAAATAAACAGTGGGCGCTGAAGCTGCTGTAAAGTTCTGTGGACAGTAGTTGCAAGATGCTTTTTGAAAATTGTACATAGTAAGTGGGAAAGTAGGTCACAGTTGATTTTTCATAAAGTCCTGCGCCTGTATACTGGGTGATCAAGTAGGCATTGAGCAACCAGTATGGCTGTAATTGAACAATTTTATATTTCTAGTTTCTGTAAATAGTGGGAGTTTTTTTAAACCATTTGCAATTTTAATACTTCTGGTAATTTCTCTTACCAGAAACACTTAAAGGAATGAGACAGAAACATGGTGATACTATGATTTTTATTTATTTTCATCCAACTTTATATCCAAGTTCAGTTAGTAAATCCCATTTAGAGTTTATTTTCCTTTGCTGACAGTGTTATTGCTACCTTACTATTTTGTGAGCAAGAAGTTTAGCCAACACTTTTGGGAAATGGAATGGGAATAAAAATGTATTGGAAAGCTCATTTATAACCTTGGTCATTTGGAGATTTTTTTTTTAAAAGATTTATTTATTACGTATACAGTGTTCGGTCTGCATGTATACTGGTATGCCAGAAGAGGGCACCAGTTCTCATTCTAGGGGTTGTGGTTGTTGGGAATTGAACTCAGGATCTCCGAGCCATCCCTCCAGCCCCCCATTTGGAGAATTTTTTTAAAAATTCAGTTGAAATGCTTTTTAAAAAAAATTGCCTTAGACTCAGTGTTTTCCTGATTCAGTCTCTTGAGTAGCTAGAATTACAGATACATACTGCCACACTGACACTTTACAAGTACGGTGATAGTGTGGGCTGCCTCACACCCTGATGTTCATTTAAGTTATATATATGCAAGATAAAACCTCATTGAGGGGGCTGGAGAAATGGCTCAGCGGTTAAGAGCATTGCCTGTTCTTCCAAAGGTCCTGAGTTCAATTCCCGGCAACCACATGGTGGCTCACAACTATCTGTAATGAGGTCTGGTGCCCTCTTCTGGTCTGCAGACAGAATATTGTATACATAATAAGTAAATAAATAAATATTTAAAGAAAACCACCTCATTGAAGGGGTCTTAAGATTTGGAGTGAGATGTAATTTATGAAAATGTATTGAATATGAATATCCTAATATTGAGAATAGGTTGTATCGTTCTTTTGGTTTAATAGTAGACATGTAAATTTTTTATTATTTTGGTTTTTTAAGACAGGATTTCTCTTTATAACAGTCCTAGCTGTTCTGGAACTAGCTCTTGTAGACCAGGCTAGCCTTGAACTCACAGAGATCCACTTGCTTCTACCTCCTGAGTACTGGGATTAAAGGCATACATCACCACCTCCCGGCAAACTCTTTTTTTAAATTTTATTTTAATTGTTTTTTCTAATTTTATGTGCATTGGTGTTTTGCTATGGGTGTCAGATTGGGTTCCCTGGAACTGGAGTTACAGACAGTTGTGAGCTGCCATGTGGGTGCTGGGAATTAAACCCTGGTCCTATGGAAGAGCAGTCAGTGATCTTAACCACTGAGCTGTTTCTCCAGCTCCCAACATGTAAATTCTTGTGGGGAAGCTTTTCATTATTCAGGATCTTCACATAAGACTGTTGGCTCCTTATTGCACTCAGAAAGTGCCCATTTTCCCAGCAGTTGGGAAGCACAGGCAGGCAGATCTCAGTGAGTTCAAGTCAGCCTGATCTACAAAGCCTGGACAGCCAGAACTGTTACAGAGAGAAACCTTGTCTTAAAAAACAAAAACAAACAAAAACAAAACAAAGAAGTGGCAGTTCAATACCTTCGTCTGTGATTAAGCTTAGTTGTCACTCTCCCCTAGTATCTCATCATGAGTCTTTTGTCATTGCCGTTGACATTGTCTAACCGAAGCCCATTGTCTGTTTTTTTTTTTAGTAAAACCTTCAGTGTGTGTATGTGTGTATATCTGTGTACTACATTATAATTTCAGTTAGTCACAAGGCCACATGTACAACTTAGCATCAGAAGATCATATCACCTAATAGTATTATAGTCACTTTAATTTTTTCTTTTTTTAAAATAAAATTAATTTTATTTTTTTAATTTCATCTTACATTCCATTCACAGTTCTCCCCCACCCCTCCTCCCACCTTTCTCCCCTCCCCTCCCCTCCCCTCCCCTCCCCTCCTCTCCCCTCCTCTCCCCTCTTCTCCCTTTCCCTCCCCCAAGTCCACTGCTTATCCATTCCTACCAATGGGTAAGGACTACCCTAGGAAGTCAACAAAGCCTGGTACATTAAGTTGAGGCAGGACTAAGCCCCTCCCTCACTGCATTAAGACTAAGCATGGCATCCCACCATAGGTAATGGGCTCCAACAAGTGAGCTCATGAACCAGGGATAGATCCTGGTCCTACTGCCAAGGGGCCCCTCATGTAGTTCAAGCTTCACCACTGTCTCCCACATATGGAGAGCCTAGTTCAGTCCCATGGAGGCTCCACAGCTGTCAGTCTAGAGTTCATGAATTTACATGAGCTTGGTTCAGCAGTCTCTGTAGATTTCTCCATCGTGATCTTGACCTCCTTTGCTCATATAATCCTTCCTGCCTCTCTTCGATTGGTTCCGTCATTTTAATTTTTATAAATGTACTTTATGGTATTAACTCAGCAACATTTCCGTTCTCTCCTTGTCCTTATAGTGTGTGTCATTTAATGATAAAACTATGCACCACTAGGCTATTTTGTTCAAACATCATAAGATTGTTTGAACTTGTACAAACCCATATGATAGGTAGGTCAAATACTTGATGTCCCTTGCTGCAGTAAAGGTAACCATGAAATGTATGAGATATATGAGTCTGATGCTTGAGTAATGTGACATGCTATTATTCAGTGGAGTTCTTTATTTTATAATTGGAAGGTATAATAACAATATAGAATAACAATAAAAGTATAGTAAACAGAAAGAGCAGTAATAGAGCATTTGCCATCAAGTATGTGCTCTGTTCCTAACTGTATGCAATAGTTTTATATGACTGGCAGTACATTAGTGTTATCTATACTGGCATCACCACAGTGTATGAGTGTATATTGTGCTGTGGCAGCCTAGATGTCACTAGGTGATAGGAATTTGTAGCTCCCTTATAATGTTTTGGGACCACCACTGTAAATGTGGTTCTTATTGATCAAAACATTAATATGAGGTATATGACTATATAATGTAAAAAAATATTATTTAAGTCTAGTGGTGGTGGTGGCGCCCACCTTTAATCCTAGCACTTGGGAGGCAGAGGCAGGTGGATCTCTGTGAGTTCAAGGCCAACCTGGTCTACAAGGACTGGTTCCATGACAGGAACGAAAGCTACACAGAGAAACCTCGTCTCAAAAATTATTTAAGATAGATAATTGATACAGGTATATGACTGTATAATATAAGAAACATTATTTAAAGCTAAGTATCTTGGGCTGGGGAGACAGCTTGGTCAGTGTAAAGTACAAGCATGAGGACATGAATTTGATCCCCAGAGCCCAGGTAAAAAAGCTGGGTATAATGGTGGGTGTTTGTCATCCCAGCACTGGAGGCAGAGACAAGCAGATCCCTGGGACTCACTGGTCAGACAGCCTAGCTTACATAGCAAGCTCCGGGCCAGTGAAAGACCCTGTCCCAGAAAGCAAGGTAGATAGAACCTTGCTGCAGAAAAGGTAAACATGAATGCATAAGATGTATGAGTATGTATGATAGATCTCTCTAGTCTATATGCTTTCTAGCTTACACATGGATGTGTATTCCACTTGTATGTTTAACCTGCATGCGTGTGTGCGCACACACACACACACACAGATTCGTGCACACAGTAGTTATGATGTCAAGGAAGCAATTGATGGCTCTTAACCTTTTATAATATATATTAGGTGATTTATATACATTACCTTATTTAGCCATGACCACAAGCTTGCCAAATAGGTATCTGTATTCTCATTTTATTATCAAGACTTCTTAGGAGTACAAAGTTAGGAAATGGATTTGAAGAGACTGGCCTGAGTGGTGTGACAGATTGTTTAGGTATTCCAAGTAGTCAAGAAGCTCCTCTCCTGGTATAGGTGACCATGAGCTGTTTGCGGGGAAAAGAAAGAGGACAGAAGAATGAAGTTGGCAGAAGTGGAAATGAATTCAGTTTAGACTTTTTGACTTTTTTGTCTTGAGTCTCAGATTTTTGGTAGACATTTTTATTCTTACATTTAAACTTCGTGTTTGTGAAGGAATATAGTGAGAAGTCAGTGCTTTGACTACTTAGATAAATGTTGAAATTATTTCATTGTGTAGACATGGTTATTAAGGGGCAAGACTATTTACTAATAGGCATACTGGAGTGTATGAAATCTCTTAAATTATTCCTTAGTATTATTTGCCCCATAAGCAAAACTGTGTTATTGAAGAGAAATTCTAATATAGAAATTAGCAAAATTATATGTACTCCTATCACTGAATTGAATGAATTCTGATATTTTTATATGTTGGTTGTTCCAGAAATATGGCTACACACACCTTTCTGCTGGAGAACTTCTTCGTGATGAAAGGAAGAATCCAGATTCACAGTATGGTGAACTTATTGAAAAGTACATTAAAGAAGGAAAGATTGTGCCGGTTGAGATAACCATCAGTTTATTAAAGAGGGTAAGGAGCAGGAATATCAACCTATTGGAACTACCAAGAACACAAGAAACTAAATCTACCTTCATTTGTATAATAAAAAATTAGAATGTTAAATTTCTTGATTATGGAAGGTAGTTGTGGTCTTTGAAAATGATGGGAACTGCTTTCACTGTGACGAAATTGGCAGGTACTCTCTGCTTTGGTCTAAGACTAGCTGTAGTCCAGTCTAAGGTACTTGTAGAATTTTTTTGTTTTTAAAACAGTCTCATGTAGCCTAGACTGGCCTGGAAGTTATACCGTCCAGGATCTTCCTAACATCTGCCTGTTAGGATTACAGGTACTTGACCCATCCTTCCCAGCATTCAGTTATTCATCTTCCATTTGGGGTTATTTGCCCCTTTCCTTACACTTTCCTCTGTTTTCCTGGAAATCTTTGTTCTTTCCTTCCTTGCCTCCCACTTGTGTTTTTCTCATTGTTGATGTTCTCTGTTTTGAAGTCTCCTTTTTTACTCGATGAACACATTGCCATATTCACTCAGATCTAAAAAATATATGTTGGTGGGTAGTGCTTTGCTGTAGATCCCCAACACTAGTCAGTAACAAGTATCTTGACATAAAAGAACCAGTGAGATGGAATTGCAGTGTTAGGAACAGGAAGCAATAAGCAGATCCCAGCAGTGAATCCTGGGAATAACTGGAGACACTTGGGGTATAGAGTGTGTAATGGATTAAGTAAAAATGCTGCAGGTTCCCCGAGGGGCAGCAGGACATGAGACTATGCCGCAGGTCCCTGAGCAGCAGCGGGCAGTGGGTCCCAAGAGCAGCCAGTCCCAGCCAGTCCCAGGCCACTGTGGACCACAAGGGGCAGTGAGTCCCAGGCAGGGAGCCGCATGGTGGTTGAGAGACCTTGATGGGACAGCCAGTCCCACAAGGAGAGACAGACAGATGGGCATGTCACAAGACCCTAGGTCTCCAAAGGTGGCTGGTCCCCAGCAGGGAGCCACATGGAGGGTGAGAGACGGAGACATGGATAGACATGCCATGCAGAGTGAGATTGGATATTTATTTAGTGGGTTATGGAGGGGAAAGAGAGAAAGGGAAAAGAGAAGAGAAGGGGAGGGAGGGAGGGAAGGAGAGAGAGAGAGAGAGAGAGAGAGAGAGAGAGAGAGAGAGAGAGAGAGAGAGAGAAACAGAAGGGGAGAAGTGGGGGGAGACAGAAGCTGCCTCTTTGGGAGGGAGGACTCAGGCTGAGAGGGAGAAGGACTCAGGCTGGAAGCTGAAGATCAGCATGCCTCAGTGGGGGAGTGGGTGTGGCTTGTCTCTTAAAGGGACAGAGCAGACCATTATAGAGTGACTCTTACATAGTCTACCTCTTGCCTCAGTCTGGAGACCAACTTCCTTTCAAGAGTAAATAAATCTACAGTCCTGTCTTCTGGCTCCAATACCTTCTTCTGCATTATAGGTGGTGAGCATTATTAAAGGGTAGTCGACTCCCTTAACTCCATCAAAACTGTTCTTTTTTATATGCAATACTGGGATTGAATATAGGGCTTTGAGTATGTTCATCAAGCACCCTGTCAGTGAGCTGTGTCCTCAACCCTTTTAATACCTGCTGTCTTTGAGACAGGTTCTTACCAGGTGGCCCAGTTGCCTTTGAACTCAGACTGTAGCCCAGGTAGTCCTTAAACTTGGAATCTTCCAGCCTCATTCTCAACCTCAGCTGTGATTACAGGCAGAACTCTTCTTGTATGTACCAGTGATCTTGCCTGTGTAGACTAGAAAATATGTCTAGTCTTTATTTTTCCTTTAGCATTTAAATCTTAATTAATAAATGTCTCTTTCGAGCTGGGAGTGATGACTCATGCCTTTAATGCCAGCATAAGGGAGGCAGAAGCAGGTGGATCTCTGAGTTTGAGGCCACCCTGGTCTACAAAGAGAGTCCCAGGACAGCCAGGACTACACAGAGAAACTCTGTCTTGAAAAACAAAGCAGGTCTCTTTGAAACTAATTCTACCCGTTTCCTTTTTTTTCATATTTGTTTGTTTGTTTATTTATTTAGTATACAATATTCTGTCTATGTGTATGTCTGCAGGCCAGAAGAGGGCACCAGACCTCATTACAGATGGTTGTGAGCCACCATGTGGTTGCAGGGAATTGAACTCAGGACCTTTGGAAGAGCAGGCAATGCTCTTTAACCACTGAGCCATCTCTCCAGCCCTCTACCCATTTCTTGTAACATCATCTGTTCATTCTCTTCCTACTGCAGGAGCTGCTGTTTTCAGTCTTTTGATTTTTTTCCCCTCTTTTGCAAGTTTTCTAAATCACTATGCTTCTTAGAGTTTGGTTCTCTTCAACTCTCATTTCATATATTCCTTGCTGGGTTATTTTAAACTATGCCTTATGTTTCCACTGTGCCAATGCTGGTGAACTCTACGGCGCGCATAAACGCGCTAGGTTTCAGGTATGTTTCTATCAGGCCTCTATCTAAACTTCTCATAATATGTGTTAAAGTCATGCCAGAGGTTAACTGTGTCATTTAAAGTATGATGTAAAGAAACATCATTTAGCATTTCCTGTCTTGGCTATTGGTTGGGTTAACTACCCAGCTCTTTAGTGTGAGGCTCTCTCATCCACTCTGTTCATCTCCTGTCTATCTCTACCATCACTTGAGCCTTTTAACCCTCTTTCCTTTCCATCTTATCTCCCACCACTCTCTATACATGCCCTAAGATTCATTTATACCAGCTTGCTTCAGCTTCATCAAAGCTGTCATGCTTTCTCATTCCCTACCTTTATATCCCTGCTTCCAGCTATCTAAGTGATCGCTGTTGGCATGCTGCTTTACTGTTTAGGAAACAACTCCACTGCCAGCTCTTTGGTCAAGTTTTCTCATAGTCTCTAGGCACTTTGTATTTCTTATTTTAAGAACATCCTTTGTTGTCCTAGGACTTCGCAGGTTATAATATGTAGTTGTTACCCAGTAGACTATGAACTCTCCAGGGCAGTGACCTCACTCTGATAGTAGATCTCAAATGAATGTATACTAAGGGAACATGTTTGATGTGGCTTCTCCAGAGACCTTCTATCATAATTGGGGTAGAAATGCTGTACCAGGAACTTAACGCTGCAAAAGTTTTGTGAAATTAGAGCAGCTTAGATTCTGAGATAAAGCTAACTCTTAGAAAAAATGGGTCCTGGCAATGTTCTTGTGGAACAAGGAAACTTGGCGCCTGGAGAGCAATGCATGTCAGTCAGTTTGCTTTGGACTTTATAAAGGACCCTCTAAAACTTGTCAGAGGTGTGCATCTGGTGAGCGGAGGTGCCAAGGATTTAAACAGTTTAGAGATTATATCTCCTATTCGTGTTACTCCCATATTCTGCATAAGTTCAGGCTTTGGGAAAGGATAGTGAAAGTGTTTTTGCAGTCTTTCTGAATGTATTACATCTTGTGCATCTGTGTTTGGGTGCAACCAATTCCATTTAGATAAAATTAGTTTGAGTTTTTCTTTTTATTATTAACTTTGTTTGTTTATATAGTACTGACTTTTTTGGAACTCTATATAAACCAGGCTGGTCTCAAACTCATAGATCTGCCTGTCTCTGCCTCCCAAGTGCTGGGATTAAAGGCATGCATTACCACACCTAGCCAGATTTTTTTTTTTAAATATTAAATCCTAAATAAAGTTAACAACCAGGCAGGCCTGGTAACACAGGCCTGTGCTCAGGAAGCCAAAGCCAGAGGAATTTCAGTCAAGGCTGACCTGAGCTACCAAATAAGTTGAAAGCCAACTTGGAGAATTAATTGGGACCCTGTCTCAAAACAAACAATCAAAAAAGTAAAAAAAAAAGGGGGGGGGGACTGGGTATATTGCACAGTAATAGTGTGCTTTCCCAGCTTCTAGCTGTTAGATCTGAAGTATAGTGGATTTGAGCTCCTATAAAAGCAGTGTGCTTTCAGCAGTGGGTGGTGGTGCACACCCATAGCCCTAGCTCTTGAGAGACCAAGACAGGAAGATTTCAAGTTGGAAACCAGCCCAAGTTACATAGTGAGTCCTTGCCTGCACCTACCTCCTACAGCACAGTGATTTAGTGATTTAGAGAGGGAAACACGAGGGCAGCACGGGATCGCTAGATGCTGGAGCAAAACTCTGGGTTGGTAATTTGCATGAGAAGGTGTTATTCACTGTGCTGATCAGCTGTCACTGTACCATCATTCTACTTAGGTAGACACATGGGTTCCACCTCCTGGTATTGGTGCTAGATGGCAGTGATGTACATGGTGAAGCAGACTGCTTACCTCTTGGCCAGGAAGTAAGGAGATAAAAGGGCCAGGATCCCACAGTCCTCTTTAGAAATTTATTCCCCAGGGGCTGGAGAGATAGCTCAGTGGTTAAGAGCACTGACTGCTCTTCTAGAGGTCCTGAGTTCAATTCCCAGCAGCCACATGGTGACTCACAACCATCTATAGTGGAATCTGTTGCCCTCTTCTGGCATAAAGTTGATAGAACATTCATATACATAAAATAAAATAAATCTTAACAAAAACAACAAACAAAACCACTGTGGCTCACTAAGATAAAAAATATCTGGTGACAAACTGAGTTGAAAATTAAAAAAAAAAGAAATGTATTTCTAATGATCTGTGAGGCCACTCTCCTAAAGATCAAGCTTTTAGCAAACACATGAACCTTCAGAGGACAATCAACATGTACACTATAGGATATGTTTCATAAGGTACGGAAGCTGCAGAGGGGGAGGTGGTGAGAATAGGGGAACACATGCCTATAGTCTTGCCAGCTGAGGCAACCATGTTAAGAAGTAGGCTCATTTCTGTCTAGTCTGTTTCACTATGTACCTTCCACTCTTGTGTCTTAGGAATAATAGCAAATAGTCCTGTGTCCACTGTGCTGCTTAAGAGATTGTCGTTTGGTGATACAGTATTGAGCCTAAGTCTTTTTTCTTTAGGAAATGGACCAAACAATGGCTGCCAATGCTCAGAAGAATAAATTCTTGATTGATGGATTTCCAAGAAATCAAGATAACCTTCAAGGTTGGAACAAGACCATGGATGGGAAGGCAGATGTATCTTTTGTTCTGTTTTTTGACTGTAATAATGAGGTAATAAACATCTTCATCTGCCCACATGGGCTTCAAGCTATAGATGATCAGCGGTTAGAGAAAAACATTGATGTTTTTTCATTTACATTTTCTATTGGCAGCAGTATATATATTTAGTAAGTGAATAGATTGGGTGGGCAGAGCAGCACTTCTTGCTAATAGACTATTGAGGGCTATTGGCATTGGCTGCTTTGTGACCCTAAGGCTTGTTCTATTTTCAATATAGTAAGAGTTAAGTTGACTTTTGTTTTAGTAAGCATTGACATACACAGTAATGTCAAGTAATGAAGCTGAAGTTTGCACTACTTGGAACAGTGTATTGTTTACTAGAAGATACATATCTGGAAAAGTGGAGAAGCCTACTATTTTAAAGAAATGTAGGAGAATTTATCTTCTAAGGATAAAATTACTTGGAAATAGTAAGAACACATCCTTCCCCCACCTCCAACACTTCTAGTAGCATACCCAGATAGACCTCTGAGTAAGTAAATTTCTCAGAACCATTTAATTAAAAAGCTTGACTCTGTTTAACAACCACTATGCTATAAATTTCATTAAATTAATGCCAACAGTCTGAATCTGAAGTAGTGCCTTGAAGGAAGTTGGCTATTCTTAGGTTGGATTGTACATGTGCCTCTGGTAAAGACTTGCCACAGGCTTTGAGTTGTTTTAAAATGTAACTCTCTTCTCCCAACTCTTAAAAATATGTTTTCACTTATCCTTCAAAGTTAACTTTAGAATGTCACCACAGCTTTATAACTAAGGAATGTTTATTCACGATTAACAAGAGATGCTTTATTCAAATGTGTTGACTCAAATATTTGGATATTTATGGAGTTATTATAAAGTAACCAAAAATGACACAAAGTTTGAGGAACGTAATTCATACCTAATGAGTTAATAATATGTCCGAGATGAAGCCACACCCACACAGAGCTTCTTTTCATTGCAGTTTGAAAAAAAAATACACAGGAAAAACTGAGTCATGAATGAATCCTTATTATGATCTGTACTTATTTAACCTAGTTTATATAAATTGAACCACATGTTTAAATTTAAAAGATTTGCATGTTGATTAATGAGTTAGACACATTGAGTTTAATGTAGGATTTTTTTCTGTTTTGTTTTAGTCTCTTCAAAATATTTCCTTTTGAGTTTTTTTTAAACATAATTTTTTACTTCTGTCTCTTTTTAGATCTGTATTGAACGATGTCTTGAAAGGGGAAAAAGCAGTGGTAGAAGTGACGACAACAGAGAGAGCCTGGAAAAGAGGTACTTTGCAGGTTTTATTCTACCTCAGTCCTGGTATAGGCATTGGGTGACAGATGAAATTCCCGTTCTCTTGTCCAGGAAAGAACATCAAGCTTGTATAGGCACAGTGGCTTGTAAAAAGAAAAGTATTTGAGTCAGACTTTGTCATTACCTTCTGTAATGTGGAAGAGGGAGGACAAATTACCTACAATCTTGAAACATATATTTCATTTGCAGAATTCAGACGTATCTTCAGTCAACAAAACCAATTATTGACTTATATGAAGAAATGGGGAAAGTCAAGAAAATAGATGCTTCTAGGTCTGTTGATGAAGTAAGTGTACCAAGCTTGCCTTCGTAGCACACAAAAGTGAGAAGTGTGGTCATGGGGTAGGTGAGAGACATTTGAGGCAAACTTTGAAATTGGTTGTTTTTTTGATTTTGGGTTTTGTTTTGTTTTTGTTTTTTTCCCCCCATTTCATTTTTAAAAGTCTAAAATGGGTTTTACAACTTCAGACCTGTTTCTTTTAGAAGAAGTGGGTGGTTTATTAATTCCAAACCTCTTTCCTCAGTGGAAGGTTGGTATTTTCAGTACACTGAATTATATCTTGTTTGTTGTTCAGATCTGTAGCACAGCTGGCATGTCGTAGCCAAGGGCCCAGCTATTCTCTGTTCCAGAACATAGAGCTTCAGAGGTACAGGGCTCCCAGGACTCTGGCCTCTGTCTTGCTTATACTTCATGCTCGTACTTCCATGTCTGTGAATCTGTCTGCAGGTATCCCTAGTGCTTCTGAGTTCATCTACTCTCCCTCCAGCTGATCCTCTCCATCTTCTTCCTCTTGTAATCAAGGGACAGAAAAGCAAGGCCCAGAGGCAGGGTCATTGAGTAGTTCACCCATTGGCACTTCCTACAGTGGTGAGGCAGCACATGAGAGGACTTAGAGTTTTAAAGTCAAAAATGAGATTAGCCCCTTGAGTTTACATTTTACTAACAGCCCATCAAGAAGTGCATTTTGTCTAGAAAACATTAATAAAATTGAAGGCAACATGTTCATAATTTTGTGTGCTTCATTTGTATTATTGATAAAGTGAAATAGATTAAGAAATTATAATGTTTAAAATTAATATAAAATTGATGTTTTTAACAGGAACTTAGCTGTACAATCTTTTATGTGTAGTTTGTTTTACTTTTAATTTTGATGTTGGGAATTGAACCCAGGATCTCACATATGCTCTACAGTGTTTTTAACAATATCTGCTTTTAAAATTGTGTTTTTCCTTTATAGGTTTTTGGTGAAGTTGTGAAGATTTTTGACAAAGAAGGCTAACTAACCGTGAAAAAATATCTTTAAATCATGCTTGAATATTGCTTTATAGCTGCTATCACAGCCCCCTTTTAAGGCAATTTTAATCTTTCAAAATTACATCTCAATTAATGTCTAGAAATATATAGTAAGACAAATTATGTGTTATTTTTAATTTGTGGTCACAGTACACAGTAAATTCAGGTTTGATCATCTTAGGCATTATGGTGCTCACCAAATGAAGAAGGGTTTCAGCTAGTTGTTGTTTGTGTTACAAGACTGTCCCTTTTCTGTTTGTGCCTTCTGTGAGCAAAATTGTTTAGTATGCATGTATATCCCTTTTGTAATTGCACCGTGTTAGGATTTGGAAATTCTTTTGCTGCACATTTAAGATTTCCAACCTGTTAAGTGAATCTGTGGACCAAATTTAAAGGAACTTTATGTCTAGTCAGTTCTTGCACAAGATATTTAGTAAACGAACTCACAAAATGGATTCCTTAGCAATGTTCTAGTATTTATCAAATGACTGACCATTTTCTGTCAAAAGTTAAAACTTAGGCATTGATTTATTACAGCGTATGCAAAGTTGTATGACAGGGCATAGTCTTTGCTTTCAAGGTTTGAGTCGGGACGGGGCTTCAGAGCCTGACAAGATTGCCAGCTTTCTTCTGACATAATCTATGGGGCAGGGAAATGACTTGTGTTCCTATGCTCTGTGACATAGGACTAGTCATCACTTAATTGATGTTAACACGGTTCTTAGTAGCAGACCCCGACATGCATGTGCTAGTTTATGTTGATATGATTCATTCTTATTTTAATAATACTTCAGGGTTTTTTTGTTTTGTTTCTTAGACTAAATACAAAGTTAGAATAAATTAGGAAAAGCAATCTAATAGTTAAAATTCCCATTTGTATTTTATTTTCTGGAATACATTGTTTCATGGTTATTTGTTTTAAAAAAAGATTTTAAAAATCATTGCACTTTGGTCAGAAAAATAATAAATATATCTTATAAATGTTTGATTCCTTTCCTGCCTGCTTTGTTCAATAAAGTCTGAGAGTCTGAATGATTTTCTTTCTTTAAAAAATTAAAAATTTGTTTTCTTTTTCTTTTTTTGTCCTGTCTATCCCTAAAACTGAGTGATACCTAAAGTTCTTCTTTTTTTAAAATTATGTTTATGAATGTTTATGTACCATGTGTATGCCTGGTGCCTATAAAAGTCAGAAGGTATTGGATTCCCTGCCATTAGAGTTACAGAAAGTTGTGAGCTGCCATGTGGATGCTGGGACCAACCTTGATCCTCTGCAAGAGTAGCAGATGTTCTGCACTTGCTCTGAGTGAGCCATCTCTTCACGTCTCTCCAGCCCTGTATCTAAGGTTCTCTATAGAGAGATTTCTTCAAATGTTCCTCATCTTCAGCATTTACGTTATTTGGTACACAGGGTTAAATAGAACACAGACTTTGCATAATTAGATTTTATATTTAAATTTATCGGGAAGAGTAGGAACATGTAAACAATTTTTTTATAATACATTGCTATGTGTCTTACAAAATTCACTTATTAATGAGACCAATTTCAACATACTTGTCATTAGAAAACAAAGTATCCCTCCATACAGTACATACTATACAATAGTGATTGCCCACCACAACTGACATTGGGTCTGCCTTGGCTCTTGGGTGATTATAGTGTGTGTCTAGTATTTTAACCCAGTAAAGGAGAGGCTTTGTTGGTTAATCACACAGCTATGAAATGAGGTGAGGGTACAGACTTGTGAGACTTCCTGTTCATGCTAGAGAAGAAATCTGTCAGCTGGGAATGTAACTATTCTTACTGATGACCACGAGAACACCCTTTTGGGGTTTTGAGGGGACTAGGTGTTTTCCTTTATCAAATATCTCCCTGGCATTTGCAAATGAACCAAAAAACACATTTCTAAATTATGAGTACTTTTTTTGTTTGCTTTTTAAATAGAAAACATGTTCACAGTATTGAGTTTTGGAGTTGATTGAGATACATCTGACATTGCTAGTATAGTCATTCCATTTATTAAAGACACAGTACTAAGAAGCTTTTGTGATTCTTGAAGGACCTTACTTTGAGCATTGCTGTATCTTAAAAGTTAATGTTATTTCCGTGTATTAGTGTTGAGTGTATATGAATTATTTAATAATCACAATAAATGTGCTGATGCCTTTGCTGTCTTTGCTGGTCCTGATTTCTGTCCTCTTAAGGGTATTGAAGATGAGATAGTATGACATGTGAGCCACCACACAGCAGAAGCAGAGTTCAGGGCAGAATTTTCTGCTCTGCCTTGTGTTTGGGTATCTGGACTTAAACTGAACATGAAACAGTATCCCATTACTTCAATAGCTGATCTGGGCAGAGCACATGGAACGTGTTTCACCACCTGTGGGAAGCATTTCTTGCTTGTCTCTTGGAATGTGGGCTTTTTGTAGACTGGCTATGTTATCATTTTAGTATTTGCTTTCATTGAAGAAGTAACTGAAGGTAATGGTGATTGAAAGATTAGACCATAGGTTAGCACCCCTTCCTTGAAGATTTGGGTCGTCACCTTCAAATGGGTACTAATGACACAAGCCATTGTGCTACCAGCAAATTCTTTGCCTCCTGGTTTTCTGTCTAGAACACTGATGTAGGTGTTCAGATGTCTTCTATTAATTTCTACCTTTTTTTATTGTCTCCTGTGAGACAGAATTTCAGCTGTATAGCCAGGCTGATATCAAACTCACCCCCCTCCTGCTTTAGCCTCTTCTGTGCTGGGATCATAGGTCTATACCACCACACTGGTTCAGTTATTGTTACTTAGTTCAGGTATCCTAATAGCCCGTATCTTCAGCTAAATCAAATATTCCTTAATTCTAATAATTTATTTTTAGTAAAAAGGAAGCTTATGTGCCAAAGAGGAAGAAAAACAATAGTTCTAATCCCCCGTCCCTTTCTTTCTCATCCTTGAAGCCAGTGTGTAGGTATAGGTGCCATTGTATGTTGATATAATAATCTGGGTGTTCTCCAAACCCTGTGTTTCACCATTTTTTCTTGTTGGGAGATAGGAAAATTCAAGTTGAATTTTATACTAGGGTTAACCATTCTAGCTCTAGGCACCAGCTCAGGCTTTTGCAGACCCTTGTCTACCAGACCCCTCAGAGCAAAAACCCACTTTTGTTGAGTCTTGGTGCAGGAGAATTGTCTGTATTCTGTCAATCATGTTTTAAATAAACGCTGATTGGCCAGGCAGGAGGTGTAGGTGGGAAAACCAGACAGGAAGTGGAAATGATGCAAGGAGAGCAGGAGACTTCTGGGAAGGAGGAAGCTGATTCTTCCCACTCCTGCCCAGATCACCAACGCAGCAGGATGTGAGCTGCCCCACTGAAAAAGGTACTGAGCCACATGGCTAACATAGATCAGAAAAATGGGTTAATCAAGATGTGAGCATTAGCTAATAAGTAGCCTGACCTAATGGGCCAATCAGCTTTATAACCTATAAAAATCTTTGTGTGATTTTTCTCTGGGACTGAACAGCTGGGGGGCCGGGCGAGACAAAAACCCCAGCAAACAAGAAGCCCCCCTTCATGTTACAGAGTCTGTCTTCAAAGAGGTCTTTCTTGGTAGATCACCAAATACAGTATCATATTCTAGCCTTTAGTGTGCTCATGAACAGCGTCAATTAAGAGCACTTACTGAAATGAGCACAAGTTTGGATCCCAGCGTTCTGCAAATGTGATTCCAGCTCTGAGGGATCTAGTTTCCTCTTTGGGCCTCCATGTGTGAGCAGGCGTGTGTACACACACACACACCACCCTGTAAATGCACAGACTCTCAGATACATACACATGCATAAATAAAAATATATATTTTGGTTGTTTGAGACAGGGTTTCCTTGTAGCCCTGACTGTTCTGGAACTTGCTCTGTAGACCACACTGATTTTATTTTATTTTTTTTTTTTTTTTTTAAATATTTATTTATTTATTATGTATACAATATTCTGTCTGTGTGTATGCCTGAAGGTCAGAGAGGGCACCAGACCTCATTACAGATGGTTGTGAGCCACCATGTGGTTGCTGGGAATTGAACTCAGGACCTTTGGAAGAGCAGGCAATGCTCTTAACCACTGAGCCATCTCTCCAGCCCGACCACACTGATTTTAAACTCAGATCTGCCTGCTTCTGCCTCCTCAGTGCTGGGATTAAAGGCGTGTGCCACCACTGCCTAGTTAAGAATTATCTTTCTTAAAATCATGTTTCTGAGCTTTGGAAGTACTCATACAGTAATTTTTTTTTTTTTTTTATATACAATGTCTCACTATGTAGCCTTGACTGGCCTTGATTTCACAGTACCTGCCCGCCTCTGCCTACCAATTAAGTGCTGGGATAAAAGAGGTACGCCATCACTCCTAACTCCCGAATTTAAGATGCGCTTCCAAGAAAACTCCTTCATTAAGTTGTGTTGGGAGTTCTAAACTCTTGGATTCCTGTGAGGATGCAGCTGAAGTAGCCTGCCAACTGCCTGACTCTGAGGACTTCCAGGGCCAGAGGGCAAAGCTATTGGCTAAGTTCAATAAGTGCTTTAAAAGGCACAAAGCTACATGCCCTGGCTCCCATGAGCTGTTTATAGGCTTTATAAAGAAGCATTTTACAAGCTCTTAGAACTTGGTAGAACTTGATATTGGTAAGACAGTACCAAAGTGGCCTCATGATGTCAAGCCGCTTGCTCTCTATCAAAAGCACAGCAAATACTGTCATTGCCCTCATTTGGAATGGCAGTCTAAATGGACACATTCTTTACATTATGTGGAAGGTAAAAAAGTTTAGATGGCTAGCTTTTAGATTGGGAGAGAGTACTTTGACTTTAGGATGACTAAGTTGTTGACCTCAGGGTGTAGCTCTGTAATAGAGCATTTATTTAGCATGAGCAAGGTCCTGGGTTCAATTTCCAGCACCACAAGAACTAAATAATAAAATGACCGGGTTAAAACAGCTGGGTATATATAGTCAGGTGCCTATCATCCTGGTTATATTGGAGACTCAGGCAAGAGGAAAGGATCATACGCGTCCAGGAGGACAATACAGCAAGCCTGAACAATAAAGCCAGCTACCTCAAATAGTGTCTGAATGTGGCGTACACAGTGTCCAGCACGATTGAGCAGAGTGTATCTCTTCCTCCGCTTAGAGCCTTTACTTAGGTTCGATAAGTGCTCTTTCAGAAAGGAAGGTGAATACCAGGTATGGGCTTGTCTGCTGCTGCTTACTAATGGAAAAATACAAAATCTGGGGGCAAGGAGAGTAAAATTTTATTCCACTGTACTTACATTATGGTCCTTGCTGGGGCTGGTTTGTCCTCTCAGCATCACTCATCAGACACCACTTCTTGTTCTGTCCCCCAAATGCTTGTAGACCACGTTCCTACCCCTTTCCTGGCTGTTTAGTGACAAAAACCGCTTCAGGAATGTACTTCATCTTAACACCGTCTGTCTTCATTTCTCTTCATGTTTTGAGTGATTTTATGGATATTTATGAATTTGACTCAAAGTAGTTACTGAGAGCTAAACCATTGTCTTATGTGACCACATAGAACTATATACACACAGTCTAATAACGTTCACACAAGAGTATGCCCTCTTAGTTTCAGCTAGCTGGTCACTCACAGGCCAGTTTTCAGGGGTGTTGATTCCGAGGCTTGTTTCCAAAGGATGGTAACAGCACCAAAATTTTCATGTGTACAAAAACTGGTCTGCTATTCATTAAAAAAAACAAAACAAAACAAAACAAAGAAGGCTGTTGAAAAAAAGATACAACCAACAGCTATACCCAGTCCCTACAAACTTACCAGACACACTAAGGTCCAGTGGTTTCTTAACCACACTTTTGAAAATGCTTTTTCTGCATATGTATGGATGTCTTAGACGTATTCATATGCGAGGGGGTTCATATATATGAGGATGCTTGTACACTTGTATATATGCTTGTGAAAGTGGAAAGCCAATGGATTTTTCTCAGTCAGCTCCTGCTGAACCTGGGGCTTGCCGCAGGGATCTCGTCTCTGCCTCCTGAGTGCTGAGAGGGTAGGCAGTCACCATTCCTGACTTTGACATAGGTTCTGGGGCTCTGACTCCATCCTCATGTAACTCCCTTATCCATTGAGTCACTCTCCCTTGGTTTTTCTTCCTAGACGAGCTCTCATTTTGTAGTCCAGGCTAGCCTGGAACTCACTGTGCATCCTAGGTGACCCCAATGTGCTGCAGTCCTCTTTCCTGCCTCAACCTCCTGAGTTCTGGGTTTACAAGTGTGAGCTGCCACAGCCAGCCAGTCTGCTTTTAATGCTGTCTGGCTTTTACTTCCATGGTCTTATTTTGTTTTTCTAGCAGTTCTGAGGCACTTTGGAGTCATTTTTCTTTTGCAAGGACAATTAAAGCAAGGCCCAGAAGTTCAAGTAAACTACCTAATGAACTTTACAAGTGGGCAGTTGGGGGTTTGGAACTGAGGTACAACTGATACATTCACCTTGAGTCTTCTCCTCTACATACTGCCCAGCTTCCCTCTTATTCTTCCATCTTTTCCCATTGGCTGGTTGATTGAGTGACAGGGTCTTTTGTAGTCTAAACCAGCCTCAAATTCCAATGTATCATTGATTTTGTCCCTCAAATTCTGATCCTTCTACCTCTACCTTCTGAATGCTGGGATTATAAACCTGAGCTACCATGCCTGGCTCCCTCCCTCTCTCCCTTTCATATTATGCTGGACATGGTAATGCATGACTTTAATACCAGAACTCAGGGAAGAGGACAGAGGTAGGTGGATCTCTGTGAGTTTGAAGCTAGCTAAGGCTACAGTGAAACTCTCAAAAAACAAATAACAGTCTTACTTAGTTGTGCTGTACACACACACACACACACACACACTGCCATAGCTTGTGTAGAAGTTAGAGGACAACCTCTGGATGTCCAGTGTGTCCTTCCGTGTAGGTTCCGGATTAAACTCAGGTCATCATTGTTGGAGGCAGTTGCCCCTCCCTGCTGAGCTATCTTGTCGGTCCAAGAAAGATCTCACATTTCTTGAGTTGTTGTGAGATGGGGTCTAGTAGTGTATTATTTCCTTTATTATGTGTTTCACCATAAGATGTAACCTTTTTTCCTTATTCCTGACTTCATGCTAGATTTAAGAGCCAGGAGAATAAAGGCACCAGTCTTTTATTATTTTTATTTGGTATTTTTTATTCTTTGAAAGTTCCATATGTTTATGCCACAATCAAAAACATCAGTTTTATGGTCGGTCATGGTGGTGCACGCCTTAGTTCTGGCACCAGGGAGGCAGAGACAGGTGCATTCCTGTGAGTTCTGGGCCAGCCTGGTTTACAAAGTGAGTTCCACATCAGCCAAGGCTACATGGTGGGACCTTGTCCCCAAAACAAAACAACAACAAAACCAACACCACAAACTCACATCAGTTTATAAGTCCTGTCTCTCAGGACCCAACACAGTTCATAGTAGGCACTCAATACCTGTTGGAAAGAAGACACCGAAAAGAAGAAAGATTGGCAGCAGCTGTGGATTCGAGGTTCATGTCTGAACTTTGGTCCCAGAAGGGTCTGCTTGTGATCCCCTCGGGATTTTATTGTCACTGCCCCTGAAGGTTGGGAGTGGTTGGACAAAAAGTAGGAGTAGAAAGGGAGGTGGACTTTGGACACCATCAGCTCCACTCTGTTTTTAGCATACAATTCAGAAAGATTTAAAATGTGACCCTCAGAGGTTAAAAAAAGGAACCACGACCAGAAAACTCCATTCTGGCAGACATCATACATGCTGGACTTTTAAAAAATGTAGTGTGTGTGTGTGTGTGTGTGTGTGTGTGTGAGAGAGAGAGAGAGAGAGAGAGAGAGAGAGAGAGAGAGAGAGAGAGTAGGACTTGTCGCAGTATGCATGTGGAGGCCAGTGGATGGCTTTGTGGAGTTAGCTCTCTCCTTCCTTCCACCTTTATCTGAATTCTAGTGACCAACCTCTGCTCGTCAGGTTTTTGTGGCAAGTGCCTGACCCGCCTTCTCACTGGCTAGTTTTGATTTGACCCGTCACATCTCTATTTCGCTATTACTGTGTTAGGACATGGAAAATCTCTGCTGTACAAAGGCAAATTTCTGCTTTGTGTTTAGAGTTGAAACCATTTAGTACAAATGTCTGCTTGAAACCTTATAAAATTATAGTATATCCTCAGGGCTTTAACAATTATTGTATTTATTGAAACTAGGCAATAACCGACCGGCATACTTGCAGCCTGCTCTCTTGAGTCAGGCACTGTGGTGTTTCTGTTTTTATTACACTAAATTTATTGGGGGGGGCATGCTCATGCATGTATGTATGTGGAGGTTAGAGGACAGTTCATATCCGTCCACTCTGTGACCCTGCTGGATGAACTCAGGTCATTAGCCTTGCTGGCCAGATGTTTTACCTGCTGAACTCTCTTTCTCTAGTTCTTTATGTTACGTTGTATTTATTTTTGTTGTTTTGTTTTGAGACAGTATTTTGTCATAGAATCCTGGCTGGTCTGAAACTCAAATGTAGACCAGGCTACCCTTAAATTTACAATGATTCTCTTGCCATTGTCTCCTGAGTATTGGGATTATCACCATGCCCAGCTGGCACTTCTTTTATTTCTTTTTTTTTATTCTTTTTTATTTTTATTTATTTATCTATCTATCTATCTATTTATTTATTTATTTGAGATGAGGTTTTTCTGTGTAACAGCCCTGGCTGTCCTGGAACTCATTTTATAGACCAGGTTGGCCTTGAACTCTCAGAGATCCACCTGCCTCTCCCTCCTGCATGCTGGGATTAAAGGCGTGTGCCATCACTGCCTGGCTTGATTTGTTTTTAAATTAATGTATGTGAATGTGTGTTTGCATGTATGCTCCATGTGTACAGGTGCTCAGGGAGGCCAGAGAGGATGGAGTTAGAATTTCTGGAGCTGGGGCTTCAGGGTTCTGAGCTACGCAAAGTGAGTGCTAGGAACTGAACTCAGGCCCACTGGAAGAGCAAGAAGCACTCCCTTAACCTCTGAGCCATTTCTCCAACACCTAGCATTATGATTCTTTTATTCAAAATTTTTATTTATTTATCTATAAATATAAATAGATTTATTTATTTATTGAGTGGGGATGAGCATTACTATGTACAGTCTTGTTGCTCTGCCATTGTGTGGGTCCTAGGGATTAAAGTCAGGTTGTTAGATTGGCACCTAGTTCCTTTACCAGCTGAGCCATGTAGCCAGCCCCCAAACACTGAATCTTGCTCTATTGTTGAGTGTGGAAAGATGCTTAAAAGAATGTGTTATATGTCTTCCATATTCTCTTCCTGACAGGGTGGAGGTCAGTGCAGACTCTTAGTAAGCTTTTGTGTAGTTGGAAGAGGAAAGTGTCCTCAAGGCTGTCCAGACGGTTGGAACCAGAGCTAGGCTGAGAACAGTGTTCTCCTGTCTGCTGGTTCTTCCTCCAGCGCCAGCACACTTTTTCCACCACCTTCCAGTGAAGGACTTGGAAAGGCGAAGCAGTCATCCCATGATGCTCCGGAACTGCTGTTACTGTGTAACGGGACTTCATGAACATTTATTGAATTTATGTATTTTAAATCATGTTTAAAACAAAGCCCAATGCCTCAGGCTCCACCTCCAGGAAATCTAATTTAATTTTAAAGGCTCCTTGGATGAGTCCAACCAGTGGTTCTCAAACAGGATATTTGTGAGGGCTGTTAAACCCAGAATATGTCCCACAATGTCTGAGTCAATCTAGTGTATGATCAAGAATCTCTCTCTCTCTGTCTCTGTCTCTGTCTCTCTCTCTCTCTCTCTCTCTCTCTCTGTGTGTGTGTGTGTGTGTGTGTGTGTGTGTGTGTGTGAAGGACAAAGGACAGGCATCATTCCTCAGGTGCTGTCTACCTTGGTTTTTAAGAGAGGTTGCTCATTGGCTAGGAATTCACCAAACAGGCTAGACTAGCTGCCAGTGAGCCCAGGGACCCACTAGTCTCCTTCTCCCCAGCACTGGGATTATTGGCACATTAGAATTGGTATTTCTTACAAACTTTTGGCTGAAGTTAGTACTCTGAGAATCTCTATCCTAAAGATAACCAGGACAGATGCAGCCCTGTGGGCAAGGGGCCAAGTCTACCCACAGTGCCCAGGGCAGAGGAGGTTCTCAGTGTGTGTGGGCTGACAATCAGTAGGCACTTAATGAAAGCTCACAAATGAAACAGTTGCCTAGTCTGCCATTCCAGAAGCTCCAGGACTTGGGAAAGGGCTGTGAGAGGGTCTCTGATGTTCTTCCACTAGGGGAGTTTCCCAAAGGATGTCAGATAAAGGCTGGAAGAGCACAAGGGACCCCAAAAACTCTGGAGGGAGGTGGAGTAGATGTATTCAGCATGGCTTGAGGACAGCGTGATGGTTCAGAAGCAGGGCAAGGAAGGCCTAAGGGTCCCAAGCAGTGAATTAGGCTTCTTGAGGATATGGGTCCTTCACCCTAAACACATACAAATAGTCTTCTATCCCTGAGGTTCCGTGGTTCAATGGCGATTACGTTTGAGTTGTAGCTGAGTCAGGTTCACCTGGAACCCCCCAGATATATTCTCAGGCCTTCTTGAGATCTAGGACACGGGGTTTCCCTAGCCATAGAAGTGGAGGAAAGAGTCAAGACAGCTTGGGGATGTGTGCCTTCTCATAGGAGCCTAAATGCTGAGATGTTCCTTTGGCTTCTCCTGTCTCCCAGGGGCACCTACTCAGCAAAGGCTCCTGGGAGGGCTGCTATTAGTGGTTGGGGGTAGGTAACTTTGTAATGGAGAAGAGGAACTGTGTGCTTCCGTAGAAAACTAGCACTGGAAAAAGACAGCAAGAAAGGCTATGGGAGAGCCTCCTGGTAAGCAAGAGCGAAGGTCCATGTGAAGAGGAGCCTGCAAAGATAAATGCACTGAAAAGTCTTTAGTAAAAGGTTAAGGCGTGCAGAAGGTGTCCTCTGGTTATGTGACTGAGCCCAGACTAGAAAGCTGGGGAACTCTTAGGCTTTATGAGTCAGTGCCACAAAGCACTTTGGATTTTGGAGGCTGCCCTCCTGTTTATCTCCTTCTCCCACTTCTCCCCTACCCCCTTCCACCACCTCCCCTCTCTTCCTTCTCCCTGTAAACTCCCTTGAATTCTATTCTGAAACCCTTAATGGGTTTTTCCATCTCACTTGGGACATTTTGAAAACCCTCTCTGGCTTGGCCTATGTTGGGGCTGGGCCCAAGGCAAGCTGGCTAGGAGGTGGGTCCCAGCAATAAGAAACCCACAGAATTGTGTCTGTTATTTAAGAAAAGTTTCTGGGTTTTTGGCTAATTGCAAAAATACATAATGGATGCTTTTTGCATCTGCTAGTTATTCTAGAACAGGCCGTCATCCAAGAGCAAACTTTAAACAAACAATAAGATTATGGAGCTTAACTGTTTCAATGTGTAACAGAAAAGAAAGCCAAGCCCTGAGAAGTTACATTAACACATGCGCTCAGACATAAGCACATGAACGATCATACCAACAGATAGAGCATACACACGCAGGGTTTGGCGCTAGTGCACCAGGCACAGAAACGATCATACTAACAGATAGAGCATACACACGCAGGGTTTGGCGCTAGCACACACAAATCCATGCTTGCGTACTAGCGCCTAGGGCATATTTGCACACAACTCTCACACAAGCTCCATTAAACACCTATACAGGCTCTCAAGGTACATAGCATAAATTGCACATGCATACATGTATTTGAAAACACCCACATATCTGGGCAGCAAAAGCACACAGATACACAACACCAAACCCACAGGCATTTACAAAAAATCTTTTTTTCTAGTCACATGAGTGATGTTCCTGAATAAATGAGTGGTCCTCACAATTGGAAATTGAGTGAAGCACTTTGTCACAGGCTCAGGCTGGGTCTAGGCTGGGTTAGGTGTAATTATCAATGTAGCCACCAAGGGGCGCCCAGGGTCCATTCTGTATCTACCTTGCGTTTCCAGAGCACTTTCCAGTTTCTGTACATACACAATCTGGCACCTTTCTGTTCTGATTGTCTGCGCAGAGCTTTGTGGGCCCAACCCTGACTTTTCCCAGTGTCCCCTGCACTCATTTTAATCTTCCTGTAACATACTACAGAAACAAAGTCCCCTCCAGTAGAACAATGCACCTTACATAAGTGGATTTGCCACATCTTGAAAGGCATATAACTCCTACCTAACCCTTCTCTGGAAGCAGTTGTCAAACTCACTAGGTTTCCAGACTCTTCCAGTGCAGAACTGCCAGAGTCACTAATACACACTCAAGTGATGGAGTAAACAAGCTTGTGCCCAGCCAAATCAAATACAGCCTACACACACACACACACACACACACACACACACACACACACACACACACAATCAGGATGAAGAGGACTCTGGCCTTCAACACTCACCTGGCCTTTTGTGTTTCAGGGTTCCAGGTGTCAGTTTCTAAGCACAAGGTAGGGGCTGAGGGGATGGCTCAGGAGGTCAAGCACTCACTGTGCAAGGCTGGAGGCCTGAGTCCCCTGAGGACCCAAACAGAGGCGCTGTGCAATAGAGTGCACACTTGTAATCCCAGCTCTCCTACTGGGAGAAAGGAGAGCAGAATAGAAGAATCTCCAGAAGCTCAAGGACATGGCATATGCAGCAGTGAATGAAGAGACCCTGTCTCAAACAAGATAGAAGGAAAGGACACACACATCATATACATATATGAACCCACACCCAAGGTAGGGACAGGAAGACTACAAGTCATGAAACCTTTGATTGTTTTTTAGATTCTCAGGCAGAAGCACTCTTGCCTCCTCACTAAGTAGCTCAGACTTCTCCTTCAACAGATACTCCCACAGGGGCTGCACAACTCCGGAAACACAAAACTGATGCCCTTTCAAAGATGGGGGTCCGCTGTGCGCATGTGAGCAGTACTGCACAGGACACGCAATGGCAGACCAAGTGTAGAGGTGGCTGCAAGAACTTTCAGGAGCAGTGGGGCTGGAGGAGGGAGAGCTGAGGAATGCGCATTGCATTCCTGTTTCATAGGTCCTCACAGAGGAAGCCCAGGTCTGCTCGTCTGTGGCCTCAAAGTTTAACCGCCAGTCCAGAATGACTCTTACGACATAAACCAAGGATCTGCTTGAGACTCACAGGTCAAAGGCGCACTGGGTTGTTTGGTTGCTATGGCTTCACAATAAGACACCACAACTAGGTGACTTAAAACACCCGCTTATTACCTCAAGTTCTACAGGTCAGAAGTTCAGGTAGAGCTAGCTGGCTTTCCAGCTCACAGTGTCATAAGCCTGAAATCAAGGTGTCAGCTGGTCCAGGCTCTCCTGGAGGTTATGGGCAATTTACCTGCAAGCTTCTTCCTTATGGGTGATGGGCAGAGGCCCTCATCCCCTTGCTGAGTGTTGATCATCAGGTGTTCTTGGCTTTGGTGGCTGCTCTCAGGTCTCTTCCACGTGCCCTTCCATCTTAAGCACAGCGAAGGAGGCAGAACCCTCCTTTTGTTTTGTGTCTGTTACCTCTATTGCCAACCGGACAAAATCCTCAGCTTTCAATTAAATGGCTCAGGTAACAGCATTGGGTTGGATTCAGTATCTCCACATCTCGAGTTATCTGGAAAGTTCTTCAGCTGCAGCTGTTAAGTCCCATTACCTGGTAGTTCTCAGAGGAGGGAGTTATCTAAAGGTGAAGGTCTATTCCTGACGGAACTCTGCCCGGGCCTTACCCTCACACGTCCTTTCCCCCTCTGAGTATGCACTGAGCGTGTGATTCTGCTTTATGGCAAAGGGTGGATTATTGTACTGTGCCCAATCAAGCCGTAAGAGCCCATTTATAAACCAGAAGTTTTTCTAGTTGGCAGTCAAAGAGGTTCAGGCACGAGGAACACTTGCTTGTTGCTTGCTTAGAAGATAGAGAGGGCTTTGTGCCAGGAAGGGAGAAGGTCTGGGAGCTGAGAGCGGCCTGCAGCTGACAGCAAAGACTCAGGGGGTAGCCAGCCATACCTTGAAGAAACTGATTCCTGCTAGTAGCTGTGTGAGCCTGCTGGTGGACTCTTCCGCAGAGCTTCCAGATAAAAGCCTGCCTTTGGGCTCTAGTGAGTGAACTTGCCCAAAGTCCGACAGGCAGAACTGTAAGAAATGAGCCAGTGCTGTTTGGAGCTGCTAGCTGCTGCTGGCTTGTTGTGCAGCCACAGAAAACAACTACACCAGGCAGGATATGGCAGTCTCTGATTACCCACACACAGCTTTTCCCTCCTTTGCTTTTGTATGTTTAAAAATAAGTTTCATGTGAAGGTTATTTGGTCTTAAAATATTGTGTTAAATTTTAAAATGTGTGCATTTTAAAGTTTTCTTGGCTATTTCTTCTCCTCTCTTCCATGCCGTACAGTTTTTATTTGATGGATCGTTTCTTACTGAGCCTCTGTGAGGGTATTAATAGCATTTTAAAACTCCACTTTTAGTTCTTTTCTGCATCTTGCATTGTTTCCTGAGGTCTTTTGTGTGTTTGTCTTCCTGTGGGTTGGAGGCATTCCTCTACTGCGTGGTCACCTTTGTCAGTCAATGCTCAAGTGTGAAGAGCCAAGGCTCCAGGAGCTGGTGATTGAACCTCCTGTCAGCTGCCAGCTGAGATCCTTCTCCTCTCCCCTCCCCAGGGAAGGTCTTCGGTGGACGTTCAAGTTCTTCAGAAGCCTGTAGCCTCCCCTTGAGAGCCAATACAGATCCTTTGGTGTTCTGTGCAGAGGAGAACGGACTGCCTGGACAGACTGTTAATTCAGGGGACAGCTGGGGACTTTCTGGCTCTTCTCAGGGAGGTCAGTTACCCTTTCTTAGCTGTATCTTTCTTTCTCTGCACCCACAGCAGACACAGACACCACTGGCCCTCCTGTGTGAAACCTAGTCTTCCACCCGCTGTTCTGGTCCTAAAATCTCTTACGACGACTTGTCAACTAAGGCCTCCTCACCCACTGGCTTTATTGTTGTGAGTTCGTACCCTTCTGTTCTAGCTTCCTTTCTGTGGCTGTCGTAAAATATTCTGACCAAAAGCAACTTGGAGAAAGAAGAAGTTTATTTGGTCTATACTTCTAGGTCATAGTCCACTATTGAGGGAAGTCAGCACAGGAACTCAAAAGCGGTAGCCTGGAGCCAGAGTCATGGAGGAATACTGCTTGCTGGTTAACTCTCCAGCTTGTTCATAAGCTCCTTCCTTCCTTCCTTCCTTCCTTCCTTCCTTCCTTCCTTCCTTCCTTCCTTCCTCCCTCTCTCCCTCCCTCCCTCCCTCCCTCCGTCCCTCCTTCCTTCCTTACTTTTTCTTTCTCCCTTCCTTCATTTCTAAATGTATATATTTATTTAATTATTTTTTCATACAATTTATTTTCATCGTGTTTCCTCTCCTCTGGCTACTTCCAGATCCTCCCTACCTCCCTACCCACCTGTCTTCATATTCTTTCCCTCTCTCTTTTACAAAACAAAAAGTCAGAAACAGAAACAAAACCCACAAAAGCACAAAAATGAAAATCAAAACAGGCAAAAGACCAATAAGACAAAAAAAAAAGAAAAAACAAAGCAAAATGAGAAAAAAGAACTCTACAAAATACCATTGAGTTTATTCTGTGTTGACTACTTTCGGGCATGCGGCTACCCTGAAGTATGGTTGATATATCCAGTTACATTGCACTGGAGAAAACTGACTTCCATTGCCAGTGAGCACCTGCTGCAGATAGCTTCTGGGTTAGGGCGGGGACTCTGTGTCCACTTTCCCTTCTCAGTGTTGGGACCCCATGTGCCTGGCACCTGTGCGCACCCTGTGCATGCTGACGCAGTTTCTGTGAGTTCATATGTGTGGGGGTCTTGTGTCCGGAGAACACAGTTTCCTTGGAGTCATCCATCACCCAGCTTTCTCATACAGTCCAGGACCATCTGGGGATGGTGCTGCCCACAGTATGGTCCTCCAGCATCAACCGATAAGGAAGACAACTCTTACCCCACCTACTGGCATGCCCACAGGCCAGTCTGCTCAGATGACACTAGATTATGTCAAGTTGGAAATTAAAACTAACCGGGACACCTCCTTATTCCTCAAATATTTTTGGAGGCTCTCAAGAAAAGGGTGATAAAGCAAGCAGTTGGTCTCCACAGCCAGTGCACGGGCCAAAGATCTTTCTTCGCTCTTCACTCCACTGGTGGCTCTCGAGGGACGACTCCAGGCTCCCAGGCTTCTTTCCTACCCATAACCCCAAGCATCACCCCTTCACTTTTAAAAACTTGTTCTCCAGAAAGAACTGCACCCCGAGACTGCTGTCGGCCAGATGCATCCCAACATGGTCTCAGGCATCAGAACGTTTTGTAAAATAGCATCCAGTTACTCCCTGGCAGCGATACCCCAAAGCTGGCTCTGCCAAAGGGCTGAGACCTGTGACTGAAAAGGACTGGTGCTTGGCTCTTGGTCCTTTGTCCTTATACTGGGCTACACAACCTACAACCACGGAGGGCTTCTTGCTATTCCCTGCCCATGGGATCATAAAGCCTGGTCACCCCGAGGTAGCTCTGTATCCCAGAGTTTCATGGACAGATCTGCTGGGCTGGGTGATACCCCAAGAGTGGGACACCAGGCTTCCATGTATTCTAGATGGCTGTGCCTAAAGGATCCTCTGAAGTCAGGGGATGGCCCATCAGCCTCATCTGCCTAAGTCTGAGGATTTCAGTGCTAAATCCAGAAAGATTTAGAAGTGTAAGTTTGTTACCCTAACTGCAGAGGACATGTCCCCTGTCTGTCTAACCCTAAGTTAGTTTCCACAGAGGAAGTTTTGGTTCCAGCTTCTAGTGCTAGCTTCTCTAAGCTAATTTTTTTAGGGTCCTGGTTGGCCTCGAACACCAGTGCACTCCTAGCTCTTCCTCATCTCTGAACTGTGATGGGCAGCACGGCTACTCCGGCAGTCTGCAAGCCTTCCTCACTGTCCCCCACCCCCAGCTCTGCTTGAATACCCACAGGATGGGAGCAGGGTGTATAGATGCATCTGAATCTCTCATAAAGTGTTTTCTTAACAGTTTCCTTCAGCATGACTCCAGGAACCACCCAGAGTAGGTTGGATTCCCCTCCCTCATCTCAGTTAACAGCAGGGTTGAGAAAGGACAATAGATTTACAGGTCACTTACCAGTTCCTCCTCATGATAAAGTCTGACTGTGGCTTGTCACGTCGTCTCCTGAGCCTCAGCGCGCAGCTGCAGGCCGCTGTCAGCATTCTACCTCACTCTGAGGAAAGTGGGGTTTTGCGGGGCTAACTTGCTTAGGGGATCACCCACGACAGTAGCAGCAGGAATGGGACGTGCACCGCATCAGGGACGGTACCTGATGTGGAAGTCTAAGCATTGCAGAGGGTCTTGCAAGGTCCACTTGAGGTCTCATCTCTTCTAATCCTGTTTGCTCCCTGTTCTGAACTTTCACAGAAAACCAAGTTCACATTGGCCTTGATCTTCAGGGACTTTATTCGTTTGCCTATCACCAAGTCCAGAGGGCATGTGTAGGTCTGGGGCAGTGGTGGCCAAGGGCTGTGGCCCTTTCCTCGAACCTCACTGTGTCAGTCGACTTTCTGTTGAGGGTCAAATACGTAGGAGGGACAGTTTAAAAGGAGGCAAGGTTTCGTTTTGGCTCAGAAGTGCTCTGAGGCAGAATCTGGCTCTACTTCCGTGTAATATGGGCAGTCAGTTTCCTCCTCCTTTGCCTAATGAAAGGCCATCTTCCAGCTCCTTGGGGCTGAGAGGCAAGGGCAATGGGGAAGTGCTGGATGCTCGACTGTGTGCAGGCTCCGAACTGCCCCAGCCAAGTCCAGCAGATTTTGCCTCCAGCCATTGGTGTTGGGATTTGCCAAACAAACCTAATCACTTAATGAGAAACGAAAATGGTGCCTGGTTCCTCCACTAAATTGCCCCTTTGAAAACAACACACAGGAGATTTATAGTAATCGCTATAATTACCTCATAAAACCCAGAGTTTGAAGACTGACACGCCTCATTTCTGGGAGGAATTTAGAGGCAACAAATTAAGGCAAAGAGTTCTTGGCCTGCTTTGTCCTTGGCTCCCTGGAACCCAGGACTCTTCCTGCAGAGTGCCTGACCCCAGCCAAATGCTGTTCTGAACGTTCTGCAGACAGTGGTGGTTTGGCCTGCCCCTCCCCTCTACGGCTGGTGTGCCTAGAGGAAGGTGAATCAAAAGCCCCAAGAAGGCTTGGATCAGGGTAGATGCCAACCTCTGAGGCTGCTTGCAGCATCTGAGCTAAAAGGGCATGAAGAGCAGATGGGGACATACATAAATGCTGTCCCTACCTGGACACAACAACAATTATCACTACCGGGCACTCGCTATGCTACAGACACTGAGCTAAATGTTTGAAACAACATGGGTGGAGTTGGGTTCACAAAAGTTCCTGTTCTCTAGAGCTCATCTCCTAGTGGAGGTGCACAGACAGGAGGCAGAAATAAATAAAGGGACTCTTACAATATGGTGTTAATGTACTGACTTTTCTTGTTCTGTAGTTAAATGCCGGACAAGAAGTCACTTAAAGAGGAGAGGCTTATCTTGGCTCCTGGTCCAGGGAATACAGTCTGTCAGGGAAGGCATGGTGCAAGTTTGTGGCATGAGGGATATACAGTACAGCTTCCCTGCATCTCAGTGGGCTGGGAAGCAGAGAGGAAATCCAGGCAGGCCATAACACAGACAGCTCCGATTCAGTGGCCACTTCATCCAGACAGGTCCACAGCCTCCCTAAACTTAGTCAACAGTTAGGGACCAAGTATGCAAACACAAGAGCTTGTAGGAGACCTTTAAGTACTGACCACAGCAGATATGTCTCAGAAGGGCACAAGCACTAGGAACAGAAATAAAGTAGGGAAGGGTCACAAAAGGAGGGGATTAATTTTGTTTTGGGAATTTACTAAGGGTACTGAAGCAGGTCAAGAAAGGCCCATGTGGAGTCTGGAGAGATGGCTCAGCAGTTAAGAGCACTGACTGCTCTTCCAGAGGACCTAAGGTTCAATTCCCAGCACCCACATGGTGGTTTACCCGACACCCTCACACAGATATACATGCAGACAAAATACCCCAATGCACATTCAAAAATAAAGAAATGTAAAAATAATATTAAGAAGTGCCCATGTGGATACACAAGGGAAAGTGTTCTAATTGGTGGGAGGAGCTACCTCGGAGGTGTGGAAATAGGAGCCATGATCCTTACTGTCCTCCAGGTGCAGCCCGAGCGAGGAGAGCTAAGCAGGGCACTGGGAGGGTTTGTTTTGTCCTGATCTGGGAAGACACTGGAGAAGTGACACAGGGTAACACCACACGATTTCAGTCCACAAGGATGTAGCCTCTTATTGTCACTGTTTCTGATCACTGTGTTGAGACTTGGTAGTTGGGAGGCGGGAGAGATGGCTCAGTGGTTGAGTGCATCCTGCTCCTGGGGACAGTCTGAGCTTGGTTCCCAGCACCCAGGTCGTGTGGCTCACAACCAGCTGTAACCACAGCTCTAGAGGATCCCATGCCCTCTCTTAGCCTCTATTGGGCATGGCACCAATATTCACAGAACTACACACACATATACATATAATTAAAAATAAAAACTTTTTTTAAAAGAAGAATTGATAGTTAGGCTGGGAATGTAATTCAGGGATGGCGAATTTTCCTAGTGTGCACAACCTCCTGGGTTCAATCCCCAACATCACAGAGAGAGAGAGAGAGAGAGAGAGAGAGAGAGGGAGGCAGACAGAAAGACAGACAGACACATGTATGTGCACTTGAATAGTTTATTATTATACATCAAGGATTTATGTATTTTTTGCTGGACTTTTTTTTTTTGGTTTTTTGAGACAGGGTTTCTCTGTGTAACAGTGCTGGTTGTCCTGGAACTCACTCTGTAGACCAAGCTGGCCTTGAACTCACTGAGCTCTTCCTGCCTCTGCCTCCCAAGTGCTAGAATTAAAGGTGTGTGCCACCGGGCCCAGTTGTATTTTGACACAGGGTCTCATGTAGTACAACCTAGCCTTCGACTAACTATGTATTTGTCATGAGATATGTGTTTGTGTGTGTGTGTGTGTGTGTGTGTAAGCCAGAACCCACAGGCCTCAGGAATAGACATAGATAGGGTCAGTCAATCTTTATGTCCCTTACTTCTCTTCACATTCTTTAGTTCAGAATTTGCAGCTTGCCTCAGAAGTTGGTGTCTCCTCTGAACATTAGGATGCCAGGACTTTAGGATGCTTTTGGTCTGCTTCCTTAGGGGGCACTAACAACAGAGGGGTTTATGGGAGCAGGCTACAAGGAAATACTGGCTGTAGAACAATGGGGGTACCAATAAGGATGGAACAGTTCATAGACAGAGCAAATACTGGATAATCACCCACAAGACTAGATAACTGCACCCGTGACCAACACTGAGTGGAGGAGGGAGCAGGCGCAGTGAGGGTGGTCTGACTGTGGCCAGGCACAGTGTGCAAGCTGCCCTGGAGTGCTGTGTGTGAGAGGCTAGGGCTTAGGACCGTGAGGCTTTGAGAGGAAATGTGTTGGAGAAGCTCAGGTTGCCTTTACAGCCTCTTTAGGAGCAGCAGGACTCAGTGCCAAGGGCGCATCAGCAAAATGGGTATGCTGCCCACTCTGCCACCTCCAGGACAAGAATCCTTGGAGCAAGCTACCTTGCCCAGAGCAATATTTTTTTTTTCCTGGAAAAGGAAACCAGGAAAGCTAGTGCCTCTGATTGCTGGGAGGAGCAAATGGAACAGTCCTTTGAAGCTGGCAACTGTTGGTACTCAGTAAACTAACTGATTTCCTTACTGTTCTCTGTGAGGCCTTTCAACATTCTGTCTCCCTTCACTGGGAGTATGGGAACGGTAGGGGGTGGGGCCTTTAACCACCCTACATGTAAATGCAAGATTGCGGAGGTTATCAGGGTCAACCGAGGATACTGTTTTACAGAAAATAAGACTGATTCTTGTCATGGCCCAGCCCTGCTGGCCTTGAAGCCTTTAGGTTTCTGATGGCCCATAGGGCCAGGGGACTAGACTGACTGATGGGGTAGGGGGTGGGCCAGCACATCGAGACTCTATGGTTCCCTGTGGTTTGGCTCTGGGAGGTTCTCTCTTGACTTACAGCTCGGACCTCTCTATATACTCTGCACGCACGTGCACACAGACACACAGACACACAGACACACACACACACAGAGTTTGTAGCAGTTGTTATTCCCGCAGCTGTGTGGACAGATGTGTGGGTGGCTTCAAGAGAAACCGAACTATCATGAGTAGGGTAGATGCTCTGAAGATGCCTGGTACATACCTGTTGTCAGGCGTCTCTAAATTCTCTTTCCAATCCTGGGTCATCTACTGAGCTACTCTGTGACTCCAGGCATGTCTCCACTCTCTTGAAACTGTAGTTTCTCCATTTATAAACAAAGGAGATGGGACTAAGTGTTTTGTTGGAGCCCATAATGCTCTGAAACCTTTGTGTAGCCTTTAAACTTCAGGCTTTCCCGTCTGTAGAATGGTAGAAACAAACCCGCACCCCAGAGTTATGAGAGGCAGTGTAGATGGAAGCAGCTCATGAGTACAGAATGCCACAAGAACTTTAGGGGCCTTGGTGGATTTCAGTTATGGAGGCTTCCCAGTCTCCTCGGGTCTCCCCAAAGGCTTGCCTCTATGCTGTTTCGATGTGTTCTGGAGAACCGGCTTCTGTGTGGGCTGGAAGCCGCCACCTCTTTGGTGCTGAGTCAGAGGAGTGTGTGGGTCTTTCTAGGAGCCCCTCATAGCCTTTCCCCCAGCTGCCACTCCTTCATCTCCTCTCTGCAGAAACAGGATGGGAACGGGGAGCGCCTCACAACCAGGGCCCCAGCTGGAAAAAGGCAGCTTGTGAGAGTAAAGGGGGCATGAAGAGGACACACAAGAGCTCCATCCCACACACCCTTGAGGTCACGTCCATCCTTGCTTGGTGGACGGCCAATCTGTGTCTCTGTCTCACTTTTCTCATTACTTGAGTTGACGTTCTATCACTTGCAAACTGTGATTCCTACAATACCTTCTCTGTTCTTTTCTAAGTCACAGTTTCCTTATCTGTGAAGCAATGTGGTCCTGCCCTGCTCCTTAAATTCCTGATAGTGTATTCATCATGTTCTTCATTCAGTCATTTAACCTGTGTTTATTGTACATCTTTCTGCCGCTGGTCCAATGTTGGACACTGGGAATCTTCCTAGGTGAATAATCACATCTTCAGTTGTCAGGATGCACTCGGAGAGGCGAGGATGTTGAGCAAGCACTCAGTACCTCAAGGAACAACAGCTACGACAGAGGGATGCACAGCTACTGGGGCAAAGTCAGGACTCTTATCCCTGTTTGGATAGCTTCCTGGAGAAGGTAGATTGGAAAGATTGAGCGAGAAAGATAAAGCTGCAAGTTTATCTCTACTCTTCTAGGATTTCTTTTCTTTTCTTCCTTCCTAGCATCTTGAACAGGGGTGAGGAAGAGAGAGAAAAATCCCTTGGCGGAGTCTTGGAGAGAGAAAAGGAAGCGGATTTTGCCACAGTAAAGCACTGGATCTCGGAGGGTTCTTACCCCAACTAGGCTAGTCCTTAGCCCATTCAAGGAATCCTTATCCACAGTGGCATGTAACAGCTGGTCCTAGGACTATGGGATAAGTCTAAAAATAGGGAAGCAGGCATCACTAATGCCAACCAGACAAGCAGGCGGCATCAGAGCAGTGCAGGCAGGCAGGAGGGCAGGGAGGAGCGTGAACATGCCCCTCCCCTGTAGGAAAGCTACTCATTACATCTTCAGCAGTGGCTGCTCACAGTGAGCCCTGGAGTCAACATGCAGTTATTGGCCCCCAAACATGTCAAAGCCCTGTTAATGACTGCATGCTTTCTCTGCAGGCACAGCTGTTCCACATACTGCCTACAGCCTCTGGCAGAGCCCTCTTCGCCACACAAGCTTCTGCACACTTCCTGGGGTTCTTGTCTTCTGTAAGATGTATAACCAACTGTATGCCTTGGAGCAGGCCATTGCCTTGTCTCCTCCTTATGGGGCAGCCTAGGCCATCCTTGCCTTAACATAGGTTGGTGGTAGGAGAGGTGCTTGAGTGGTAAGCCAGGGCCCTGGGTACCCAGGGGCCAGAAGATATGGGCTCAAAACTTAGGTGTTCTCTTTCATTCTTTTCCTTTCTTTCTTTCTTTCTTTCTTTCTTTCTTTCTTTCTTTCTTTCTTTCTTTCTTTCTTTCTTTCTCTCTCTCTCTCTCTCTCTCTCTCTCTCTCTCTCCCTCCCTCCCCCCTCCCTCCCTCCATCCCTCTCCCCCTCCCTCCCTCCATCCCTCCCCCCTCCCTCCCTCCCTCTCCCTCTCTCTCTCTCTCTCTCTCTCTCTCTCTCTCTCTCTCTCTCTCTCTGAGACAGGGTTTTGCTGTAGCTTTGGAACCTGTCCTGGAACTAGCTCTTGTAGACCAGGCTGGCCTCGAACTCACAGAGATCCGCCCACCTCTGCCTTCTGAGTGATGGAATTAAAGACATGCACCACTATTGCCCTGCCTGTTTCTTGATTGGTCAAGTGGGAAGTCTCTAGGGAAGCAGGATTTGCAGAGTCAAAGCTTTGTACTTAGTGGTGTTAGCAATGCCTAGGCCAGGGGTCAATTCCATTTTCTAGCTGAAGGTTCTGGGCACCTCCTTGCACCTCCATGAACCTCCACTCTCATCTGTAAATTGGAGATTGTTATAAAATAGACATTTTTTTCTAGTTAATTAATTTGTGTATACTTAATATTTATGTTTTGAAAATTGAAACAAACCACATAAAAAAGACTCTTTAAAAATGTATACATGTGTGCCTGTGTGTGGCTATGTACATGTATGAGAGCAGGTACTCACAGAGACCAGAAGACAGGGTCAGATCTCCTGGAGCTGGAGTTGCAGGCAACTGTGACCTGCCTGACGTGAGTGCTGGGGACTGAAGTCAGGTCCTCTCCAAGAGCAGTATGTGCTCCTAGGTAGGCCGTCTCTCCAGCTCTGAGTCGAGTCACTTTCAAACGGGTATACATTAAATGTGACCCCAGATTCAAGAGATGCAAATACTGCAGCACAGGGCTAAGGTCCCCCACTAACTACCGCTTCTTATTTTGTTTTGTCTTTGGCACAGGATCCCCTGCCCCAGTGGCTGGAGTAACTAGGACATCAGACTGTGTCACCATAGCCAGTGGACTGTGAAATAAGCACCCTGTGTTCTTTCCAGAAGGGGGCATTTTGTTGAGTATCTGCCATAGTGTGTGTGTGTGTGTGTGTGTGTGTGTGTGTGTGTAAGTTTTAGAAAGTTTTTGTGGCACTGTTCATGTATTTACAGTGAAATGTGTATGTTACAAGAGCACAGTTTGGTGAACTATGTTCACAGTTTGAGGGCAGATTTCCTTTCAATGCTGGGAATCAATCCATGACTGCCGTATTAGAGAGCTACTTACCTAGCCTCCTGTTTATAGCTTTAATTCCTTAGGCAAATTTAAAATTTAAATCATCCAGAGAAAAAATGCACAGTGATTTCAGCGTATTTTTCTCATTCTTTTTCCAACCATGTGTATAATTTTTATAGCTTTAATATATACTATTTTATCATGATACATTTCCACATATCATTAAACGTTCCTCAAAATTAATGTAATGATCCACAGCTAGCTAAGCTGCAGGGAAAAAGAGACTGCCGAGTGCTCATCCCCGAAGGGAGCATGTATACCACTCCTGCCTCTTCCAAGCCTGACGACCATTGCGGAACAGAGGGTGGAAAGCATCTGAGAGCCAGAGGCAATGGACGTTACTGAGTCTTCTGGACACAGCAGGACAACTGGACATATGAACTCACACTGCCTGTGGCATTATGCATGAGACCTTTGCAAGCCCAAGACAGACTAAATCCCAGCATGGAGAGGGGGTTTTGACATCCTACCCCACTCTGGGCCCTGGACTTATTGGCAGTGGTAACTTCTGGGAGAGGTTCAGACAGTTTTCTCTAAGGGCGTATCCCCTAATAAGTAGACCACTGTCCAATGGAAGACCACATATCTAAAAATATTTGGGCAGCCCAAATATTCTTGAAGTTTTTTTTTTTAAAGTGTGCAAAGTTGGGAGGGTAGGAAAGAGGGGTAGATCTTAGAAAATTTGGAGAAGAGGGCATGGATACAATCAAAACACATACGAAGCTCTCAAAGAACTAACAAAAATAGTTATTTTATTTTCTTGTTTGGGAAACATGATTCTCACTATGAAGCCTGGAACTTACTATATAGACCAGGCAGGCCTCAGCTTCATAGAGATCTGCTAGCCTCTGCCTCATGAATGCCGGGATTAAAGGAGGTGCTGCTCCACAGGCAAGCGCCGTTGTTTGTTTGATTTTTCTTTTTAATGTTTGCCTAATGTTCTCAGGACGAGATCCACCCTGACTACAGGATATTGGGCTTGACTTTCCTCCGTGATAAACAGCAGTAATGACTACTCTTGGACACATATTACTAACCATGTGCCCAGGATAAGTTTCTAGTATGGTGTAATTACGTAACCAGCGGAGTCAGATGTCTCCTGTAGAGCTTAGTATGAAAGAGTGGCAGGCCTGACTAGCAGAGTGGCGGAAAGCACTCAAGACATCACTTCAAGTTCCGACCTAAGCCTAGGCAGGACATAAGCTCCAACTGTGAACGTGAGCCTCAAGAGCTAAAGAAAAAGGACAGGCATCTACTGTCCCACGCCCCAAAGCCCTCCTTAGGCCTTTCCTCTGGAGCCCCACTGAGCTGGATGGGGGAAAGTCTCAGTATCATCTGATCTTGAGGCTTTTGATGGATATTTATTGTCAAGGGGTGAGCTGGTAACTATTTAACAGCTAGATCTTTGGTAGGGGCACCCTGATTTTTAGCATTTACCAATTTTTGTGGCGTGAATACCCCTATGTGGTTCATTTCAAACTACCAACACAAGATCACCAAAAGCAGAGCCCAGGGGAGATGTACACACTCTCAAAAGGTAGCTGGGACTGGCTCACTCACTGGTTCTTAGCTTTCTACTGCTCTTCTCCCTGTCCTAATCCCTCTGGCTCTTCAAGGTGATAGAGACTCCGTTATTTTGAGAGTAGTCAATGTTGCCAAGGAATAAGATTGTCCTCTCCTAATTCTCTACTGGAAGAACTGGGACTCATGATGGTCAGGGTGATTGCTCCAGTTGCTCTCAGACAATCTCCCGGGAATATTATCCCCGGTCCTTATTTAGAACTCATCTCAAATGGAAGGAGGTACTTTCTACTGAGGATATGTGCTGCCTTTTCCTCCTCAATGATTCATCCTAGGTTCACAATGACTGTCCTTGGCCCTGTCCCCAGGAGCTGAGAGCCAGGCAGATGATCCCGAGAAACACGACCTCATGTATGGCAGGTATGAGCATACCATGAAAGCCTAGGTGTGGCACAACTTCAGGGTGGCCTTTGGCTTCCTCACTTCTCCTGCAGTAGCAGGCACCACTGAGGGCTTCTTTTCCCCTTTCCCGGTTATATATTCCCTTGTCAAAATGACCCAGCCCCAGTTCCAGGTGTAAGAAGGCCCTAAGCTAACAAGTCATTCACTACTCCTTACTGGGACTTATCCAAGAGGGGGAGAGCGATACGTGCCTGACAATGGAAGTTGAGATATTTGGGGGTAGTGAATGGGAACTTTCCTCTCCTAAAAATAGTCATGGAAGTGAGAGCCTGGTTCTGGAACTCAGGAGCTGCAGATCTGGGTATTTCTGTCTTGTGTCAGCCTGAAGATGAGGTTCACTCATGAAGGATAGCCCATAGCGTCAAGGGGAAGTTGAGACAGAACCCTAATCCTATCTATCTTACCCCTGACCTCTTATTAGGGAGAAACTACATCCCCCTACAGCTTAATTGCTTTATGTTGTCTACTGAATGTGGCCAAGCCATCTTAAGTGGTAAGCACTTCCAGACGGTGCCCCACAGGGTAGCTGAGGGCTTGTTGTGCAATGGGAACCTTGTATTTCCCCAACAAGTTCTTCAATGGCTTCTTTTAGTGGTTAGGATAAATCTCTGCTCAGCTTTTTCTCTCCCATTCGTAGACAACCCCTGCTCCACTATCAGTCCCTGGAGGTAAGGCAGGACCTTTCTTTATCTTTGGCTATGATGCCCAGTCCAGCCCACACTAATCAGATGCTGTATAAGGACTGTTGAATGCATGCAAGAAGAAGGTTCTGAGTGTCAGAGGCCTCATTTTTGATTTTGCATTGACTTGCTTTTAGACTTCAGCCGAGTCTTTCCCCCTTTTGGACCTCAGTGTCCGAGACTATAAAGAAGCACATTACAGTCTAGCAGAGAATTAAGAATGAGAATTGCAAACAACCTCCTCGCTACCCCATATGATAGTAGTTGTGCTTTTAATATCCACTGATGGGTTTAAAATTATGACAAAAACAAAAACAACTGCAAAGCTTTTAAATGTGGTTATATTTATCCATCACCACAGCATCTACATGCATTTGAGAAACAACTGTACTGGTGTGGGGGGCACACTGTGTATCCAGCTTACAGGCAGCACTGGGTACCACATGGCTTCCAGATGCCTTTAGCTAAGGGGCTTGGAGGTTGGTAATCACTGGCCTAGATCATCTCAGGATCTGCCAGGTGACATTGGCTGTGCTGGTGGGTGACTTGCATGGAGCACAGAGTAGATGAGTGGGTAGGTGGGTGGGTGGGTGGGTAGCTCAAACTCACTTTTCTCCAATCCAGGCTCCAATTTATTTCTCTCATGGCTCAGCCAGCCCAGTAGACAGCACCACACCCCTCACTTCCCCAGAAATGAGAACCGGGGGAGGGGGGCTGAGATCACTCAGACTGTGAGGTTGCAGAGGCGAGGTAGATGTCAGAATGCTGACAGTCCCACATGACACAGAACATACTTCAGATGCTGTGTGTGTGTGGTTTAGGAGCAGCTGGAATTACACCCTCAGGGCTGAGCCAACTTTGTCTGAGCTTGAGCAGAGCATAGGCCCTTCGAAGACAGGACTGTGTGTGGGATCTCAGGCCCTGGGTACAGGTCTATGCGGAATGTCAGCAGGGACAGGGCTATTCCTGGCTGGAAATCAGGGGCCCTTCATTTTTTCAGCAGGGACATGGGTGGTCATTTCTTCCTCTTTCATTCAGCTCAACCAAATGCTTCCTGAGAAACTGTGCGGCCCTACCGTCAGAGAATGAATGACCTAGCCCCGCTCCAGACCCATACCTTTCCGCCCTGGGAGGTGGTCATGGAGCAAGTGCAGAAGACTCTTTGGATACTAGCAAGCCAGAGGTGTCAGTAGGAGAAATGACCTGGGAAACGGTTTCTAGAAGACAAAATGGCTATTTTCTAAGGGTAGCTCCCCGGGGACAAAAAAAAAGGAAGGTGCCAGCAGGTCAGGAAAGAAGGGCATCTCTTGGTCAGAGGGCCAGTGGCAAAGCTGATTCCCTTCTCCCCTGCCCCTGGGTGAGAAGTCCCTAGGGCTTCTCGTGCTTATTTGCTGGTGATCTGATGCCATGGAAGGGGAGGCTTTCGGAGGAAGAATGTAGGAAACTGTGGGCTCTCAGGAAGAACAGATGAGGCTGTGCTTGTATCTCAGCTGCCAAACTCGGCTGTTGTGATTTTTGCCTAGCAAAGGCTCAGAGTAGAGAAGGATCTGGCTCCAACACTGACAAGAGCTCCAGTTGACTCTGTGGCAGTGTGTGTGCTGTGAGGAAGCAGAAGCAGAGCAGGGCAAGGAACACAGGCCTATCCTGTGGAATCCCTACCTGATGGTACTCCGAGAGAGGAGGACCCATTGCAGATGTTTAAGCAACCACAGTTGAGGTATGGTTCTCCCTCCTTGAAAGAGAAGGAAGGCAGAGAACTAGCGAGGCAGTCCGGTGACCAGCAGAGGAAATGCTGAAATGGAGATGGAGACACTGAAGTGGAAGCGGACCCAGAAGAGTTTGAGAGAAAGCTCTGAGAAGTGACAGATCTCGGACAGTGGAAGAGGCTGTAGGAGGAGGGGGAAAGGAGCGAGGATGGTGGTGGCTTCTGGACTGTGTACCCACGCGTGTGTAGATGGACAGCTCCAGTCTTCCCTCTAGTGAGTCAACGGGAACAAAGTGTCTGCTGTTCCCCTCCTGCCGCTGCCTGGGTACACTGCTCAGCACAGGGCAACCCTCCATTCTCAAGCCCATCCCTTTAGATACTGTGGGATCCAAATAAGAGTCTTGGTGACTACTCGCTGGGACCTTTTTAAAAGTTCCCTTCACAGGACAAAAAGTCAGCTACAACTTGACCTGTCTGCCTCTTTTGTCTCAGTCCCATGACCCTGGACAGCAGTCATCGTGGGGAATAACAGTAACAGGCAATGGTCCCCCAGCCCTAGAGTATGTAGGCTGTGCTCTAAGAACATGCACATTCGGCAGTTCTAGTGACGCTAAGGAAAGCATCAAGTCTTTCATGTCCTGGGATGGGCCACATGTTCTCGCTTCCAGGCCCCGGTTCTCTGCCTGGGCCTGCCATCCAACAGACATCTATTGATCAAGTGCTAGGCACTTGGCTAATTACCAGGACCCAAATAGGAGCCTTGATATGTTTCCTCTGTGCACACAAAGCCCAGTGAAGGTAACAGATACAGACACAGCAAGTAAGTGTAGTGACAGAGGTATTATGGGGTGAGGGTGACCCCCTAATCCAGCCTCCATTCTTCCCTACCTGGCCACCTGGAGCTTCACCCCTTCTAGGAAGCCTGAATCGGCCAAGCTGAGGGAGGTACCTCTTTTGTATTCCTGCTGCCCCTACTCTGTTAGGTTCATACACTGACCACCGAGTACCCAGAACATCTGCCTGGCTACCTCTTCCTTGGCATAGTGAATCAGAGGAAAGTCTAACTCCTCACTGGAAGCCAGCATCCAGGTAGCTTGGTCATGCACCCTTGGGATACATGGAGTAACAGCCTGAGGAGTGAAGAACCCCAAAGACGGGCATCTCCTCACCCCTCCCTCTGTGCTCCTGCCAGGCGTGTCCGCACTGCTGCTCAGCCCTTTAGGAGCCAGGCCTTGAGGTTGATACCTGACATACTGCTCTCCTGGTGCAGGAGCATCCTGGTCAGAAAGGGTGACCCGCAGCTGCAGGCCCGAGGAATAAGCCACAACCTGTGTAGCTCTTAGGTGGAAACCTGGGGAGCCAGGAATGGCTTGAGGATGCTTTGGATTTGCTGCTGCCTCTGAGCTCTGGGATAGCTCCAGGCATGACAGAGAGCTTTGAAATAAATATTAGATGATTTCAAATCAGGGGTCTTTGGGGGAACATTCTGAGAAGACTTGGGGTGAAGGAGAGTCTGGAAATAGTGCAGATGGGCTTTGGGGATCTCTCTGGGCTGATATGGCTGTTTCCAGAGCTCTGGATGGGCAGTTATGGGGTGAGAATCGTGAGGAGGCACCTGAAATGACTTTCAGTCATAGCCCTCTCTCTTCAAGAGCACTTGGTAAGTTCTGGCCACACCTTCCATTCCTTGCCTCCAAGTCTATCTGAGCTAGTGATGCCAGTAAAGCCAGGGCTGAGGCAGAGGGCCTTAGAGGCTAGTGCAAACAGTTTTGGACAAGGGTGGGAATTTCCACTCCTATCTAGAGAGCCATCAACGTTGTGTGCCCTGACCTGGGCCTTTGGCCTCCAAAGGGCAGTGGGAAGGCCGGCCCCAGGGCCAATCCCTGGCCATTAATCCCTCCTGCCAGCCCGAATATCCACCCAGTGTGGTCAGACAAAGGACTGCCGGGCCCAGCTACTGTGTTCCTCCCGCCCCAGGGGCTCCACTCAGACTCTGGGCCGCCTGGAATCCAGGCCCATGAGAAAGGGGCCACCTTCACTGACCGTCTTATGCCCGGATGCTCAGCCGCATCACGTCCGGCCCAGGGCCTGTGAAAAGAGGGCCCAGCCACGCTGAAAACACGGATTAGCCCTTGGGCCGCCCCCTGACACCAGTTTGCTCCACTCTGGGAAGCAGGCCCAATGGAGAGGGGGTAGACCGGCACAAAGAACTGGCAAAGTCTGGGTTCTCACCCCTTTGGCCTAGCTCCTCATCCCCACTCTTCTCAGAGCTGGCAGAGCCAACCACACAATCAGGATCATTTATTGAACATATATTAACCAGACTATACTCATGACCTGGGGAATCTCAGGGCCCTCCAAAAAACCTTCAGTCGGTCATAGGATGCAATGGCAGCTAATTTCCTGCTTAGAAGTACAACACAGAGGGTATGGCAGGGGCTTTGTTGGAGAGCCTTCATCCCTAAGGGATGGTAGAAAGGGGAAGTCTCCATCAATACTAGTTCTGCGTTTGAGTCCAGCTGTACCTGGCTGGAAAGGTGGCTTGAAGCCTCTCTCCTGATCCCCAGGTTAACACAGGAAAAAAAACAACTAAACAAAACCAACCAGTCAAATAAACATCAAGATCCACAGCAGGCCAGGCCCTCTACACAGTTCCTTTCTATGGAGGTATCATTGCTTGCTCTTGGCCGTTGAAAAAAAACAGGCTTGAACAAGAGGTGGCCTTGTCCCCACGGCTGTGGAAGCCATGTTCTGCTGCCACAGTGACTTGTCTTACCCTCTTCTGTGGTGAGCTATGCTGTGTGGCTGCACTGTCTTGGGTTCTGTGCTGACAGAACAGAACAGGGTGGAGAGGGCAGAAAGAATAGGGTCTGTCCTGACACGACCGTTCTTGTTTTGCTTGGGACAGTCTCTAGATCTGCTTCCTTTTCCTTTCTGCTTCCTTGGTCCCCCCCATCCACTTCTCAGGGTGCAATTGTCCATCTCTCCACCAGACTGTCTCATTTCTTTCTTGTCCCGAGCATTGGCAAAAGGCCTGGCTCAGAAGCCCTTGATGAAGCAGGCTGAACCGAGCTCAGAACTGAAGGAGAAATTGAGTTAGGATCCATGTGGTCTTGCCAGGATGTGGCAGTGGCCTGCGTGTAGGGACTAACTCAGATGTCTACTTGCTGAGATCTAGGACGTTGATAAGGATGGCAGGCTGGGGCTGCGTGTATGGGGGGGTGGGTGCTCATTTAGAACATGGAATTGAGATGTCTTAGACATCCATGTGGCTCTGTCCAACGAACAGCTGGATCTGTTGACCAGGGGGTCAGGATAGAGAGCAGGAGGGAAGTAACGTTAGCAGTTAAAGTGGGGGCAAATTGTAATTTATTTCTGAAGTCCTTCTTTCCTCTTTTGTACGTGTACGTCACGTAAATGATGTGTATATGTGTAGGAGGAGTGTGTGTGTGTTTGGGGGCGCCCATGTGTGGAGGCAGAAACAATCTCACGTGTCAGTCCTTACCTTCTACAGAGTCTCTTGCTCACCACTGCCTACTATAAGCAAGCTGGCCCACAGTTTCTGAAGATTCTCATTTCTGCCTCCTATCTTGCCATTCAAGTGTTGGGACTACTGAGGCACTGCTGAGCCCAGTTTCAGGTGGGGACTGAGTTTCTGAGGGCTGGGCTTCACATTTGCATGTCAAGTGCTTCTGTCAGCAAGCTGTCCCCCAGCTGGTTACTTATTTTTGAGATGGAGTGTCAAGGCACAGCCTAGCCTAGCCTAACCTAGCCTTTACGTGGTGTTCGCCTCTCGGTGCTGGGATAACATGTGTGCTATCACAGTTGACTAAGCTTCCATTGTAAAGGGATGGGGTTCGAAGAGTGGTGATGGGCAGTGCTCTGAGCACTGGCTTTCACTCCCGCCCTGCCGCTATTAGCTGTGTGAGGCTAGGTATAATACTTAACCTCTCAGAGCTTCGGGTTTCTGCAGTCAAGAAATGGGATAAGAGTATCTGTCTCTCAAGGAAGCTCAGATGCCAGTGAAATAAAGTCTTCACCAAATACAAAATCCTAAGCCGTGGTGACGGTGATGTCACCAGCTGAGAATACAGCTAAGAGCGGAGCCCTTGAGCTCCATGTCTGAGTTCGGATTTCTACATTCTAGGCTGCGGATCACCTGAAGCTAGCATTGGTCATTTGGAAGGGGGTAAGGCATACTCCGTCAGAGATGGAGTCTGGAGACCCAAACTTTCTCAAGGGCTGACTGTACTCACAAGACCTTGACAATAAGAGCCTCTGGAACTTAGCCTAGCAACCCTTCACTTGCCTCTCTGGTCCCTGCTCCACCTCCACTTCGATTGACCTTGTTTGTCTGCCTGCTTTAAGAGAAGGCTTCTTCACTCTTTGGCTCCCTGTGTGTGGTGGTGGAGGATGGTATTTTAACAAAACTCTTCCATCTCTCCATCCCAGCGATAGTGTCTGCATCAGAAAGAAGTTCCTTCAGCCCTTCCCTCTGGAAGCATTTGGGGTATGTGCCTTTGGAGGGGCTCTTACTTTAAAACAGGTGGAGTATTTTTTTTTACCATTTTATATCTTCAAAGAAAGTTCACAAAGTCTGGCTGGAGTCAGGGATGGATAAGGACGAAAGGGGTGCATCAGGGAGAGTTAGACTGTCCAACTATTTTCCCGTGGAACAAAGGCAGCCTGCGCTATCCTCCATCACCCATGCTCTGGTTCTCTACTGCCCAAAAGCAGCTGGATACTTCCCTGATAGTCAGCCACATAGGGTGCTGAGGGTTAGCAAAGGTGGTTGGAGCAGGGAATGGAAGCACAGGGGAGGGTGAGGGGTATCTGGCCGCTAGAAGGCACAAAATAGGGAGAGAGCAAAAGAGTGTGCTGAATGGGTGGATTTGTGATTGGGATTGACCCAAAGGGGCGGGGGTAATAGGAGCAGTGCAACCAAATACCACAGAGTGGGGATGGGATCAAGACCGACTGAGGGATGAGGCAGGGTCTGAGAAAGTTGACCCAAAGGGACTAGACAAAGGGAGAGGGAGAAACAGAGGTGGGCTGCTAGCCCGGGAAGGGGGCTGGGAAAGCAAATTAGAGGGCAGGTCGGAGCCCTCTCCTCTGGAGTTGGGGGTGTGTGTCCATATAAGGCGAACTGCGACCCTTGCTCTCCCGGAGCTGGGGCAGGAGCTCCGCGTCCCTAGGACCCCCGCACATGGATGCGCACGTCGCTTTCTCGGGCTTCCCGGCTCTGCCCTCGGTCTCGCCGTCGGGGCCGCAGCCGTCGCCGCTAGCCGGAGTCGAGCCGGGGCGCGAACCCGAAGAGGTGACGAGCGGCGGGGACACGGAGGCCACGGGCGTGCCGGGCCCGGGGAGGAGGCGCCGGCGGCCGCTGCAGCGCGGGAAGCCGCCCTATTCGTACATCGCGCTCATCGCCATGGCCCTGGCGCACGCTCCGGGTCGCCGCCTCACACTGGCCGCCATCTACCGCTTCATCACCGAGCGCTTCGCCTTCTACCGCGACAGCCCGCGCAAATGGCAGAACAGCATCCGTCACAACCTCACTCTCAACGACTGCTTCGTCAAGGTGCCGCGCGAGCCGGGCAACCCGGGCAAAGGCAACTACTGGACGCTCGACCCCGCGGCCGCCGACATGTTCGACAACGGCAGCTTCCTGCGGCGCCGCAAGCGCTTCAAGCGCGCCGAGCTGCCCGCGCCGCCGCCGCCTCCGCAGCCCTTCCCCTACGCGCCCTTCCCACCCGCGCCCGCGTCCGCGCCGCCCGCGCGCCTCTTCCGCCTGGACAGCCTGCTGGGCCTGCAGCCCGAGCCGCCGGGGCCCGTGGCGTCCGAGCCGCCCTGTTGTGCAGCCCCCGACGCCGCCTTCCCGCCCTGTGCCGCCGCCTCCTCCTCCTCGCAGCCTCTCTACTCGGCTGTGCCCGAGCGCCTGGGGCTGCCCGCGCCGCTGCCCGCCGAGTCTCTCCTGACCTTGGCCGGACCGGCGGGCGCGCTTGGGCCGCTCAGCCCCGGGGACGCCTACCCGAGACAGCCGGCCTTCGCGCCGGACCTGGAGCGCTACCTGTGAGATGCTGTCCGCGGCGGCAGCACCTGGCCGCGCCTCTAGCCCCACCCGGAGCAGAGCGCGCTTGGCTCTGGGGGGCACACGCGCAGCGGGGCGTTCTCTGCTGAGTCCCTTGCTTTGCCTCGGGCTGAACCTTCCTTGCCTTCCTCCATCCCTGAGGGAGATTCTGACCATCTCACCACCGGACTGAAGCGTCCTCTCCAATCTGAGGCCTTCACTCCTCCCTCTTCTTGTACGCCCCACATATGCACCCCCACAGTGGCAAGTCTCATGCTCTGGAGCTGGACAGTCACCAGTGGGGCATTTAACCCCAAGAGTCCTGGTGAATTCCAGTCTGGAAGCTTTTGTCTCAGGCCACCTTCCCGACCTCTGATGTTTTGCCAACGTCAGAGGTCAGACTCCTGGGTTCATTACTTCCACACCATCTTCCACCATTTACCAACAAGTTTGACAAGCTTGTCCCCCTACCCTGCCCTTGGTTTCTTACTGAGCCTCTCTCACACAGACACACCTGGCTGCTCTGTTCCAGGTTCTGAGGACAGTTCTTCTGACTTTTCTAGGTTACAGCACCAGGGTCTCTTGACTAAATGGGGGGATTAATGGGCCTCTGTGACTGCCCCGCCCCCATGGAAAGCGCAGAACTGATCGGGTTATTGTTATTTTCCAATCAAAGCTAGTTTAATTAAAAAACAAAGAAACCTTTGGGTTTGTTGTGTTGGCTGGTAACTTGGGGAATGGCTGGGAAGGACGGTGGGTGAGGTTTTCCTCTTGGGATCTACATGATGTGAATCTCCTTCCGAGTCCTCAGTCTCCTGAAGTAGGCTCAAGGAGGATAACTGCATAGAGCCAGCCTGGACAGTCTGCCACCTGCATCTCGCAGATGGTAGAGATGAAATGGGGTGTGGGCGGATGAATGAATGAATTTAGAAAGCTGGTTGCCTGATCTTTGAGACCATTCCCAAAGCAAAAAAAAATAAGGGTGCACATTAATTAGCAGTAATCTAATCATTTCTCAGCAAAGTGAAGTGTCCCTTCCTCAAAATGGGGTCCATGGACCTTTATTAGTGGGAGAAATGCTAGAAACGCAGGGTTTCAGGCCCCAGTACAGATCTATTGAATCATAACATTCTGCATTTCAATAACATCCTCAAGTGATTCGGGCACACTATGCTGGAGGAGAGGCCCAAGCTTCTGCCTCAGCCTAAAGGTGAAAACTCTCTGCTCTGACGGGGAGGCTAAGTCACAGGCTCCTTCCATTTGTTTTCCCTACTGGATTGGGCAGCAGCTTTGACTGAATTGATTCATGATATGCCCAGCACCAAGGACAGGGCAGCAACATCGCTGCCTTTAAAGGTTGGAGGGTGAGGGAGAGACTTGGCTGGCAACCTTGTCCTGGTCTCTGGTGCTGACCAAAAGCTGCGCTTTTCCAAGATTTCCACTTCAGCTCTCAGCTTAGTAGATCTTGACTAGGGGTAGGGAAGGGCAAAGGAGAGGATAATGTGTCACAAAGCAAGGATTGTCTTATGGGATATGCCTGGTGTTCATCTCCTAGACACTAGTGTTTGAGGCTACAGGTGATGATGGGAGGTGACGGTGGCCAGTGAGCAGCTAGCTCATAGGAGAAAGGCGTGCGAAAATCTGAGAAGGCAAGAAGGCCCTTTTTAGAGCATGATTTATTTATTTATTTTAGAAAAGGGCCTTCTCCTAGCTGCTAACTGCTTTGAGCTAGGGTCAGATCCAATTTGCCTGGGCCTTGAGGCCCTGATTGTCTGCGGACTGACTGACTGGACAACTGAACCCCTTAGTGTCTAATGCTGTCTGCCTTAGTGAATATTGACTATTTTGGCACTTCCTTATCCATTCTTATTTGCCAAAGTGACTTGTGAGGTCATGAGAAGGAGACTGAGGTGGAAGTGGAGGCAATTTCTCTGTTCCTCACCCGAGAAAACTTGTCCACCCTGGGCCCAGCAGGCAGCAGGAAATCCAGCTTTGGTTCTCTGAGAAGGGTGCTCCACAAAGATCAAAATGCATGTTTTCTTCTGCTTCAAATGGTGTGGCTGCCCAGCTCTCTGCCCCCAAGCATCTGTTCACAAATGCCTTCTCCGTTCAGGACATCTCCAGGGAAGGGAAGACCCCACTTGCCATCCTGAAGCCAAAAAGTGCTCCCACGGCTCTGAATCCTGTTCTTTTCTTTTTGTAGACTGGGTTTCTCTGTGTAGCCCTGGCTGTCCTGGGATTCACTATGTAGACCAGGCTGGTCTTGAATGCAAAGATGCACCTGCCTCTGCCTCCCAGGTACTGGGATTTAAGGCATACAGGCACCACCATGCCTGGCTCTGAATCCCACTGTTATCACTGCAGACATCTCGGTGCCCAGGATTTGAGGGCAAGCAGGGAAATGCTAACAAGGTCAGTGTGGAACTGGAAACATAGAATGACTTATTTTCTGTTTCTTTTTCTTTTCTTTCCTTTTTCTTTTGGACAGGATTTTATTCAACAGCATCATGGATATGCTATGCCCAATAGAGACACAAAACTTGTGTATGTCTTCAGAGAGTTTACAGTTTGGAAAGTCATATGTCAAGTGTCTTAACTTTTTGGCATTTTGGCAGATATTTAAAAGCTAGAATGTAACCCAGATCTTCCATTAAGAAGCCCTGGAGATGGGCTGGGAGATGGCTCATCAGCCTATGCAAGCATGAGGACCTGAGCTGGGATCACCAGGGTCACTTTGCTGGCTCACACGCATCATCCCAGCTCTGTGAGGCAGACAGCTTAGTGATTAAGAGCACTGACTACTCTTCCAGAGGACTCCAGTTCTATTCCCAACACCTGCATGGTGGCTCACAATGTTTGTAACTCCAGACATTCCAGTTCCAGGGAATATGATGCCCTCTTCTGGCCTCCTTGGGCACTAGGCATGTACATGGTGCACAGACAAGTATGCAGGCAAAACATTCAAACACGTAAATTAAAACTTTTTTTTGAAAGAAAAACAATGTTGGAAGCTAGAGCTTGTAGAGATAGCTCAGGAATCAACAGCATTTTCTGGTCTTGGAGAGTACCTGGGTTCAGATCCCAGCACCCATATGGTGGCTCACAATTGTCTGTAACTCCAGTTCCAGGGGATCTGATATCTTATTTTAAGTTTTTTTGGGCACCAGACATGCAAGTGATATCCATACATACATATAGGCAAAAATACTCATACATAAAAAATAAAAATTAAAAAGAAAATCAGAAGTCATTTTAATCTGAAGGCATACTTTAATGTTTATTTTATTGGTACTGGGGATTGAACCTAGGGCCTGGTACACCCTGGTCAAGCACTGCACCACTGAACCACATCTCTAGTTCTTTAACTTAGGTTTTTGTTCAATTGAAATACACACATGATGTCACAAGTCAAATAGCAATCAAAAGCTCACAACTGGTGTCTCTCACTGCTCTTAAAAACTCTGCATCTGACCCTACAAGCAATAACTCCAGTGCACTTCTCCAAGTCCAGTCCTAATTTGTTTGTTTTGTAAGGTTTATGTTCCTCTCTTGAGACAGGAATGAATGCCTTTTCCCCATTTTTTCTTTTCATGGTGCTGGGAATCAACTCTAGGCCCTGAGCATGTCAATCAAGTGCTCTGTCACTAAAGTCCACCTCAGCTCTAGTGATTAACTTTCAATTACCTCTAAAATCTCTCTCCTATTGCCACCAAATCAGTAGCTTTGGGCTGAATTCGTCTTTATAATAACATTTATTCAATTACTTTGTATACTGTATACACTGTGTTATCTGATAAAACACGAGTGTACAATGTTCACTTTTGTGTGCTCCATGTTTTAATTTTTCCAGTCTCTATCTGTCTTTTTGTTTTCATTTACTCATTTTCTCTCTACTAAAGAGAGATTTCCCCTTCTCTTTCCAATATTACAGTTTTCACGAGACCAAATGTATGAGAAAATTCATCACCGTTTTTGCTGCACGTCTGCCCTCCTGGGGGGGGGCAACTCTCTCATATTTCTCTGTCCTCTGGCTTCTGTCTGGACTGGTGGTTCTCCATGTCTGCTGTACAGATGTTGCTCGGGAATTTCTTTTTGCCATTCCTTCATCTCTGTCCTGTGTTGCATCTTCTGTTTCCTGGATTCCGTATCTTCCTTTTTCTTTGTTTATTTCCTTGTTCCAGTAGAGGTAAACTGTTTTGGAAACCACATATCTGAAACTAAGATGATTATTTTAACATGAAAAGCTAAACATGCACTTTGACAGTGAAATAGTTGAGTAAGAGCTATGTTTCTGTAGACCTTCCCTGGGGGAGGGTGTAGGGAAGGAGAGAATTGGAGGTACTTCCTCAGTTTAGTATGTTTAGTATCAAAGAAGCTGGGAAGGTAGCTCAGCATGCTGGTGAATGTTTGGGCAGGAAGATGAACCACTGAAAATTCTTTATTTCTTTATTATTATTCTGTGTGTGAGAGATGTATATGAGTGAGTGCTATTGGGTGTGTGCCATGGTGTGTGCATATGTCTTAGTATGCATGTGCAGATCAGGGGACGAGTTTTGGAAGCCAGTTTTCTCCTTCCATCATAGGTTCTGGGGAATCAAACTCAGGTTATTGGGTTTTCGTGGCAAGCCCTTCACCTACTGAGCCATGTTGCTCATTGGAGAAGGAGCTGAGAGAAAAGACACTCAGACAGAGATGCCTCCTGATCTAGGAGAACTGGAAATGTGGGGAAGATGGTTTGGACTTAGGATGGTGTCAAATTAATTTGACGGCCTTTGGATTGAGCTCAAGAAAGAAGCCAACATTATTATCCTTGCACATGGAGAACTGAGTAAATAGGAAAGTGACACCCGTGGCCATGGCCTCACAGTTGTGTCAACAGAAGTTCCTCCAGGCTATTATCAGATCGCTGGATGTAATTCGGGTTTACCTAAAGAAGAATAATGAGCAAAATGGAGGGCCCTCCTTTGGTGTGGCTGGGTTATGGAAGCTCATGTGAAGTACCTTGCTGCTCTGGGAGATGCTAATATTATGGGACAGGGAGGATTTTGCAAGATACAGGGGTTCCTATAGTATACTTTTAAATGAAAGCAATGCCATGGCCTCCAAAACAATTGAAAACTTATTTAAATAACTAACTCTTAGGCTAGAAGAGAGTTAATATTACAGACTACTTATGAGTATATAAATTGAAAACCATGCATTTATAAAAAGCGGACTTTCAAATCCTTAAGCCAAACTTATGCTCAGAAAAACCCTTGTAACCACAAGCTATGTAAACAGTGTTAGAGGAGATCTGAGGCAAGACCGGAAGACACTTAAAAAGAAAGATGCTTGGGGCAGGGGGAGAAAAGCAAACGTACAAAGCCACAGAAAGAACTGACCACTGACTAAAGTCTGGCTTTATTAATGTATGGGGGCTGCTAGGCTTAGTAGCTCTAGGAGCACAACAAGTAAACCCTTCAGAGGCAGTTCCTCAAATGCCCCCAGAGAGCACCCCTAGACTGACTTACCTGCAAATGCTGCCAAACCACCAAGAAACCTATTTTTCTAGAGATATGCATTGTTCCAGAATGCAGAAGTAATCAAAGCTATCCCAATTCAATCTACTTTATGGGATTATGAAAGCCTAATAAAGTTGGGTGCGGTGGCATGTGTCTTTAATGCCAGCAGAGGTAGGTGGACCTCTATGAGTTCAAGGCTAGTTTGGTCTACTAAGTGAGTTCCAAGACAGCCAAGGCTACATAGAGAGATCCTGGAGTAAAAAAAAAAAGAAGTAAAAACAAAACCCCTAATAATTTTATTATGTAAACCTAAAGTTATTATTTAACCTCACTTATGAAAGATACAAAATCCCCACAACAAAATTATAGCAAATTCACTTAGAATTATTAGCTTCCTCTTGATATTTTATATTTATTATGTGTGTGTGTATGTGTGTGTGTGTGTGTGTGTGTGTGTGTGTGTGTATGTAGATGTGTATTGTGGTGTGTGCATGAGTGAAGACACCCCAAGAGTGGGGAGAGAGTCAGATCCCTTGGAGCCAAGGTTGTAAGGGGGCTGTAAGTCATCTGGTGAAGGTTTTGGAAATCAAACCCAGGTCCTCTGAAAGACTAGTATATGCTTTTACTCAGTGAGCCACTTCTCCAGCTTCCTTTTATAAGTGTGATAGATCATTCCTTTTATAAATTAGGAAACTGAAGTTTCTAAAAGTTAAGTCATTTACCTAGGTCAAGCCACAGAGTGACTAACTTGACTGATTCAGGACTTTCTGCAGGTCTGCTTAACTCCAAGGCCAATCTTCTTCCTCCGAGGAAGAACTGAGTGGAAGTGAAAATTTGGATGGAAAGCCCCAGCTACCAGTAACGTTCCTCAGCTCACCCCAAGAGTCCCCTCCCCAGAACCCACTCCTAGTTTGAATCTTGAAAGGCATCATTTCAAGCCAAGTGACAGGTTTTATATTTCTCTTTTCTTGACTCATTTTCAATTCCCATTTTCCTCCAGGTTGCTTCCTGTTTGTCTTTTCCCCCTGGACTCTTGTCTCCTTCCTATTTCCCACCAGGTTTATGGGGACAAAAGCGCCACCTGTTGGTCATGTTGTATGCACTTATCTGAAGTAGGAAATCGTTGGAATGAAGCCAGGATTCTCTTGGATGCCACACTAGCCTGATGGGGACCATGACCTTGCTCCAGTCTGAACCCCACTTTTTTGCTGTGGAATAGGAAACTGACTGTAGTTCCCATCCCAGCCAGATCTCCAACTTCCTCTCCACTTCCTCTTCCTCTTGGCAGTGCTTGGTAGCTACTTCACTGCTCTACTTGGGGTGAGGGCGGGCTGTGTAGTTCTAGGTGCAGAGAAATGCCCTACGCTGTAAGAGGGAGACTGAGGGAAAGGTGCTAGGCTAAGGCAGACAACAATTCAGATGCCCAGTCAAGTTTTTCACATCCTTTGTTTTCATAGGAATTCTTAATTCCCCCAGACTCCCAGATTGGGCCAGGCTCTGTCCTGCTCCACAGCTGAGACCTCAGGAACAAATCAGATACTGTCCCAGCTTACAGTCTGGCAGGCAGTCACACAGTGTGCCAAGTGCTTTGCATACCAGAGAGTTGGGAAGTAAGCTGGTCACTCACTCATCTTGAGGCTCTACCCTGACGTCCTCCTAAGCTTCCTATGAAAACAGGAAGAACGTACCCAGTTCTCTCTGCCAAGCTATGATGGCCTTTGTAACTGGCAGGTGAGGGTTTTCTATTCCATGTCAAATGAGGTGAGGACTGGTGATATGGCTCGGTGGGTGAAAACACTTGCCACCAAGTCTAATGACCTGAGCTCAACCCTTGGGAGCCATGCGGTGGAAAGAGAGAGCAGGCTCCTATAAGACATGGCTTTTCTGCTCTAATGTCTTCCTTATGAGGCAGCCTGGGGTGGACGTGTTGAGGCTTTGGCCTGCGTTGCCTGTCATCTTCAAGGGTTGAGGAGACTAGAGACAAGAATCCTGGGCCCTACTTGAGGAAAACAGCCCCTACCAGAGGCAGTCCCCAGATTTGAGATGGAAGGGGCTCAGGATGGACTCAGGCTTCCTGAAGGAGCTTGGCTCTGAGTTGAGATCTGAAGAAAGAGAGAGTAGGAACAGCTTCCCTGGTTCCTATGAAGCCTTCTCTTCCTCCGTCCACTGGATTCTTGGCCTAGAAAACTGGATGGGAAAAAATAGATTGTTTTCAAGGCATTCTAGACAAAGGGAAGGAAGTGCTAAAGACAGAAGGGAACAGAACAGGAGGAAAGCACAGGAGACTTTCAGTCCTAGTTACACCTGCCTGCTTTCCTACCTGATGCCCCCCTAGGCACAGTCACTGGCACCCCCTAGACCTAGCCATCCAATGTCCTGTCTTCAGGACACACAGCCACCAGTTGTCTCTTCAGGTTGGAGTGCCATAGGAAATATCCAGCACCCACTCATGGATTTATAACTCTTGTGTTCTGTGCACTAAGCCTTATTTATCACCATGATCCGATTGTCTCTTTAAAATTGTTTTACTTTGCAGTTGGATATGTAATACATCCACAGGGCTTTAAAAGCATCTCATGAAAAGTCTTCCTTGAGGCTGGGAGCTGCTCAGTTGGGTGAGTGCTTGCCAGGTATTTTGGCCGCATACACAAACCAACGCAGGCAGATATTATTCTAAAAAAAAAAAATCTACCACGACTAGGGTTGGTGGGGTATGCCTTTAATATCAGCACTCAGGGGGCAGAAGAAGGTAGATCTTTGTGAGGCTACCCTGATCTATATAGCAAGTTCTAGGGCCACATAATAAGACTCTGTCTCAAAAACGAAACAAAGTAACAAACAGAAAACTCAAAACAACAGCAGCAACAACAGAACCAAAAACCAAAACCCAAGCCAAACCAAACAACAACAACAACAACAAACTTTCTACCACTGGAAGCATAAATGTTTCTACTGTTCCATGATCCTTTTCACTCAACAATATATCCTGGAGCTCCTTCCAGGCTAATGCACGAGCTTCTTTATTCTGTGTTACACTGCATGCTCTTCTGTTCTAGGGGCTGCCATCATTTGCTTACCACCCACCCCTCCCTGTCTCTAGTCCTTTCAACCAGTGCCACAAGGAGACCTTGTACACACTTCCCACCCGTGTGCAGCACACAAGCAGTCCATAGACGTGAATTCCTACTCAGCCCTTGCCAGGGCACCCACTTGCCATGTGCTGGCTCTTCGGTTAACTGCCTCCCTTTATTTCTCAGAGGGACCCCTCTTGACCATGCACAGAATGCACTTCACACCTCTCCTGTCAGAGCCCTTCATCAGAGTTTATCACTAGCTCCCCTTGTCAGATATTTTGGCCTCTAAATCTGGTAAGCTGGGGTACTTGCCTCCCCAACGCTGGGTTGGTCTATGTGCTGACTGCCACTCTATGATGATGGGTCCTTCTCCCTTTCAGTCCACAGACCTGGATCGAGTGGAAGATTTTTTTTTTTACCCCCATCTTTCAAGCCCCTCAGCTTCCAGACACACTTGCTTGTCTTATGGCTCCAATTGTGACTACTCTCCTATGACCATAGGATCAGTCCACTTCACAGCCCTTTGAGGATATCCTAGCAGGAGGACGAGGCAGTCTCTTTTGGCAGAATCTGGGGAGCTTGGGAAGGGAAAAGTGATATAGTAATGTAGTTAGCATTGCTTTGAATGGTGGCTGCTGCATTCAGAATTGTAGATGAGGCACCGTCAACGAGTTCTGATCTAGAGCCCGACTGTCTGGGATATATGCTCTTTGAATTTGTCAGATGAAGAAACTGAGGCCCTAGAAGAGGTAGGGGCACAGCTAAGCTCACACAAGAAAGAACCAGTTTCAGATGTAGAGCCTGGGTCTCTTGTCCCAGGCTCCACTGCTTCCCATTAGCTACAGAGCAAACCAAAAGGAGAAGCATTGAATTCTCCTAAAAGGGTGAAGCTGACTGGCATTGTCCACCATGTCAAGCAAGGTTGGAGAGACTGGTAAAGAGCCTTGTTCAGACATCTTGACTTACAATAGGCTTTAGTTTCAGTACTGGGTCTCATAAGTCTCTGAAGTGACAACCTAAAATTTCTTTGGTCCTAGTCTAAAGTCCAGCTGCCTACTTTACAAGCAAGGAAAATGGGAGCCTTCAGAGATTATCATCTGAATGTTACAGGAAGAGCATACTGTGACGACCCGAACCCTTCCTGCTTTACTTGGAGGTCACTAATACATCTGCTCAGTGATTGACCAGCCCCTATGTCAGTAACAGGGAGCCCACACCCACCAAAGAGAATGCCAGGAACACTTTCCTTATAAGGGGTCACAGACTGTAAGTCTCATTCCAGCTTTCTGAGTCTCCTTTGCCAAATAAGTCTCTTGTCCAGATTAACCCTCTACATACTGGATAGGGTGGCTGTGTCTGCCCTTTATTCTTCAGGTTGACAACCCTGGGCCTTTCCTTTGTGTCTATAGGACATTTTGCCTTCCTTCCTATATTAATTAAGGTTGGGTTTTAGCTGAATAACAGCTTGCTTTCCAACGTTATCAGAGGCTGAAACACACTGACTTTCCTGCCCTTTAAACAAAAGTCTATGCAGGCAGTTCAGGGATCATCTTCCCTGTAACTTTGCTCTTGGTGAAACTGAACTCAGCTGACAAAAATTCAATACAACTTCACTTAGCATAAAAGATTGCCCACCCACCACGCTTCTGGAAAGTGGAAGGTACAACTGGTTGCACACCCCCAAGTTCTGTTATTTTATCAAGCGTCTATCACTCTCTGTGGACCACCTCTTTCTTGCTGTGGGTTTCAATATCTGATAGCATTTTCCACCTGGTAGCGAAGATGGTTTCTGGCAGCTCCAAGCCTGTGTACTTGTTTTCCAGTCCAAGATGAGAAGGATGCTTCCCAGAATCCCAGGAATCATATATCTTGGAGTCTCAGAGAACAGAGGTCCTCACATCTTAGTATTCACATAACTGCAGTAGAAGTGGGTGACTTAGCTTAGGTATACAGTAGGAGTGGCTGACTCAGCTTAGGTATACAATAGGAGTGGTCTGCTCATCTTAGGTATACAGTAGGAGTGACTGACTCAGATTAGGCATACAGTAGGAGTGACTGACTCAGATTAGGTATACAGTAGGAGTGGCTGACTCAGATTAGGTATACAGTAGGAGTGGCTGACTCAGATTAGGTATACAGTAGGAGTAACTGACTCAGATTAGGTATACAGTAGGAGTGACTGACTCAGCTTAGGTATACAGTAGGAGTGACTGACTCAGATTAGGTATACAGTAGGAGTGACTGACTCAGATTAGGTATACAGTAGGGGTGGCTGGCTCAGCTTAGGTCATCTACTGCTTGACTGGTCACTGGGCTTTGGACTGGTAATGCTGTGCTTGAACCTAGCTGGGCTGCTTATCTGCTCCTGGAGCTAAGTGGGAAGAGAACAGAGCTGGACACACCCACTAGACCACATAGATGGCGAATCAAACCAAAGCAAAACAAAACAGGGAGAGACTGAAGCAAAGCACACAAAGGAGAAGTCTGAAGGCTGGGGCCAGGAATCACGGCCAAGGATTTCAGTTTCAGGCAGAGTTGGGATGATGTGCCCAGACCTCTCCCTGTTTCCCTCTTTTCATTTCAGTTTAATTTCACAGATTGGGGAGTCAGAGAGAAGACTCTTGGTTTCTGAGATCACTGATCTTCCTGCACAGACCCTGTGCAAAGGGCATAAGGGCCAGTCTTGTTTCTGCCACTGACGAAAGGATTCTAGTTCTGAAACCAGAAATTTTGCTACAGAGTCTGTCCGGGGAAACGAGTTTCTCTTCCCTTCAATGATGGGTGATGAAGGGAACAACTTTATTCTCAAAGTACCCACAATTCTGCTTATACTTTAAACTTGCTGTCTGGGGAGACCAAGCAGAAGAGATCAGTCACAAAATTCATTCTACCTTTAATTCACTATGCACATACCCAACACCATTGAAATCTTAGTGTGTGTTGGGCTTTGTACCTGGAAGAGGACAAACTTATTAACAATAACAATGCATGATACTTATGGATCCCTTTCAAAGGGACCGGGCTAAGTACACATACACATTATCTTATTTGGTACACATAACATCTCACCGAGGTAGGCACAGTCATTGCCCTCATTTTATAGAGGAAAGATAAAGATGAAAATAACATAATTTTTCTTCTCAAGGAGCTTACAGTCCACAAGAATGACTGGATAGCACACCTGACAGCAGGGGAGCTATGGCTTTGAGTGGGAGCCCCTCAAAGTGTGGGAGGCCTAAGGTATTGTAGGGAAAGTGACTCCAAAAAAAAAGCAACTTTTAAAATAGATTAAGAAAGACCAGAAAGAATGAATGAGTCAGGCTGAAGATGAACAGGGAAGGGCAAATCAATCAGGTTAGGTAGAGAGCAGGGCTTGGAGGTGAGGCTGGATGAGAAGGCGGCCCCAGGCTCTGGTTTCCTGTGCTCGGGACACAAGCACACCTCCCTGAGAAGTAAGCATGGGAATGTTTCAGAAAGCTGGGCAGGGATCTCTGAGGGCTCAGGCAAATCAACTGTAAGTCAACACTTTCCTTTCTGCACCAGGAGGCCACCTTCAGTGGTTCTGGGTCCACCCAAGGATGGATCAGCAGAAAAGATCTCAGTCCCTTCCTTCCATGGGCAAAGAAGTCATGGTTGATGGAAGAGGGTGATGTTTATCTAGGTTAAAGCTGTTCCCAATCTCCAGCCCCGGCCACTTGCTCACATAAAACATTCAGTCAAATCCTGAATATTGGAGCCTTTCAGAACAACTCATTCTGGTCTTTAGCTGGGGGTGAGGGTAGGGGGATTCTGATGTCTCAACATGACTGCCCTGTCTGCATTCTTTATGGTCTTATTCTGGAGCAGTGAGCCCCCTCCCCAGTTCCCTCCTCATCTCCTCTTTCCTGTATCCCCAAATCCCCTCTAGGCTCCCCACCAGCAGAGCCCCATCCGCACAGTATGTGGTTCTCCTTCAGGCGATGGGGAGAACTCCGGCCTGGGAAATTCAGTACTAAGCTCCTAGTTTTCACCTCTACTGCCAATCTGCTGTGGGACTCTCAAGAAATGCATTTGTCTCTGCGTTTCCATTTCCTCATATGAAAACCAAGCTTTGAAAAATCTACAATCCACAGGGAATTCAGAACGTGACACATTCTGTGACAGACCACCAGGGCAGGACCCACCAAAAATTGCCCAGGATGCCAGATTTTATTATTAGCAAAACTCACAGACCCACAAGAGAATTGGTGCAAACGACCTGTCTCTGAATGTATTGTGGATACAGGTCCTTAGAAGCCAGCGAGATCATTGTCTTTAAAATCTCACCATGGGGTTTCCACCCACTGAGAAATAAACTCAGCTGCTCCCTTCACCTCTGAAACACCATATTACTTTAGGCATATGCAATTATTTTCTAGTATTATCTTTTTTCTTTAATAAGTATGTTACCTCACAATAACAAACACACTGACAATTAAAAAATTCACTGTCTAGTTTTAGACTTCAGCTTTCCTTTACCGAGATGGGCATGGGGTGCGGTGGGGTGGGGTGGGGGGGAGCACACTTCGCATGGCACTCTAGGGGTGGGTGTGGAGAGATTAACGGTCTCTTTGAAAATGGGTGGGGCAGGAAGCAGGTGGAGCAGGGCTGGAGTTGAGGGTCCAGGCAGTTAGGTTTTGAAGAGCTCAGAGCAGGAAGCGGGTAGGATGGGCTTCTCTCAGGAGGTTTCGGAGGGGTTTGAAGCATGCCGATAGGTTGGGAAAGGCCGCCAAGGTGAGTAAACGTAGAGTCCAGCCATTCCAAGTTTTTGGATGATTGCCAAAGAAGTGAATGGGGGTGGAATGGGAAGATGGCGATTTGGTATCAAACTGGAGAGCAGTTCCTGACTTTGCGTGGATGCAATGCTCCTCCAGAGGTCGCTGTTCCCCAGGAATCCATCATAGCGTCTGAGCAGCTAGGCCGGGGCTCTGCCTGGTCCCTCAGTCAGCTTCCTCTGGGTTAAAGAGGCTCCGCTAACACCTCCCAAGCCTGGAAGTTCGTTAGCATTTCCCTGTCCATGTGATGGCCTACCACTTCACCAATCATTCGCGAAGGGGAAATGTAACTGAGTTCCCAAGGCTAGGCACAGTTCCCTTCCGCTTTATCCCAATTCCTGACGCTAGAAGAGCGGTCCATTTCCGGAGTGCCGCTGTTCTAGCAACTGGTAAGAAGGAGGTCGCGCAGGTGCCCACCCGGCTCTGGGGCAGCGCTGTAGCTTTCCTCACTCTGCGTCTCCCAAATTCCCATCGCTCTTCTCTAGATCTGCAAGCTAACACACGGCCCTTTCCTCCTCCGAAGTCCCAGACCTAGTCTCTGCTCGTCAGATTGTAGAGAAACGCAGTAAGCTTGAATAGACAGTTTTCCAGGGAAGTCTCGGGTCACTCTGGCCCTGTGAACATCGTGTGAGGTCGGTAGTGGAAGTCTCCAAGGGGACCGGCGCCTGCCGTCTGGGGCATTATTGATCACACTGAGCAAATTCGACGAGGGAAAGAAAGGACACATACCCGGACAGATATACAGACCCTCAGACCTAGGGCCCATAGAATCCACCACCAGGGCATCCACTCCAGCACACCTGGAAGTTTCCCAATTTACTGACCCTACCGCAACCCTGTTCTCTCTATATAATCCAGTAGCCTTGAGCTCTTCAGTAAATTGAGCGGGCATCTCAGCGTAGCGGTTTGGGGGTGGCGCTGTTTTTACCCTCTCTCGAGCCTGCAACCCTCTTCCCACGAACCGGAATCTACAGGATCCATAGCTTGCCTTGGTCTCAACCACTGCAGCAGAGTAGGTCAAAGGAGCTTTAAGCAAGCCTCTCACTACTTTGTCTGAGAATCGATGGCTCAGAGGCGATCTTGGCCAGGAATAATGGAACCAGAGGAAGATGGTGACTTTGTTACCCTGAGCTGTGGGATAGAGCAGAGGCACCTGGGGTTGGGCTGCTGGACTGCTGAAATCATTGTGCACACACTGGAGACCAGACATCTGTCAGCTTTGTGTCTATGTCTCCTTAAGTCCGTCTCTGCAGTCACAGGATCTGGAGTCTCTGCCTCCAAATCCAGCTAAGGGAAATTTAGATTCCAAAGCAGGTTTAGAGCTGTGATTTCTAGCCGAACAATCCTCTCATTCTCAAAACAAGGCTATAGCTGTTGGAGATGGGGAGGAGGCTAGTATCGACTCTGCAACTTTCCCGAAGGTTGGTCAGCTGGTAAATAAGTGTGTAGAAGTGCGTGGACATGGTATGCTTTGTGCAGCTTCAGCCTCTTTCCACAGCCTAGCATTGGCGGGCAGGCCAGGGCACTCACTCTTGGAGCTCCAAATGTGAAAACTGCAGGCCTAGAGTGGGGACAAACTCCCCAACAGCTGCTCAGTATTTTAGCAGTTTCGTCATTGACTTAATTATATCCATACAATCTTGGGAGAGTGCTCCTGTCTGGGATCCACGGAGAATGGCTTCTCTGTAGGGACCTTGAGAGAGAGACTGAAGAGATAGACTGCTTAGAAGCCACTGGGAGCAATACATACTTCACAACGAACACAACTCCCGGCCGGTTTTAAAAGCATTTTGGAATGAAAGACTCTGCATAGATAGATACACCATCTCCTTAGGAGCTACTTCTCAATTGTTCCAGGCTGCTCAAGCTGGACCGATGGGCAGTGAGGCAGGTGGAGGCTTCTGGGGCTTAACTAGAAAGATGTAATCAAGACCCGCTCCCTCTCACGCTTCCTGCTCCTTTGGGGTTGTCTTAGGCATGGGAGTCCAGGCTTTACCGACCATGCACAGATATTTGGCCAGAGAACAACAAACTCCCATAGGGGGAAGGCACCACTGTGTGACAGGCTGAGTCTGAAGGTGAGAAAGGCAGGGGCCGCTGAATCCTAGGGTAGCGCTTCTCCCAGTCTCTGGTGGCTCATCTCTGGGCAGTGTTTGAAACAAACTGGTCTAGAACCTTAAAAGGGGGTAAAAGTGCCACAGACACATCTCGCTAGGTAAGGGGCAAGGTCTGAAAAGCAGCTGTCTGGATTAATAGATGAGTTCTGGGATAGGTGGGCTGTAAGAAAGAACACCTCAAAAACCTGCCAAGTCCCATCCCGCCCGGGCCATTTCTTTCCACTACTGTTAAAGTGTTGGTGAAGTTTGGGTGATTTAAGGTGGTGCCCCACTACTGCCCAGCAGAATAGAAGCCTGGAGGTTCTTGGCTGCTTTTCCCAGCTTGAGCTTCAATCTCAGTGAATGAGTGGAAGGGCAAGGATGCAGTGGCTGGCAGCAAGAGCTGGTGGTGTCTGCATGAAGTCTTTTAAAGGATATCCCGGTAACAAACGCTTTAGCCAGCACCACCCTGAGGCCAACCATGTAGCTGAAATATCAACCATGAGTCTGAAATATCAGAAAACCCTGGCAACACAGGAGGTTATTTATGGGTTTGCCATTTCTGAAGTGAAGGTGAAACTGACTAGTCAACAGGGGTTTTTCCTCTCTTTAGTGGACACTAGCTGGGTATCCCAGGGTAGAGATGAATATAGCTGGGTAGGAGTAAGGATGTGGTTAGTGGTGTAGAGTATCTGAGTGGGTTCCTGAGGGAAGGAGGGAGGAAGGAAGGGAGGGAGGGAGGGAGCAAACTTGAAGTATGTGTGTGGTTGCCAGAACATTCCAATTCCAGGGCCACAAGTCTCTGTTCAATTTACTGTCCCTGCTTTGAGGGCTGGACCTATTCTGTTTCCCAGAGACACTTTGTTTATGCAAATGCAGCACACTAAGTGGGTCCACTTGGTCAAAGGTCCCAGAGGGGCTTGGAGAATTTGCTCTCAAAAGTTAAGAAGCTATTCCTACCATCATCGATGCAGGTTGCTCTTAGCTAAAGGGATTCTTCCATTCTTATGTGTGTTTTCTTGCATTCAGCCTAGGAAGGCTGCAGATTTTCTCCTTATAGCTTCAGCTTATTCTCTCTCTCTCTCTCTCTCTCTCTCTCTCTCTCTCTCTCACACACACACACACACACACACACACACACACACGGGGGGGGGAGGGAGAGAGAGAGAGAGAGAGAGAGAGAGAGAGAGAGAGAGAGAGATAGGAGAAAGAGAGAGAGAGAGTTCAACACAATGTCTGGAGATGTTACTGTAGTATTAATAGTCCCCAGCTGGACCAGGACTTGAGAACCAGATGGGAGACCGCATTTTTCCTGACACCCTTCTCTCCCAGAGAATAGGGTACCTAGAACCTACATACATAACCAGTGACTTATAGTGACTGCTTTTATGTACTGCTTGCAAGGTAAATTCATCTTATTTTATTTATTTACTTAATTCTGGGACAGGGTCTCATTCTGTACCACTGGCCTGGAATGTGAAGCAAACCTCCTGCCTCAGCATTCTGAGCACTGGAGTTACCCATGGAGTGGGTTACCACCAGGTCAGGCTTGAAGTTAGTGTTCTAAATTTTATTTTCGAGTAAGAGACAGGCAAAAAAAGTTACTAAAATTAGCCAGGAGATACAAGGGTAACTGGCGAAACCAAAATTGGAATCCCAGCAGTTTAACTCCTGTGGCCCTGCTCTTAACTGCGCTGCAAACCAGGAAAGTTGGACTCCGAAGGGAAGTTACCTAACGAGGGTCACAGAGGCTTTGGACTAAGGGATGCAGTAGGGACGGAAGCCTCCGTTGCCTTGGCCACTGCGCGGCGCTGTTGGGAACAATCAGTATACTGTCCAGTTCTTAGCCTCACCTTAGCCAAACCCTTCCAGCCCCAGGAGGTTGAAATGGGCTCACTATAAACTGTAGCGACTTGTTTCTGGGTCCTAGAGGGAGAATAGGGAAGAGGGGCCTAACAAAATGGGCAGGAATCCGGCTGGTGAAAAGAGCACACTGGAGCAACTTTCTGTGCAAAAGGTCCACAGATAAAAAGGCAACACTGGCCCAGGGTTGAGGTTAAATTTCAACAGGGGGAGGTCTCTGTGGGAGCTTGTTGTAAGACCTAAATCCAGAAATTATGAGCGAGATTGTCAGAAACAAACATCTAGGCAAACACAGTTTCCGCAGGAAATGCAAACAGATTCACAGGGGTCAAGAGAGACGATTACAGAGATTTAGATGGTGGGACGGTAAAGAGCGCTAGGCAAACCCTAGCTAAGGACTACAGGCGTGCGGGGAATGCGGCGACCGCGAAGACCAGTCACTAAGGGGAGCCGGAGCAGGCGGTGCTCTCCTTGGGACTTCCCGGGAATAGTGGTAAGGCCTCGGAGGGGAAAGACAAGACCACAGCAGAAATTTCTCACCTCTCTGAGTCGGATCTTCCAGCGCCAAGTTTGCTCCTCCGGATCACTCTCCCATCCAGCCTGCTGGAAACCCCTGGAACTCTAGGAGGTCCTTCTCCGCCTTGGCTCAGTCGTGATCCGACGGCGCTTCTACCCGGGTGGCCTGGGTGACGCCTTGGGGAGATGAGGGGAGGAGGTCCGTAGCCACGGCCACTAGCTGCAGCTGTACCAGTGTAAGCCTTGACTCCCAGCAGCTGAGAGCACTGAAGGCTGTGGCTCCAGGGGACCATGGGTTTGCGGGAACAGCGAGGAGAAGGATGACCCGCCTCCAGCCACTCGAGCCTAGCTCCCGCCACCGCGGCAGTTTGTTCCCGCCGGGCCGGGGTGCGGAGGACTTCTGCCCGCCCCCTTCCTCCCCGCCCCACCCTGCCCAGGGAGCTCCGCCCCGGGCCCACGGTTCTTCCGCCTCAGGCGGCCACCAGGCGGGAGGGACTAATCTCCCGAAGTCCCACTTCTGTCTCTAGGGGCCCAGGGGCCAAGATTCGACCGGGTAACGGGTGGCATCATCTCTTTCCTCCTGTGCTCTGCTTACTGGTCCCGGGGCAGCACCGGTTGGGTGCGCCCTGCAGGGTGAGAGTCGTAAAGTCTCAACACCAGAGGGCGCTGAGGAGCTGCGGGGGGGCACCCCTCCCTGTCCGCCTCGGTCCTCCCCCCTCCCCGCCCGCGCGCAAAACACACTAGTCCGAGAGGCAGCGCGGCGGAGCGGGAGCCGCGGCCTGAGCGGAGCCGGAGAGCGGCGACGGCGGCGGCGGCGGCACCATGACCCTGGGCAGCTGCTGCTGCGAGATCATGTCCTCCGAGAGCTCCCCGGCCGCGCTGTCCGAGCCCGACGCAGACATAGACGTGGTGGGCGGCGGCAGCGGTGGGGGGGAGCTCACAGCCCGCTCCGGGCCCCGCGCCCCCCGGGACGTACTCCCGCACGGCCACGAGCCTCCCCCTGAGGAAGCCGAGGCGGACGTAGCCGAGGACGAAGAGGAGTCGGGAGGTTGTTCGGACTGCGAGCCCCGCGCTCTAGCGCCCCGGGGGGCGGCGGCCGCAGCGGGAAGCCCGGGGCCCGGTGTTCAGGCAGCTCGGGGCGCAGCGGGGCCAGGGCCGGGACCCGGGCCGCCGTCGGGGGGCGCGGCGTCGCGGAGCCCGTTAGTGAAACCACCGTATTCGTACATCGCGCTCATCACCATGGCCATTCTGCAGAGCCCCAAGAAACGCCTGACTCTGAGCGAGATCTGCGAGTTCATCAGCGGCCGCTTTCCCTACTACCGGGAGAAGTTCCCTGCTTGGCAGAACAGCATCCGCCACAACCTCTCCCTCAACGACTGCTTCGTTAAGATACCCCGCGAGCCAGGCAACCCGGGCAAGGGCAACTACTGGACGCTCGACCCGGAGTCAGCCGACATGTTCGACAACGGCAGCTTCCTGAGGCGCCGCAAGCGCTTCAAGCGGCAGCCGCTGCCGCCGCCGCATCCACACCCGCATCCTCACACGGAGCTGCTACTGCGTGGCGGGGCTGCCGCGGCCGGGGACCCTGGCGCCTTCCTCCCGGGTTTCGCCGCTTATGGCGCCTACGGCTATGGCTACGGGCTGGCACTCCCAGCCTACGGCGCACCGCCACCGGGGCCGGCCCCCCACCCGCATCCACACCCGCACGCCTTCGCCTTTGCTGCCACCGCGCCTTGCCAGCTGTCAGTTCCCCCGGGCCGCGCCGCTGCGCCTCCACCCGGACCTCCGACGGCCTCGGTGTTCGCCGGCGCGGCCTCGGCGCCGGCCCCTGCTCCTGCCCCGGGATCTGGCCCAGGCCACGCAGGGCTGCCAGCCTTCCTAGGCGCAGAGCTGGGCTGCGCCAAGGCTTTCTACCCCGCGTCCCTGAGTCCTCCCGCAGCTGGTACAGCAGCCAGCCTGTCCACTGCACTGCTGCGCCAGGGCCTCAAGACGGACGCCAGCGGTGGTGCGGGTGGCGGGGGTTCAGGGACAGGCCAGAGGCCTTCCTTCTCTATAGACCACATCATGGGCCACGGTGGTGGCGGTGCCGCACCACCGGGCAGCGGCGACGGTTCCCCGGGATCGCCATTCGCGGCAGCCGCGGGTCCTGGGGGTCAAGCCCAAGTCTTGGCCATGCTGACTGCCCCGGCCCTGGCTCCGGTGGCGGGCCATATCCGCCTCTCGCACCCGGGGGACGCGCTCCTGTCTTCAGGGCCCTCTTTTGCCAGCAAAGTCGCCGGCCTCAGTGGCTGCCACTTTTGACCGCAGCGGGCTCGGGGTCAGTTAGGCCCTCACTCCTTAACCTCTCTGGGGAGCTCGGCGGGTCCCAGCGGAATTCAGGGAGTCTATTTATGAAGAGTCTCCAGACCTAGACCGGCGCGCGTGATCGGGCACTTAAAGCTCCACGCTCACAATGTCACGGACAGTTGGGACGAAGCGGGCTCCTCGGCTCTGGGTGAGGTCCGGCTCTACGAAATAGGCTGAAAGCGGAGATCTCTTTTCTGTTGGAGCAGCAGAAAAGGGAGCAGGAACCTTCGCTTTTTCTCGCCTTTGCGTCTCTCACAGTCGGAGAAGAATGCTTTGGCAGAGATACGCCAGTCGGTCGGTGGATCCAGCCAGAAACACCTATGGCTTGAAAAGTCCCCTGCCCCTCATTCCTTCCTCAACTTTGAGACCCCGCTTATCATCCGATATTATAATTTAAAGACTTCTGTTATCTGCTTTGTGCTTCAGAGAAAAATTCAATTTTTTTGTTCCTTTTGCTGTTCTTCAAGGAAGTAGGTTTTCTCCAAGCATAAGGCAGTATCTACACAGTCGGGAAGCTAAGAGGAAAAGTGAAACGGAACGGGGGGTGGGGTCTCCACAATCCCCGAGTAAGCAGAGTCCATTCCCCTGCCCCAAAGAAAATGTTTTCCCCCCACTCTGGTGTTTGGTTGCTTTTTAAGGAGCTCCCTCTGGTCTCTCCCATGGTCCATAGGTCCAGCCAACGAGGGTTAGCAGCCCTCTGGGCCTTCTGCTCTGCCCCAGACCCTGTGATATTTATTGTAGTTAAAGGCAATGAATTTAGGTGGGAGAAGAGGGTCTGGAGAGGTGGGAATTGGGTGGGCAAGGGCACAGAGCTATGTCAGGGGGGCCTAGAGTTATGTGTAAATATCTGTACAGTGGGCTACCCCCTGCATTCTCTGTCCACTGGTGTGCATTGATTTAGACTTCTCCACTTAGTGGAGAGACTCTGTGAAATCGTCTGATGGTCTGTGTGGAAGAAACGAAAACTGTCTCCTTCTCCCTTTTCCTTGGTGTCAATTGAATAAATGTATGTGAACTTAGCAGTCTCCAGCTCACCCTGCTTGCCTGCACTCCCTTGTTCTTGTCTGGGCTCTCGCAGAAGACCTCAGTCTCCCCAGCAGAGGGAGAGGGAGTTAGACCAGCAAAGGAAGCTTTGGGCTAGTCAGATGGCGGAGGGAGGCTCTGCACTGTACACTGCTGTGGCCTTCTGCTTCTAAAGGGGCCAGGTCTCTGGAAGCCGGTAACCACTCCAGCACTTTCGTTTTCACTCTGGCACAAGGAAGGGCAAAAGCCCGAGGCTGGGCAGAGGGATTCCGTTTCTACCACCAGAGAAATCCTAACGTTCTTCTAGTTTAGATTTGAGTGTGGCCTGGTCAGGTTGGAGTGCTAAGTACTGAAGCACTATGGCCACTGAGTACAAGGTTGTGTCTCCTGAAGCATATTTTATATGCATCTGTGCTTCTGTGTGTGCAGGGACCTTTTATGGAGCTCTTGGTGGTTTGTTTTTGTGTTTGCCTTGGTTGTCTGTGTATTTCAGGGATGTCTGAGCTTTTATTTCTCTGTGCGTCTATGATATGTGGTACGACTATCAGTCACTGTCTGTCTTTAATAGGACAGCATTTCTTTTTGCCCCCTAGAGGGCCTTTCGAACCCCCACTCCCACACACTTTTGACAGTGGAAGGCTTTAGGGACTTTCCAAATTGAGTTAAAAACCTCACCCTCACCCAGCTTGAGTGGGCTAGAAGATCTGATCAACTAAAGAGTGAGTGGGGGTTCACTCTGCTAGGGCAAAGGCCTTGGTTCCTGGAGCCATATTCATAGCCAGAAGCTATTGCCTGAGCACAAATCTTCTGGTTAAGACCCTCCACAGCACAGTGGAACTGCAGCCCTCTGCCTTGTGCCTTGTGCTTGGGATTCCCAATAGCCAGATTTGCAAAAGCAGGGGGTGAGGACCATGCTTTGGGTGGAGCAAAGGTGGTTACTCCTTTTTCTGTAATCCTCTGAGATCATAGAAGAGGTACGTGCATGGAAGTGCAGGAAGAGGAAGTTCATTCAGCCTCAGACAACGGACACAAGTTGGGACAGGGGCTGGAAGGAAGACAGTGTTAAAGACCCATTTGCAAAGAGCTTGAGGGTGTGGACAAGAGAAATTACCCCAAACTGGTTAGCATCCCATAGCTGGCAGTGTCTGGCAAAGAAGGTGTCAGACAGAGGCCCTGCATCATGCACGGTGGGAGGAGGGAGAATATCAACGGGGAGCTGCGGAACGACTGTTGAGGCGTCCATCAAAGGTGGAGAGACTGGGCTCAGGTGTGTGTGGTCAATATAGTTTTTCGGCACAGAGGCCAAGGGTGCTTCTCCCTCATCTCTGAAAGACTAAGGGATCAGGGGAGATAAAATGCAGTGGTCTACCTTTCCTCCACCGTTATACCAAATAGTCCAGAAGTCAGTTTAGGTTCAGTCGTCTGGAGTGAGAAATACTTGCCAGCACTGGGATAATGGTCTCTGGCTGGTTGCTTCACTGACTTCCATTGCTCCAGATTTGATGAGTATGGTTTTGTTTCTTTTTACTTGAGGAGGGGTGTGTGTGTGACTGACACAAATCAGTGATCATGTTTGTGTGTGCACACATGCTGGAGTCTGTTTGCTCAAAAATGAGCACCTTTCAACTTCATGATCGCTTTTGCTGTGAATATTAAATACTGATATTAGTTTGGCATAGTAGATTTCACATATTATTTTAAATTTTCAAGTAAAAGACTTATCAGTTGGATTTTTCTGTCTTGAAGAGGTCATCAGACAGAATTCATATTGGATGGTAGATAGGTAGGTGAGCTTTGGCCATAACTTGCTGCCACTTACAGGGGAAGTGGAAGATTCTTCTGAATGAGTTGTCATCTGCCCTGGCATGTGTGTACATGTGTGTGTATGTGTGTGTGTGTTTCTTATTTAGTTTCTGTGAGTACCAATGGTAGAAATATCAGTTTGCAGAAAAAGATGAGATGTATAAGAGTTTTCTAGGTCTCTTGGGACCCTAAGGATGCCTTCTACTCAGACTCTAATTTCCCAATGAATCAACAAAGCCAAGCCTGGTCCAGAGAAACCACCCACGCTCAGCTGGCAGTCCTGGAGAAGGTTCCAGATGCTAAAAGCTAGGGAGATGGGGAGGTATTTGAAATTTTGGCTCCCTTAGGTTGTGTTCAGAGCTAAGCTGTAGGAGTTGGGAACTGGAATGCAAAAAGGGTGTAGCTGCGGGATTTGTATGATAGCATCCTCCTGGCTTGCCCTTGCAATCTGGATGTGCTCAACCAGTGACTCTTTCTGTGGGTTCCTCGGACTGGTGTGGACTCAATTAGGGGCCCAATGTCCTGGGAGGTGAAACAGGTCTTCCCATCTGAACGGCTCACCAGGCTTCCCATCCTGCTTGGGTGGAGGCAGCTGAGGTCTGTCGCCCTATAGGTACCAACAATTGGTGACAATAATAAGAAAATATCCAGGGCACACCTTGATCTCTCCAAGGTGAGAAAAAAAAAGGTAAAAAATCAGTCTGAGGTTCAGAGAGTGCTGTTGCGAGCGGGCAGTTTAAAGGGGAAGAAAATTGGCGAATTTCACTGGTCAATTTCACTTCATTTCGTTCAATTTCGTTCAATTTCATTCCTTTTCATCCGGCGCCGGGAGGCCCGAGGCCATAAGGAGGGGGAGGGGGGTCTTTCCGGGCAGAATTTCTCCCTCTTGCAGATTTACTTTCTACAGCTGTGAAGAACAGCCTTGGTTCTCCAACTCTGTCAGACGTTTTTTCAGTGGCGACTAAGGGCAGACATTTTATTTTATCGACCAGTATTTGGTTTGAGTGATCGAGGCCCATCGGCGAGCTTGCCGGTCAGTCTGCTGCAACCCAATTAAAGCGGTTAATTCTTTTCACTGCGTATTCCTCCCCATCTTTCTTTCTTTCTTTCTTTCTCTAGGGGCTCCCCCAGACCACCCCGGAGACAGAGTTGGAGGGGGACATTTCCCCTCCCTATCCAATTTGTTCTCGCCACAGCAGGCGCGTCTTCGTGGTTACAAAGCGCCTTTCCCTCCCCGATGACTTTTTTCCTCTTTTCAAAAACACTTCTACCTCTACCCTCCCCTTTAGCTACCAACCCTCTGCGACCCCCGCCTTCTCCCTCCGCACTCGCTCGGGTTTATTTAAACTTCGCCTCCTCCAGTGGCGCTCACTCAATGAAGTTGAAGGCTCGGTGAGCCGGGGTGAAGAGGGTTTGGAATCTGTTGAAAGGGGCGTTTTGTGACACTGATTGGGGCGGGGGTGGGGGCAGTCCAGAAAGGACAATGACAGACCAGGCTGGTTTCCCCGCGCCCAGGGTCAGGCGAATAAAGGCGCCGACGCAGTTTAAACGACGGTCCCTGCAAGAGAAAGAGAGAAAGGATTTGGAGTGCGGAGCGTGCCTCCTAAGCTTGAGGCTTAGGCAGCAGTGGGAGGAGGCTGTGCGCCTAGGTCTTCAGTGGCGGGATTGGAGTTTACTCCCAACCCTGCGCTTTCCATGGAAGAGAGGCGAGGAGAGTTTGGGTTTGTGTCTAAATTATTTCCATACATAGTTCAAAGGTTGTTTAGGCTGGGCCTGGGACGGGGAGGCGTCCAAGAGGGTCAACAAGGACGGTGAGACCCAGCCCACACTTATCCGTAGGACTGGCACCGTGAGGTTTCTGGAGAGATAGACACTTAAAGGTGAGCAAGGGTGGGTGGGAGAATTTAGTCCTTTCAAATATCAGAGTGTTTGAGAACAAATGATTGAATTTTGGGAGCGAGCACTTTTGATTTTTTTTAAAGGTTGACAAAGATGCGCACCGACGGAGAGTTCTATAGGGAAGGCAGAGATTTCGGGCTCTGGTTTTGAGAACGAATATTTCCGCGGGCTGGAAGGCGCGTCGCGCCGTGGGGCGGAGCGGGCACCGCCTCCTTCGGCGCAGCCGAGCTAGACCTGAGAGGCTCGGGTCGGAGAGGGAAGAAAGTCTTCCGCCCTGCGCTCTGCTGCTGGTGTCGACGCAATATCCTCAGGGTTGTTTCCCACCCTCGATGGACTCTGAACTCGGTGTCCTGGGTCTCTGCCGAGCGAGATCTTTTCGCTCCACGCGGACTCAAGTAGAAATGGCTCTCAATTGCTGCTCGACTTTTCTTCTTCGACTGAATTTTCCTCCGGGTGAACCTTCCTCCGTGCTCACTACCCTTCTCGTCGATCTAAAATTCGAGGTCTTGGAGAAACTCCGTAGGTCGGAATCTTCACTTTCCCGCTATCCCCGTCAAAATTTTTCAGGCGCTAGGGATCGAGAAACCTGCATCAGACTTGGCACGCATGTGTGTACCACTAGGGAGGATGCTCTCAGTCTTGGCTGCTGGAGTCCTGTAAGCTTCAGCATCCGAAGCCAGCGTCTTGGAGGTCTGTGCTCAGTTTCTCCGGAAACTGGAAATTGCCTCAGGGTTGGTTCACCCTGAGTGATTTTTGTCTACACAGGCAGAAAATATCTTTGGAATTGGGGTTCCATGAATCTGAATCTTGGGACTGGAGAGAGCGAATTCTTCAGTGGGGCAGCAAAATATTTAAACCCATTCCTTCGATTCCTAAAACGAATTGCCGATTTGAGAAGTATATTTTCTTTTACAGGTGTAGACACTGCTTCTGTGTGTGTGCGCGTGCGTGTGTGTGTGTGTGTGTGTGCGTGTGTTGTGTGTTTGGGGGTAGGGTGGGTACAATGCGTTCGGAGTGTTGAGGACACTGGAGTGGACTTTATTGTTCAAATTAATTAGCCAACGGTAACCGAAGACCCTTACTTTGAGGTCCCCTCCTCCAGCAGGTGTCGACGCCTGGCGGACTGCAGAGCTTCCCATTCAGATGTAGATGTGCTGGGCGCCTTTGGGAGTAGGGAACCTCACCTCTTTGCCTTCATCCAAGACCGGCTTCCCGCCTGTCAGCCTCTTCTGAGCTCTTTGGGTTTATGCGGCATCTGCAGGTTTCTCTCATATGCTTCAGTCTTTTGGGAATTGATTCCACTTCTTAAGGTTAAAGAAAGCCGCTGGAGAGACGGGGCTTAAATTAGCCTCGGACGCAGACTGTCAGAGCGAGAAGACTCCGTGATCGGAGCTAAAAGGACCAGCCTGAAGTCACCCAGCGAGTTTAGTCGTGGACTTGGGAAGAGAAGCCAAGGAACCGGAAACCCAGAACTGGTGCTTAACGCTAATGGGCCGACTTTGTGTTGATTCATCAATCCCAGGCCTCATCAGCCAGCCCTACTCTTTGCAAGAGAGGGTCTAGAATCATTTACAGGGTGTGTTTACAAACCTACTGTTCTTCAACATGGCCCTGACAAAACCGAATAGATTAGGTTTGCTGGAGTGGTGGTCTACGCCTTTGATCACAGTGCTCCAGAGGCAGAGGCAGATGGGTTTCTGAGATGAGGGGAGCCTGGTAAAGAGAGAGTTCCTGGTCAGTAGGGGCTACACAGTGAGACCCTGTCCAAAAACAAAAAACCCAAACAAATCAATAAGCATATAGGTTTAGAAACCATATCCAGCTGGGATCTGATGTGCCTCTGATCTAAGCACTGGCACCTACTTTGCCTGCGAACATCTGCAGAGTCTGAGGCCAGAATCAGAAGCAGTTTTCCAGTCTGATAAAGATTAAACACAGGTGACTTAATTCAACCTAGTCTGGGTTACTTGCTTCCTCCTTCCCTCTCTCACCCAGTATTTACTGAGCATCTGCTATGTGCTGGGCATTTTATATACTCCTGATGTTGCCATACTGATTGATCACCTGCTTGGCCTCATTATAAACTGCCTAACTTGGTAGTTGAGAACTGGAGAGCCAGAATAAGTGACTTATATCTGTAGGGTGTATGTGTGTATGTGTGCATGTGTGTGCAAGTAGGATTAAAGATGCACTGCATGATGATGTTTCTAGATAACACATCCTACTATAGGTATGCACCATTTGGGAGGTATGTGATAATTTCTCTTAATACGTGTGTAGGGTTAGATATGCATATATGTAGGGTTAGATTCTGCTCCTGTTTCTGTGCTTATGAGTATTTGTGGATTTGCATTTGCTAATGAAGCTATTTGGGACTCTGCTGGTGTGAGTCGGCTGAGTGCAGTGAATGTGACTGGGGCGGAATGGTGGATTCTTGGCCTTGCCCTTTATGCCCTATCAGCAACTGAGACCTGTCTGTCTTCTCTCACCTTCCTCCCCAAATGCAGGCAAAGCTGGGGATCTGGAGATGGTGGATCTCCTCCTCAGACTTGTCCACTCTGGCCAGTTACTGTATCCTATGTGGGCATCCATGTTGTTCCAGATTAGCTAACAGGTACCATTGTACAGACTCCGCCTGGCTCCCATGCAGGCCTGCTGGATGCTTCCTTTATTCCAGCATGCATTGAGAGACTTGGCTAGCAGTCATAAGTGGCTTTGGAGTCCCTGCTTCCATTCCAGGAAATCCCCAGTGTCAAAGGTGCAGGTGCAGACAAATACAGTCACTAGAGCTTTCAAAGTGGCCAAAGCTGACTCTTGGCTCTGGAAACAGGTCTAGACAGGGAAGGGAGGATGAGGGTCAGAGTTTGCTTATATTTCTTGATGCATCCTGGGTCTGCAGGTGAACTCTACACCCTTTATAAACTGGCTTAGACAAAGCACTCATCTGATTATTATGAAGAAATTCAAACCCCATCAGCTGCTTTCAAACTCTTGGGAAATCCCAAGACACTGGATTGTTGATGCCTTTAAATTCCCCTTTGCTCCCTCAAGCAGGGTCAAAGCAAAGTAGAGCAGTCAACGGTCCTGGTAAGTCAAGGTGAAATAGCTTGCCTTTAGGTGAGCCAGGCACTGATGGTAGGGGGAGAATAGAGGTGAGGAAGGTGCTGCTTCGTCTTAAGGTCGGAGTTGGCAGCCAAACCCTTCCTCGACCTCAGAGGCTTTCAACCTGTGGGTCTCAGCCCCACTCTGGAGATCATGTATCAGATACACGACATATCAGATATTTGCATTGTGATTCATAACAGGAGCAAAATTACAGTTATGAAGTAGCAGCAAAATAATTTTATGGTTGGAAGTCGATGCAACATGAGGAACTATATGAAAGGGTTACAGCATTAGGAAGGTTGAGAACCACTGCTCTACCTCCTTAGAGGGGAGAAAGGGTAGAAGATAAGACCAGAATTTGCCAGTCCATTGTCTCTTTCCTGCTGACTGTTGGAGGCATTGCCTTCCTCTCCCCCTGTCTTCCAGTTAGATAAATCCTATTGATCCTAACTTCAGCTGGACCACCTGGATGCTCCAAGCTTCTTTGCCTCACCCTCTGTTCAGCCTCTCAAAAAGTGGGGGATAAAGATGGCTCTGGCTGTAACCATTGTTTCTTGGGTTGGATGTACTGTTCTCTCTCTCTCTCTCTCTCTCTCTCTCTCTCTCTCTCTCTCTCTCTCTCTGTATGTAAATGTGTTTGTGTACACTCATGTGGTAACAGGGATTCTGACTTATACTTAGTCTTTGAAAAAAAAAACCTGGTAGGCTTTCTCTGTCTTCTGGGGCTTCATCTCAGCATCTACTAAAATGAAGATTATCTATACTAAGAGCAGAGAGGGAGGAGACCCAAATCTATCAAGGATGCTGATTCCCTGTGACCTTGGACTAGGACTTCTCACAAGTCCTCAGTTTCTCTGTTTCAGAGATGGAGCAGGAAGAAACCTGACCCTGCTTTCTGCTCTGTGGTCAGTGGCTATGTCTTACCTCTTCCTCCTGGTAGGCTTAAGAGTCTTTCTCCAAACCCAATTCTCTTAGAGCAGTGAGGATGCTGGATTTGACTGTGCAGGACCCTGCAGAAAGCCCAGGGTAACACAGGTCAGCAAGAAGTGGCTCACTTCCTTCTTTGGTGGTGGTAGGGTTATTATGTGGGACCTTGGGCTTTCATCTCCCTCTGCAGGGCCCTAAAGGGTAGAGCAGGACCGAGTAGAAGCCATGGTCACCAGAGAGGACTGAATCTACTGCCAGTGTGAAGGAGTGGCCACCTGGCAGCCCTTGGGCTCAGCACCTACTATTATTTCTACAGTAGAAGGTGTGTGGGGTGCGCACGCTGGGGGAGGGTGCAGCTCAAAGCAGGAAGGGGAGCCTCTGCCTGTGCTGGGTTTTCTTCTACACTTCCCAAGTTTCCTTTCCTTTCCCAAAGCCCAGTTAGGACATGGATGAGGAGGGTTGCTGAGAGGCAGAAATCCTCCCAGGAGCACCTGGGTATTCCACAACCTAGGGAGGGAAGTGGCTGTGAATCCTTCATCCACAAAGTCTTTGCTGAGACCAAACTTGAGGATTGGAGGGCTCCCTCCACTTTTAGAGGAGGGATAGAGTTCTCAGAGGCTAGTTGGTAGGGTGGGTCTGTGTGTCCAGATCCAGGGGAATGGTGTGTGTGTTTGCGTGCGTGTGTGTGCGTATGTGTGCATGTGTGTGTGTGTGTGTGTGTGTGTGTGTGTGTGTGTGTGGTCTGATCAAGTGCCTTTACCTGTGGCCTGTTTCCTCTTCACTTACATCACACATTCACTGTGATGATTCTGGGTCTTGGATATGCTCCAGCATCTAGATTGTGCTTTGTGAGCAGGAATCCCAAAGATGCTCGCAAGCATATTTTGTAGCAGTGTAATTCTTGAGGGGTCCAGGATCTGACTGAACTCTCCCTCCCCCAATTGTGGGAGACACTGAAAAAGTGGAAGACAAGACCAGCCACCTGGGGGCGGCACTGGTCCCAAAGTCCAGGAGCATACCCTGTGGAGCCCAGGACTTGCCCAGAGCTAACAGAGATGGCCTAAGGGGTGACCCTGCTTCACACTAGAGTGACCCTCCTTGGAAGCTGATTCTGTAAGCCAGGAGGACCTTCTTCTAAAGCCAGTGACCTAGTGCTAAAAAGGGATGACCCTAAGCCAACAAAGGTGACCCTGCTGCAAATGGGTCTGACCTTCTGCTCACAGAGATGACCCCAACGTGACCCTAAGCAGATCCTTGCTAACAGGGATGTGCTTGGGCTGTCCTGTTGTCTCTGCGCTCTCCTTCTCAAAGTGTGCTCTGCTCAGAATCGGGGCTAAGACTGCCCTAAGGGCTTCCTCTCAATATGATTGCTGCTCCACTCCCCTCCCCTTCTGCCCTCTCCGCAGTTCCAGGGGCACCTGGTTGAGAGTAGAGGCATGGCTAGATGCCTCCTACAGTTCTGGGACAGTTTTCACCCATAAAAGGTGGGATGGGGGAGAAGACAGCCCTCAAGGGGACCAGTCTTTCCAGGACGAAGACCTCAGAGACCAGGACTATGAGTCTCTTTGTGGCACTGGTCCTTGTGTGTCTTTCCACAATTCACCTTCTCTACAGACAGATCTCTCGTTTTTCTTCTTTCCTTTATCCTTCTTTGCTACCCTTCCCTTCCCTTACCTTCAGGGGTCTCGTGCATAAGCAGGTACCCTATCAATGAAGTGTCACCACGGTTCCTGTTTTGTTCTGTCTCGGGCCCCCTTTTTGTAAGATGAAAGTAGCTCATGGCCAGACTGCTTTCATCTGCTGGGCTGTGCTTCCCTTGGATGCAAGACTTCAATTCTGACAGTCTTCCAGGACTCACTTTATGCCTGGTTCTCTGCTTCACACAGAAGCTGCAATGGCAAGCAAAGCAAATGTGGTTCCTGTCCTCAGGACGATGGCAGTTCAGTGCCGTAGAGACACAGATGCAGATCTGGCTGAAGCTATGATGTGGGCTCTGAGCACAAATGCCTTGGAGTTGAAGGATAGCATTCAGGGCGGGATTCGCTCCCAACTCTGGTGGGCTGGAGTGATGGCGAGGGTGACACTACTACCACCGTTTCCTGTTTGAGTCTGACTTCTACAGCAGTTCCGGTTCCTGGGCTGCTCAGCTCCTACAGCCCCAGAGAACCAGGATCCTTTCCAGAGTTCTACTGCCCAACACAGCTGCCAACTGCACAGCCTTCCTGAACACAGCGAGGAGGCACTCAGTCTTCATCCTGACACCCAGAGCTTCTTCAGACCCATTTCCTTTCCCTAGCTCCTCAGAGTCGAAAGGGGCAGCCTGTCCTTCATGGATGGAGTATGGAAACCAGCTTAGGTCTAGACTAGGAGAGCCTTTCAGTGGTGAGAGTTCCTTATCATGGTATTTGTCAAAAACAAATAACCATTAGTTAGAAGAGCAATTCTAGAAGTCTAATGTGCCCAATAGCTAGTGACTCTGTAGTTTATGGATCTAACTCTTCCTTCTCTTCTTCCTGGCTCGACTCTGATCACCTGTTTCCCCCACCCCAGCTTTCTTTCCCATTCTCTGTGGGTAGATTCTGTCCCCAGGGCTGCTTTGATTCTAATGTGTTATTTTTGACCGTGGATAGCACCAGGGCCTTGCACATGCTAGGTCGGTGCTCTACCATTGAGCTACACCCTCAGCCCTTCCAGTGCTTTAATGAACTAACTCTGTCATCTTACCTTCTGCTCACCACTCCTTCGTGTTGGGAGCACCCGAGATCAGTAGCTGAGTCTTTGCATCTCTCTGTTCCTAACATACATGGCAAGGCTTCCAAAAGCATGCTGCATTGTGAGTTTGTTTTATTCAGTAACGTAGCCATTTAGTGAGAAGTGAGGACCTTTGGTCCTTGACCTGGGGAGGAGAGGAAGTGGGAAGAGCATTAGCAGTGAGAGAGTCACAGAAGAACCTTTGTTCAAGGTTAGTGCCTCTCCATCCTCTAGACAAAAAGAGTTTGGGCTGGCCCCTTACATTCCAAAGGAGGGACCCAGAGCTGCTTTCCTGATCCTGGACACCTTTATGCACTTCAAGGGTTGGGGCTCCAAGAGCTGGGTGTGTGTGGGGTAGGTGGGAAGAGAAGAACGAAATGAGTTGAGAGTGTGGCTTTCAAGGGTGGAATACGGGAGAAAGGGGCTGCCCCAGATTCTGGCCTTACGAGCTGAAGGATCACTCACGCGGGTTGGAGAACAAAGATCCACCATGTTTCTAATCCCTACCTGACTCCTAGTATGGCTCAAAACAACTGTAGTCCCCCTTACCCACAGCAGGAGATACATTTCCAAGATACATTCCTCTTTTCCCCAAAGCTTGTTGCATTGCCCAAAGTCTTATGAATTTGTGTTGTCCAGAAATGTGGACACCTGAACCTTAGATAGTACCAGGGTTTATGTGTTTTTTAACCTATATTCACATAAATCTGTGTTGTAGTTTAACATATATTAAACATAATAGGAGTCTAACAATAGCTAACAATAAAATATAATAGTATATTAGAAAAGAGTTATTTAGAATGTATGGAGCATTTGTTTCTGGAATTTTCCATCTAATATTTTTAGACTGTGATTGAGCATAGGTAACAACCTGTGGAAAGGAAAAGTGAGGATAAGGGGAGACTCCCACACAGAGACCCAGAGGTCTGTGTACACTGACTGGAAAGCCATACTGGGCGGAAATAACTTCAGAGAAAGGAAATCAAGTTCCCACTGTGACCATCACTAATAGATTTTATTCTGGGTGGATCATACATTTATTCTGTGGACTTGGGGTAGGCTGCTGGGGAATGGAGCTTAGTCACACAGCTCCTCACCTAGCCCTACCTGACGTGCAGGAAAGCCTTGTTGATCTTCCTGCGACTAGGCATCCCAGATACAGGTTCTTAGTAGAGGTGTGGGCTTGGTCAAAGGAAGGAAATTCATCTACCTTCACCCAATGAGCTTGTAGTCTGATGGTGGTAGCTTTGTGGTCCCGGTCTGGGACAATAATTTCTGTGAAAGGAGTCCCAGGAGACTCTCGAGAAGAAGCAGCATTTGAATTAGGCCTTGGAGGCTGGGGGTTCGAACAGTAGAAGCCTGAGTTTAAGACAGAAGCAATCAGGGGCTGGAGAGATGGCTCAGTGGTTAAGAGCACTGACTGTTCTTTCAGAGGACCTAGGTTCAATTCCCAGCACCCACATGGCAGCTCACAACTGTCTGAAAATGCAGTTCCACAAGATCTGACACCTTCACACCAGTGCACATAAAATAAAGTTAAATAAATCATTTTTTTAAAAAAAGACAGAAGCAATCAAGACATTTTATCCTGATGAGTGGGGGCATTCAGGAGAGGGGAGAGTGAGCCCAGGGCAAAGCTGAGAGGCCCACCCTGCCTGTTCTCTGTGGTCACTCAGGCTTTCTCTGCACTGTAAGAGGTCCTCAAGTTCTCGCTCATTGGTCCATAGTCCAGTACTGGATCACTTACGATGGTGGTAAGGGGAACACCGCCATTCAGGGGTCCAGAGGCCCTCAGTCAAGGTTCTCTATCTTTTTCTAGAGGGTTATTTTTAAAATACCATGGAGCCTCTTTGGGCAGACTAGTGAAGTCCATAAACCCCTAATAATAAAGATTTTTAAATACTGCAAGAAATCAGATTTATAAAAGTAATGAAATCTACTGAGATTCAAATATCAAAATGTTAAAAAATTGTTATATAGTATGATAGTTTGGGATGTATAATGATAATGCTGGTTATGGTGCTATATGCCTGTAGTTCTTGGAAGACTGAGAGCTTAAATCCTCTATTTTTAGACCAGCTCATACAACACAGCAAGACTCAGTCTTAAAAGAGAAAAGCAAGAAATAAATGTAATACATTAAATATAGCATAGTAGTGATATTATAGTATAATTTTAAAGTGATCAGCAGAAGAATTTTGACATTTCTACAAGAACGTGTTTAAATTTTCTGTGGGTTGCACAACTGTAGGTACAGGAAATATTGATGGGATCTATCGCATCCATTATTAAATAAAATGTTGTATTTTAGTTTAGAAGTTTCTGGAAATAAACTTAATTTGTTTTTTCAGCCAGACTTACAGAACTGTGATCCAACAGATTTTATCCATGGGCCTCTTGGGGATTGTGGACCTCAGCTCCAGGTTCTTTTCGTTGTCTACTCAGTCAGGAGAGAGACAGAGAAAATAGAGGATTCTGGAAAGCATGTTTGTTAAAGGGCTATGCCTGTAGCCTGGAGGTCACAAATATCACTTGTGACCATGTTCCTCAGCTAAAATCTCAGTCGTATGCCCCCATCTGACCGTATGGGATCTAATATATATATATATATGTATATATATATATATATGTATATATACATATATATATATGGGTGAGGGTGGGAATGGGGCTTAGTGACCACGCAACCTTAACTGCCATAGTCTCTTGAGTCTTTCGTTCCATTCAGTGTCTCAATATCCTTTAGGAGGTTGTGTCTGGCTCGATGGCAACCTAGAGAGCATGTGCTCATATCCTGGAGAATGCACAGAGAGACAGCTGTCCTGGAACTAGCTCTTGTCGACCAGGCTGGCCTCGAACTCACAGAGATCCACCTGCCTCTGTCTCCCGAGTGCTGGGATTAAAGGCGTGCACCACCACCGCCCGGCATCTTTTGCCCTCTTATTTAACTGTGTCTCATTCTCTCCACATTCATCTGCAGGCTAATAATCCTGCCCTGCAAGCCAACCGCTCCTGTGTGGAAAGGGGAGGACACAGAGTGCACACTAAGAGTGACAGTGGTAAAATTTCACAGAATCATCTCCTCACTGTGCTGTGATGTCTCCTCCTGGTGGTCTTGGTCAAGAAGGAGGCTCATACACCTTGCTAGGGAGCTCTTTTCAGTCCTTGTCGCATTGTGCTCATAATGCTGTGAGATGGGGTTGAGCCATGGTTTTCCTGATGAGACCTCGTGAAAAACCCATGACTGTTGTAAGGTTGCACCGTCCACAGAAGCAGTGTTGTGTTTAAACAAGGATGTACATTCTAGTTTAACTGGTGCTCCCTCCCCAGGTCTATCCATCTGTTTTCTACTAACATCTTCCTGCTGTCCCAAAGCTATCACCGGGCCCTTTGGCAGGGTCTGGTGATTTGGTATGCCCACACTTTCCCTGCTCTGCTTGTCCTTGCTCTAGGAGAGTTTTCTAGAGGACTTGCAACCATTGAAAAGCTGAGTTCAAACAAACAACAAAGTCTGATTCCGAGCCCTTTCTTCAGCAGTTCAAGAGACAGCTGTCTTTTCAGTTTTTCCCGTTTAGGGAGGATCTCACAATGTAACTCAGGTTGGCCTTACATCGCTCCAACTGGTTCCTGTTCTTCATTTCTGTTGCAGCTCTGATCTCCTGGAGTCTTGGTGTTGTCACCCATCCAACTCAGAACTTCTCTCATCCTTCCTTTGTTACCCAGATTTTCTTTCTAGGCCTAGAGGAATAGACTGTCCAGGCCTCCAAAGGAGGGCAGTTGTATGGAGTGGTGTGCTGTCTCTGCTCTGGATCACTGTGTTATCTAATGTTGGGAGCTGCAGACCCTCAGACCCTGAATTTCCCGTGTCCTCTTGCCTGCTGGTGTAAACAAATTGTTTTCCTGTGCTTGCAGCTGCTCTGAGCATGAGACCCTCATGAGTTCCTGATGGCAGGGGAGTGGTTTCTGGTGGGCTTGCAGCTGTAAAATCCCGAGAGCTAGGGTGTGGCTATTAGTCAAGGAGAGCCCTATATAGGCTGCCCTGGAACACAATAAAATTGGCATTCTTGTTTCAAGGGGAATTCTTGTTTCAAGGATGACCCATGTCTCTCTGTCTGTGTTTCAATCTCCATCCCCTTGACCTGTAGTCCGCGCAGTACAGCTGCTCTAATCTAAACCCGCAGAACTTCCTGAGTGCTGCTCCAGCCCTCTGAAAGGGGCTGAAGGCTGGTCCTGGCCTTCATGGTGCAGGGAGGCTGCATCATCCTCTGACCCTCAATGGATTAGCCTCCAGTGTCTGGACCACTTCCGTGTTGGTGAAGCATCCCTGTCTCCACAGTTTTCTGGATACAGGGCCTGCATATTCTTTTTTCACTCCATGATCCTTGCTCACTTCATTCCCTTCTCCTCTGCCTTTCTGCCATCTTTTCCATCGCTCCACTAATGAAAATGGCCTGGGGATGGGTTTCTGGGCTGTGGGGATGTGTTTGCTCTCGGGTTATCATGTGGAAGGAAGCTTTATTCTGCAGACTTCCTGAGGAGATGGCCCACAACAGAGCTAAATGCTGGCTCTGCTGTTGCCGTGTTCAGCCACATAAAGGCGGATATGTACACACACTCTCCGCCATCCAGGAGTTTAGGTAGACACACCAACTTGGAAGCAAACAGATGCAAGCCCACGCGAGTGACAGCTGCGTTTAACACAAGCCCGTGGAAAAGCATGTTGAATATTTACACGCTTTCCCTAGTAAAGTGTTGTACAAGTAATGCATGTGCAAATAATGTTCTGATGAGTTATTACATGGAGAATGTATTTCCTACGGTTACATCTGGGGTGGGCATTACCAGCCGTCATCACCTTGGAAGGCTGCTTCACAGAATATCCCCGGTCATTCTCTGTGGTGTCGTGGGTGGGTAGGTGTCACAAACTGTGCGAATAGGGCGAGGTTGGTAATTTGTGGTACACATGGTGTGTATTGGCGGGTATGTCACACAGAGGACTGTGATGGTTTTGTGCTGGAGTCTGTGCTTGTGCTTGTGTGTGTGCATGTGATGTGTGTGTGTGTGAGAGCGTGTGTGCGCTTCTGTTGAGTGATGATGCCTTTGGCAAGTGTACGTATGTCTGTACACACCCGGGACCAGCAGGAGAGGTATGTAGGCATGGGGAACAGCGGAGAGACAGGCAGCCTGGCTCTTGGGGGAGACACTCATGGATGAAGAGCCTGCTGCTGGAAAAGCTGCTGCCTAACAACTTGAGCATCAAATTAGAGCCCACGTGGACAGAGGTGTCAGGGTCGCGGGTTGCTGTAAATACTTCAGCGCAATTGACAACAGCTTGTGGAGGGCTAAGTGAGATGGGGAGGGGCAGAGGGAGGGCCAGTGCCTCCCATAGGGACCCTCCCCAGCCGTCCTGGCTCTGCTGGATTCGCTGCTGGTGGGGAGAGAACGTGGCTGGAGAGTAGTGGTTTATAACAGGGCGGGCTTCAGAGCTAGACTTGTTCAAAATAACTCATTAATTAAAGATGGGCCATTTTGGGCAAATCACTTACCTACTCTCTGCCTCTTTCCCCTACCTGAGAAACAACAACAAAGGTAAAAAGCCTGTAAGATTTTTCTTTGTGAGAAATTATAGGAACTTTTATTTTTTAATTTTTTTAATATTTTAAATTGATTTTTATTGAGCTCTACATTTTTCTCTGCTCCCCTTCCTGCCTCTCCCCTCCCCTTCAACCCTCTCCTATTTACTCAGGAGATCTTGTCTTTTTCTACTTCCCATGTAGATTAGGTCCATGTATGTCTCTCTTCTGTTGTCTAGGAAACTTTTTTTTAATATACAAGCACATGTTGCAATTCTACAGATATTAGCCTCTCTCACCTTGTGTGGGATAATGCATGGGAATTAGCACAGTGCCTCTCTCATAGGAAAGCCTCTATAAATGTTAGCTAATGTCCTTAGCCTATTGCTTTTGTCCTCTTAAGCTTGGACCCATAGCTGGAAACACCACAAGCCTTCCAAATATGCATGGAAAAAAGACTTCCCAGAGGGCAACCAGTTGGGTCTTTGTGGGTTTTTTTCAGAGGAGATGTTTTTAGTCTCCAGTCTTTCAGAGAATCCTGCTGGACAGGATCGGAGGTTGAGAGAGTGTGCCCCGGGAGCTCCATCCGCCTGCCTTCATTAGAGCCTTGGCTGTGTTTTTGAAAAGTCATGTGTAAATGGATTTCTGCAAACAATTCCATTTAAAATGCTCTCACAAGGCTGAGGGCTTAAAGGGACCCCATGCTGAATTCTTTTGTAAAGAAAGGAATTTCCTTGGCCTATCTATTTTGAAAGGTACAGATATTTATAAAGTACACCAGATTTCTTGAGCATCTACTACGTGCCAAGTACTCATTCATTAGTTAATGATAGCCCACAGCAAGCCTATGGGGGCAACCTTCGAATTCTAGAAGAAGAAACAGAGACACAGAGAGTGGTACACACCCCTGCACCCACAGCTGGCACAGCTCCCACGCAGGCTCCCACTCCTCCTGCTGGGTCCGCTCTGCTTCCCCTCCTCCTCTCACCCCACTGCCTTCTCCACACACAGCGATTTTTATTTTGCATATACGCCAAAGAGCTCCAAATCCACCTTTGCTTAGTTCATGATCATCTAAACCTCAGAGGTTTTAAAAGCAGGAGCTGCAGTCCTGAACTCATTAAAAACTATTGTTTTTCGGTGCTGGGCAGCAAGTCTAGGGCTTTGAGGATGCTAGGCTAGTGTTCTGACACTGGATGGCATCCCTAGTCCTTGGGGTTTTGTCTTTTTTTTAAAAAACCTTTTAAGACGAGCATCTTAATTGTTCTTATTTGTGTGTGTATGTGTGTGTGTTCCTGAGTATAGTGTCAGCAGGGGCCAGACGAAGGAATCAGATTCCCTGGAATTGGAGTTACAAATGGTTGTCAGCTATCAGAGTAGGTGCTGGGAGCCAAACCCCAATTCCCCGTAAGAGTGCTCTAAAGTGCTTAGCCAACTCTCTAGTCACTTGATTTTTAAGAAAAGTTATCACAAGGCTGGCCTTGGACTTACAGGCTCCCTCTGCCTCGTGAGTGCTGGAGGTTATAGATTGTGTTGTCTGGAAAAATTAACTTTATGGAAACAGTTTCAAAGAGTACAGTGAATTCTCTACTCATTGCTTAGATTCAGAAGCTGTTTTGTTACCTTATGCTCCATTTTTTTGAGAAACATTTAATTTTGCAAGGCAGGGTTAGATATTCTGTGGCCCTGGGATCCTGATGACCTCTGGATTGTACCAGTTAAGGGTTTGTTCTATTCAGAAAGGTTGGACCTGTGGTTGAGTATTGGACAGGTGCCCCCTTTTAAACATAGACAGAGAATTACTGCCCAAACCAACAAACACAGTCAATGGACCATGGATGGAGACTTCTGGTTCTACAAGCCAAAAGAAGTTGTTTTCTTTGTAAGTTAATCATCTCAGGTATTTGTTAGAGTAACGAAAAGCTTTCTAATACACTGCTTTTATTGCAGCTCTGCGTTCAGTGTTTCCCTCTCAGACTTGAGGAAGGAAGTCACTAGAATGTTTAAAGAGATGTTTTCTGTCGCCCTATTCCTCAGGTTGAGTCAGTCAATGGCCATCACAGTATATACTTCCTTTTGTAAGGAGGCGGTGAATTTCTCTATTCCTTCTCCTCACAACAATAATTAAGAAGAAGAAGTAATGACATTTGTGATCCTCTGCAGCTTTCCATCTTTCACAAGGACTTCTTTCTTGACGCTCTTGGAATAGGTCCTGCTTCTTTCCAATGCTTACTCTTTGGGTTTTGAGTTTACCCATGTAAAGTTTTTTCCTGGAGCCATGGCCTTTATAGGTATTTGGTGGGGAGCAACAGATATTCCTCCATTCCTGAGAAAGCCTTAGTGTGGCCTCAGCTCAGTTAGATGAGTCTTGAGCCTTCCCTGCTTTTAAGTCCCAGGGGAGATGGTTTCCAGCACGAGTCTACAAAGGATGGTGAATCCATGAGCCAAGACACCTGCCTTTCTGATGTGGAGCCAGGTGAAGCTTTGCACCCACCCTATGTGGCTTTGACAGTAACTGGCTGAGTAGACAAGGACACAAGGACACACCACTCTGCCGCATCCTTGAGGTCTACTTGTGGGAGTTTATAGGACACAGCCTTGGTGAGCTGGAGCCAAATCACACTCCACCTCATAAATGATGTCAATGCTCTACAACAGCGAAAGCCCTTGCTTCCTCCCCTGCACAGATCACCCTTTTGGAGGCAGGAGGAAGATTAACCCCCTTTGGGGAGTAACACTCTAGCGAAGTCAAGTTATTAGTTCAAGAATATGAGACGGATTAAGTCTCACCCTTGACTGTCATCATCTTTTCACAATGCTGTCCTCTTTTCGGCACTGGTCAGAATTAGAGAGCTTCATTTAGCTTTCACCTCCTCAATGTTCCCCATAAAGAACACCACCTTCCACTGATTTGACCCTTTCTCCACTGCAATATTAATATTATGTTTTAAGATAAGGCCTTCATTGGTCTGGAGCTCACCAGTTTGGCTAACTTGGTTGGGCAGTAGTCTCAGGGTCCTCCTACCTGCATCTTCCCAGGGATGGGATTACAGGGCTGTTCTTGTGTCTGGCTTTTTACATAGGTCGTAGGATCTGAACCCAGATATACATGCTGGTGTGGCAAGCATATTTATGACTGAGCCATCTTCCCACTCCACGAATTACTGCTGCTACTACCACTAGCAGTAGTGCTCCCCTGTGGAGACCTGAGGAGGGTTGTGGGTACCCTGCTTTACCATTCTCTGTCTTAGTCCTCTGGCACAGAGCCTTTCATTGAAACTGGAACTTACCGTTTTTATGTCCCCAAGATCTAGTGATCCTTCCGTCTTTGTCCCTTAGCTGCCGCCTTCTTCTCCTTCTCATCATCATCATCATTATTATTATTTTGGTTTTCAAGATAGGTCTTCTCTGTAGCTTTGAAGCCTGTCCTGGAACTAGCGCTTGCAGACCAGGCTGGCCTCAAACTCACAGAGATCCTTTGCCTCCCGAGTGCTAGGATTAAAACCGTGAGCCACCACCACCCAGCTTTTTCTTTTTGGCCTTCAAATTATTTTACATCTAGAGTAAGTAATGAAAAATACCCATTACCTTAATTTCTGGACAGTAAGTGGAGAGACAATTTTAATTAATTAATTAATTAATTAATTATTTTTGGTGGTGCCTGCGATGGCACCCAGGGCCCTGCCCTTGCTAAGCAAGGACTGTGCCACTGGGTTGCACCCCAGTCCAAGTGAGGATGTTTGCTGGTTGAAGCTGCATCTGCCTGCTGCACTGTCTGTCTCTCAAGTAGCCCACACTCAAAGTACTGAAAAGACATTTGAAAGCTACCCAAGAGAATGCTTTGGGGCCAAGTAGGAAAGTGAAAAACCATCTTCCCCTTACCATCGGAATGCTCAGCACAATGCGTGCGGTGAGCACTGAGGCCTTTCTGGCTCGACTGGGACATGCTGCGGCTTCCACTGCCCGACACACACCTCACAGCACTCAGGTGCTGCTGCAGCTTGCTGCAGCGTGTCACACTGGGACGGGAGGAAGATCAGGTTACAGATCAAAGACCCCTTAGGTTGCAAGGCCAGTGGAGTAAGTCGATGAGATTTGACAAATGGATGCTGAGGGAGAGGCCCACTGACCTAGGGTTTAGTAGACTAGGGTTTTGGAGCCTCCTTGGAGGAGGAGGTAGGCATGGCTTAATGCCTTGACGCCGTGGCAACGTTACCTTCTCTAAGTGAGGATGGCAACAGAAGAGAGAGACAAGTACTTGTTCTGAACAAGCGTCACTGCCGGCGACTATGGTGGTGCCCATAGTCGCCCCATACGGGAGGAGGGGGCTGGAGGGCTTGCATCTGAGCAGAAGGATATGGCTGTGTCGCCATCATTTACAGCTTATCCGTAAATTTACAGCTCTTTCCGTCTTTGCGGCTGGTCGCTCTGTCCCAGCATCGAGTTCTCGGGCAGGTGCTTGTCTCCAGCAAGGCCTTTGTAGGGTGATAGGTCTGGATCCATCGAGAGGAGGGGAGGATGCCTCTGGAAGACAGAAGTAGGAAAGCTTGAACCATGTGCTGAGATCAATGAGGAGCCTGGTTTGTCTGGAAAAAGGGGCTTCTGCCAGGGCACTGTGGGTGATGAGGCTGGAAGGTGGGCAGGAATGCTACATTTTCCAGGTTGGCTGGGAGGCCACAACAGTCATTTCTTGCAGAAGGGAAGGGGAAGGGATCCGGCTACAGAGGGCTTTGCTGTGTGGCCTGTGGTGGGATGGGGGAGGGTGGCAGGAGACTGCGGCCACCTCTTTCTGTTCTCTCCAGCTCCTTGTCTCCTCCGGTGTTATACAACTGGGAATTAGGGAAAGAGCCAAGTATGTCATTTTATTTCTATGGCTAAGAAAACACACACACACACACACACACACACACACACACACACACACACACACTATTTCTAAGAATGATACTTTTTCCACTTGTCAAGAGCCAAAAAAAGAAAGAAGAAAAGGAAAAAGAAACAAAAATCTAGCTGAAAGTACGAAGTTCGGAGCTGGCATGGGTGGAGGGCAGGCAGGGCTGGGATTTTCAGTTTTGTGGCCACAGTTAGAAACTGGGAACAACAAAAGCAGGTCTTAGAGGCACCATCCATGGCCGGGGGCAGGCCCCAAGAAGTTGTAGGACAGAGTATGTTTCTGGAGCTGGGAGGTATTCAAGGCTGACTGTGAGTGTCTGGAAGTATCTGGTCCTAGAGCCAGCGTCTGGCTGCCTGGGACCAGAGCCTCCCTCCATGGCCTGCCAGCTCTGTAACTCTGAGTGCATCACCATTCAACCTCTAGGTGGGTGTCTTCTCTCTTTGTCTAGCAAAGAAGAATGAGAATATGCACCCGCCAGGAGCTGGGGGAATGATGCGAGGCATGCTTGTTCGGAAGGACACATATGGTAATGTACAATACGTGGGACTTTTTGTTGTCATTATTATTGAGAAAACTGGAGATAGGAGAAAGGCGTGATGGGTGTGGGGAGGTAGATTTACACAGGTTGGGCTGGGAGGAGAACTGGCTCTCCTGAGCACTAAATGCTTAAACTTCTTTTTTTAAAAAAATAATTTGTTTTTATTTTGTGTGCATTTGGTGTTTTGCCTGCATGTTTGTCTGTGTTAGGGTGTCAGATCTTGGAGTTACAGACAGTTGTGAGCTACCATGTGGGTTCTGGAAATTGAACTCAGAACCTCTGGAAGAGCAGTCAGTGCTCTTAACTGCTGAGTCATCTCTCCAGCTCCTTAAACTACTTTTATATGTCTTGATTAAGAGGCTAGGAAGAATCTCATTTAAAAAAGATTTATTTCTATATTTAATTATGCAGATGCTCTCTCTCTCTCTCTCTCTCTCTCTCTCTCTCTCTCTCTCTGTCTCTCCCCCCGCCCCATGTGTGTGTTTATTTGAGTTTGTGCAGATATAAGTGCAGGTATCTGCAGAAGCCAGAGCCTTGGAACTCCCATGGTCCCCTACCTCCAGAGCTGGAGTTACAGGCTGTTGTGAGCTGTCCAACATGAATAGTAGGAACTGAACTAAGGCTCTCTACAGGAGCAGTATGTGCTCTTAACTTCTGAGTCATCTCTCTACCCACTAAGAGTTTCACATTTATATTTACTTATTTTATTTTATGCTTATGAGTGTTTGGTCTGCATAAGTATCTGTGCACTATGTAGGTTGCTGGTGCCCATGGAGGTCTAAAGAATCTCTGAATCCCCTGGAACTGGCGTTCTGGATGGTTTATGAGTTGCCTTGTGGGTGCTGGGAATCGAACCTAGGTCTTCTGCAAGAACAGCAAATATTCTGTTCCCTCCCCTTCAACTCTCTCCCAGGGTCCTCATGCTCCCAATTTACTCAGGAGATCTTGTCTTTTTCTACTTCCCATGTAGATTAGATCCATGTATGTCTCTCTAAGAGTCCTCATTGTTATCTAAGTTCTCTGGAATTTTGATTTGTAGGCTGGTTTTCTTTGCTTTATGTTTAAAAACCACTTACGAATGAGTACATTTGATAATTGTCTTTCTGGGTCTGGATTACCTCACTCAAAATGATGTTTTCTAGCTCCATCCATTTGCCTGCAAATTTCAAGGTGTCGTCGTTTTATTTTCTGCTGTGTAGTACTCCATTGTGTAAATGTACTACATTTTCCTTATCCATTCTTCAGTCGAGGGGCATTTAGGTTGTTTCCATGTTCTGGCTATGACAAATAATGCTGCTATGAACATAGTTGAGCACATGTCCTTGTGGCATGATTGAGTATTCTTTGGATATGTATCCAAAAGTGAATTTGCTGTGTCTTGAGGAAGGTTGTTTCCTAATTTTCTGAGAAATCGCCACACTGATATCCAAAGGGGCTGTACCAGCTTGCACCCCCACCAGCAATGCAGAAGTGTTCCCTTTCCCCCACAACCTCTCCAGCATAAGTTGTCATCAGTGTTTTTGATCTTGGCCATTTTTCCTGGTGTAAGATGGAATCTCAGAGTTGTTTTGATTTGCATTTCTCTGATGACTAAGGATGTTGAGCATTTCCTTAAGTGTCTTTCAGCCATTTTAGATTCCTCTGTTGAGAGTTTTCTGTTTAGGTCTGTACTCCATTTTTAAAAATTGGATTATTTGTTCTTATTTATTTATTTATTTATTTATTTATTTATTTATTTATTGTTTTTTTCGAGACAGGGTTTCTCTGTAGCTTTGGAGCCTGGCCTGGCACTAGCTCTTGTAGATCAGGCTGGCCTCGAACTCACAGAGATCCACCTGCCTCTGCTTCCCGAGTGCTGGGATTAAAGGCGTGAGCCAACACTGCCCAGCTGGATTATTTGTTCTTTTGATGACAAATTTCTTGAGTTCTTTGTATATTTTGGAGATCAGACCTCTGTCTGATGTGGGGTTAGCAAAGATCTATTCTCATTCTGTAGGCTGTCATTTTGTCTTATTGACTGTGTCCTTTGTTTTACAGAAGCTTTTCAGTTTCAGGAGGTCCCATTTATTAATTGTTTCCCTCAGTGTCTGTGCTATTGGAATTATATTTAGAAAATGGTTCCCTGTGCCAATGCACTCAAGTCTACTTCCTACTCTTCTATGAGGTTCAGTGTGGCTGATTTTTTTTGAGGTCTTTGATCCATTTGGACTTGAGTTTTTTGCATGGTGATAGATATGGATCTATTTTCATTCTTTTATATGTTGATATCCACTTATGCCAGCACCATTTGTTAAATGTGCTTTTTTTTTAATTCGATATTTTTTTGCTTCTTTGTTAAAAATCAGGTGTTCATAGGTGTGTGGATTAATGTATGGGTCTTTGATTCAGTTCCATTGGTCCTCCTGTCTGTTTTTATGCCAATACCAGGCTATTTTCAGTACTGTAACTCTGTAGTAGAGTTTGAAGTCAGGGAGTGTGATGCCTCCAGAAATTCTTTTATCATACAGGATTGTTTTGGCTATCCTGTTTGTTGTTGTTGTTGTTTTCTTTTTTTTTTTTGGAGGTTTTTTTTTTTTTTTTTTGCTTTTCCATATGAAGTTGAATACCGTTCTTTCGAGGTCTTTGCTGGGATTTTGATGGGCATTGCATTGAATCTGTAGATTGCTGTTTGTAGGAGTGTTATTTTTACTATGTTAATTCTACCTACCCAAGAGCACGGGAGACCTTTCCATTTTCTGATATTTTCTTTAATTTCTTTCTTTCACGATTTAAAGTTCTTGTTATATAAGTCTTCCACTTTTTTGGTTAGAGTTACTCTGAGATATTTTTTGCTATTTGTGGCTATTGTGAAGGGTGATGTATCTCTGATTCTTTCTCAGCCCTTTTATCATCTGTGTACAGGAGGGCTACTGATTTTTTAAGTTAATCTTGTATCCTGCTACATTGTTGAAAGTGTTTATGAGTTGTAGAAGTTCCTTGGTAGAATTTTGGAATCACTTATTTAAACTATCATATCATCAGCAAACAGTGAGAGTTTGACTTCTTCTTTTCCAATTTGTATCCCCTTTATCTCCTTTTGGTGTCTTATTGCTCTAGCTAGGACCTCAAGAAGTATATTGAATAGATATGGAGAGAGTAGACAACCTTGTTTTGTTTGTGATTTCAGTGGAATCACTGGGAGTTTCTCTTCATTTAGTTTGATGTTGGCTGTTGGCTTACTGTATGTTGCCTTTATTATGTTTAGGTATGTTCCGGGTATCCCTGCTCTCTCCAAGTCCTTTATCATGAATGGATGTTGTATTTTATAAAAAGCTTTTTCAGCATCTAATGAGATGATCATGTGATTTTTATTTTTCAGTTTGTTTATATGGTGGATTGCGTTGACAGATTTTCGTATGTTGAACCATTCCCGCATTTGTCGAATAAAGCCGGCTTGATCATGGCTGATGATGGTTCTGATGATAAACAGCAAATACTCTTAACCACTGAGCCATCTCTCCAGTTCCAGTTTCATAGTTTTATAGAACAATTTCTATGGGCTAGATAAAAAGCATTTTTGCTTTCTGGAGGAGCTAAGGACAGAACCCAAGGCCTTGGGCTTGCCAGACTAGTGTTCAAGCTTTGGCTTATTCTCCCAGCCCGTAACAGGCAAATTTTAAGAATGAGCAATCATAATTATTGTGTTTATAGAAGTCCCAAAACTCAGGTTTTTAGAATAATGCATCAATTAAAGGTTCTAGAGAGATGAAGTTTCATTATGTTTATGTTCAGGTGAGGTCACAATTGAATACAACTGACAATTAAACACTGAATGGAAGGGGCCAAGAATGTAGTTCTGTGGTAGGGTGCTTACCTATGGCGTCGAGTCCCAGTACTGGAGAAAAAATAAAAGTGTAACAAGGTCAACACTAGGAAGATTCATACAAAAGCATGTTTGTTCCCAACTCATTGGACTTAGCAGAAGGAGGATTTGAGTGATTGGAGCCTCCAGTTATTGGCTATGAGTCATTGGGCAACAGTTTTTACATCTGTAAGTTGAAGATAATAACGCATAACTAGTGATGATAATAATTTTTATAAAAGAGGCTCTTGGTTAGGGCCATATAGAGTCTTAAACAACAAAGCAAATCTAAGAAATAGCAATACAGAAAATGCCCCTTCCAATTTTAAATATTAACTTTCCTCAACCCCTAAGTATACCCTTTACCCTCTAAATTGTGCTTTTCTGCCTTATTAATTAATTATGTGGTCTTTTATTTTTTTGAGAGACTCTCACTGTATAGGTCTGGCTACCCTGGAACTTATTGTATAGACCAGGCTGGCCTTGTACTTACAGCAGTCCTCCTGTTTCTGCCTTTAGTGTACTGGTATAACATTATGTTTTTGTTTTTCTGTAGTGCTGGAAGTTGACTACAGGCTTTGCACATGCTAAGCAAATGACTTATCATAGAGCTACACCTGGAGTCCCTAATTTTTAAAACATGTATAATATTAAAAAGTTTCTTTTTAATGTCAGGGTCATGTTTTGTCTATGCTATATAACAATCCTAAGTCCAGGCAAACCTACTGTTTCTGCCTCCCAAGTAGCTGGAACTATAAGAATAAATAATCATGTCTGGATAAAAAGTTTGGTTTTTCTGAAAATAAATTTTTTGAAAGTTGGTTTTATTATGTAGCTCTGCTGTCCTGAAATTTGTGATGTAGACCAGACTGGACTCGAAGTTAGAGAAATCCTCCTGCCTTTGTTTCCTAAGTGCTGTGATTAGAGGCATGCACTACAACATCTTGTCATTTTGGATATTTTGCCATGAGCAAAAAGAAGAAGACTAAAAATTTGTTTAATGTGAGTGTGTATACCTTTAAAAGATGCCAAGTCAGGTGACAGCTTGCATTTCATTTCATACTTATAAAAGCTGTGAGACTATTAAATTTGTTTTATAGATGAAGAACCTGAGGAGAGGCCCTCCACTTGACTAAGGACTCACAGCTAAGTTTGTGTATTTTGCATGAAAAGATAGGAATCCTTTCCTATTATGCCTGAAGAGTTGGGGATGTAGGGAGAGGGAGACAGGAAGGTCTGAACCTGACCCAAGACAGAAGAGAGATACTTGAGTTCCCAGTGCTGTTTGGATCAAATTCTGGGTTTGCCCTTCCAAGCCATAGACCCTGACAGTCCTAGTGAAGTCAGCTTCAGCCCAGGAGACCAAGCTCAGAGAAGGGTCGCTGTAGAGCAATCCTTTTGTATACTGTGAATATCTGCTGCTCTCTAATAGAGGGCTAAACAGCCAATAGCTAAGCAGGGTGAGGTTAGGTAGGTAGGTTGAGGTTAGGTAGGCAGGTTGAGGTTAGGTGGGCAGGTTGAGGTTGGGTGGGCAGGTTGAGGTTGGTTAGGTGGGCAGGTTGAGGTTAGGTGGGATTTGTGGACATAAAGAGAACATGGGGATGAAGGAGGGTAGAGTTACTGGTTGGACACAGAGAAAGCAGGAGAGGAACATGCCATGCTGAAAAATTTACTGCCACATGGTAGAGCCTAGATAAGTAATATGGGTTAATTTAAGTTGTAAGAGCTAGTTAGTAACAAGTCTAAGTTATTGACTGAGCATTTATAATCAGCAATAAGTCTCCATGTGATTATTTGAGAGCTGGCTGGTGGTACAGAAAAGTCCACCTCCAGAAGGAAAGACATGGGCAGACAAATAGATGGAAAGAAGAGCTATAATGCTGCCTCTTCTCCCCAGCATTGCCTGTTCTGGGTCATCCTCACCTCCTCTACTCACCCAGCTACTTCTCCTCTAGGGTCCCCAGCACTTCCTCTGCCAAGCTTTGGTCATGTTAGGCTTACTTGACCAGGCACCTGGGTGTGGATGTGTTCTGCCCATTTGTCTTTTTAGACATTTCAGGTGTCTACATTCCTTCCCCCTCAGCTCCCTCCTGACTAAGTGGAAGCCTATGGGTTTGATCTCTGGTGTCACTGCTGGTATGAGACCGGAAATAGACTGATAGTCCATCTATCACAGCTGCCAGATTCTGCAGGACAGTATCTGTGTCATCTTTTCTGTTCTGTTGTCATTCTTCTCTGTAACACAGGAGTAAGGGGGATGTGCTACATTTGGTTAGGAAAATCAGTTCCCTTGGCAGTACAGCTTCTAACTGAGGTCATTATGCAGCTTCGAATCCAAGCTTCACATCTTTGCAAGCCTTGCTTTGTAATAAAGTAAAAAAATTATGCAGTTATTATTTGAAAGTGCAAGCGTTACCTTCGAATGCAAACTCTTCCCATCACCATTGCTGTTGTTCATGAGATCTGTTGGCTGGACATGGTGGCATATACCTGCAATCCCAACACCCCAGAGGCTGAGGCAGGAAGATCTCAAGTCCAGAGTTGACCTGGGTGACATATCATGATCCCAATCAGCCTGAAGTATCTGTGATAACTTGTTGTAAAAATTAAATTAAAATAATAACTAGGGTCTCTTTACTTCTCTCAGATGAGAATTTTGTCTTCTCTACCAAGCAGAGAGTTCATTTTTTTCAGATGTCCTAATATATTTGCAGTCTCTTCTCTGACTCCAGTGTCTCTCACTCTTCTGCTGGCCAGCCAGCCTCCCTCTTTCCTTTTGTCATATATGCTGATTCCTCACAGCAACCACCCATTCAGTGGTTCAGTTAGTCAAATTGTTAGAAAAATGATGTCAGATGAGTCTAATTTTTCATTCAATCCAGTCAAACATCCATCTAAATATCCACCATTCTCCTCTATAGCCATTAAAGACCCACCCACTCATTCGCTCACCCATCTATCTATCCTGTCCACCCATCCACTTACCCACCCTATCCATTCACCCACCCATCCACCTACCTAGCATCCATATATCCATTCATTGATGCCCCCATCCGAACATTCATCCAAATAGGTACCCTGGTACTTTGCACAAGGCAATTTGTACTTTGTCTCCCTTTAAAGGGGAGAAGAGGTCCAGATGCTATATTTGCTCAATTTCTATGACCCTGCCTAGCATGGTGATGGCTTTTTTCTTGTCTCTTACTAGAACCTCCCTTTTGTATTCCACTTCTACTGCATGCATTGTTTCAGACCATTTCCTCTTCCTGAATGCTCTTCTCCACACCCTGAGCTGCTGGTGATCTTTTAATTCTTTAGAACCCTTAGCTCAAATGTCAGTCTTGTGACACTGTCTCCTCCACATCTTTTTCCAGCTGAATTAATAGCTCCCATCTCTGTACTCCAACAACAATTTACACATCTCTCTAGCATAGCTCTCTCCACACTGAATTTTAATTAATTGCTCGCTTGTCTGTCTCACATGCCGGAGGAAGCATGCTTAACCCATCAGTGTTTCTCTGGCTTGTGGCACAAAGTCAGACATTCATCCGTATGTGTACTGTCAATCATTTCTCATTTGTAATCCACGTATGTAACCTAGAATTTATTATCTAGCCACTGTTTATCATTTCTTAACTATTTATTAATTAGCTATTAATTACCTTGTATCTACCAATCATTTATCGTTTATTGACTCAGCTTCTATGTTTATTGCTTGTCAATCATTTGTCATCTATTATCCATCCCCTAATTTGTAGAATGAATAATCAGATCATGATTATGAGTGCATGGCCTTTGCCCCTCACCACTGTGGTCCCCATTTGCCTATTCATGTTTTTTTCATCTTTGGAAACCTAGCTCAGGAACTCACTTCCTAAGATCCTTCTTGAATTTTCTACCGCTGTTGAAATGCCCCATTTCTTGTTATTGTCCCAGGGATTCTTTTTGAAGGGAAGATAGTGAGAAAGAGTGAGAATAAGTAGAGACTGACAGGTACCTCTCCTTCTCATTCACCTTTCCTTGAGCACCAACATATCTATATGTCCTTATGTAGGACTCTCATCAGCCTGGATGCTTGATTCTTGGGATCCAGTCCCAGCCCACACCCTAGGTGACCTAGCCAGGTTAAAAGGAGGAACCTCCAGAGGCTAGAAGACAGGCTGCTACTTGCTAGGATATGAGAGACATGTTCACCTAAAGAACTGCCCAGGAGAATGGGCTAGGGGACTTATGCAAATAAGAAGCAAATTGAGCACAAACATTATGCAAATATATATGTGGTTCTCTTGATTGCTCATTCAGTGGGAGGTGGGTCTGGTAAGCCTCTTGCTGAGGTCACTGGTGGCACAGTGAACAGGACCATCCTCCACCCATTTCAACCCTCAGCTTCCCAAGTTCCATTTTGACTGCAGTTAGAGCTACCGTTTCTGCAGTCAGTGTGTGGTACAGGGTTCCTGCCACTTCTGTTTAGTAATGTGCTGCCTCCTGCGTGCAAGCAGGGTTAGAGAAGCCGAGGCAAGTCCCTCAGCCCTAGACCCTGTGAGCCTGCACACAAGAAGAGAAAGTAATCCTTCTCCATACTGCCTCAGCAGGGTCCATTTGAAGTTAGGGAAGGCTGAAGAAGATCTGCTTGCCTCTGTCTCCCGAGTGCTGGGATTAATGGTGTGTATTTACCACTACCCAGCTCCTCATGACTTCTTAATAAAGACTGAAAACTGGTTGCTCCTGGATGGTTAACAACTTGCAGGGTGAAGGGAGCTGGAATTACTTCTGGTCTATCCAGCCATTTCACCAACCCACCTATGTATCTATTCCATACATATCCATGTATCTCATCCATCTGTCTTCTCATCCACATATTCACCTGTCCACCCACCCATCCATCCATCTGTCCATTCATCCGTCTGACCATTAATATATCCATCCATCCATCCATCCATCCATCCATCCATCCATCTACCCATCCATCCATTCACATGTTCATCTATATATCCATCTCTCATATGTTCAGATTTGGCTTATAACTTAGTCCATATCAGGCAGTGGTTGTTGTCTCATAGCACTTTGCTGCTCTGATCACATTATGTCATATATGGAAGCAACTGAACTCGGCATAGACCCTGGACTCAGTGATCACAGGACTGTTCTGTGGTGCGGGAGAATTGTCTGTATTCTGTCAATCGTGTATTTTAATAAAACACTGATTGGCCAGGCAGGAAGTATAGATGGGTCAACCAGACAGGAAGTAGAGGTGGGGCGATGAGAACAGGAATATTCTGGAAAGCAGGAAGCTCCCTCTGCCATTTCTGCCCAGACCACCGAGGAAGCAGCATGTGAGCTGACAGCTGAAAAAGGTACCAAGCCATATGGCTAACATAGATCAGAATAATGGGTTAAGATAAGTCATAAGAACTAATAAGTAGCCTGACCTAATGGACCAATCAGCTTTATAACTTATAGAGATCTCTGTGTGATTGATTTTCTCTGAGACTTGCCGGTTGTGGGGTACTGGGTGGGAGCAGATACCCCAGCAAGCTGGCCCCTCATGTTACAGTTCTGCACCCAACATATAAACTCACCAACTACTCCATCTTATCCCTGCTTGATTCTGAAAATGTTCAGCTCAGTTTAGCCAACCTTTCCTTCACCTCCATTTTCTTCTTCCCATCCAAGGTAGGGTCTCATTGTGTTGCACAGGTTAGACTTGAACTCATGCCATATGCCCCTAGCCAGACTTAATCAATCTTTTCTGAGAATCAACTTTGTATCAGGTTGTTGCTAAGCACAGTGAGGGGCGAGAACTTGCGCCCTGACAGCTCACCCTGGGATCCAGAGGTATTGGCTGGGTTCTGTTCCCACCTGGGTATTGGGATAGTCTTCTGAGAGAGGCAAAGTGAAATCTGGGGACACTCTTGGCTGAGGGAAGAGATTGTAGAAACAGCATGGAATGGGGTGAGGGTGGGGAAGCTGCAGAGTAGATTCCCTCAGCTACGGCATCCTGTGTGCGACACACGCAACAGAAGATGCATGGGCCCGCAGTGCTGTTCAGGCATAGGTCCACTGTCATCCCTTCTCCCAGGCTGGCGCAGAGGCACGGGTAAATGAACAAGGATGAGACTCATTTGAACTTGGGCTTCAGACCAGACACTGTATTTTCTCTGTGAACAGGCACTTTAGTGCCCCAGGAGAAAAACAATGGGTTACCTTTTTCTCAGGGCTGACCTGAGGGGAGAAGTCCTTGGATTTTTCAGATTTTGTTGAATTTTGAATGGACACCTGTGGAGGTACCTGAGGAGTTTGAGACTCAGCCTATATGGAGATTTGGAGTAGACAGGACACTAGGGCTGGGGTTGGGAGAGACTGAGGAGATGAGTCTTGAGAAGATGGGCATATCTATCCATCTTGACATGTCATTTCCTGGAGCACCTCAAGAGTTTCTGCTCATGTGATTGCAATCATTGACCCATGGCCTATGGCTCCAGAGGAAAGAAACTCAGAGACAAAGGGAGGAATGAGCCTTGAACTTCGGGGTTTGCAGTCCATAGCCAAATCCCTAACTTGACTAAACTATTGTGTTTATTCAATAGAATTTAAAAAACATATTATTATTTAGAAAAAGATTGTTTTTCTTGCGGGCGGGGCGGGGGAGCTTTAGTCATTTCTGCTAAAATTTCTACTTTCTCCTCTGAGCCAGGAAGCAGGTCCGAGTGTAAGTGAGTCAGTTACCCCTGGCTCTATCTAGAGTCTTGGGTATGTATTTGATTAAGGGGACAATTGCTTGTCTTGAGGAGTGAGGGCTTCTAGCTAGCAGGTCTGCCTCCCCCTGGCAAACCTAAGGTGCTCTGGGAGTATTCTCTAAGCCTGTTCCAGTGTTGGACCTCTTGCTTTTTGTCTTGTTTTTTCTTACATAGAGGGACAGACTAAAGGCCAGTCAGAATGGGATGGGATGGAGGAGGCCTGACTGGAAACAACTTCTGTGATGGCCTGTGCTCTCTCTCCCTAGTGACTGCTTCTTTAAAAGCCTGGGGCTGACAGGATCGTAGTCACTCTGGGCCAGAGCCCTTGGGCTCTGCAGTTCTAGATGGCTGCAGGGCCAAGCCTTCACTTTAGCCTTGCAAGGGAAGACACCCACACCCTGCAAACCTCCTCCAGGCCATGCAGGAAGCCAGGGATGGCACACAGAAGCTGAATTCTGACCCTTGGCATTAAGTTCAGTTTCTTGGCTGATTTGTCCAGAAGCCCGAGGAACAAATGGAGGAGGAAAAGGAGGTTGGGCCCCTGGGCAGCTCTTAGGAGCTGTGTTATGTTCACACTTGACAATGGTTTCTCTCTCACCCCCCAGCTTCCGTCTGGGCTGTTAGTGTAGACAGTGCCTTCGTCTACCCCATTCACTATGGTTCTGCTGACCGTCCAGAAGGATGGCTGAGTTTGAGTGGGAACAGAGGGCCGCTCTGAGCATCTTTAAGACCTGTCAATTTACCAGGAGGATCAGGAGCATTTTCTTTAGGCCAGTTCCGGAAACCTGCCTGGTACCTCGCTGAGATACTTGCATCTGTAGTCATGGACAACATGGAGAATCCTGAGAGCTTTTCTGGGGTGAAAACCTGAGGGTGGCAGGGCGAGTTCTGCTGGAGTCCTTCTGTCTTCTCCTGATAAGTCAGCCAAGGCCACTGAGGCCCTTCTAAAAGGTAACAGATGGATCATGGGGAGGGGGCAGCAAATCCCCCTATCATGAGCAGGATCTCACAGTATGTAAATAGCAGCAAGCCCTGATAGAGACACTGCCCTGGGGCTGCCCACCTCCTGTGTGCCAGCCACCTCCTTCCACAGCAGGACTCTGTCTGACTCCTTGGAATTGCCAATCACTTCATCCCAGGCATCCTCACCCAGGGACATCCAGGATGTAGCAAAGTAGGTGGGGCTGGCTAGATGACTATAGTGGCCTGGATCACTGAGAACACCTGTGTGGGGTGTGCCTGTGGCATCGGTTGGGGGGCATTCCTCGGGACATGTCAGCATCTCTGGTTCTGTGTGTAAAGGGCATGAGGTCTGGTTCAAATCCCAGCCCAGCCATTTGTTTGCTAGCTGCGTGATTTTAGGCAATGGACTCTACTTCTGCGTGGCTCGGTTTCTCCGTGTGTGCAGTGGACAGAAAGGGCAACGAACATGACAAGTTGAGAAGGCTGGCGTCTAGCATGAGTTAAGAAATGTTGACTCTTGCCTGTTCAAGAGCACAGGGTGCTTTCTAGCGGCTTATTTTATGCATTGGCGGGGGTAGTACAGGTCACAAGGGTTCTCTGCCTTCCCTGTATTTCTGGAAAGACCTGCATCTGAAGAGGGCCAAGTGTGGGAGCAGTAGACCTAAGACCGCCGTCTCAAGCTTGAGCATCCAGGGAGACCGGGGCTCTCAAGCTTATGTAACTTTCCTTTTAGTAACCGCACATCTCCACAGATCAGTTTTCCTGTCTGTGAAATGGTAACAATTTTTTTCTCATAAGAAATGAGAATTACACGGGAGACCATCAGCTTGGGCTCACTATGTGCCAGCAGGGTAATTTCTAAGGCCTGGCAAACAAGTAGTGTGTCTTCTGCGTGTGCTGGCAGACCCAGCGCTCCCCCGATCCAGTGCACAGGCAGAGAGAACGAGTCAGTACAATGAGAGGATGGCTGTACTCATCGGAACAGCTCCCAGCAGCAGAGATATGGAAACAATATGAGTCTGTCTGCAGATGAAACACACACACACACACACACACACACGCACACACTTGAAAAAGAAGGAAAGCCTGTCATTTGTGACAATGTGGGCAAACCTGGAGGACGTCATGCTAACAAAACATGCCAGGCACAGAAAGGCAAGTTCGTCAAGACCTTAGTTGCCGGGAAAACTCAGGAAAGTTAACTCAGAGGCTGGGAGGCAGGTATTGGGCAGAGAGTATCAGGTTTCCAGAGTGTAGTACAAATAGGCTCTGGACTGCTCAAAACTACATGGTGACCATGGCTAGTTACATCACAGGACATAAAATTGGCATTTTCACAAATGGTAACTCTTACACGTTCTCACAAATGGTAACTCTGAGACATGTATATGTTAATTGGTTTGATTGTGGCAATTTTTTTTGCAATGTATATATTTTAAACATCTGTGTACTGTGAATATTTGTATTAAAAATTTCAACAAATACTGTTCTCTTAAATGAAAAGTGTGCTTGACAGAACCGGAAATGTTGGGCAGCTTCCCTTTGGCTGGGGTTCTGGCTTGGAGGGTCGTCCATAGCACCCATGTCGGGATCTCTACCGATTCAATATTTTTTTTTCTTTTGTGAGCGTCACCATGCAGGGCACATGCTGTCACGGTCTCCACTTTCAAGGGGGAAACTAAGGCATCTAACAAGGTCAAGTGGGTTCCCAGAAAGCTTCTGGGAAGGTTTTGCAGCCCCTCACCAGCCAGGCTGAGGTGGAGGCTCCTGAGTGTGGGGGGCCTCTGAGCTTATGCAAATGGATGAGTGCTAATCGCTTCGCTAATGGGAAACACACGGGGAGATAGGATCAACAGCAAAGCGGCGGCGGAAAGGACTTCCAGAAAATCCGAGCTGGGAGAAACCCCGGAGAAACCTGGGAAGCTGATAAGCACTTCAGAGGTAGGGTGCACCGTGGGCTGGTGGGCACGAAGCAGTGAGGGAGTGGGGTCGGGAGTGTTGCCGAGGCCGCAGCGACCGGCTACCCAAGTACAACTGACCTATGTCCAGGGACTTCTTAGAGAGCAGTATTTCTCTCTCTGAGCCAGGCCGCTTGCCCAGCAGCCTGGATGCATGCCTCCTTTTTGCTTGGCCCCATGCTGGGCTCCCGTGTTATGCAAACATGTCCGAACCCCGATTTCTGAGAAAATACTTCAGCCAGGGTGAGCACTTAGACTCCGGAGCCAGACTGTCGGTGTTCAATTCTCATTTCTGCCACTTACTAGTTGTGTGCCCTCAGGCATAGTACGCAACCTTTCTGTGTTGCAGCTTCCTCATTTATGAACCTAGATGTCGTAAGATGATATTGATGATGCAGTGAGGATCGAATGAGCAAATCCATGCAATGCAATTGGAAAAATGGCTATGATGTCACCAAATCTGGTTACAAGATAAAAGTTATTTTAGAAAGATAAAATTTGACCAAGGCTTTCTGCCATTTAAATCTTTTTTTAAAAAAATATTTATTTATTATGTATACAATATTCTGTCTGTGTGTATGCCTACAGGCTAGAAGAGGGCACCAGACCTCATTACAGATGGTTGTGAACCACCATGTGGTTGCTGGGAATTGAACTCAGGACCTTTGGAAGAACAGGCAGTGCTCTTAACCGCTGAGCCATCTCTCCAGCCCCAACCACTTAAATCTTTTACAGAGTGTCCCATTGCCCTCAGGTGTGAGGGCTTTTTTAGCCCTGAGGGCTCCGTCTGGCCCTTGCTCCTCTTCTATTTTGTCCCTGTCTGGTCTCTATTCTCCTGCCATCCCAACTTACCTGGGTGTTTTTTAAAACTGTGTCCTCCTTTTACCTCTGGGCATGTGTGCTTGCTGTCTGCTTAGTTTGAAATTTCCTCCTTCAAAGACCCCACCTGCCCACTTTCACGTGCTCAGCTATTAGAAATAGTGCTTCATTCTGATGCTCATCAGATTTGGATGGCCATATCTGTGTCTCCAGGGGCCCCCATGTCCCACTATTGTACCGTGATTTCTAGGGTCTGTCTCTCCACTGGACTGGGTCATCTCTCTGTTCTTGACTCATAGAGCAAGTCTGGACTCAGAAAAGGCCTGACAAGTATTTGTTAAATGAATTTAGAGAAGCTACAGATAAGTACCTCAGGCTACCGTTCCTATCCTGAGATTCCACCCTGGTTGTTCAGGAGAAGCTGGTGAGCTGTGTGACTTTGCACAAATTGCACTGTCAGTCTGGTCTTCAATGTATTCCCTGACAAATTTTAATGGACTCTTGAACATGAAATGCAATAATGATTTATTGTGCTTAGAATGTCTCAGGACTACTGGTCATGTACTTCCGCATCTCTAATATCCATACCTGGAGCTCCTGACCGTGCATTCTTCCATCTCTGACCAGAGGAAGCAGGCAGGTGTGAAACCTACTTCGAGAGGCCTCACCCTTTCATTGCCTCTGCAAGGAAAAGCCTCCTGGAAATCTGATGTAGAAAAGGGAGACGTCTACTCATCTGCTCTGCAAGTCCCAGTGGTGCCAAGTCCCTCTTCCAGCATGTACACTCTTGCACGTAGTTTGATAGATTGTGAAGTTTTGTTGCTTTGTCTCTGGGATCTGACTGTATTTAATCGTATGACTAAAGCTTTGCTGTGTGGCCAAGTAGCGGCATCTATTCACTCACTCACTCAATAAATGATTCGCATTTTGGTGACCACCTACTAAGTGGCTGAAATTACTAATACCAAGATAAATGTGTTGATTCATGTGTGCCTTCAAATTGTTTTTATCTTGGAGGGATGGGCAGACATGGAAACAAGCAAAGGAGGATCATGGGGATCATGATGGGGTCGGGGGTGTGGTAGCACCGATGTGGACACCCAGCAGCTACCAATCCTTTTCTCTATCGAGAGCTAGGTATTCTGTAAGTATCATGCCATTAGCCTTTTCAGAATCCTGGAGGCATAAAGATGATGCTCAAATGAATTAGCTTCCTGCTATAGCTTTGATATTAGCACAGATTTCTTGGACTAGAGCAGGGCTTCTTAAACTTTCTCTACCTGCTCTTCTTCTTCATGAGAAACTTTTACTTAATCCCAGGTATATAGCCAGATAAAATAACATATACAACTCAAACATTTATGATAGGAAATTATAAAGACATATATTTTAACTATTACCATTTATTAAGGGTGAAAGTGAATTTGTATACTAATGAGGTGGATGGACTTATTTATTTTACATAAAGAATTACATCTTGGTTAAATAAAGATGGAAGTGGGAGAAGAAGCGCAAAAAGAGAAAGGGATGGAGGTGGGCTAATCAAAACTGAAGCTGTATAAAAACTCACTGCTTTGTAAGCTAATTAAAAAAGTGCAAGTAAAAAGCAAAGAAAGAGCTTGAATGGAAAATGCTTCCTTCAGAACATAAATTATTAAATGAAAACTCAGTGTCAGGTATGAGATATTTCTTTCTAAAGTTATTGGTCAGGGAGGACCCCCAAACAACACATCTTGGTTGCCCACTCTAGCTAGATGATAAGAGTCTATTGTTAAGGACAATTCACACTTTGGTTGCAGGGACTTAGAGGAATTAAGCTGGAACTCACCTTGGAGACCTCTTCGCTATTGGCTAGCTTTCACAGTGCAGGAAGGAGTTATGCAGGACACTGGCAGGGATGAGGAGACATAAGTTCGTTGTCCCAGTGGTGGGCTTTGCATACTATAATGCTGACCTGTCAGGCAAGTAAGTACCTATTGGTGTAATAATGGCATGGCTGTTAAAGGGGTAACCAGTTGCTTTCAGCTTGGATTTGAAATGTGTTCCAAAGGAGAAAATTTATGCCTGATAACTTGCCAAAAGAACATGACTGAGGAGGTCATAGGCTCTAGAAGGAACAAAACTATTGTTTTGTTAAATGTACATATCTAACTGCCTTCTAAATGCTCATGTTTATATAAATAGATTAGTGCTCTTCTCAGCATTGGCCACAGAAACTTCTTTGCAATGGGCATTTGATGCAGAGACTCATAGATGGTCATCATGCTGGGAAGAAGTGATTGTTGAGTGCCCAGTCCTACATGGGACACTTACATTACCCATCCTCTCAAGGCATCGGAACATAATGGAAGACGAGGGCAGGAAGAGTGTGTGAGCTGGAGGTGGAGAGGAGTGTTATGAAATGCTGTCTTCTGGACACCACAGCACTGCTGCATTTATGAACACTCAGCAGCTATGCTTACTTGCACAAGATCAAGCCAGGCAACATTCAGCATGGAGGGGAGAGATGCTCCTGAGAGTCTACCTCTGGCACAGGAGCTGTTGGAATAAGGAATCTCATTTTTCTCTGGCAGTTGGGCTGCTGTAGTTTGTCTGTGCCTCAGTGAATGACCCACAACAATATGTATGTGGGCAGCACTAATCAAACTCAGTGGGCTAGAGATAAAATAAGGGTATGGAGGTGGGAGGGAAAAAGAAAATATTGGAAAGGGGATCAGGCTATTTAGAGGGGAGATAAGAGCTGGAATATTTTAAAAAATAATTAAATTTTGGGCAGGGGAAATGGCTAAGTCAGTAAAGTGCTTGCCCTATGAGAATAAGAACATGAGTTTAATCCCCAGCTCCTATGTAAGAAGCTGGGTGTGGTGGTACAAGCTTATAATCCCAAAGCTGGGAGGCAGGATCAGGCATATCCCGGGGGCTTGTTGACCAGATAGCTTAGTCTAATTGGTGAGCCCCAGTCTCAGTAAGAGACAAGATGGGTAGTGCCTGAGGAAGGACAATACCTAAGGTTGTCTTGTGGCCCACACATGCACACACACGCACACATATACATGTATACATACACACGCACACACATGCACATACACACATTAAAACTAAAGAAAGAAAAACAATTAAAGCTTAGCCGAATATTTTATCATATAGGACGAAGACCTTCTCCAGTGTTTTTCAGAGTTGACTAATATTTCGATTTTATAATTGTCAATGCTGAGAATGTTTTTTTGCATAAATACATAACATGAAACAGCAGAAGTATGTTTTGGACCATTTCAGAGGTTGTTGGAAATTATGTCCTAATCCCAAGCTGAATTTATCTAGCAATTTTACAAAATGAAATCCAAGCCAGCAATAGAAATAATTAAACTTCTTAAAAATTATATTTACTCTTTACTGTAAACCTGGATCTGTGCTCTCTCCTTCTGCCATGAGGGTTCTAGAAGTCAAACTCAGCTCCTCTGGCTTGGCAGCAACTTTTACCCATGGAACCATCTCACTTGCTTGAAAACAGCATTTTAAAAATGTAAGTATTCTAAACACTATACAATCCAAAGATATACTAGTCTGATACTTACATGTTAAAAAATGATGATAGGAAAATGTCATAAGTCTTTGTTTTTCATGTATAACCACTGTGTCTATAAAAGCAAAAGGAAATGTGTATATACAATACAAACTCTGTAGTTCACATCCTATGGTCATTTCTGCTCTGAGCTGAGGTGTTGCAGACAGCACTGGTTGGCATTGCTTGGTGTCGGAGCATGTGCAGTGCACGTGTGCATATAGTGAGTCAAGGCTGCAGCAAAGTCGCATGATGTAGCATGATCAGCACTGCTGGAAACATCAGAATTCATCACTTGTGTGAGTTTGAATTAATTGTTGGTTGTGGATTCAGAAACCTTAAATGTTGCCAAAAATTTCACAACCTCAGCCTTGAGTTATACGACCCATATAAGGTTGTGTTTTGCAGTTCTGGAGCTGCAGTCTAGATCAGAACAAGTTTACCACCTTAACAGTCCTCGGGGTCAGAGTCTACAACACATCTCACCAGATTAGGATCCTGTTGGCAAGGGCTGCTGGAGGGAGCCTTTTAAAGCTCCTAGTGGCCACCTGTGTCCTCTTCTCATGGGCCCTGCACACTCCAGTCCCTGCCTCTGCCATCCCTACGCTCACTGTAATCTTTCTGCTCCCTCTCCTGGAGCCCTTATGATGATACTGGATCTGCCTTGATGTCCCAGGATCATCTCCCCATCTCAATGTCCTTAGCATAATCACATCTGCAAGACCCCACTGGTCATACCCTGGCTTCAGGAGGAAGGGCCTAGGCATCCCGAGTTGTGGGGGCAGGGCGGGGGGGAGGTCTACGTAACTTATAGATGAAAGCATTAGGGCTCAGGAGGATGGAGGAACATGCTCAAATCATCAACCAGAAATGGGTGAATTTAGTCCTTCTTGAGCTCAGCCCCAAAGTTCTAACCCTGAAACCAGAAGGCTGTGTATGTGTGTGTGTGTGTTGGGCATGGAAGATGGTTGTGGGTGAACCTTGAACCAGGGTTTGAAGGTGTGTCTTGAGGACTGGTTCAAGCAAAAGCATGGTGAAGAGTGGCTTAACACCTGCTTGGGTGAGAGGTTGCTAGGACAGACTGGTGTACAAAGCCAGATGAGATGGGACAGCTAGGCAGGATTCCGCTCCAGTAGCATGGATGGCAGTCAGCGTGACCTAAGCTCATCTTTAAAGGGTAGAAGATGCTGGACAATTGAAGCTGTGGATCTTGCTCCAAACCCCTTTCCTTGTTCCCAGGCCTGGGAAACGGTGGGTCAGCTCTTCTGCCAGCCTCTGGCCACCTGGCCCGGGCCCATCCATTTCCCAGTAGGAACAGAGTTGGAAGACCAGCCCCTCCCCCACCCCCAGGACAGCGACGGTCTCCAAATATCTGTCTGTTGAAATAATGTTCTCTGGGCGCTGGCCTCCCCCTCCCTCACATTCCTGGGCGAGCCCGCCTGTTTGGCTTGCTCGGACAAATATTGACTTTCTCTGTCCTTCTCGCTCTGGGTCTGTTTAAAAGGCATCAATCTTTGCCGGGGTGTGCACTCCCTCTCTGTAACCTGTGGCCTCTGTGGGCCCATCTGGGCAGGGAGTGGTAGGGGAGGGGCCATGGGCTCTGGGGAGACCTGCAAGGCAGAAGATTCCATCTGTAGCTTTCCATGCTCTCCTGTAAAGGTTCCACGTGCCTCCTGCCCTGGCACACACTGCTGACCTTTCACGAAGATTGCCTTAGACTTTAGAAAACCCAGAAAAGACAGTCATATGCTTCCATAGCAACCTCTGTCCATTCAGGTTCTGCCTCTAAAAATGTATTCCTGTGTCAGGCGTGTTCAGTTACTGGAGACATTGGCTGGACGGTCACTTGAGCCTTGGAGCTTGAAGTCAGCCTAGGCAACATGCTGAAACTGTCTCAAAAGGGGAAAAATTGACTATTCAACCACTTTTTGGCCTTCACTGCTGTCAGCTGAGGCCAGTTGTTTCTTCTCATGCTGGGATTATTAGGGAGTTCAACCTGAGTTCTGTCAATCTGTCGTCAGCTTTGGAGCAGAGTGATTCTGGAAAGGTTGGCCACACTTGCTGCCTTACCCTCTTCTGCTAGCCTTGGTTTGCTCATTAGGCCAGCCTGGATCCTCTTCATCAGCATCCTTCTGCTTTCCTGGTTTACCTTTTTACCAACACATATGTGCATGCGTGCGTATACACCCACACACACACTCAGACTGTCTTTGACTTTTGTGGAGGAGGGAAGGGTGAAGAACGGAAGAATTATAAAATGATCAAATCAATACTCCTTTGCCCTTTTTCTAGAGTTAGTAATCCTTAATATAATTTGCCTTTTCTTTCCTTTCCTTCCTTTTCTCTCCCCAGTACCTCTCTCTCCCTCCCTCCCTCCCTCTCTCCCTCTCCCTTCCTCCCTCCCTCCCTCCCTCTCCCTCCCTCCCTCCCTCCCTCTCTCTCTCTCTTCTCTCTCTCTCTCTCTCTCTCTCTCTCTCTCTCCCCCTCCTTCTCTATCTCTTTGTCCTATCTCCCAACTATGGCACATGTCTCTTGACAAAAAGCATGCTTCTCCTTTACCACGACACAGTGATTGTCCAAAAATTATAACTCTGATATTATGCAATCATCTATTATATATCCTTCAAAATTTTCAATTTATGAAATAATACCTTTTAGAACCATCCATTCTAGTTGCCTTGCCTCTTTAGTTTCCTTTAATCGCGAACACTCTCCCAGCTTTTGTTTGTGTTTTCTAGTTTTTTCCTGACAGTGGCAATTGTGAGGAGCCTAGCTCGGTTATTTAACAAAACATCTCTGGAAACGAACTTGCAAGCTTCCTGGAGAACAGACTGATACTGACCGCTGGCAGAGCTACCCTCCGACTCTGGCATCTGTTTTTCTAGATAATTTCTTCTAGCACCCCACCCCCAAGCTTTCTCTGGCTTTCATTAGTGCTGGACCTGCCTCTGACCCTGTCTAGTCTCATGTTCTGGAGGGCGGGAATCCTGCTCTGGCATCAAGGGACTGAGTCAGAGGAGTCAGGACAGCGACATGTCGTCTAGAATGGCTCCTCAGCTAACTGTGGACCTGCACCTGCCGAGGCTCTGAGGCTGTGGTGCAGCTTAGTCAGCTGGAACAGCAGAGCCTCTCCTGAGACCTGTCTGATGAGGCAGAGCAACGGAAACTGCCCTCACAGAAGGTACTGTGTGTGTGTGTACATGTGCTTCTGTCCATGTTTGTTGTATGTTCCTGTATCCTCCCCCCCCCCCCACATTTCTTCTTGTGCTTAAGCTCCGATCTCTGTCTGTCAGACTCCTCCTGTTCCTGACAGTTCCCTGGAGACTTTTTTTGGAGTCCCTGGGGCCAACTGGTTGGAAGAACTCCATAGACATCCAAGATATGGACTGCGTGGGTTAGCTCTAAGGGAAGGTGTCACAGCAGCATGGCATGTGGCTTTGCAGGCAGGTGGATCATACCCTGCTTCTTTCTTCTGTGTGGTTCTGGGTAAGGGGGGGGGTTGACCTCTTTGAATCCAGTTTCTTTTATTTTTTTTCATTTTTAAAATTTTATTTATCTGCTTACCTATCTATTTATCTTTACATTTTAAATTTCTTTTTTAAAACAATCTTTTCTCATTTTACATACCAATCCCAGTTCCCTCTTCCTCACCTTTCCCTGCTCCCCCCACCTTCTATCCACCTCACCTCCCATTCACTCCTCAGAGAGGGTAAGGCTCTCTGAGGAAACAAAGTCTGGCACATTACTTTGAGGCAGGACCAAGGCCCTCCCCCCTATATCTGGTCTGAGCAAGGCATCCCTCCAAAGAGAATAGGCTCCAAAAAGCCAGTTCAAGCACTAGGGATAAATCCTGGTCCCACTCACTGCCAGTGGCCCTATAGACTGCCCCAGCCATACAACTGTCACCCACACTCAGAGGACCTAATTTGGGTCTATGCTGGTTCCCCTGCTGTCAGTCTGGAGTCAATGAGCTCCCACTAGCTCAGGCCAGCTGTGTCTGTGGGTATGATCATCATGGTCTTGACCCCTTTGTTCATATTGCTCCTCCCTCTCTTCAACTGGACTCTGGGAGCTTGGCCCAGTGCTTGTTATGGATCTCTGCATCTTCTTCCATCAGTTGCTGGATGAAGTTTCTATGACAACAGTTAAGGTAGTCGTCAATCTGATTCCAGGGGAGAGCCAGTTCAGGTACCCTCTCCACTACTGCTTAGGGTCTTAGCTGCTGTCAGGTTTCTTGCTAGCCTCATAAGGGCTCCCTCAATTAAGATCTCTTTCTCTCCCTTTCTGTCCTTCCCCCATCTCGGCTATCCAGTTCCTTCATGTTCCCCTTCCCTCTTCCCTTCCCATTTGTCCTCCCCTCACTCACATGCTCCCAATTTTCTCAGGAGATCTTGTCTATTTCCCCTTCCCAGGGGGAATCCATGTATCTCTCTCTTAGGATTCTTCTTTTTACCTAGTTTCTCTGGGACTGTGGACCGTAGGCTGGCTATCCTTTGCTTTATGTCTAATATCCACTTATGAGTGAATATATATCATAATTGTCTTTCTTCTGTCTTTCTGAGTCTGGATTACTTCACTCAGTATATTTTTTTTTCTAGTTCTGTCCATTTGCCTGCAAATTTCAAGATTTTTTTTTAATCCCTGAGTAGTACTTCATTGTGTAAATGTACCACATTTTCTTTAACCATTCTTCAGTTGAGGGGCATCTAGGTTGTTTCCAGGTTCTGATTATTATGAATAATGCTGCTATGAACATAGTTGAGCAAATGTCCTTGTGGTATGATTGTGCATCGTTTGGGTATAAGTCCAAGAGTGGTATTGCTGGGTCTTGAGGTAGCTTGATTTCTAATTTTCTGATAGGTCGCCAAACTGATTTTCAAAGTGTGCACTCCCACCAGCAATGGAGGAATGGTCCCCTTACTCCACATCCTCTCCAACATAAGCTGTCATTGGTGTTTTTGATCTTAGCCATTCTGACTGGTGCCAGAGTCATTTTGATTTGCATTTCCCTGATGGTTAAGGATGTTGAGCATTTTCTTAAGTGCCTTTCTACCATTTGGGGTTTTTCTGTTGATAATTCTGTTTAGATCTGTACTCCATTTTTAATTGGATTATTTGGTATTTTGATGTCTACTTTCTTGAGTTCTTTATCTATTATAGAGATCAATCCTTTGTCCAATGTAGGGTTGGTGAAGATTTTTACTCATTCAGTTGGCTGCCATTTTGTCTTATTGACTGTGCCCTTTGCCTTACAGAAGCTTTTCCATTTCAGGAGGTCCTATTTATTTATTGTTGTTCTCAGTGGCTGTGCTATTGGTGTTATATTTAGGAAGTGGTCTCCTGTGCCCATGTGTTCAAGGCTACTTCCCATTTTCTCTTCTGTGAGGTTCAGTATAGTTGGATTTATGTTGAGGTCTTTGATCCATTTGGACTTGAGTTTTGTGCATGAGGATAGATATGAATCTATTTGCATTTTTTAACATGTTGACATCCAGTTATACCAGCACCATTTGTTGAAGATGCTTTTTCCTCCAGGGTATAATTTTAGCTTCTTTGTTAAACATCAGGTGTTCATAGGTATGGATTGATACCGGGGTCTTCGATTTGATTCCATTGATTCTCTTGTCTGTTTTTAAGCCAACACCAAGCTGTTTTCATTACTGTAGCTCTATAACAGAGCTTGATGTCAGTAATGGTGATGCCTCCAGAGGTTCCTTTATTGTACAGGATTGTTTTGAGCCCCAGTTTCCTAATTTGTCTAGGGGCTATTACTATAGTACTTCCACACATTCTTGAGAAGGCAGAATGCCCTTGGAGACCTGGCACACACTGGATGAATGCCTCATAGTACAAGAGGAGAGAAAGACAGTGTCTAAGGGCTGAGAGGCTGCCTGTCTACTACAGTGCAAGGCTCCGGGGTGATTGCCAGACAGTTGCTTCTGAGGCACACAAGGCTCCCTCCTCTTCATTCTGAGCCCATGTCTCTGCTCCACATAAATCAAGTCAGGTTTTGAAGGCAGATGTAGTGGATTAGGGCTAGGCAGAGTTTCCAAGCCTGGTCCTTGGCAGCACTTTGAAGAGAAAGATAGATGTTCAGGATGGCGGAGTAGGGGGAACAACCTAATTCACGCCAGCAGCCTCTCTGTTGGAATCATCCCACTCCATGCTTGAAGGCCACAGCAGCTTGTCTAGAGCTACTCTGAGTGTGAAGAGTGGCCCTCTGGCATCTGTAAACCCTCTGTGTAATGCACACGTGCGTATTGACTGCATTTATGTATTCTGCAATACGGACTGAACACTTTCTATGTACAAGGTGCTGGAATATGGTGGAGAGCAGGCAACAACCCTTGCAGAGCTTCAATTTTGATGAGAGAGATGCACAATGTGTCATGAGAGCATGGCAGGGTGGGTGCATTGTGCTCTGAAGTCCATTAGATGGTGGAACCCTGAAGAATATGTAGGACTTGGTTAGAAGATGTGTATACAAAGACAAGGGAGCACTCTTGGCAGAAAGTTATGTGTACAAGGGTCCTGGGGAAGGAAGAACACAAGTGCTTGGCAGGCTCTGTCACCCAAGCACCCTGCCATGTCCTCCCCATCTCATTGGATGTGTGGAAAGATCTCTCCCAGAGGACAAGGTGCTCCCATTCCGCTTTCTCCTATTTGTTCATGTGGAGTAGGAGGGGCAGAAAGAAACTGGGAGGGGAACGTTTTCCTGTCTTGAAGACCCAACAGGTCTTTTCTTGCTTCTTGGGTCCCATCATTCCGCTTTCTCAAAAGGACACTCCTTAGCTACCACTGAGGCTGGGGATCCAGAAGGTGTGGGCTGCCCCAGCCTAGTGGAAGGGTAGCATCCACGGACCGTGGCAGGTGACAGGGCATAGTGTGTGCGTTCTGTGAGCTGCCTGAGTCCGGGCTCTGTTGCCAGTTGTGCTACCCACTTCAGGCTCTGCAAGTGTGGGCAGGCTAACCTGAGCAGATTCCCTTGGCTCAGAGGACGTTTTACAAGAGCTCTGCTCCTGGTCCCTCTAATTTTAAGTCCATCCATCTCTGCTCTAGAAAAAGGGGCCATGTCCTGATCTGACCTGAGCCATCTGAGAAACTCAGCCTAACTTCTCTTCAGCTCAGCTCAGTGAAGTTCTGCTTCACACCCCCCTCCTTAGGCTATCCATTCGAATGAAACCCCAGCCCCTCCAACCTACCCCACACCTACTCCATTCAGGGAAGAACAAAGCACTTTCAGAGCACACAGGGTGCCTTCAGCTCCATTCCATTCTTTCCTCAGTTCCTCTCGAGGAAACTGAATTCCAGTCAGTTCGGTCCAACTGTGTGCCGGCTGTTTAACTCCACTGAAGAGCGCTCGGTGTGGCTCAGCTTGCACAGATTGGCTGTACTGTGGAGGTGGAACATCCAACCATGCCTACCAATGTAGTCTATCAGGTGTCGGCAGGGTTGACTCCATGAAGCTTACTTGAAGCTTCCTCACTTGGATTTATCTTAACCCTTCAATACCTCTCCTGAGAATACAGACTCTAGGGATGGTTTAGGGGTTAAGGGCATGCACTAATCTTACGGTAGAGTAAATTCCTAGCGCCTGGGTTGGGCAGTTCACAACTGCCTATAACACTGGCTCCAGGGGATTGGATGTCTTCTTCTGGACTCTGCATACACCTGTGCTTAATAAATTCACATAATCACCCTGCCCCCACACATATACACACAATTAAAAATTATGTAAATCTTTAATAATTGATTCAGAAGAGAATGTGAACTCTACAAGGGCAGCTTTATCTGTTTAAGTTATTCTGTATCGCAAGTGCACATGTAACACCTTTGCTCTCCATAGTGGATGCTCACTATATACTTATGAACTGGCGTGTTGAACAAAACCTTCCTACTTCAACCAGCCTGGTGAAGGCTTGCTTTGTTCTCCCTTCCTTTGGGTATCCACCCTAATCTAATAACCCCAGTTTCTGTGACCTACTCCATACTTACTCCACCCAACTCTACCTCAGTTTGATTGAATCTTAAAGTTCATTACTATCAACCGTGCGGCATGTTCAGCTCTGTGCCAGGAGTACTAGTGCTGAGAATGTTACAGTACTGGGCCGAAGCTCTCTACCCTGCTTGGCCTTACACTTAAAAGATACTTTATATGAGACAGTGGTCAGCATACTGTGGCCAAATCAGGGTAAAGGGTGGTGGCCATTGAAGAATATGATGGCCACAGAAAAAGCCTCCTCGAGATGATGCTGAGCACACATTTGAACAAAGTGAAGGAGAGAGCTCTCTGATTTTTCTAGGGCAGATATTTTCCCAGAAGAGCAAACAAGTACCAAGGCTTTGGGGACAGCAACGAGGCTGGTGTGCTCAAGGACTGGGAGGCAGGAATGTTCTAGAACAGGGTGAGATCCAAGAGACTTGTGTAAAGCTGGTCTCCCTTTGCCATTCTGTTAGCCTTGGACAGTCAGGATTGTCTTTCATACAGCTGTAGCCCTCACTTTTGGCACAGCCTGATGTACAGTAGGCATGAAACTTGTTTTTCTTCAATGAATGAATGGATTCAACTGAGCACCATGCAAATTAGTTTTAACTGAGTTAGCATAATTTCACTTGACATATTTGAATTCAGCTCATCAACAGGATGTGTTTGGGTTTCACAGCTGCTGAAGTATGATTTTTTTCCCCTAGAATTTTAGTCTCTTTGACTCCCAAGCCTCAGCGACCTCCTCTACATTAAAGTAACACTGACCTCACCTCTTCCACAGGTGTGGTGGGAGTCCACTGACAGTCTGAGTGGGAAAGATCTTTGTACGCAACAAAGACGGAGGTGATCTTCCTGTCCTTGGAGCTGCAAGGCCACATCTGTTCCTGACATTCCACATATCTGTGGCTCTCTAGGAATGCTGAGGACCCAAATGTGTGCATGTACTCCCTGGTTAAAGGTATTTCCAGGGGAGCTCAGAATCCTTCCAATGGCACAGGGACCCTTACTGGCCCAGGCGTCATGTCATGACCTCCTTCCTCTGCTTCATCATCCTGCTCTCTGAGAACTGTTTATGTTCTTCTCCATCTGCAGATGACTGTGTGGCCTCAAGGGTGTCCTGCACCCCTTGATTTTTGCTTCTATCCAGGTTGTTCCTGTGACTTCTCTTTTTAAATGGTCTTGGGTAGTTACAATGAATGTACTCTGTTCTCTGTGTGCCAACACGGGGTCCTCATCTTTCCTGCCATGTCTTGCTTCAGTTCTTTGTGTTTCCTGCTCCCCTCCCCCACAACTCCCACCTCCCCCACTTCTCTGTTCTCTATCAGATTGTGTTGGTGCATGTCATTGAAAATGCACATAGTTCTGAAAAAAAATATAGGGTGTTGTTTTCTTTACGTATGTTTTTAATTTACGTAACTGGCATTTTCCTTTACTGCACCTTCTGGTTCTGATTTTTTTCTCATTTGACACATTTTTAAGGTCTGTCCATATCACACCATATTCTTCTCTGGCCTAGTCAATCACTTCTCAGTTGTATGTGCTGTAACCACGTAATGCCTCTTCTTTCCCAAACAGTGCCTCAGTAAGTGCTTCCACACCTTTCTCCCAGAGTCAGGGCATGCGTCTTTGTTAGACATCCGAACCCAAGCAGAAGAGAGTTCTAAGGGCTCTAGAAGTTCCCAGAACTCTGCCTGATTGGGTCTGGACAGCACACTTGGGGTTCAGGTGTTCAACTACAGTATTTACAGGATCATGGTCTCAGGGTCGGACCTCACCATGACAACTGAGTACCTCTGAATTTGAGTTTCTAGAGGCTCCAATGCCTGCGACTCCCTCTTATCCATGAAGATGCTGGTCCTTCAGGTCTCAGCACAGAAGTACCTCCTCCCCAAGGTCCTGTGTGTCCTTGACTCTGCTGTGTCCATGCTCTCTGCTACCCTGATCTCCCCCATGTAAGAGCTTACTCAGTGTTTCCTCTGCTCTGGGCTGAAGACTTTTCCAGGTCTTAATTCCTTTCCCCATCTCTGGAGCTCACAGAGACTTGGCTCAGTGGAAATGTCAGGGAAGCTGCTGGTCCTTCAGATTTCAGCATAGATGGACCTCCCTCCAGAGGTCCTGCCTTGGACACTGGGCACTTACTACTTTTCTTGCATATACTGGCTATCAGTTGTTACCATATTCGATCATGTTTTTTACTCTACTGCTTCACCCTAAATTTACATCCAAGATGTTTCTCCCCAACTCACTCTTCGCCTTTATCTTGGGGATGAGAGCTGATGGGCCCAGTGCGGTCAGGGCATCAAAAGCCGAAGAGCCTCACAGCTGCGCGTGTGGTTCTCTCCTGAAAGGCTGTTGGCAGCAGCCTGAGGCCCGGCCTGCGGCTGAGGTAATCCCCACCAGCGTCTGCTCCCTTCTCTTCTGCTCTCTTCTTTTCCTTCCACATGGTTTGGCAAAGGCTGAAAGGCAGAAGATTACAGGCATGCAGTACAACCCCGCAAACCAGCGTGAAACCCCATGCTTGTCTTTTTCCACTCTCTGTCTTTACTTAGTTTTTCCTTTCTCTGAGGAACTAGTTCCCAACATCTCCTGCTTCCCCAGGATCAATCAGTTGGCAGGGTGTTGTGGGAAAAAAATTTGCATTCAATCAGGCCCATGGCGACCATCACAAGCGAGGCCTATGTTCCTGTCCCCAAGCCCAGGCTCCAATCTGTTTTGAAGGCTTGGCGTTTACAAAACTCAGTGGACTAGAACCTAACTCTTAATGGCACATTTGAACAGAGTTTAATGAGGTTTCAGAAACAAAGCTATAAAGTGGTTTTTTTGGTGAGGACTATTATTAATCATAAGAATAGTCATAGCAATTTATCTCGTCTGCCCAGTGTATTCCAGGATTCAAACTGTTTTCTTATTAGTCACCATTGAGCACTCTTCACTCTCCTGGGAGGTCGGCGAGGCTGGCAGCATCCTCCTTAGATCTGGGCACTGTGTTTCCTTAGTATTCAAGTGCATGTCCAGCACCTGGGGATCTTGCTGATGTGCGCATTCAGATTCAGCCCGTCTGGAACTGGCCTGAGGTTTTGCTGCAGATCCATGGACCACACTGAAGTAATGGGATGAGTGGCTTGAAGCCTTGGATCTCAGAAGGGTGAGTGACAGATCTGAGTGTGCGGAGATGAGCGGACTGGGTGTCAGAATGCTCCCTTTATTCCTCCGCTTTCCTTCCCCCTTACCTTTTTTTTTCTACAAATACCAATTAAGTCCTCACTATAGGCTAACTCTTTCTTTCTTTCTCTCTCTCTCTCTCTTTCTTTCTTTCCTTCTTAAACTTTGTTAAAATTGATTTTTATTGAGTTCTACATTTTTCTCTGTTCCCCTCCCTGCCTCTCCTCTCTTCCCCTCAACCCTCCCCCAAGATCTCTATGCTCTCAATTTACTCAGGAGATTTTGTCTTTTTCTACTTCCCATGTAGGAAAATGGATGGAGCTAGAAAACATTATTTTGAGTGAGGTAACCCAGACATAGAAAGACAATTGTCACATGTACTCACTCATAGGTAGTTTTTAAACATAAAGCAAAGAAAACCAGCCTAAAACCACAATCCCAGAGAACTTAAATGACAATGAGGACACTAAGAGAGACTTACATAGGCCAGCTCTTTCTATGTGTAGGAATGAGTGGCAGTAAACATATGTATGCATCAGATAATGTGCTCCCAGGCTGGATGGAAGCTTGTCTGCAGGCCCCAGGGAGAGTGAGGGTAGCCAGGCAGATGGGGGTGGAGGGAGGAGGATTAGCACATAGTCTCCATATTCTATACCAGCTTCAGAACAGCAGGAGAAACAGACTGACAAGAGAGGCCTAAAGCCTGTGGGAGTGGTAAACTCAGGAGACCATGACATTGCAGTCACAAGGTTCCTTCACCGTATACCCCCAGGGCGCAGCCTTTGCAATAGCACTGTCTAAAAACTCACCCCCAGGCCTGGTGACATGGCTCAGCAGGTAAAAGGGCTTGCTGTGTAAGCCTGACAACCTGAGTTCTGTCCTTGGAACCATGTAAAAGTAAAAAAACTCAGCTCTATGAAGTTATCTTCTGACCTCCACACACATTCCACATGTTCACTCACACACATGTGCATTCACACACACACACACATATACACACTTACATAGTTGTAACAACAACACCTTACACCCTGCTCTCCAAGGGCGAATGCCTCGCTGGGGTACAGGGTGTTCAGGTGAAGAAGTAGTTGGGTCTCTTTATGGTGAACTGAATGGGACGGAGCCATCAATAAAGGCTTCCCAGAGGAGGCTATGCTAGAGTCGGCTTTAGAGGTCAGGGCATTTGTCAGGCTGAGAGCAGGGTGGTGGGCAGGTCCTTAGCTACTCAGTGTAGGGAGTAGCCACTCCTTCCTGCATTCCAAGTAGTCATTTAAAGTTTTCCCATCCATGGCACCTGGAACCATCTGGGTGTATTCTCTAAGTTCTCCTGACTTCTTAGGAACTTTCTCATGGAAGCTGAGGGGGTCCTTCTTGAAGGATAACTCTGGAAGCTGGAAACACTGACCTTCCAGAAGACTTGGGCCTGCCTGGGAAGGAAGCACCTCGTGGTAGAAGCTGGGAACTCAAGATCAGATGGGTCCTCTAGCAACTCACAGCCACACACTTCAGATTTAGCCTCATAGGCTAATAACTATCCTAGCTGATAATATCCTAGCCAGCTTCCCATGAGTCCCCATCTCCACACTCTAGCTCCACAGTCCTTGCCTCTGATTCTTACTGCCTTGCCTGTCTGCTCTTGCTTTCCATCCTTAGTGATGGCTTTCAAATCCAAGCAGGTGTTGTATTTCTTGTCTATAAATATAGAGACTGAGGATGGATAGGGAATTAGAATGCCAGCTCTGGACTCTGATTTCACATCCAGCTACCCATCTTCAATCAGCCAATCCCTTAATAGACAAACACTTGGTTGTCTGTCACGCCGGACTCAGCTTCAGGCTTTGAGGATTCATCGGAGACAGCAGAAGCAGGATTTCTGCCTTCATAGAACTTCTCTTTGGTCAGGGATGGGAGGCGTGAACAATTGCAAATGAGAAGTAAGACAGTGTGGGAGATGGTGACTATATTACAGAGAAAATAAAAGCAGGCAGGGCAAGTAAAGTCAGCACCAAGGGGCCGTGTCTGCCCTTTCAAGCAGATTAGTAGAATCTGACTCGGCGAAAGCATGATAAAAACTTGAGAGAGGTGATAGAGAAGCCCCACCAGTACTGAGAGGAAGAAACTTCCAGCAGAGGGAAGAATAAGTTTAAAGGTCTTGAGGTAGGAAGACAAACTGCTGCACTTCTTAAGGAGCCATGATGTGATTTGGTTCATAAGCTCGCCATGGACTCCCCGTTTGTACCCTGTGTCTCCCCATGGAGCTCCAGTGAGTGGCATCGCTAAACTGGAGCACCAGGAGCCCCTGCAGTTGCTGCAGTGGGTGACAAGCCAGCGAGGCCATTTGAGGAGAGTCTCCCGTGCTGGGGTGCCAGTCTCTACAGCTCAAGGACCTGGGCCCAGCCTGCTGTCTGCTGCCCTGGGATGTCTCCAGAGCAGCAATGGTAGTATTGAAAAGTTGATCTCTCTATTAGAAGGGATTTGTCAGTGCGAGCTGGGGCTTAGCTGCCTAAGCCCAGGTCTGAAGGCTCAGAAAGGTTCAGGGTCCAGAGGAGCTGACTCAGGCCTGGCTCCCCCGGGGAATCCAGGAGAGGCCAGCAGCCAAGGCCACTGGGGTCAGGCAGGATGAATTACTCCATATCTCCAGGGGCACTGCCAAAGCTACTATCATCTTTAGTATTTTCCCTAGGTTCCGGAAGCAAGTCTCAGATCCCTCGTCTGGCACAGGAAGCCATGAAAAGCATTGTGCTCAATTGGGCACCTGTGTGTTTCTTACTGCACTCTCTACTGGGAACACCCTACATCCACTCTTCCTCTGCCCCACGTCCTATCTGGACCACCATCATTGACTGCTCTTTGGAATTACCTCAGTGGTCTCTTCTACACTGTTTCCTCAAATCTTTTCTCCCCAGAGCATCCCTGGGTGATCACGACTTGTCTTTAATGCCAGCATTTGAAAGGTAGAGGCAGGCGGGACTCTGTGAGTTTGAGGCCAGCCTAGTCTGCATAGCGAGACTGTCTCAAAAAAATGAAGTAAAATAAAATAAAATATAGAAGGACTATGTCCGTTCTCATTGTTTTGAGTGACTTTTAGGCGAAGACCCAGACTGGTCAACATGTTCCCATGACCCTCAGAAGTTTGTGAGAACCAAACATAGCTGAATTACAATTAGGGAACTGCTGAACCCATGGCTTCCCTGACGGATCTCACAGCCCAGCAGCCGAGTCTAGGTCTGTGTGGCTAATATTCGTCTCAGTCACAGTGGGTAGCGGGGGATGCTGATGAGGAGCTCTCAACCTCTCTTTTCACTTGGTCCTTATTCTTCTCCACACACTGGATGCTCCACTGCAGCTGTGTTCCTAAGTCCTTTTACAGCGGTGGTGGTTCTCAGCCTGTGTGGACTGCGACCCCACAGGGGTCAAATGACCCTTTCACAGGGGTCACCTAAGACCAACGAAAACACAGATATTTGCATTACAATTCGTAACAGTAGTAAGATTATAGTCATGAAGTAGCAATGAAATAATTTTATGGTTTGGGGTCATCACAACAGGAGGAACTCTATTAAAGGGTTGCAGCATTAGGAAGGCTGAGAAGCAATGCTTTACACAGCCACAATCACCAGACTCTCAGCCTTCACACCTGCTGTTCCCACTGCCCTGTTTGTATTCTCCACCCACCCAGGACTACCTGTCCCGATTCGCCCTTCACTCGGGACTTCATTCCTGCAGGGGCCTTCTTTCTCTGCATGACAGGTTGAGGGGCTTTGCCTGTGTTATCTCTTCTTTGATGGAGTAGAGGTGGGAATCCTGGGCTGACCCAAGCCTTCCCCCACAGTGGTGATCTCAGGGTGGGGTCCAATGAGAAGTTGAGAAGAGACATCCCTTTAGACAACAGCCCCAGTCTGTGATCTCCAGAAGGCAGACACCTTCCCACCTTACCCCAAAACTAAACCACTCATATGTTGCTTGTACCCACTAATTCATAAATGGTGGGAAAACTGAGACAGAAGAAACAAGTGTTTTAGAGTCAGGCAGTTATTATAGAGCAGAATCCTATTATATTATGTTAAACCATAGGGATCTGCCTTTTCTAGACACCTAACTGTCATATAGCAACATGTTCACGTGGCTCAACTTAGTAACTCAATAAACAGATGCTTTTGTTTTGTTTTTTTCCATCTTTTTATTTATTTTTATTGAGCTCTACATTTTTCTCTGCTCCCCTCCCTGCCTTTCCCCTCCCCTTCAACCCTCTCCCAAGGTCCCCATGCTCTCAATTTACTCAGATCTTGTCTTTTTCTACTTCCCATGTAGATTAGATCTATGGAAGTCTCTCTTAGTATCCTCATTGTTGTCTAGGTTCTCTGAGATTGTGGTTTGTAGGCTGGTTTTCTTTGCTTTATGTTTAAAAACCACTTATGAATGAGTACATATGATAATTGTCTTTCTGGATCTGGGTTACCTCACTCAAAATGATGTTTTCTAACTCCATCCATTTGCCTGCAAAATTAAAGATGTCGTTGTTTTTTTTTTTTGTTTTGTTTTGTTTTTTTCTGCTGTGTAGTGCTCCATTGTGTAAATGTACCACATTTTCCTTATCCATTCTTTGGTCAAGGGGCATTTAGGTTGTTTCCAGGTTCTAGCTATGACAAACAATGCTGCTATGAACATCGTTGAGCACATGTTCTTGTGGCACGGTTGAGCATCCTTTGGCTATATACCCAAAAGTGATATTGCTGGGTCTTGAGGAAGGATGTTTCCTAATTTTCTGAGAAATCACCACATTGATATCCAAAGGGGCTGTACCAGCTTGCACTCCCATCAGCAATACAGGAGTCTTTCCTTTACTCTACAACCTCTCCAGCATAAGTTGTCATCAGTGTTTTTGAGCTTGGCCATTCTTACAGGTGTTAGATGGAATCTCAGCGTTGTTTTGATTTGCATTTCTCTGATGACTAAGGATGTTGAACATTTCCTTAAGTGTCTTTCAGCCATTTTAGATTCCTCTGTTGAGAGTTTTCTGTAATAAACAGATGTTTTGACCTCTGTCTGTCTGTCTCTTCTCTTTCTCTAGCTAGAGCCTTGTGTATACTGGGCAAACTCTCTTTCACTGTCATCTATATCTAGCTCAATTTTTATCTATTTACTTTTTAAACTTGAGACAGGCTTTCACTAAGTTTCCAGGTGGCTTTGAATTCACTCTATAGCCCAGACAATCCTTAAACTTGCCGCCCTTCTATCTTAGCCTCCTGATGAACTGAGATTACAGGCTTGGGTCAGCAGTCCAGACCTAGATTTCTTTTGGGTTTTGTTTCCTCACCTGTTGCATGGTAGGAGCCTTAGTTGTAGAGTGGTGGAAAAAAAGAGAGGAGATATTGGGTCGTGTTGTGTGAGTAGAAGTTTGAGTTCTGGAGACAAGCACCCAAACTTGAGCCCTAGGTTCCCTGAATTATTGGGGTTCCTTACAAACAACAGAGTCCATTTGGGGTAAATTAAAGAGGTAGAAATTTATTACAAGTTGTTGGACAGCTCATAGATGCTGGGTAGCGGTACAGGAACATGGTTTGCACAATCCATGGGGACATTTGTAGTAAAAACCATTGCTTGGTTACCTAGTGTCTATAGCATTTGAGCTGGTGGCTAAAGCCTCCATCACTGCTGTACTCAGAAAACCTGACACTTCTGCCACAGACCCAGGCACAGCTGCCCCTCCCCGGTCCCCGTCTCTTCCCCTTCTGAACCCAGGTTTCTGGTGGTTTTGTTCATTGACAGCATATAGGTGAGCTGTCTTAACCTGACCCCCAGAGGGTTCTGAGGATGAAGGAGAGTTTTCTGGCTTCTCCCTGCTCTCCATTGGATTAACGCAGCAAGGTGGGGGGGGTGTTATTCAGAGAACTTCTGTTTGCAGTAGCTTCCGGAGTGCAAAGGAAGCTATGTGATTAGAAACCTACCCTTGTTGAAACCGTTTTCTCATCTACAGAATAGAGTGATAGTAGTATATCAATGATTGTGAGTCTTAAATGCATTGATTAGGAAAAATTAAAACAAACTTCGGAAGGGGAACCTGGCCTAGGACAGAGCTTCTGTGGATAGTAGCTCCGTTCATATGTTGTTATTGGTGAACTTGAGACCTCTGGGCACAAACCTTAGTGTGGAATTATCACTTGGCTGCAAACCTTGGCCTGAGATATTGTTGGCGCTCAAAATTCCTCTTGCAGCCAAGAGCACCTCAGGCAGCCAGGCTCAGGGGTGCCCTGGGATCAACCTGAACAGCCAACTGTCATCTAGCTTTTTGGGAATGTCTCGAGCTGGTTGATATCATCTTGCCGACTTGAAATCTGCAGTTGTGGGAGAATTTACACCAAAAGAGTCAGCTGATACTCCAGACAGGGCTTCCTCTCTCAGGCCTGGCAGCTTTGCACCATTGTACCTCATCCGCACACCACGGCTGTGTGGGGCACATGGAGTTCATAAAACGCTCAACACATCACGGCTGAGTGGGGTAGGTGAAGTACCTAGGACCCCCAGCACATCACGGCTGGCGTGGGGCAGGTGAAGTACCTAGGACCCCCAGCATATCACGGCTGGCGTGGGACAGGTGAAGTACCTAGGACCCCCAGGATTGTGCCATCGCTTTTAGTTCTTTTACATGTGATTCTTTTCCAAGTTGCTAAGTCCTTACGATCAACTTTCTTTTCCAGAGTTATAGACAAATCTCTGAGCTCACAGAGTTTTCACGATTCCCTTAGTGGTTACCTCATGTTTCTGTTTATGTATGTGGGTACAAATGTGTGAGGGCACACATCTATATGTGCCCTGCATGTAGATGACAGAGGAAAACTCCAGACATCATTCCTTAGGAACCATCCACCTTGCTATTCTGTTGAGACAATGTCTCTCACTTGGCCTGAAATTTGAAGATTAGGCACGACTGGCCAGTGAGCCCCAGGGGACCCCTCTTAACCTGTTTCTCTAGCACTGAGATTACAGGCTCACTACCATGCCCGGTTTGTTTTTTTGTCTTTTTGTTTTGGGTTCTGGGGACTGAATTCAGGTTCTTGGGTGTATGCAGAAAGTGCTTTGTAGACTGAGCTTTCTCCCCAGCTGCGGGCATTACTTTTGCATTCAGTACTTCTACCAGACAGGATGTCCTTTGGGGACAGGCCCCAACAGAAGCTGGCTTCTCACAGCTGAGGAGGGATTACAGGTGGGATCGCTACACGGCCCAGCACTTTGTAACTGGCAGCCTCTCCCCTACACCCACTAGCTGATAACACTTGCCCTTCTTTCCCTTTCCTGGTGCCCCCCTCTTAGGAAGGCATTGCTGCTTCTGCTCCTGCTTTCCAGGTCCTTTCTACCATGTGGCTCACGTAAGATGGAGTGTGGTAGAGACTGGGGAGTGGAAGGGGCTGCTCAGACATGGACGGAGCTCGTCAGGGGATAGGCGGCTGTCTCCTGCTCTGGACACATTCCTTTGTGTGCTCCATATAGCTCAGCAGAATGCCTTGGCTGAGGGGAACAAGGAGGGAGAGGCAAACACCCTTCATTTTAATTAAAGCCAACTTTACATTGTTGTTCCGTTTGCCTGTGTTATTGCACGAGCTTACAATAAAGTTATATGGTGCCCCCAGGGCGACTTGAGCTGCGTGATAGAATGTGTCCAAGTTCAGCACTCCAGGACTGTGCTCAGCTTCTCTGCAGAGTGAGTCAGAGCCCCAGGTCCTCTCTGGGACTCCAAGCCTTTGCTTAGGCTGAGACCTGTTAGCAGTTCCATTATTTATATTTCATTTGTTTGAAAAAAAACATTTATTAAGCATTTTCTATGTGCCTAGAAGTGGGCTAGGTGCCCAGTCTGCCCCTGGCACATTGCTGTGGGCTCCAGGGAATACACATTCCCTAGTCTCCAAAGATCTGGCCTTCAACCAGTCTTTCTGATGAGGAGCCCATGAGATCACTCCCAGCTCTCCTCCACATGCTTATTCTGGTCTTTTTTTCCTTTGCTTTGAGGAGGCACCGGAGTTCCAGCTACACAGCCCCTTACACTTAGCGGTCCCTGAGCTCCTTTGCGTTTGGCATTTCTGATTATCACCTCTCCTTCCAAATACCTCCCGCCCTCCCCACCCCCCACGCTTGAAGGCTGGATCTTCCCTATAGCGTCCCCTGATGACCCCTGTCCATGGACTTCTGGTGCTTCCTCTGCCACCTTTCCAGGGGCCTCATCTCAAGCTCTAAAGTTTGTGTCCTACCACATCCTGTGATATGTATCTAAATGTGGCTTGACAAGTGAGGTTTTGACAAGTGAGCACGCAGATGTATGAGTTAACTCTCATGTCCCCATGAGGAAACGTCCGATGTCTTACAGTTTGGAGAGCACAGCCCTCGTGGGAGGGAGGCAGGGTGGCTGAGGTAATGGCTGGGGTGGTTTGGTCTGTGGTAGAGCTGTGGGTCAGCTTGTTCATATACTGTAAGATAGGAAGCGGAGAAAATGGACTGGAAATGGGGTGGGCTATAATTCTCAAAGGCCCAGCTCCAGTGACCTGCCTTCTCCAGCTATGCTTCTATCCCAAAAACTCTATGGTCTCCCCAAACAGTGTCACCATCTGGACACTAAGTGCCCAAGCATATGGGCCATGGGAGGACATTTCAGATGTCAAACCCTAACACACTCCAATCAAGCTAGAACCTTCCCGTGCTCCCTCCCCCAGAACTCCCTCGTGGCTCTTCCTAAACAGTCCCACCCTTCATAGCCTTTGGTATGACTCCTAACACTAGAAATTAGTGTTCGCATAAGCTCTTGAACCTCACACAGATGGAAGTAAACTCTTTTGCTTTTGCTTAGACTGTTTGCGAGTTTAGTCTGTGTTGTTGATGAGTTGTTGTTCATGAAGGCCAGATTGTACTACATGAATGGACCTACCGGACTTTGTTTACACATTTACTTGGGTTATTTATACCTTGGGGAATATTATGAATAAAGCTATTATAAACATTTCTCATGTGAAAGAAATGGATTTATGTTTTTATTTCTCTTGTGTAAATGCCTAAGAGTAAAATTGCTGGGACAGAGTTGATGTATTTTTTTAAAAAATATTTATTTATTATGTATACGATATTCTGTCTGTGTGTATCCCTGCAGGCCAGAAGAGGGCACCAGACCCCATTACAGATGGTTGTGAGCCACCATGTGGTTGCTGGGAATTGAACTCAGGAAGAGCAGGCAATGCTCTTAACCTCTGAGCCATCTCTCCAACCCCTGAGTTGATATATTTTTTAAATTGTGTGAAAATGACAAAGTGTTTTCCCCACTGGCGGTACTATTTTGCACTCCCTGCCAGAGATTATGAGCATTTTGATCACTCTGCATCTGTATCACAGTTGTTCTTGTCAGTCTTTTAGTTTTATATTTTACTCTAGTTGGTGTGCATGTTTATGACTTTGTAGTTCCAATTTAAATTTATAGGTAATTAATTATGTCGAGTATGCAGTCATTTTTTTGAGCCCAGCTGCTCTGGAACTCCCAATCCTCCTGCCTCAGCCTCCTAAGGCTGGGGTTTAGGCTGTGACACCGCCCTGACACACTGAGGTCTCTTTCATGCTCTTAGAGTTATTTGCATAGCTTGGAAAATGACCAAGAATCTGTCCATTTCTTGTTGGAGCATTTATAACTTTATCAAGATTTCTTACATGATTTAGAAACACACACACACACACACAAGCACATTATGCCGAGGAGGACATTGGGATGCTCACAAAGCAATTGAATCCTTGTGCTTTGGATACAGGTAATAGGCAAGCTATGTTTTCTAAATATATATTGATGAACAAAAGTTTTGAGATTTGTTCAAGTGCAGCTAATCAATATTTTTCTTTATATGAATGTTTCTTGTATACAAAGAGGGTTTTAGAGGAGTCAGGATAAAGTTCATAGATCCTTACACATATCATGCTTTTCATAGAAATTTTACAATTTTTCTTTTTAATCTTAGGCCTATAATTAATTTGAAATAATTTTGGTGGGCATGGGATGAGAAAGAAGTTGAGGTTTGCTTTTCCCCATGTGATTGTCCCGTTGTTCTATTGCTGTTTATTTAGATACTTTATGTTCCCTCTAGAACAGATGTGCTCCAAACCCAACTGACCTTGCGTGCATGGCTCTATGGTGGAACCCAGCTGTTCCGGAGATCTGCCTGTCTTTTCACCAGTTCCGTTCCTACAATATCCCAGGGATACCTGAGCTGCAAGCAAGAATACACTCAGATTGTGCTTATTTAGTTACCCCCCAAAATCCAGCAGCCATAGTTCCTCTCAGTCTATTCTTTTTTTTTTCCTCTCAGTCTATTCTTTTACATGATTGTGTGGTTTTCCTAGGTCTTTGTTTGCCCGTTGTGGTTGGGAAGGCATGGTAGAGCAGATCAGTGTGGAGCGTCAGCAGGAAAGGGTCACGGCAAGATACAGCTCTGGAGTGCCTGCCTCCAGTGACCTGCATTCACAACCAAGGCATCATCCACCTCCCAACAGCATACTCAGAATCTGAATCCATTGGTGGGTCTTCATGACCTAATCATCATCTCCTCACAGATATGCCCAGAAGTGTGCTTCCTCAACCTCCTAGGCATTTCTCAATCTAATAAAGTTGACAGTCAACATGAACAACTACAGTGGGGACTTATTTGGGTTTGATTTGACAGTCATTTATTAAGGATTTTTGGGTCTATGCATGTAAAAGATATTGATGTGTGATTTTTCTTCTTTTAATGGCCTTGTTTGGTTTGGGGACCAGAATAATGAGTTGGGGAGTATTTCTATCGCCTGTGTTTTCTGAAAGAGTACATGCATATTTTATATAATTACCTGAAAACATGTATTATTAATACATTATTATCATATATGATCTTATGATTTATTTGTGACATTCTAAAAAAGCTATGAATACAATTTCTTTAAAGATACAAGACTATTTGGATTTTCTTTGAAATGTCTTTTTTTCCCCTTTTCAGTAGTGTTATTAGTTTTAAGTACAGAGGTTCTTGCATATATTTTGTTAAGTTTATTCCTGAATTGTTAGGTTTTTTTTTGCTGCCATCTAAAATTATATTTAAAGTTTTCATTTTTGAATTGTTCATTACACATATAGATACATATATAATTGATATATTATCATATTCTTGATACATTCATCTATAGTACTATTTTTAAGAAACTTTTGAGATTTTTTTTAATATTCAGAATTGTTGTATTTAAACAGAAAAGGGGAAATGGTGTGGGAGGTCCTTCTGTCTATGTGTTGCTTTCATTGGTTAATGAATAAAGAAACTGCTTATGTTCCTATGGCAGAACAGGGCATAAAAGAGCTAGGTGGAGAAAACTTAACTGAATGCTGGGAGAAAGGAGGAGGAATCAGAGAGAAACCATGCCATCAGAGATAGACAAGCTGAAACTTTGCTGGTAAGCCACTGCCATGTGGTGATACATGTCCCGCGCTACCGTCTCGCCAGCAAGAACCACGCAGTACACATAGAATCCTTCTGCAGAAAAGCTTTATGTCTCTTGAGAGGGAGAGCATAAGCTTACATGGCGGAGACCCAGATAAGATGGAACCCATCCCTTATAAAGGAAACAGACCCTGCTCTGGACGTGTCTTTCCTGGATTGGTCAACTGCTCCCAGTCCCAGGTGAAACCTTGGGAGTAGTGGAAAATACCAACACATGTGAGCTTTCTAGCTCACCTGGCGGTGCAGCGCCATCTATGGTGGAGAGTGTGGTTGCGGCCCTCTACATCTCCCCCTAATTTTACTTCTTTGCAGAAAGGCAACTCCCTAGGAAGGTAAAGATAGAGGTCGCACTTCCCAAAATGAAAACATTAAAATGGGCTTACACGGAATCTGTCCCTAGGCTCATGACACCTGGAACCTATCCGGCCTGCCCTCTGCCAATTTTCTGGGAAAGGGAATATACGGCAGGAAACCCTTAAGCAGAGCGACTTATCTCTCAGAGAGGGCCATTCTCTGTGCGATGCTCTTCAGCTCGACAACCTTCAGGGCTAGCTAAGCCAAGCACTCCACCCTGTGCAATGGACCACAGTCCTAGGGGTGCAGGAGCTGGTTGGCTTAAACCTTACTGCTTTAACATAGATAACCACACATCAGTAGAGGCTCCCTGTTCTAGGGCAGCCAGCGCTGTGCAAAAACCACTTTGTCCCTAAGACTTTGGGATTTGAGTCAGCAGACCATCCAGAGGAGAAACACTATTCCATAGCATAGGACCGTTCCAAAACATTTCCACCCCCACCCATTCTTTGAAGTAGGGGATGAAGGACACAATCCAGGACTGGAATCCTTTGGCCAGGCTTATGTCCACTCACGTGGAGTTGATTGTCATGATGGACCATCTCAAGGAGGACAGCAAATCATCAATATTCTCCTGCAAGATACAAAGACAATTCTCGGGACAAGTTAGCCACTTTTATAAAGTTCTCATATGGTACATTGGTCACACATAAGGCTGGAGTTTTCCATACATAGCCCAATTGGGCAAGCTGTCATAAGATATCCACCTGTTTTTTATTCTGCCTCTAATAGATGTATCTATGGTAGCCTGTTGATCCAGGGCTGTAGCCACTGTGGTAGATAACTGATTGAGGGTCTTTGTTTTTTATGATATAGGCCGTGCTGTCCCAGTGGCGCCTAGGAAAAACCCAGGCCCTGTTTGTTGATATTAGGTTTAAGATTTATTGGCTCCTGTATTCCTTGCCGGTACGGTGGCCTCGGGTTCCAGAGCCCGCCCGCCATCCAAGGGCTGTGTGCAGCCCTGGACCTGCTCGCTGCGCGGATCCCCGTGTCCCAGGCCAGGAAGTGGCGGCTCCACCCCCAGGCGCCCCTGCCTTTCCCGCGGGGCTAGCCTCGTTCTCTGAGGTCTGAGGCTGTGTTGGTGGCGGAGTGTGGCGGGAGCCGACACTCAGACCGAGGCGGCACAGGCAGGTCCGCGCCAGAGCCGCTGCGGCTCAAGGGGCCGCTGGGAGAGGCGGCGAACAGGGCCGCTTCCCTACTAGCAAACTCTCAACACCTGTGTCACAGTAAAAGCGGCTGTAAACTCTCACAGATCCAGCCAACGACCCAATCACCCCAAAATCCAAGGGCCCTTCGCATCCACCTCCCTGCGGATCCTGAAACACCAGACAAGCCAAGCGTATACACAGCAATCTTTTAGGAGGACTTGAGTTCTTAAAATGTTAAGCAGTTCTTAAAAACTTAAGTCGCACTATGTAGATGTAATACGGTACTGCCTGTTTACTGCGTCTAAACCTTAATTGCGCTTTTATTATGATAAATACGACCAGCCCTGCCTGAAGTCAGCATAGTTTAGCATAGCCGAATGGAACCAGAGTCATTTTTGCCTCAGAGACCCTCACAGTTTTAGGTACATTGCAAGCCTTTTGGCCTGGCAGCTTGTGGCACCGTTCTCATTCTCGGTACAGCTGTGATACCCTCCAGGCCAGGCACCAACCGAGCTGCACCAATTGAGCCGGCACAACATGCTCCCCACCATAGCCACAGAGCAAAGCTCCTCTCCAGCCGCCCTCCAGCCCCAGCTGCACCCATTCCGCGCCCAAACCGGTGCATGGAGCAAAGCTGAACTCAGAGAAGCAGGCTTGCAGATCTGCGATCACTGAAAGGACCTCATTTAATCTTTTAGGGAATTTGGGCGTCGTTTAGTCTCTTTGGCTGCTTCCTGCTGTTATTGGGTCGCTGAATTTTAGGGGTATACACTATAACATTTCAGGAGGTCTCGGTGATTCAAACCACATAAATCCCAAGTACACCCTTAGGCTCTCCTTTTCTGTGTAGACGAAAACAGAACCTCTTTTCCAAAACATCATATCCTTAGCAGTTTCTAAGTTTAAATATCTTTCTCCTATCCAGTACACAAAAGACAACACATATAACATAACATAAAGCTTTTGACCTTGTAAATCAGCCTTCTCCCCCATTTTTACTTTTTTTAAAATCACTGGGGGGTCCTTTTTAACTTATCTTCTTTTCTGTCTCCCCCATTCTTTACCGGAGGGTCATTTTTAACTTATCTGGGTGCGCGCACAACCTCCCACTGCTGCTCAGTTTCTGATATGCTCTCTGGACTTTAGAGCGTACCTCTCTAAGCACGCATGCCTGCAGTTCTGAATCCTCCTTGTGTCCAAGGGGTCTCCGGCGGTGCAAAGTTCTTCTTCTTCCTCCCGGGTATGGCACCAGATGCCCCGCGCTTCCGTCTCGCCAGCAAGAACCACGCGGTACACATAGGATCCTTCTGCAGAAAAGCTTTATGTCTCTTGAGAGGGAGAGCATAAGCTTACATGGCGGAGACCCAGATAAGATGGAACCCATCCCTTATAAAGGAAACAGACCCTGCTCTGGACGTGTCTTTCCTGGATTGGTCAACTGCTCCCAGTCCCAGGTGAAACCTTGGGAGTAGTGGAAAATACCAACACATGTGAGCTTTCTAGCTCACCTGGCGGTGCAGCGCCATCTATGGTGGAGAGTGTGGTTGCGGCCCTCTACAGATACACAGATTAATAGAAATGGATTAAATTAATATGTAAGAGTTAGCCAATAAGCTAGAGCTAATGGGTCAAGCAGTGATTTAAATAGTATAGTTTCTGTGTGATTATTTTGGGAACCTGGACAGCTGGGAGACAAACAAGCAGCCCCCTACAACACAGAATCTTTTTTTTTCTTTTTCAAAGTTTATTAAATTATAAAAGTTTCCATTTCCGCCCCCCTCCCAACACTCTCCCACTCCCCCCACTCCCTCTCCTCCTCCCTCTCCATCCCTAAGAACAGTCAGGGTTTTCTGCCCTGTGGGTAGTTCAAGTTCCTCCCCCCTCCCTCCAGGTCCAGGAAGGTGAGTATCCAAACAGACTGGATCCCAAAAAATCCAGTATATGCAGAGGAAACAAGTCCCAGTGTCATTGTCAATGGCTTTTCAGAAAGACTCCGGGCCAGCCACATTCAGAGAATCCGGCCACATTCAGAGAATCTGGTTGGATCACGTGCTCGTTCAGTCCCAGTGCAACTGGCCTTAGTGAACTCTCATTAGATCAGTCCCCTTGTATCAGTGGGTGATCGCACCACTCGTGGTCCTGATTTCCTTTTTTATGTTCTTCCTCCTTCTGCTCCTCATTTGGACCTTGGGGGGCTCAGTCCGGTGCTCCAATGTGGGTCTCCGTCTGTATCGCCATCCATCGTCGGATGAAGGTTCCCTCTGGTCTTGCCTTCCTTGCTCACGTTCTCTTTCCTTCTGCTTCTCGTTTGGACCTAGGGAGTTAAGTCCAGTGTTCCAATGTGGTTCTCTGTCTCTATCTCCATCCATCGCCAGATGAAGGATCTATGGTGATAAGCAAAATATTCACCAGTATGGTTATGGGCCAAGGCGGTTCAGGCACCCTCTCCTCTGTCCAGAGAACAATCCGGGGATCTCTCCTTGGACTACAACACAGAATCTTATGACAATATTGGTTAGTTTGCACTGCTCAAGAAATTTGTTTATTCCACCTAAGATTTTCAATTAATTGTATGAAGGTGTTCATATTATTACATTGTTTCGGTGTCTATAGGGACTATTGCAATGCCTTTTATGTTTCTACTATTGGATATTTGTGTCTCCTCTTTTCATCCTTTTTTAAGTTAATTTATTTACATTGTGCATGGAACAGGAGTGAAGGTGTGTGAATGCTACTGCATGTGTGTAGACACAAATCTTTGAGAGTTTGTTTTCTTTTTTCTTCTTCCTTTTTTTTTTTTTTTTTTTTTTTAAGACAGGGTCTCTTTATGCAGTCTAGGCTGACCTGGAACTCAATGTGTAGACACTTTGCCTGCCTCTGCCTCCTGTGTGCCAGGACTAAAGGCATATGTCACCATGCCTATTCTTTTTAACCCTGCCCTGTTTTGAGGGAGCTTCTCTTATTTATGCTGCTGTGCTCCTACACCAGTTTCCTGCAGAATTGCTCGTCTCTGTCTCCTCTCTAACCACGAGTGCTGTCATTACAAATGTACGCTACTGCACATGGGCTAAAAACAAACAGACAAACCATGGAGCCAGTGGTGGTGGTGCACACTTTTAATCCAAGCACTTGGGAGGCAGAGGCAGATGGAGCTCTGAGTTCCATGCCAGCCTGGTCTACAGAGCAAATGCCAGGACAGCCAGGGCTACACAAAGAAGCCCTGTCTTGAAAATCCAAAAACTAAACCAAACCAAAGAAAAACAAAAAGCCGTGAGTTCTGGAGGTCAAACTCAAGTCTTCAGGTTTGTTCAGAAAGCACCTTTACCCGCTGAGCCTTTTCCCAGGAGCTTTCCGATATTCAGCAATCTAGCCGGAGGATAATTGACTGTTATAAATTCCTCCAAAGAATCAGCTTTTTATTATACTATTTTTCCCTCATTGTTCATTTTTAAACAATTTTTAAAAGATTTATTTATCTTCTTTTATGTATGTGAATGCTTTACTTGCTTGTATGTGTGTTTCCACATACGTTCCTGATGCCTGACAAGGTCATAAGAGGTCATCAGAGTCCCTGAAACTGGAGTTACAACAGACAGTTGTGACCACCATGTGGGTGCTGGGACTCGAACCCAGGTCCTCTGGAGGAGCAGCTAGTTCTCTTAACTTCTGAGCCATCTCTCCAGCTCCTATTGTTCATTTCCTATTTCAGTTAATTCTATGCTTTTGGGAAGGGGTGGGGAGAGATTTTTTACTTTTTTTTGACATGGTCTCACACTGTAGTTCTGGTTCATTTGACACTCACTATCTCAAAAGGATCCATGCAGAGATCCTTTTGCCTCAGCCTTCTGAGTACTGGCATTACAGATGTGTCCACTAAACACAGCCTCCACTCGTAATTGGTAATTCTCTCTTTCTCTTTGTTTCTTTTTTAAAAAAAATCCCTAAAATGATATGTTGACTATTGATTTAATATTATCTTTATTTTAAAATATAAAAGCTAGAAGTTCTGAAAATTATGCTAAGCCCTGCTTTAGCTATATCTTGTAAATTTTATTGCCTTAATTTTAACAATATTATGTATATTTAATGATTATTCAGTGATAATGACCTTATTTCAGTCATGTTCATACTCAGTAGTCAGTCCCATTGTCCATTTAATTGATATATGTAAGATAACCCCTTCATGCTTCTTCCCCCCCCCCTTTCTTCCCTTTTTAACCATGCCTAGTCTCCCAGATTTAAATACTATAGTCAATCAATTACCTATCAATTAATATTTTTAACACTTGCTTTGTGGCTGAGGATGTTTGAATTTGGGACCCTCCTGCTTCCACTTCCTGACTATTGGCAGATAGCACCTTACCCAGTTCTTGCAATACTGGGGATCAAACACAAAGCTTCATGCTTGCTAGGCAAATAATCTACCAAGTAAGCTAACTCTCCAACCCTCTTCTCTGTTTCCAGTCCTTTATTCTACCTTAATTTTTTCATAGTACCTGTGGTTAGATCATATAATATATAATGATTAAGTCATTATTTACTTTTATCTTTTTATTATTCATCCGCTCTGCTAAGACACTTGATAACAGGAACTATGTGTTTTGTTGCTGATACATCCCATCACTTTAGAAGAGCCCCACAGACATTTGTCAGATAAAAGAATAAAAATATATTTAGGTTCAATGCAAACTTGAGAAAAGTTGTGAATCTGCACCACATGCAAGGGGGCAACACTGACAAATGCCAAATGAGATGCGGAATTAGCCGTGAACAGGACTTACTTGCTAGCCCAGAGCCCTCCCCAGGACTCTGAGAGATTAGAACTGGCAAAAGCTTTTAAGTTTGGAGGATGATGTGTGTCTGTGATCCGGGGCATGGAGCACATCTGCTCCAGGCTTTCTGGTTGAGAAAGCCTTTCCCATGTATCACCACATTGAGAAGCACATCACTATAAAGAAGGCATTTTTATCCGCATTTTTTAGACAAAGAAGATGGGATTCAGAAAGTTAAAAACTATGCAGCCAAGAACTAGGGAACCTGAGACTGGATCCAAGGTTTCTGATGCCTCGAATCTCCTCATAGCATCATGAGAAGAACCATGTGGATACCATCTGAGCAGGCCGGGTTCCAAGATCTCGTGGACAGACACAGGGGTGGGAGGTTTGTACCTGGAGGAGCTCAACAGCTGTGGGGGTGCAGCAGGCTCAAAAAAAGCACTGGGTTTAGGGTTCACTGTTCTCTCATCCATCTATCCAGACTTGTAGACAAAAAGGAGCTCTTGAATTTTCTCATGAATTTTAAAACCCACTTTCCACTGTTATTAGTCAAGACCTTTGGACAAAAGCTCAAGTCTGGCCTTGTTATTCACGTCTTTGCAGTGGGGCTTTAATGCCTCTTCCTGAGCTGTTGTGAGAATGATATGAGACTCAGGGAAGTGTGTTGGCAGGCCCCCGCCTTAGTCTTCATTGTTTTCTTTCTGAAATGCACTTTGCCAAGGCTATTCTGCCTGCTGCTTCACCTGTCACTGATAACGCGCAACAGGATGGTGAAGCAGGGCAGAGCATGGGAACCTGCCAATAACCCTTGTTCTCTTATGAGATATGGTCCTCAGCACTGGAGAGATAGCTCAACAGCTAAGTGTACTTTTGACTCTTGCAGAGGACCTGGTTTGGTCCTCTGTACCAACAATTTGCTTCACAACCTTACATAACTCCAGTTCCAGGGTTCTGATCCCTCTTCCATCCTCCACGGGCACCAGACATATGGTAAACAGACACATACACCAGGCAAAGCACATGTACACATAAAAAAAGTACAGAGATGGCCCTGACTCTGCAGGGACCATCTAGTGGGGGTAGGGGGTCAGCTCATGCAAAGCCACAGCATGCATAGAGCACCTGATAGGAAGAGCAACCCAACTGTCATTTATTAACTACTACTGACTACTCTGAAGGCATCAATTGTCTTTGATTACTGTGGTACAGCACTTGACATGGACAAAGGAGGAAGTATTTCTTTTGGCTCATAGTTGCAGAGTATTCAGTTCATAGTCCTTGGCTCTGTTGATTCTAAGTCTGTGATGAGGCAGAGCACCCTGGCTGTGGGAGTGTGTGGGGGAGGAGGAGGTTGTTCACTTCATGGTGGGCAGGGCGCAGAGAGTGAAGGAAAGATGGGAGACTCCAGGAACCTACTTCCTCCAAGTAGGTCTCATCTACTAAAGTCCTAATAGTGCCACCATCTGGGAACCAACCATTCAACACATGAGCCTGCTGGGGACATGTGTTATATTTTAATCACAGCACATGAATATAACAGAACTGAGCCCAAAGTCCTTGAGTAGACCTTACAAATTCCCCCTAGACTGAGTTTGCCTTCCCCTGATCGTTGGGCAGCTGGAGTCTGCTCCTTGTACTTAGTCTCTGGCTGTAATTTTGCTCCAACTCAGACCTTCTGGGCCTTCTCCTTTAACACAGCATCATCCTTATCCTCATCCTTATCTTCATCATCCTACTCATCATCATCAGCAGCAGCAGCCCAAATTGGATGTAGCAGGATCTGACTCCAGTTACTTCATCCTACATATCTGTCCTCTGCAATCTTTCCGGAATTGTCCTCAGCACTGATCTGCCTCTGCACCTTAGTCTCTGCTAGTCCCTTTCTCAGGACACCTTTCCACAGAGTTCCCACTGCATTTGATCACAGTTGAATGGCTAGTCCAAGACCACTTTCCCTGCCAACTGTGACCTGTTTTCCTTAGAAGGATCATGGGGCTGTGGTACTGTAAACTTCATTGCACATAAGGTTAGAATGCCACATTTACAAAGTAAAAAATACAAGACAACCAACTAGGTTTGAATTTCAGACATATAAGGTATTAATTTTAGAATGCCTGCATAATGCTTAGGATACAATTATACTCAAACTTATGTATTTGTTATTTATTATTACTATTATTTTGCTTTTATCAAGACAGGGTTTCTCTGTGTAGCCCCGACTGTCCTGCAACTCACTCTACAAACCAGGCTGACCTCCAACTCAGAGATCTACCTGTCTCTGCCTCCCAAGTGTCTGGATTAAAGGCGTGTGCCACCACTGCCCATCTCAAACCTGTATATTTATCTGAAATTCATAATTGGATGCCTGTATTTAGGCGGCTACTTTGGTTCATGGGTTTGTAAGTCTATAGTAGCTCATCATTCGTTTGGTGATTCGAAGGGCGATGGGTTTGTGACTTAGACTGGAATAAGGTTCAGAAGGCTGCGAGTGAAGGTGGCCCGGGGCCAACTTCGTCTAGTCTAGAGCCCTCTTTCACAAACCAGAGATTCAGAGGACCCACCCCAGTTCACACTGTGGGTGGTGGCAGAGGCGGCTTTTACTCAAAGTCTGACTCTCACTTCCAGCACAGCTCCCTCCTGTGCCAGCAGCCCTGTTTTCTGGGCTGACTGAGAGCTCAGGTTCCCATTCCCCTGCCCCTGACCTGCCCTTGGCTGGCTTCAGAGGGGGGTCTGATGACGAAATGTGATCCTGCCATAAAATCTATACCAAACCAACTCTTCTCACAGCCCACCCGTCTGCCTCAAAGGGGGCCACCTAATCCTCATTTATGGAGACTAGCAGCTGGGCCGAGCCGAGTCTTTGAACGTGAGCTTGGGGTGCTCCGGATCAGTCAGTCCTGACCAAAGGAACCTGAGAGTGAGGGCATTAGCTGAACAAGTTGAGGGGCCAGGTGGTCATGGGTCACCAGTCCAAAGAGCACCAGGCAGAGCAAGAGCACTCAGAGGTGCTAGAGATGGAGGCCAACTCCACGAGGTACCTCTCCAAGAATGTGGCAGCTGAACCTTCTTCCATCAGTGGAGGAGGAAGACTGCAGAGCTTGCTGGAGAGAGCAAGGAGAGATGACCTTTGGGAGATAACTTTAGAGCCTTGAGAAGCCTCTGGGCAGAAGTAAAGGCCCAGTGAGAATGTCAAGAGGAGGTGTCTGGATGCTGGGATTGGGTCAGGAATAAGCCAGTGCTCTGGTTTACGTGATGTACAGGGCAGAGGTACCCATACAGAGATGGGGATGCCAGGAAAGGAGCAGGAAGAAGCTAGACTCCTTTGGGCCATGTCACCTCAGAGGACTCTTAGAAGGCTTACAGAGAAGTGACTGGGTAGGGAGACAGGATGGAGATCCTGAGGTCTTATCTTCATCCAGACCTGACTCCCCTGCTACTGAGGACCAGGAAAGAGGGCCCAGAACTGAGAAGCACTCACATTCAGAGGAGGGCGAGGACAGAAGGGCCTTCAGAAGAGAGGAGAAGGTGGCCAACAGAGGCAGAATAGCAGGGCAACAGTGAAAGTGGGAACCAAGGAAGCGATCAGGTGTTGAGGCAGAGGCCTCAGACCCAGGGGGAAGGTCTCTAAGGTGTGCAGCTGGCCTGGTCAGTGGATGAGAGGGAATAAAATGGGGGTGCCTAGTGTAGACACCAGCTTAAAGAAGATTGTTGGTGCAGACATTGGAGGGCACAGCAGCTGGCCGAAAGGTGAGGTTCCCCCGCCTCCCCCGCACAGTGACTTGTGAGAGCCTCAGCTGAAGGCCAGGAGGTGGGAAAGAGGGAGAAAGCACAGCTTCTGCACTCTTGACCTCAACTCTGTCACCCTGACATTTCCAATGAGTCCTGGGTCACCAGCACTCCCTGACACACACCCAAAACAACGTGTCACCCTGCACACTTGTCTTTACTATGTGCGATAATTTGATCTTGTTTCTTTTAGTTTTTGTTTTAACTGTTGGTTCACAACAGTCAGTTTGAGAGACTTGGAGAACCTGGAGAGAGGAAGGACAAGGTTGGACTCTTCAGGGGACAGTCAGATGGAAGGACTGGCTTCCTATAGGGAGAGAAGTCACATTAACCATTTGAATGGGGGAATGGAGGCTGAGGTTTGGGGTTCTGGGCATGGCATGCTGGTTGGGATTACCTGGCCTTGATGAAAGCTAAGCTTGGGACCCGGTCAGCTGCCCTAGCTCTACAGCCCTGCCATGCAAGTGTGAGAGTGGGAACTACATGTTTTTGAAGCATGTGGGAATTCAAGTTATATACACAGATCCACAGGAACAATTATAGGTTCTTGTGCAGAGGCAAATCACATATCTTTCTTCCTGCTATTATGGCTGCATGCATGGGTACATGCATGAGTGTGCTGCATGCACACTCTTCCACACACGAATGGTGATTTAGACAACAGGCACACATCTAAATAGACAAACACATTTTTTTAAAAAATATATTTATTTATTTATTATGTATACAATATTCTGTCTGTGTGTCTGCCTGCAGGCCAGAAGAGGGCATCAGATCTCATTTCAGATGGTTGTGAGCCACCATGTGGTTGCTGGGAATTGAACTCAGGACCCTTGGAAGAGCAGGCAATGCTCTTAACCGCTGAGCCACCTCTCCAGCCAGAGACAAACACATTTTAAGCATGCATACATGTGGGCACACATCTTAGGGGACATTCAAAGACACATGCTTACAGACTTACATACTTATCAGGTGGGGAGCTCCAGGATGAGGCTCATTCATTGCATCCCAGATGTGCTAACCACCGTGATTTGCACACACACCAGAGACTCAACTTCATAACTTGTTGGGGGCTTTGTTTCTATTTTCCCCTGTAAAACAAAAGAAAAGGCACATGGACAAGCAAGAGCACACACACACGAAGCACCAGGACTTAGAAGTGCTCCTTGAGAGTTACACAGCTCGCAAGTGCTCGTACCCTCGCTCCCTCAGCTCCACCTTTGCCTCTGTACCTCTGTCTTCCCCCACTACTCTTTCTCAGGCTCTATTCAAGTCCTGGAACACACTCTTAACTTCCGTTGCCCTCTCTTCTTTCAGTCACAGCTATGGCTCCATTCTCCGGAGCCTAGTCGGAAGCACCCCCCCCCCCCACACACACACACTTCCCTTTCATGACAGTCTGCCTCCTGTTTTCTTTGCTTGCAGGTTCCTCCTGTTACCAGCTGTTTCTTTCATGGCTCTATGCAAAAGGGCCTTAATAAATAAATACAGGCTGACGAAAGAATAACTACTGGGTAGAGTAGCTCTGAGTCCCAGGAGCTGGAGGCGGTGGGAAGTGCCATTATCTTTCCATTATTGTCTTTATTTTCCTTAGATTTATTTGTTTTAAAAATTATTTTATGTTTATGGTTGTTTTGCTTGCACGCATGTCTGTGCACCATGTGCATGCATGTCTGTGCACCATGTGCATGCTTGTCTGTGCACCATATGCATGTCTGGCTCCTGGGGAGACCAGAAGAGGGCATCAGATTCCCTGGTAGTAGAGTTACAGAAGTTATGGGCTGCTGGGTGGGTGATGGAAATTGATCCCGGGTCCATTGGAAGAGGAACCAGCGCTCTTAACCACTTAGCTTCCAGTCCCCTATTTTTAGTTTTAATTGTGTGTGTGTGTGTGTGTGTGTGTGTGTGTGTGTGTGTGTGTGTGTGTGTGAATACCTCTGCGTAGGGGCGCCCACAGAAGCCAGAAGAGGGTGTTAGACCCTCTGGAGCTATAGTTACAGGCATACAGGCATGGGTGGGTTCTGGGAACCAAACTAGAATATGGAAGGAGCCGCAAGTCCACAAATGCTGAGCCATCTCTCCAGCCCTCAAAGCCTCTGCATTTTCTAGCGGAAAAACATGGGCATCCTGTGTGTTAGAGGTGGGTTTAAACTCTATTGCCAACTGTTGGCTTTTCCTCTGGCCCTGGAGTTTGATCCTAATGCAAGGGACTCATCTTCAAAAAACTCTTTGCACTGTTCTCCAAGCATTCTCATAGTTGGCAAGGGCCTAATACTCTGCATGACAAAAAAAGAGTTAAGGGGAACAAACAAGCTGGCCAGGTGTGTCGGGTTGCAGCTGTCTGGCTGGTTCTGTAAGAAACCCTGACACAGGACAGAGAATGCCCTTTCCGAGCTGGGTGCCTGTCACTAGTGAGGCCAGAGGGTCTCCAGCACTCTCACTGTCGGGCCGCCGCCTCCTGGGCCCGGGGCCGGGTGGGCTCGCACCACCGCTGGGTGGCCTGGCCCGGGTCCGACAGCGCGCGCGCTTCCGGGACCCTCCGGGGACCCTCTAAGGAGCCGCACAGAGGCGGCGACCTGACTGGGCCGGGTGGGGCGGCGAAATGGCTTTTCCAGCTCCGGAGCCCCGGTCGCGCTGTTGACACAGTCGCCGATTTTAATGAGAAATCTGGAGCGTGCGTGGGAGACGCGGCGCGGAGTGCACAGATGCGGCGCTGGCCGCGCGGCCCGAGGGAAAGCGCCGGAGCGCGCTCACCTTTGAACTGTCGGGGACGCTGTTTACCTTGGCTGTCCGAGTGGCAGTTTTACAGATATTAAATACCGACCCGAGGGGAAACAGAGCTCGGGGGCAGCCTTCGCCAAGGGACTCCGCGCCCTCCCTGCAGCTGGCGGTTGGATTCGGTGCTGGGGAGACGCCTGGCGCTCGCATCTCATCCAGTCCCAGTCGGGCTGTCTCCTAATTCGATTTTCCGTGTCGAGGAGGCCGAGGGCGGTCTGGGCCTTGCTCACACTCCTCTTGGCATGTCTGTATCTGGTGATTGCAGATCTCCAGTCCAGGCACCTCCTAGACGGCACTCCGGGTTGCCTGACTCTCCTTGTCTAGGGGAAAAAGGAGAGATCTCTCTCCTCCCCCAAGACTCTTGCGGGACGGAGGAGGGTTCTGCCCGTGCCCCAGGCTTCAGCCGGCAGTCAGAAGGCTTCCCGCAGAGGCACAAGCCATGTTGATTTTACGGAGAAGGCTGCTATGCACATTTCACTGCTGATTTATTGGTTTTTAACTAGATCCTTATGCCGGGCTAAAAAAGCCATCTTGCACTTTGTAAGGCTCTGCTGACTGCTGCTGAAAATGACATAGGGGCTCCTCCTCCCCTCCCCCACAACACCCCACCTCGCCGAAGAGGCGACTGTGGAAGTGTAAACCTGGGCTGTGAGCCTAGGGCCTTCTTCTGAGCAAGGAACCTCCCGCTGCTGCTTCCCAGCCACCGACTACCTGCGGTGTGCTACGGGGTGAGTGTGTTGGTGTGTGGAAGACTTCGTGGGTCTGAAGGGAGGGTCTGGGAGAGGCTGGTACATACTGTTCACCTTTTCTCTCTCGGACACCATTTTAATCAACTTGGTGGGGTGGGGTGGGGTGGGAACCAGAGAAACACCCTGGTTCCTATCTTGACTGTGTGATTTGGGAGAGGTGCAAAAACTCCCTGATCTCGATCTTTCTCTAATTTGTCCTCTCTTACCTGTGATGTGGGGAATCAAACAGAATCTTGTTTTAAGTTCTTCTAGCCCAGGGCCTAGCACACAGATGGGGTGGTGGGTTAGAGTCCCTTCAGAGTCTTCCCAACCCTGGCCGATAACTCCTGACAAAGGAAAACTCCTTAGCAGAGGTTGGCTAACTTCACACCACCTCCTGGGACCCCACATAGTGTTTCATAATTCAAATGCAAGATTAGATAATATAAACTACACATTTATAAATTATAAAGCACCTTCAATCATCCATTAGCTTACCACATCCTCAGGTAGGTTCTCTGAGGGAGGGACAAGCTAAGTTGTTACCCGAACCCGGGCTTTCTCAGACCTGTGACTTGGAGCTATGATGGACAGCTTATGTCTTGACATCCTGGCTGCTTCTGCTATTATTTAGCAACACTCCCCTTTTCCAGAACAGCGTCATGTGTGATTGTCAGTGTGCACAGGGTGTAAATTCATGATGGGGAGCTTTCTAGGGGAAGGAGACCCACAGAGACTGTCACCTTAAAGAAAGATCCCTTTGGCTAGCCCTGGAAAAGCCGCCAGAGAATAGGGTGGGCACAGTGAAGACAGGTCTGATTGAGACCCCCACAACTCAGGGAGCTGAAGGAGGATGCTTGCGCATCTGTAGAATCCATCAGCGGCTTGATGGGTCTCTGTTAAACAAAGATGGGATAAGGTTACACGTGTTTTCCGTGGGAGTCGGCTCCAATTTCAGCCTGATGATTTAGTCAGGTGTAAGCATGAAGTTTCCAATTTAGAGGAATAAATCTCCAGTGATTTTATTATCCCCTGTTTTACCCTGACACCCAACTTCACCCCGGCCCCCTGTCAAAGCCCTCATGATGTGTTTATATAGGGAACACTGTAATTGATTGGCGTGCAATAGAACATGACACAGAAAATGTGGCCTTCCCCACCAGGCTAACTCTGGAAGCTTCCATATTTCATCATCCTCCAGGCCCAATCAGTGGCCCCTACTCTCTGTGGTCACAAATTCCTGGGATTCTGGGTTGTCTGCGAATAGGAGTGTGGGGCCAAGAGGTTCAGCTAGGACCCCCCAAGTGGTCCCAGAGTCTGTTTTGGCCTGGGGCTGTGGGATGGAGAACATCAGAAAGGCTTCTGTTCTGGGTTGTTGGGTCGAGTGGATTCAGAACTCAGAGATTCTGCCTGATGTGAGAGTAGCCAGATTCAATTTTGCATGGCTCTAAGATATAATAATTCCAATATCACAAGCTTCTTAAAAGGTCAGTTTTGAGCAATGTGCTGCTTCAGTCATCTATGAATCCATGGTATTAGAGCAATAACAGCATGCAATAGAATGGTATACTGTAGTAACACTACTAACAAATATGGATGCAGACATAGAAGTGGGTCTTTGTATTAACAGCAATGTTAATGCCAATACCAGTTTCGCTATTATCACTTTATAAGGCTTTCAGCATGCCCAGTATACTAGGTGGGCTGTGTGTTCTTTTATTTAACTTTTCCAACAATGTTATGAAGATATTGCTATGTTCTTTTGTACGTGGTACCAATAAAGATCAATGAATTTAAGTTGGGTTGTTTAAGATTCTAAAATCTTGGGCTGGAGAGATGGCTCAGAGGTTAAGAGCACTGGCTGCTCTACCAGAGGTCCTGAGTTCAATTCCCAGCAACCACATGGTGGCTCACAACCGTCTGCAATGAGATCTGGTGCCCTCTTCCGTCATGTATCTGCCAACAGAACATTGTATGTATAATAGATAAATCTTAAAAAAAAAAAGAATTCTGAAATCCTAGCTTTACTACATTTTAGACAGCAAGCCAAGGTGAGGAAAGCAGACAGATGAGGGGTGAGAAGCAGTCTCAACCCCTTGAGTTGTCAAGAGCATACTTAGTAAATGCTCACAGCATAGTCCTTGGTCACTGGCCCTGTTCTCAGCCCCAGGAGAGGTATCAAGATAAAGAGCATCCAAGTTCTCGGCTGGAGACCGAGGGCCCAGACATCCCAAACTTCGATGGCAGAAACTTTCCTCTGAGTCTTCTAGATTCCTACAGTTTCTTAGTCCAAAAGGGGGGGGATATCACTGTAGCTCAATCTTTCAACCAAATCCGGATTCTTCCTGCTCCCTGCCTCCCTCATGGGTGGGGCACATCCAGTGATAGCAATTCCCTCTTATAATGAGCTAAAGAATACTTTACTGTCGCCTTGACTTAGGGTTCTCAGCTCTGTCCTGTAGGGCTACAGAGCACATCTGCTTCCTCTGCTCCATGACTCTGGAGAGTTCGACACAGTAAATTGAACCCGTTTACTCACTAACAACTCATCCATCAACACTCTTTCCACCCTCCCTCCTTTCATCTACTTGTTCATTCATCCATCCATCCGTCCATTCATCCATCCATCCACCCACCCGCCCGTCCATTCGTCCGTCCGTCCGTCCATTCGTCTGTCCGTCCATCCATCCATCCATCCATCCATCCATCCATCCATCCATCCATTCATCTGCCCATCCATCCATCCGTCCGTCCTCCGTCCGTCCGTCTGTCTGTCCATCCATCCATCCACCCACCCACCCTCTCTCCACCCACTATTTATCCTCAATCCATCAAATAGTTCAGCCATCCACCAAACATCCACCTATCCACTTATATATTTATTAATTCATTGGGTGACAACTCAGAAATGTTATTGGTTAGGACCTCTGGGGTGGGACATAAAGATAAGCTTTTGGTAAACTTAGGGAGATCAGTAAGCAAGATTCGTACCTACTGATCTTACTTATTTCAAAATGCCTATCATCTTGGGACTTCCTCAGCAACTTGTCCATTCATGCCCAGTGAGGATTCCAGTTTCTGCATGCAGTCAGGATGGAGAGAAAATGAGTCATTGTGGGTGGGCTCAGGACATCTTCTTGTGTTCTTCACTTTACAGACTGGGGACTCAGATACAATCTTTGCTTGGACCAGCACTGAAGTTCTGTCCCAGACTTAAGTCACAATTCTATCCCCTCACTCCTTTGTTCAACACAAGCATTGCCATATGTCAGATTCCTTGAATATGGAGATGAGCACGGAAAACTAATGTTAATCAGTGATTAGGATAATTTTGGATTGCGGAAAAAAGAAGTCCACAGAGCAGGAAGGAAGACACTGCTTTAGACAGGACACTCAGGAGTCTCTGGTAGTTTTCACTGGAGATGGAAAAGATGGACTAGGGTCAGAGGTGGCAGGAGGCTTGGGCTCTTGGCTGTAAAAAGAGGAACAGTAAACCAGGAGGTAGGAACTGAGAGTGCTCTTGGAAAAACTGCCCAGGAAAGCAACCCTTGGTGCTCTCCACAGGGCATTTCTGCCCATACCTCGCTTGTCTGGCTGGACACTACTCTCATTCCTGTTGAGAGGTGGAGACAAGTGATTTGCCTGGATCCCAGGGTGACCAAGGGGAATAATCAGGACATATCATGTCCAGTGTGCAATGCAGCTCCTGGCGCTCACCTGTCCTCCAGAGTCCCGTGTCTCTGCTGGTCTGTGTGGCGAGCCTTTCCACTCCACCTGTTCCCTTCAGGAGGGAAGGCATTGCGAGGCTTCTTCCCTTGAGGACAGGGCATAGAGCTTGCAGTAGCTGAGCTGATCTGGAGGCTGGGCATTCCGATACTTATTCTCCACCCTGGCTGTGGCTTGCTGTGGGATCCTGGGAAATTTCTATCACTCTGCGGAGATCAGCTTCCCTCACTGTGGAGGGTTAAGCCAGGCGGCCCTTGCAAACCTTTCAATGGAGAACACACTTGATTTGAATGGGGATAAACTAGATGATGACGTCAGCACGAGGGCTCAGTTCTGATATCACACGCAGCTACCCCATAAAACAGTTTTCTTAGCATAGCAGCACATGCTACCCTCTAGAAAATGGACAGCCAGACACAGGGTCAAGGTGGGATCCAGCCTTGAGGAACTGATGGTGTTTTGTTGGCATCCAAAGATAGTCCGCTGGGGACCACACCTCCTGGTGTGCAGGGCCCTATGAGGTTCCCACTCGTACCGAATCTGGACTCACCTGTTGTGACTCCTTCAGCCCACAGAGTGTAGTAAGGGGACTGAGGTTCTGGCCGGAAGGTGTTCTACTGTCGAATACCGAATTACCGCGTTCTTACAGGCTTCACATAACACCCATTTTGTGTGTGTGTGTGAGTCGAGGCCCCTGCTCAGGATCTCATGGGGTTGAATCCTCTGGAGCCCATGTTCCTTGCTCAAGTGCATGCTGTACTTTGTGACCACAGGACCAAAGTCCATGTGCCAGGCACTGTTCGAAGCGCTGCATACATGTCAGCTCATTTAGTTAACATAACAGCTCTAAGACGTGGGAAGTAGCATAGCCCCATTTTCCAGGTGAGGAACTAGAACACGAAAATGTTAGATTGTTTGCTCAGAGTCACACAGCCAGAAAGGGATGGACCCCATCTATTCCCTGTATGCGTGATCTGATCATGAGATTCGGGAATTTCAGGATCCTAGAAGTGTAAGATTCAACAACGCCCTAGGTTTTGACGGCCTCAGATTCTATCTGATTGAAGATTCTTGAATTCTTAGGTGCTAAGAGTCTAGTATTCTCATATTCCAGCTTGAAAGGCAAACGCCTGCCATCTGCAGAGGTAAGGGTCAGGGGACTTGCGGGGGAGTGACCCTCTCAGTCTTGCCAGTCTCTCTGCTCCAAGAGTCAAAGAGGCTGCTGCTGTCCCTTCAGGAACTCAGTTCATGTCTCGAAACCCGACACCTCTTTGGACCTGGGAGCCCTGGGTAGTTGAAAGCAGGAGCAAGACCTCACCAATAATGCCTGCAGCATCCTCGGAAAAGGGCCAGAATAAGCAGCAAGCCTGGGACACGGAGTTCCCTGAGAATGATAACATTCCCTGCACTCTGCAGACCCCAAACAAGCCTATGCTGCTTTCAGCACTGCTGAGGCTGGAGGAGGAAGAGGGAGATGGTGAGACCACCACCCCAGGCAGACTTATTTCTGATGGAGTCTGGGCATGGTGCCTGGTGGTCCTGAGATAGATGTCTGCCCTGGGACCATAGGGAGGCCATCCAGAGCCCGGAAGCAGAGCTGGCTGGCTGCGTTGTACAGGCGAAGATAAGGAGCCCTGCAGGTCAGGGTTGACATGTGGAAACATTTAGGAGCCTGGGAGCTTAGGGCCTGCAGAATGAAATGTCCTGGAGGGCTGGGGGTGCAGAGGTTCCTGGACTCTGGTAGCCTCATTGTACAGATGGTGAGACTGAGGGAGAAGTGTGCTCTACATGAAGCGGTTAGAATGATGCTCAATAAAATCTCTGGAGCCCATGGGCTTCTGCTATACTGGCCAACGTCTTTTACCAAGCTCAGGGCCTTTGCTGGTGCCCTGCCCTCTAGTGTCAGTCACTCCCTTTCTTCTATTGAAGTCTTGCTCCCTCGAGGCCCAGCTCCAGTGCTGCTTCCTCCGGGAGCCTTCCCTACTCTCTGGAGTCCTCTTTCTCTCTTCCGGGAGTCTTGTGAACGGTCCATGTACAGTTCTTCTTTTGCTCTTCCCTTCGCCTTCAGACCAACACTGGCATCTTTTGTTCAGCTTCTCTGGGCAAATCAACCCACAATAGCCCTTTTGATAGATAAGAGTCCCTGCAGATGGTGGTGTTGGTGATGTACGCCTTTAATCCCAGTACTCAGTGAGTTCGAGGCCAGCCTGGTCTACCAAGTAAGGTCCAGGACAGCTAGAACTGTTACACAGAGAAACCCTGTCTTGAAAAACCACACACACACACACACACACACACACACACACACACACACACACACACACACGAGAATCCCTGAGAATTACAGTTACTTGCTTGAAGTCCCACAAAAAGGTCCAGAGATGCAATTCATACTGTCAGCTAACTGGATCCCTCACCTGCACTGAAACCCCCGGGTTGGTTCCCACCTCTGTAGAGGTCACTCATCTTTAAGGGCATGGCTTGTATCTGTGCTGCCTTCATGTCGTCATCTGAACCCTTGACCCTTCACAGTCAGGGCAGGGCTCCTGCTTTCTGTGTGTGGTTGTCCCCAGCACTGGCCCTATATTGTGTGGTGGAAGGTAGGTTAATGATAGACTTGGAGGCTGTCAGAGTCCAAGTAGGGAGTGCCCAGGCTCGGTCGGGTCTCTGCTCCAAAGCCTCCTGGGTGGCTAGCTGAGCTGACCTCAGCAGGAGAGAAGTAGAAGGCTGCTCTCCCAGGCGATGGAGAGGGCAGCTGGAGGGGAGCTGGATGTTGCTGAAATCAGAGCCACAAGCCACAGTCGTGATGGTGATGGGGGCCCGTGGGGATGTCGGAGTGACCGAAAGCTCCAGGGCCCCTCGGGTAAGAGTTGTCACTGGACATACTTCATGGCTCCTCTCAGGGGTCTTGCCTCTGTTTTTGGTGACAAGGAGATTGCTACCTCCCTAGAGGGTGATTCTGAGGCCTTTGCTGGAAGAATTTCTGGGGTGGACGCATTTGGAGACAGAGTGGGGTCACAGGGTGAGCATCGCTCTCCCTTATCACTCATGCATCTGTCCATCCCATCACTCAGTCCATCCATTCATCCACAGAGCCCCTGGCTCAGGATGGAACAGGGTGAGGGGTGGAGGCATAGGGTTAGAAGCAGTCTTGGTAGGAGTCCTTAAGACTCTCTTGATTACACGGCAGAAACTGGCCTACAAACAGAAACTGGCAATAGATGGGTCGTGATACTCGGAGGAGAGGTCATGAGAACGGAGTGGGGATCAGGCCTCAGGTCTCTGAGCTCAGTCACACTGGCTAGTGAGAACTGTAATCTCTAGCCCACCTCAGCCTGAATGGCCTGGAATTGGAGGAACTGTTTCCCATCCTGGAAGCTGTTCTTGTAAGAAGTTCATTGGCACCTGGAAAATAAGTAAAGCTCATAAGACACCTTCTATAGGCTCAGCGCCCTCCAGTTTGCAAGTCTTTCCCTGCTTAATAAATTTCCCATTTCAGTTTCCTTATAACCTTGGGAGGTAAAAAAGCATCTTCACAATCGCTCTACAGAAGAGAAAAGTGAAACCCAGAGGGGAAGGGATTTCCCCAAGACTGTGAGGAAGCCTAGGAGAGCTAGGCTCAGGATGTCTATTTTCTGGCCTCTTAGGCCATATGCACGTGGCTAGGCACTCTGTGTATGTCTGATGTATGTATGTGGGCATGTGCATGTGTGTACGTAGGTGCGCAGGTGTACACATGGGTGTGGAGGTGAGAGTTTGACCCTGAGCATTCTCCTCGGCTGTTCTCCACCTTATGTTTTGAGACAGGGCTTCTCACTGAACCTGGCTGGCCAATGAGCTGCCTGTCTCTGTGCTGCTAACACCAGGGTTATAGACCATGCCCAGCTTTTGTGTGGGTGCTGGGAATTTGAACTTAGGTCTTTACATTTGCATGGCAGGCATTTTACTGACTGAATCATCTCCCACCCCCAGGCTACCAGGAATGTGTCTCTAGTGATTCCCTAAGCCTCAGCAGAGTTTGAGGAGATGTTGCTAGCAAGGTCTTGACGAGGGGAGAGCCGTTGTCAGTGGGGCTTTTATATCTCTTTCTACAACATGTAGAAATGGAATTGGGGCCCATGGGAAGCTTATAGGGCTGTCTTTGTACAGAAGCCTATAGGTCACCAAGGTGGGAGGTTACTGGGAATCCCAAAGTGAAGATGGGAGAGAAGGCCTATCTTCTAGGGGGATACATCAACCCCAGTGAAGGACCCAAGGATCAAGCACACCAGGCTCGAAAGCTTACTTTGCTGCCTTTCAGTGAGCAAGTTACCTACATCTGTGTGCCTCAGTTTCCCCAGGCTAACAGGAATATAAGCAGCCATTCTGATAGTCGAAACGATCAGATGAGGCAATTCTTGAAATGTGCCTGGCAAGGGTCCTACACACTCAGGGGACATTAGATGTCACCATGACTTGCTTTCTCCTTGCCAAAAGGGAGTGAGAACATTAACTGCTAATCTCTCCTTCCTTGGGAATGTCGACAGCACAGGGGTCACCTGGAGGGAGGAGGGTGGCCGTACCCATCTCCACAAACCAGCACTGAGGAGAAAGGTCAGACTGATGGACTGTTGTGCCCGCAGAGCTGAGTGAGCACTGCCTCCAAGTCCCATGCCACCCTGTCCCCAGTGATAAATCATACACACATTTTTAGTGATTATTTAAAGCTTTTGGCTGCATGCCCAACCTGGAAGGGCCATTTCAGTCTCAGTCAGGCTGTGGCAGATTGAAGAGAAGCCTGCACATCACTTCATGATGGTGGCTTCTTTTATTCCATTATTTTCTTAATAGACTCACTGACAAAATATTGCTCTTGGCCCCAGCCTGGCCTACAGCTTATGTTTGGAAGAAGCAGGCTGCCCAGGCTAGGGAAGAGCAAGATTCTTTTCCAGGCAGAGGCAGGCAGAAGGGCTCAGCAGTCCCTGATATCCCAAGGTATTACAAGGAGTGGGTCTCCACTTGGTGGTCTTCAGGCCTGGGCCCCAATGCACTCTCTACCCAGGAGGCTGTGGATCTTTCCAGGGTATTCTGTCATCCCTTTAGCAAAAGTTAACAATGAACTCCAGTGTTCAGTGCTGTTCCCGTCACACCCTGCCAGAACCTGGGGAGCTTTGGAGGACCTTCTAAGGCAGGGTTTGTCAAAGTGTGCCTCTTAGAACTCTAGGGTTTCTCAGAAGTAGATCTGGCTCAAAACTAGGGTTGGGGATGCAGACGAGGGTAGATCCAGCTTTCAACCCTGTTCCCGGCCCAAGCAGCCATGGTTTTATTTTGTTTAACTCTGGCTTTCTTTGTCAGATTTTATTTGAAGAAAGACTCTGCCAGCTGGAAAAATAAAAGTTTGATTACTGCTGGCTGACTTCCTCATTGTACAAAAGGGGAAACCGAGGCCCAGAGAGTGGACGGACTTGCCCTAGGTCATGCAGGCACTGGCGGAATAAGGTTGTCTCTCCTGATCCACCAGCTGTGTGGTAAGCTGGGGTCAGTGTGTGAATCAGAGCCCGGAAGACCCTGGTCAGGAGCCAGGCTTGCAGAGCTGTCCTAGGTGTGGGTGTGACTCCAAAAGAATGCACTGTCCCAGAGCCTCAGATTGTGTGTGACGCTGTAACAAATGCCATTGGTTGGGTGGCTCACACACAGAAATGTGTTTTCTCATAAAGACTAAAGTGCCAACTGCCCATATGGCTGGGCTCTGGGGAGTGCTCTTATTCTAGTGTGCTGATGGTTGTCTTTTTTCTAAGTCCTGGTCTTGGGAAGAGAGACGGGAAGGGGGTAAAGGAGAAGGCAAGAGGGGATAAAGAGGGAAGAAGGAAGGGAAGAAAGGATGGGGTGGGGAGAAGACCTCACATCTCTTCTTTTATGAATTCCATCTTGGGGACCTCATTACTTAAACTAACCCTAAAACCTCCCCAAAAAGGATCCTTCCAAATATCTTTACACTGAGTGTTAGAGCTTCAGTATGAACATCATGGGCAACAGAATAGTTTCTCCCCAAACACAGAAGACTGAGTTCTCATGGCTCAATGGGAATGGTCTCCATGGGGTCCAGTTGCCCTGCCTGATCTCCAGTTAGCTGCTCGAGTCCAAGGTTAGGAACTTGGGACCTATTGGAGAAGAGTCTCCTAGAATCAGTGGTAGAAGGGACTGGAGGATACTCAGGTTGCTTAATGTAGGTGAGTTTTAAAAGACAGTAGTAAGAATTCTATTGAGTTGTCTTGGCAGGTAAAAGCTCTCACCACAGAAGCCTGATGATCCCGACACATGTGCTGTGGTAGGCACATGTACACACATATACACGTGTACACACCCCACATACACACATTTGTGAACACACATGCATATGACTGTATACACATACAACTAAAAAAACAGAAAGATATAAAACATTTAACATATAAGTTAGCATCTTGGGCAGGGCTCGAGATGTAGTTCAGTGGTAGAGTGCCTGTCTCCCTACCACGCTGGAGGCCCTGAGTCTGGTCTCAGCATACTAGCACAGAAAAGGAGCAAATCTAAATAGATCATAGCCGTTTTTTTAATTTTTTATTGATTTTTATTGAGCTCTATATTTTTTTCTGCTCCCCTTTCCGTCTCCCATCTCCACTTCAACACTCTCCCCATGCTCCCAATTTACTCAGGAGATCTTGTCTTTTTCTACTATCCATATAGATTGGATCTATGTATGTCTCTTTTAGGGTCCTCATTGTTGGCAAGGATTGTGATTTGTGGGCTGGTTTTCTTTGCTTTATGCTTAAAAACCACTTATGAGTGAGTACATGTGATAATTGTCTTTCTGGGTCTGGGTTACCTCACTCAAAATGATGTTTTCTAGCTCCATCCATTTGCTTGCAAAATTAAAGATGTTGTTATTTTTTTTCTGCTGTGTAATACTCCATTGTGTAAATGTCCACATTTTCCTTAACCATTCTTCGGTTGAAGGGCATTCAGGTTGTTTCCAGGTTCTGGCTATGACAAATGGTTATCGCTGTTTTTAAGAACACTAGTAGTAGTGGGCACAGTTGCACTGCTGTGCACCACCATGGTCTCTCCTCCCTGGAACCAGCTTCCTTGACAAAGCTGTCATCTATGAACTTCTAGGCCTCCACCCTGTTCACCCGTGGTAACTGCTGATCAACTTTTTGTCCCTAAAGTGTGTTGTGGGATATTAACTTAAGATGTGCTATATTTGTTTATGCCATGGAACATTTGCTTAATGATGCAAAGCTGTGCTGCATTTCTTTTGCATTGCATTTGTTTAACTCTGTGAAGTTGTGTTACTTTGCCTGTCTGAAACATCTGATGGTCTCATAAAGAGCTGAATGGCCAATAACAAGGCAGGAGAAAGGATAGGTGGGGCTGGCAGGCAGAGAGAATAAATACGAGGAGAAATCTGGGAAAAAAGATGGAGGAACAAGGGAGAACAAGGACATCAGGGGTCAGCCACTCAACTACACAGCAAGCCATGGAGAAAGAAGTAAAGAAAGGTATGTACAATAGAGGAAGATTAAAGCCCAGAGGCAAAAGGTGGAAAGGATAATTTAAGAAAAGCTGGCTAGAAACAAGCCAAGCTAAGGCCAGGCATTCATAAGTAAGAATAAGACTCCATGTGTGATTTCTTTGGGAACTGGGTGGTGGGCCCCCCCAAAAGAGTAAAGAATAATAAAGCAACCAACTACACAAGTGGCCTGTTCTAGGCATGGAGATCATCATCATCATCACCACCATCATCATCACCATCATCATCATCATCATCATCATCATCATCATCATCATCATCATTATATAATGAGTCTTTTTCTGTCCTGCCCGCAAGCTTCCAAATAATGACAAGGATACTTTTTATTAACTATGAAAGCTCAGTCTACAGCTCAGGCTTGTTCCTAACTAGCTCTTATGACTTAACCTACTTATATTACTCTATATTCTATCACGTGGTGCTGCCTCTTTTCTATCTTGTACCTCCTGTTTTCTCTCCATCTCTCCTGGCATCTTCCATAATCTTGATTTCTCCTCCTTTCTCTCCCCAGAAATTCCTCCTTACATCCTGCCTAGCTATTGGATGTTCAGATTTTTATTACACCAATCACAGCAATACATTTTCAGATAGTATACAAATATATTATCATTATGATACATAACATTATTATTTTATTTTAAAAAGTTTTAATTATTTTATGTGTATAGGTGTTTTGCCTATATGTTGGTTTGGATGGGTATGGCACCCCCAAGACTCATTGTTTGAAGGTTTGGCCCACAGGAAGTGGTACTATTAGGAGGTGGCCTTTGTGGAGTAGGTGTGGAGGAAGTGTGTCACTATAGGGGTGGGGGCTTTGAGGTCTCCTAAATTCAAGCTAGTTTTCTGCCTACTGCCTGCTGACCAGATGTAGAACTCTCAGCTCCTTTTCCAATACCGTGTCTACCTGCATACTGCCATGTTTCCCACCACACTGATAATGGACGAAACCTCTGAAGCTGTAAGTCAGCCTCAATTAAGTGTTTTCCTCTATAAGAGTTGCCATGGTCATGGTGTCTCTTTACAGCAATAGAAATTCTAAGACAGTCTGCATGTAAGTCTGTGTACAACGTGTATTCCTGGTGTCTGAGGCCAGAAGAGGGAGGCTATCAGATACCGTGGACCTGGAGTTATAGATGGTCGTGAGCTGTGGGATGGGTGCCTGGAATCAAGTCCCAGTTCTCTGAAAGAGAGAAAGCAGTCTGTACTCTTTTTTTTTTTTTTTAGGTTACAAAGTTAGAAAGTGTTTTATTGTGGACATTTGCACATACAGTGTTAGTGACGATGGCCTCCCCTCCTGGGGTGGGGCCAGATCCTATTTCATCAAACATTCAAGCAATGCCTCAACACTCCTGTGTTACTCTCCTCTGTAGTACCCGGGGATTCGCTTTGGCTAGATTTTCTATTTTAACCCATGCTTCTTCTTGTTGTTTCATTTTTAGCTTCTCTTTCAGTTTCTCTGCTTTGAACTGCTGGGTCCAGTCACCAGAGAGTTTTTGGCTCATCTCCATGAAGAGTGTCAGGGCGCTGTATATCAAGCTGTGTATTGTCTTGTTCCAGTGGGTCTTCGAGTTTGCGGTACAGGGATGGAAACATGATGGGCAGGATCTTCGCTGCATTGTCACTAATTAAACTCATGATGTACTCATTGTTCCAGTAATACAGTGCCCACTCTGCCACCTGGAAGTGAGGGCTGGAAACACACTTGGCTAATTCTCGAAAGAGAGGCTCCATGATCTTCATAAATTTTGACGGTTCAATTACATCTAGAATTTCTTCTAATTCATTTAAGAACATTACTTCTTTTGGACTGTGAGTCTTTGGCCAGTATTTGAGAAGTGCCATTACCACTGGTTCAGTGAGGGTGCTGTCCTTCAAAAACTGCACAACACAGTTTGTAGTTAACATGTTTCAAACCTAGCAGCCAGTACTCTTAACTGCTGAGCCATTTCACAGCCTGGAGACAATTTAAAGGAGCTGTTGACAAAGGTGTGGACCGGGTCTAGGAAACCAGCAAGGGATCTGGCCCTTGTGGTTGGTAGGACAGGAGCCTTGAAAAGACAGCAGGGAGAAGTTACCGAAACCTGGGGTGACTTCACGATGGTCTTTCCTGGTAGAGGTATGTGGCCACTTTCTGACTCCCAGTGACTGAGTAGGAAGGAGGTGGTGGGATCAGTGCCCCACCATGACTCACTAAATCTCCAAATCCTATTGATGAGGTCTTCACATGCCAGCCTTGGAGGTCCAGAACAGAGTAGAGAAGGGTGGAGAGTGATAGGGTAGGGTGGCGATAGGTGGAGATCTCACCAATGAGTCAGTGGAAGGCCTTGGAGCTCTTTAAGCACTGGTAAAATAAACCACAGGGTCAGTGTCAGCAATAAAGACTCTTGGTGTGGTTGTATATTGACTGACAATAGGAAGGTGTAATGCATTCCCAGTTCCTGTCCTCTGCTCTCTGACAACTTCTCACACTCAATAACTTGCTTGCAAATCTGTTTTGCTTTGTGAAAGATGAGCCACATGCCGGGAGAGTTCCCTTGCCCCACAGTGTTGCATTTTCCATTCAAATAGTCTGTTTTGTCCTGATTCCACATTTACTAGCCGCTGACTTTGGCTTGCTACAGGTTTCAGCTTCCCAAGGAAATAGCTTAAATGTTGGAGAATGGACAAGTGCGAGGCATAGAGCTGGGAGTAGAAGAGACCTCTGGGGCATTGTAGATGCCCAGTAGGCTGCCTTGGTGGGCTAGGGTGTCCAGGCGGGAAGCAGACAGAGCTAGGGACAGGATCCCTGTTCCATTTAGCGTTAACCTAGTTCTATTTATTAACTGTTGTACACTGATGATTTTCTATGAATATTGCACACACATGTAAAACCTATCATCACGGCAACCCTGTTCAGAAGGAATTCCTTCTGTTTTTCAGAGGAGAATTGTAGGTAGAAAGAGGTCAAATGACTTATCAAAGGCCCCACAGCAGTCTGTTACAAAGCTAGGATTTGAGCTGAGGTGGGTCTCTCTCAAAACTCCTTCTAACCAAGGGAATGGTGAATGTCTGGTTGCTGGAAACCTGTGAGCAGGGACTGGATGGCCACTTGTCATGGAGTGAGTGTGGCTCAGCAGCTCAGGAGATGCCAAGATCCATCCTGGAAAGTTGGATTCAGATATTCATACCGATAGGGCCTCTTGGGAAGTCAGTAGCCTCCCCTCCCATCCACGGGGGCACGGTACAATCCAGGACCTCTAGTGGATGTCCAGAAGCTCACATTCACACTGTCTCTTCGTGTCCATGAATGTGTGTGTGTGTGTGTGTGTGTGTGTATACATGCACACATACACAAATTCACTGCCTTTTGCATTTTAGGTAAGCACTGGCCATGCACCATGACCATACTTCTTGCTACTTGAGACAGGACAGTTAAATTCACATATTTCTTTTACCTTCTTTACAACTTCATAAATTGTATCAAATTCATAAAATTGATTCTTAACTGCTGATCTGAGAAAACTCAGCTTAAGATGTTTTTCCTCCTTATTAAGAAAATTCAGCTTTTTATTTGATGGGGCCCTCTACAGCTCATGTCTGGCATGTTCTAATTGCCAACATCACTACCCTTGTTCTCTGTGGCCATTGTTAAGTAAAGTAAGGGTTCCCTAAACACAGTACTGTGATATTGTAACAGTTAATCTGGTAACCACTATAGCAACTGGGTCATTAAGTGGACAGTTTACACAGTGTGGAAATGAGAGACTGAGAACCAATTCACAGCCACACAGAGCTGGGCCATACGAAGTTTCATCACACTACACAGCGACACACAATTTAAAACTTACAACTTGTTTATTTGCATTAGTTTTCTATTTGATACTTTTGAGACCCTGACTGACCTTACGTAACTGCAAAATTAATTTGTAGACAAGGGAGCTACTGTATATGTAGGGCTAGATGCTTTGGTGTGGCACAATTATGTGAAGACGCGGGAGTCCTGGTTTGCAAGGTGTAGGGAGGAGGCGTGTGTGCACACACACACAAACACACACACACACACACACACACACACAAATGGCCACTGGTGGGATGTAACCAGGCAGTGAGCTCACTTCTCCCCTTCCTGTTATTTCTGGTTCTTTCTTGTTGCCCTGGGCCATTCTCTGAGTCCCAGATGGGCAATATTTAGAAATACATTTTCTGTGCAGAAATGTCACCAGACTTGTAACGTATTCTGTCTTTACTGCGCAGAAAGAAGCCTAGGGTGGGAAGTCAGTGTGTGTGGGTGTGTGGTGTGACTTTGGGCATGCCTCCCCGTCTGTTTAATGAGGGGCCAGGGAGGCTCACTGTGGCAGACCCTTTGGGTTCTGACACTCTGAAGTAGGTTATGTTGTGCGTGGAGCTGTAGCTGCACTTGGGGAAGGTGTGATGGGTGTTACTCTGCTTTCTCCAACTCTTGCCAGTCCAGTCTCCGAGGAAGAGGTGGTTCCAGAGAAGGAGAGCTGGGTAGAAGAAAGGTAGGACCTCTCTTTAGGAAGCAGCTGGCGGAAAGAGGGACCTGGCTCATCTTCAGTTTTCTTGAGCTGCAAGAACCAGACTCAAGCCATCTGCAGTCTTGCAGAGACATTCGGTCCAGGCTCTGGTCCACATTGCTGGTAACCAGGTTAGTGAGTGGTAGATGAGAAGGTGATGCTGGGGCATATGATATTTGCAGTAGTTATCTAACGCCTTAACCGATGCCTCCAAAACAGTGGCAGTGCTATCACTTACAAGCTTTGGGTCGGCAACTAGAACTGGGCTCAGCCAGTTGGTGCTTCTGATATCCTCAGTCTAGCTTATACACAGTGGCCACCAAGCCAGGCTTCAAGATTACTCTTTGTGATATCTGTTTACCGCATTCGGACATCCATATGTGGTCCCACTCTGTATCACGTCTGGTCTCTGTGATCATAGTAAACAGTAGCAGTGATGGTCTATCACTTCTGAGGTTGGGTTATGAAAGACTACCCTTATGTGTTGAGTACCCCCACCCCATCACTTACTTGGGAGGAAGCTAGCTTCCAGGAAGTGAGCAGTCCTATGGGTAGGCTCATGTGGAGGCATCAGAGACCTTGGCACCAACCCCTCTGGTGGGGCATCTAGGCCTGACAACAGCACCTGGAAGCAACAATGCTGACTCCAATTTGGCAACTTATCTGCAGCCTTATATTATCTTGGCCCTGAATCACGTAGCTAAACTGCTGCCAGGGAAACTGTGAGGAAGATAATCTGTTTTGGAGGTAATTTATTATGCAGCAATATCATAGTACGTAGGCATCATGATCAGATGGCAGTGACAGCCAGGTGATGGCTGGGGAGACAAAGGTGTCTGGGCCATGTGTCTCTCCCCACTCACCAGGACAGCCTAAGATTCTACCCCCAGTGGCAGCTACTAGCTCCTAAGGGCAGTTAAAACCCACTTTTCATGCTTTACTGCATCACATTTGCTGGGGGCCATTGGCCAAGTAAAACCCACAGACAACCAGCCCCTGAGGTGAGGACACAGAGCTGCCTCTTGATGGGAAGGGAGGAATCTGTAGCCACTTTTGCAATTGCAAAGCACAGGACTCTTGTACAGGTTTCCACCACACTCCACATTCTTCTTTCTTTGTGTCTTCACTCTTGAAGAACTTCCATTTTCTTAGACTGTCAACAAACACGAAGCAACTGTTAGGTGGCTGTAGCAATCAGGGTCTTGATCAACCTTTTGGAGAAGTTCTTCTTCATGAATGGGCAGACACGGTGACAGCCTGCTGTTGTAAAGCCAGCCAGCGGCAGACGCAGGACTCTAACCCAGCTCCAGAGATGCCAAGTGTTGAACTGGCTCGCTTTTCCAACCAGAGGCTCAGAACTTTTTACTCAGCTTAGTCTTTAAGACACATACAAAAGGCTGGTCTCTGGGGGAATCTCCACTCAGAGACTGCTGGTTGGGGGTGCAAGGGCCTGACCTGGGGCAGGGGGTTATTCAGCATGAAATTCCAGAAGGTGACAAAAGCCACGATGACTTTTATGTTCCATTTCCTCTTTCTAGCCCTGATCTGAGAAAAGAAAGATTCTATTAGGAGAAACAAAACCAACCAAACAACAACAACAACAAACCCTTTTGTCTTCATCACTAAAGAACAGGGAAGGAGGCAAGAAAAGAGGAAGAGAGAAAGCAGAGGCAGAAGACAAAATTTTCAAGCAATCAGTAAAAGTCATAGAAAATGAAGACATGGCATCTGGTGAGATGGCTTAGTAGGAAAAGTGCTTGCCATACAAGCCCAGCCGTCTGATTTCCATCCCCAGGACTCACCTAGAAACCGATGTGGTGGGTGCACCTGCCATCCCAGCACTCCTGTGGTAAAAGGAGAAGAGGAGACAGGAGAACATCCGGGGATCTCTCAGGTCAGCGAGCCTGGAGTACAGAGCAAAGCAGAAACGAGGTAGACTGTCTCCAAACCAAGGTGGAAGGAGAGAACCGACTTGTGAAAGCTGTCGTCTGACCTCCACATATGCTAAGGCTACTGCACGTGTGTGTGACACACACACACACACACACACACACACACACACACACACACACTAAAAAGAGAAAATCATAAATTGTGGAGTCAGAAGACAAGTACTATCGATATGAGATGATTGAGTCATGAGAGGGGAACTTGATGCTAAAAGCAGGGTCAGAACACAGGCGCTGATGGGATGACGAACTCCTTTTCGAATAAGTGGCTCAATGTCAACCAAAAATGGTAGTTTCTTGATATTATGAAGCCACTTGTCAGGTGCCATATTGATTTAATTACACCTTGCAGTGGGGGAGAGACTTGTCACATTAGAGGTGCCTACTTAAGAAAATTAACTGATACCATACAACTGTTCCCATGTGACGGTCACAATCAAAGCTTGAGTGCACACTGGATCATCACTGGTTCGCCACTGCGGCCCTTTAGTTCATCCGCAGCTGAGAATAGCATGGCAATGTAGTGTTGTGTTTGCTGTCTGTGAACTCAACTCTTCTCTCTTCTCCTCTACCAACCCTCCCTCCCTCTCCCTTCCTTCTTTCTACCCACTCCCAATCTCTCCGAATAAGGCCTTATATAGTCCAGGCTAGTCCTGAATTCACCATACAGCCAAGATTAGTATAGAATTCTTAATTTTTTTATTTTTGAGATTATAATTTAATTACAACATGTCTCCCTTCCCTTTCCTCTTGCCAAACCCTCCCATATATCCCTCCCTTCTCTCTTTCAAATTCGTGGTCTCTTTTGATCACTAATAGATATTGTGTGTGTTCCTAAATATAACCTGTTCAGATCATATGATGTTATTTGTATGAATGTTTTTAGAGCTCAGCCTTGAATTCTTTATCCTTTTGTCTTTACCTCCTGAGTGTTGAGATTACAAGCATCAGATACCATGACTATCTGTGAACTTTATTCTATTAAAGTCAACAGGATAGGGCTGGGGAAGGAGTGTAGTTTAGTGGTAACGCACTTGCCCAACATGTAGGAGGGCCTGGATTCAGTCCCCAGGACTCATCCCCCTCACCCCAGTCAATGGCATGACCTCAAGACCTACTGAAGAATATTAGTGTTCTGTGAACATTTCTGATTTAGATAAATACACAGGTCTCTTCCTCCATATTCTGGGAGTTAAATAGCTTTTCAAAAACAGTTAGCTGGAAGCTTGGACAGGTATGTGTTTATTGCCTAATTTATAGTACTTGATGGATCAATTTCTTAGACCCACTCCAGAGCATCTCTGATCCATTTGAAGAGACTGGGTGGTTTTTACTGCAGTAACTGCACCGACAGGTGGGTGACAAGCTGTCTGTCGCACAAACAGAAACCTTATTTTTATATCAAATTAACCATTTCTAAGGCTATAGAAAGCAGTAATTGGGGTTCAAACTTAAGAGTCAACACTATTGTTTCTATTGTAGGTCCCACAATTGAAATCACACTGCACACACAGCCCTGCCTGCATGCTTGCTTCTCATCTTGGAGGCCGACTTGTGACTGTAATAGACATTCTGATTTCATAACCCTGAAGTGAAGAACAGATCTACAGAATGCTGTGGACAAGAAAAATGGAAATAGGGCCTGTAAAGACAGTTCAACAGTTAAGAAAGAATGCTTGCTGCTCTTCCAGAGGACCAGAGTTTGGTTCCCAGCATCCGTACCAGGTGGCTTACAACTGCCTCTAACTCCAGCTCCAGAGAACCGTGCTCTTGTCTGGCCTCTGTGGGCACTGGCTCAAATGTGGCACACACACACACACACATCACACACACACACACACACATCACACACACATCACACACACACACACATCACACACACACATCACACACATCACACACACATCACACACATCACACACACACACACACAAATAAAAAACAAATGTTAAAAAGCGGAAATAGTCTGAGGGTAACTTACCATTAAGAGGTAAAACCAAATGCTTGGTAAAGATTCTGTTATGTCTAGTGTATTAAAACAATTCTAAAATGGTTCATGAGATTCTTTGCCTGTTGAGTCTATTCCTGCAACAACCATTAGGTAGTACCACTAGGTAGTTACACAGCCTACACGTTTGAACTTGGTCTTTCTTTTTTTTTTAATATTTATTTATTTATTATGTATACAATATTCTGTCTGTGTGTATGTCTGCAGGCCAGAAGAGGGCACCAGACCTCATTACAGATGGTTGTGAGCCACCATGTGGTTGCCAGGAGTTGAACTCAGGACCTTTGGAAGAGCGGGCAGTGCTCTTAACCACTGAGCCATCTCTCCAGCCCCCTGAACTTGGTCTTTCTGTGAACAGATATTAGAGATCAATTACTCCCCCTTCTAATTCCATTAATTAAGAATATACACTCAGCAACATAGTTATATTACAGTGTGCAGCCTAGTTTGAGCCATGGTTCTGACTAGATAGGTTAAGTAGGCTTTCTTAGCTAAGGCAAGGTAAAGGTAGCTTTATAACCATCTTGGACTGTTTGGGAACACTTCTAGCCTTATCAAGTGCCCTCTGGCCTTGCACCTGTAGGTGAATCCAAGCTCTGGAATGCAATCAATCTTTCTGCTCAGCTGCGAGCAGTGCAAGGCATGGGATGTCATTTATAACTGGTCTAGCCCCATCCACTGATCCATTTACCAGCCCACACTCACACAACGGTAGCAGTCACTCCTTTTTACGTTCTCAGTACCCATCTCAATAGCAGTTCTTTGCACCCTCAGAGCAACCCATGATGCCGATATCATCAGTGTGCCCATTTTATAGAGGAGGAAGTCTGAATAGTGTAGGAAGAGCAACCAAGTTCACACATAAAGCTCATTTAGCCCTGTGCCTGGGACCTAGCGAGGACTCATTATCGTGATTATTTGCAGAAGAGGAAATAGCCACTCAAGGGCTGGCTGGGGAGACAGGGTTATCTGAAGGCCTGAAGGAGCAGCGCACAGAGGGCTGTAGAAGCACAGACTCAGGGCAGCCGCTTCCTCTCGGGAAGTTATGCAAGGTAGCAGTGCAAGCTGCTTTCCCCAGCTCAGTGCTAGTGACACTTTGTGGACACGTTCCTCCCAGGTCCCACAGGGCACACTGCCACCTGGTCTGACATTATAGTCACCATCACTCCTTGCAACTCGGTGAAGGTGAGCCCAAGATTCCACACCACATTGAATGAAGGTAAAACTGCATGCTACCATGGCCTCAGGCTGAGTGTGGCTGTAGTGCAGGGGAACAAGTTTGGCTCTGAGGATGGACAGGGAGCTGGGATCCCGGCTAGGGGCCGCTGTCCTATATTTTTGTGGACCACATGCCACAGCTAAACCATTTCACGACAAGGGCCAAACTTCTTTTCTGTTTGAATCGCTGTGTTGTGGGCTCTTCTAACTGAACCCACATGTTAGTTGGAAGCCCAAATAACACCTCAGGTAAAGAGAGAGAAGGCACACAGGGCTGATGGAAGATCAAGTCCAAAGACATAAAGAGCAAAATGCAGGAGAGTTTCAAGAATATTCTCATATGGTCATTTTGAGGACCAGGCGCGATGCCAATGGACAGAAAGGCCTTATGGTACCCAGCACATACTAATTTCACAATAGCTAAGAGCCATATATATTGTCCCTGTGAGCTACATGGCTTCCCAGATCCTCATCTGTAGAATGGGAGTGAGGATACCCGTATGACGAAAATGGACGTCTAGCCCTTTCTATTTTGGGACAGTATGAAGGGTCCGGAGAAATCCTGTTGGGGAGCAAGATCAAAAAAGAAAAAAAAAAGTAACTACAGAGAGATGAATGAGCACCTTGGCTCCATGACTGAAGTAGTTTAGCTTAACACAACCTCTGACGCTCTCCTGTCACTCAGCTCTGGCTGACACTTGCTGGCTAAGCACTAGCAGTTTCTCCACGAGTCCTGGGTATGTCGTGCTCCAGAGTTCAGGGTGCACTTAGAGAGCCCTCCGAGCTCTCCTTTAGATTACGGGACTACACAAACACCAGTGATGCCGAGCCTCCCTGGCCTGGGTGGCCCAGTCTAACTCCTCACTGATTTGGGTGTTGTTACCCCTGCCAGAGAGGGAGCTCTTCCAGGTCGGGAGTGGTTTGCTTATCTAGTGCTTGGCCAGGCACGAGGGACCTCAGTTCCCAAGGCTTTCTCTCTGTGACCTCAGGAAGTGTCTCTCCCTCTATGAGCCTTATTTCTGGTTGAAGTCCTCTGGCTCTCACCATGCGAAGGGCCTTTGGGGCTTGCCCTGACCGAAGACCTGTGTGGTCCTTCTCTTTTCTTCCCTTCCTTCTCTTCCATTTCTCTCCTCTTCATCTCTTCCTCTTAATCCTCCGCCCACTCCCTGGCTCACCCTCCTCGTTGTGCTCCTCCTTCCTCTCAACTCCACTCCTCCCTGTGTTCCACTCCTCCCTCCTACCCTTCCCCTCTCCCTTGCACCCCTTCCTCCTCCACGTGTGCGCCTCCCTCCTCTCCACATACCACTCCTCTGGTCTCCCCCGCGCTCCTCCCTGCTCCCTCTTCCCGCCTGCGCTCCTCCGCCAGGCCGGGGCGCGGGCCGGGCGCACGCTGGGTGGTCCGGCGGCAGGGGGCGGGCGGTAGCCTGCAGGCGTAATTGGCATGCACGCCGTTGTAGCCGAGACCGCTTAATAAAGCATTACATATCTCACCGCTTCCATATTTCATTACCTCACGCGGAGCCTGTGAGAGGGCCCTAATGGGAGTCAGCTGTGTTTTTACTTTCTGTTGTCGGCCGGGGACGGGCTTCTCAGTGGATTCTTTGAAATGAAATAATGCGATGCACGCCGCGATAAGGGCCGGCCATAATGAGGCCCAGGCCGCTGGGCGGCTGCGATTGCTCCAGGTGTCGAGTATTTGGGCTCTGAGGACCAGAAGGAGGAGGGGGCGGCGCCGTAGGAGGATGAGGAGGGGAAAGCGCTGGGCTGGGAGCCGCAGAGGGGCGGCGGATGAGGGAGGAAGCAGAGGCGAGACAGCGGCTGCTGGCCAGCCCTGGGACCTGTGTTCAAGCCCTGCTTGTCCCAGGCTGGTCGGTGTGCCACTCACAGCGCTGCTACACTGATGATGGGAGTGCATGGAAGGGGGAAAAGGCATCGTTTATCCGGAGAGAGAGGAGCTGGCATCTCTCGGAGCTGAGATTAGTTCTACTCTCTGCAGTGATCTCTTTCTGGACGCTAAATTCTCTGGGGTTGGGATTGTATTTAGAAGCGGTAGTAGGAACCCTTTTTCTAAGTGCCATGGTTGAAGTCCCTTGAAGGTGGCTGTTGGGGCTACCGATTTGAAAATCCTCAAGTGTTTTCTTGGTTCCAGCGCTGTCTCCATCACTCTTTTCTCCTTTAGAAAACCAATGCTCTTTGGAGGGGCTTTTGTTTTTTGAGTTCCTCTTATTTAGTTAGTTATTTAAACAATCTTTTCTCATTTCATGCACCAATCCCAGTTTCCTCTCCCTCTCTCCTCTCACTCCCCCCATGAGTTCCTCTAAAATAGACTCACTTTCCACCCTCTCTGGGAGCAGAGATGTAACATACCTCTGGTCCTGTGTGCATCTCACACTAAAGGAACCCCTCTCCAGTGCTGGCCCAATGCCATTGCTCTCTTACCCATGCCTTTCTGGGGCTCTCGAAGCTCCCCCAAACAACCTCATGATGTCTCCCTGCCTTGCATGCCAGCACTTCCTCAGCTGCTTTCCTCAGGCAGGGCTCCATCACTGGCTCTGACAGGCTAGGGAATTTAGTCTTCCCCTCCAGGTCAGTCAGAGATTTCATTGGGGAATGTCTCATGCTGTCTCATGCTGTCTCCTGCCGCTGAATGCCTTTCCCACTTGGCCACTCCCACATAGAGTCCTGCTGGCTCTCAAGGGTCAGTGCTCCCCGAAAGACTTCTTACCATAGACCCCATTGCTTCAAAGCTGGATGTACTGTCTTTCTTCTCTGAGCCTCAGTTTCCCCATATGTACAATGAGAAAGTTGGGGACTGACCTCTAGGATACACACAGTCATGCACCGACCTGAGGAGCGGTGGTTTGTTCTTAAAGGAGAAACAGGCAGTTTGAGTTTGGGAGCTCACCATGTTACACTGGCTATGTTGGCTGGGCTCACACTGGTGCTTTCCATGCTCTGTTTCAGACCAGGGATCCTGTGTGCACATGTGCTTGTCTGTGTGTTCATGTACCTGTAACACATGGTACCAGTGTCGGTGGAGCATGCTAACCTTTTCACAGCTCTCTAACTCCTCAGAGCCCCCTGAGACAGGGTAGACAGAGAGGTACAGACAGATTGGGGCCAAAGTTATAGTCACCCAGCTATAAGGTAGGGAACAGTGGGGAGGCAGAGCAAGGCGAGGTTCTCCCCTAGCCCAGGGAACCAAGCTGGACCCTCCCAGTGCAGAACTCTCTTCTTTCACGGCAGTCTGTTTCTTTAATGATCCTTCATTGCCTAGTAGCCACTTTCAGGCCTGCTGTGGAGGCTCTCCTATAGGAGAGCCCTCCCCAGAGCCTGCCTTCAACCCTCTTCCTCACCTTCCAGACTAGCCTAGATCTCTCCTCTTCCCAGAGGCAGGCAGTCCAAGCTCCACACCCTGGGAATGCATCTATGTGCACACACATATCTGCAATCCAGCTCTGAGCTTCTGAGCTTCAAGGCTGAGCCCACCTCCCCCCATGTCGGCCACTATGGACCTATCATAGAAAAGATACAGAGGCCACTTGACCGTGTCAAATGGGTTTTGAGGTTTACTGAAATTAATTTGAATTAAATTTAATTCCTTGCCTAGAGAAAATAAAAAATGTTCCACAAACAGCAGTTATTCACACTTCAATGGAGTTCTTGTTTGGACCAGGATTTTTGTGTTTTAGTCTTATAATGTCTGTATAAGGTTGATATGGTAATCCCATTTTACCAGTGAGAAAATTGAGGCTAAGCGATGTCGAGCAACTGACTATAGAACTAACAGAGGCAGAGCCAGGGCTAAAACCCAGTTCTGTGCCTTGGAGTCCAGTCCGTTCTGCATGCATCACACAGGCAGGCTCTTGGCCAGCAAGCACTGGTGCTCTCTGTCTGTCAAGCGGGCTGCTCTATTGATTAACATGCAAATGATTTTTTGAGAGAGGGCTTAAGTGTAGTTTGGTCTCAGCCAGCCACAACTGTGATTTGCAACCCAAGCTCTTGTCCTCACCAACCGCTTTGCTATCGGGTTTTCATCTCTAGAGTGATTGACGGGGTATTTTTTTCCCCTCTCTGACCCAGAACACCAGGCCTCCAATACTACTGAAATGTTTGCACAATCTTGAAGCATTTATTTAAAAGTTGCTTTTCCCCAAAGGGCCTGGCCTCAGCCAGATCCTGAGCCAGATCCAAGAAAACAAACAAATCCTGTCTTTACAAGTTCTTCAGCTGGGCTGTGTGGGGTGGGTGGGGGCAGGGGTCCCCTGGGTCCTACCTTTCCCCTGGCTGGTTGACAGGCCCGCCCCCAGGGTGAAGAGTCTGCCTGCCTGTTTACAGCCCTTTCCAATTCACAGGCCAAACAGGAAAGGGGGAAGGGTCTTGGGGAGGGGGCCAAAGTCAAAACTCACAAATAACACAGATGGATGTTCCTCAGCACAATAGGCAGTGAAGATGCTGGGCAGATGTCACTAACTTGTGCTTCTTGAATGTTCTGCAGTGAGACCGTGCATTCCATTTTGCTAGTCTCCCCACCAAGTGCCGAGGCTCCCGCACCCCTCACAGCATCCTGGTTGGTAGGGGATCCCACGGAGCTGTCTGCAGACCTCAGTGCTCTGCGGCCTTGCCCACACTTTGTGAACCTGGGGAAGTCTCTTGTCCTCACTGGCCTTGACCATTCTGATTCAACCATGGGCTGAGCTCCAGCCCTGACACCATCTGTTCTGAGTGATGTTTGCCCCTGGCTTTTTCTCTCGGGCAAACAGGTGAGAAGGGAAGGGAGCCACTATATACAGAAGGCACTGCATGTGCCCATCAGTGTGTTTAGAGCTCTGTGGCACTTTGTCTTGCCCCCCACACCCCCCAAAATACTTCCTGCTAAACTTTTCTGCCTAGTGCCAGTCCTGGGTCTCATAATCCATCTTGGTCCCTCCTCTCTTTCTCCTGGCTCCCTCTGGACATCACTGTCTCTGGGCTGGGCAGGGCTGCTCTGGAACACGAGTGTGTGCACTGTGCTGTGGCCTGCTTTATTAGCCCGGTGACAGGGCCAAGGTGAGAGAGGATTCTGTAGATCCTGAGACCTGGAAATGGCAATCTCTTATTTATTTATTTATTTATTTTCTCAGACAAGGTTTCTCTGTGTAACAGTTCTCGCTGTCCTGGAACTCGCTTTATAGACCAGGTTGGCCTCAAACACGTAAAGATCCACCTGTCTTTGCCTCTTGAGTGCTGGGATCAAAGGTATGTGCCACCACACCTGGTGAAACCTTTTTTATTTTTAGCATTTCAAAGATTTATTTTTGTTTTTAATTTTGTGTATTGTTGTTATTTTCATGAGTGCAGGTGCCTGCATGGGCCAGAAGAAGGTGTGGAATGCCCTAGGGCTGGAGTTATAGATGGTTGTGAGCTGCCCGATGTGGGTGCTGGGAACTAAAGTCAGGTCTTTGCAAAAGCAGTACTGCTTTTAACTACCAATCCCTTTCTCTTAGCCCCCTTGGTGAGGCGTTCCAAGCATTTTGATTGCTTGTTGCAAAGTCCCCTAACATGTGAAATCACATAAGATCCCTGGTGGGCCATCAATGACTCTTACCACTGCACCTCTGCTCCTACAGAAGACAAAGAATCTTTAATAACTTTGTACCCACCTCTTTGTCCTGGACCTAGGTCACTTGAATCCCAGGCTAGGTGACCACCATCTTTCCTTCTGATGTAGCTCTCTGCAAGATCTCCAAAGTTTTTTGTGTCACCTAGGGAAGTGACTTCCACCCTTGAGCCCCAGGGTCTTTGTCTATAAATGGCCTGAGATAGAATGGCTTCATGAGCATTCTGTGACCATGAGGTGGAGCCTGGTAGACACTGCAATTCCTGTCACTGTTGTGGCATCTGCTGGCCACGCTGTTGCAGAGTGGATCTTCAACTGAGGACTGCCTTGTCCCCCTCCTGCCAGGTAGACCCCTCTATGAGTAGTGTGGGTGGAGCTTGGGTGGGGACAAAACTCTCAGACAGATGTTGTGGGCACAGGCTGGACTCGAAGGCAAAACAAAGGACCACTTGGCTATCCTCTCTCTAAACTGATCTCCCAAGCCCTTATGTGTGTGCAATGGGTCAGTCTGGCAGAGTGGGGGGCACAGGCACCACATCTCCCCATCCAGGAGCTCTCCCAGGGCTGAGGTCATCCATTACTTTGCTTTGTGTCTTCAGAGCTCAGCACAGAACATGGCACAGAGCAGGCACTCATTAATCATGTTTAAGTTAACAAATAAACACAACCTTGGGAAAAGAATCTCTGGTCGCAGCCTCAGCTTCCTTGTCTACAAAAAGACGATAATAGTATTTGACTCATATTCACTGTGAGGCTAAAGCTAGCAGTTCAGGGCTTATGAAATTGCTCCCTAGGTGAGGGTACTTGCTGCCAAGCCTGAGGACCTGAGTTCAATATTCAGGACCCACACGGTAGAAGGAGAGAGCTAACACACAGGAAGAGAGAGAGAGAGAGAGAGAGAGAGAGAGAGAGAGAGAGAGAGAGAGAGAGAGAGGTGTAAAAGTAAAGGAAAAAGTAGATTAGGGTTGTCCAAGAGACTCCCAAACCTTAATGGCTATTGCTATTGCTCTTGGCTGCACCCAAGAGATGGAAGGTTAAGTTTCTATTGCTGAAGATACCATGCACTTCTGACATCAGGCCCAGATGCCCCCAAGTTGGAACTAACTTAAAAGCCTTTCTTTCTGAGGCCTAGCTTTCTCGGTGCCACAAACACCAAGTCCTACCAAGCTATGGTATCTATAAACTACAATAACAACAAGCATGGCACTCTAACCCTAAGGGTGCAGTAGTTACCGCCAAGGTACACATATCTGGTGGTAACCAAAATGTTTCTAATTGGACTTAAGATCCACTCAGTAGGTGGAAAATCATGCCTGGTACTGGAAACCTAACCAAGCTATCCAGGAAGTCATGAATCTTTGAGGAGAACCTACAACCACCACTTTACTTAACCAGCACAATCCCAGCTACAGTCTAAATATTTGTCCTTATGCCCAGAGACAAGTGTAGCCCTCATCCCTCAACAAGAAAACTTCTCTTTGCAATGAAGATCATTAGAGAAGACCTCAACCAATTAAAATGCGGAGCTGTGGAGCCCAGTCCCAGGGGATATATCTACAATACAACTGCCACACCAAAGGCTCAGGGATCATCGCAGAAGAGCAACAGAAAGATTTTAAGAGTCAGAGGATCCGGGAGTTTGATGTGAGATTGAATTATCTTTAGAATGTCAGAACATGGTCATACCAACATGGATGTATAAACATGAACTGAACAAGTACAGCAACAGACATGCTAACACAAACTGGCAGTGGGGAGCCCAAGAGACCTCAGTCCTACACAAAGAACTACAGGCAGCTAAAGAATGCTGAGAATTGGTGAAATAGTCTTCTCCAGGGAAGAACACACCAATTGGTTATCTAATACCAAATGGTTGCCCTGAAAGCATATGCCATATCTGTAACATTATACAGACTGAGAAGGTTATACCTATGTATTTAGAAATATATATATATATATATATATATATATATATATATGGGGATATATGGGAGGCCTTAGATTGAGGAAAGGGAAGGGCAAATGGTGTAATTATATTATAATTAAAAAATAAAAATAGTATTAAAAGAAAGGAAAAGGAAAAATAGCAGTACATGCAAAGTTCTTTGAAATGTGTCTGACATGTGGGGAGCATGCTCTCATGTGCTCATGGAAATAGATACTAGGAGGAGGTACTTGCTTTGCTCAGTATCACACAGCTAGGAACTAGAAGCTTGGAATGGAATTCAGGGTTGTGATTCCTGCAGCTGAGCTATTGATCACTGTTGTATACTGCCCATATAGTTAGTAGGTAGGAACCATTAGTTGCCTCACAGAATTATTTCTCTCCACTGCAAAGTGACATACACATCCTCCCTCCCTGTCTGAGGATTGAGATTGTCACCTGGTAGATATGACACTAATTGTCAGACAACCCAGGTCTTAAGGTAATGGCAGCCCAGCAGGCAGAAGGAACTTGGGTCTCTGATCCCATAAGATCTCACTATTTTATTTTACTTTTTTTGTTTTTCGAGACAAGGTTTCTCTGCAGCTTTGGGGCGTGTTCTGGAACTAGCTCTTGTAGACCAGGCTGGCCTCGAACTCACAGAGATCTGCCTGCCTCTGCCTCCCAAGTACTGGGATTAAAAACGTGCACCACGACTTAAAGATCTCACTATTTTTGAAGTGAGCAACTTTGGCCTATTTCAGCCACTGTGACTTTGAGTGCAAGCATAAGTCCAATTCACTGTTTCTCAACTGTAGACCATAAATAACTAAAGCACCCTACTAGAGCAGCGATTGCACTGCAGCATTTAAACTTTGTCTTTGTTACAGTCAAACCCAGTGAGAGTAGAGACCTTGGTTTTTCTTCAATGTATCGTCACTGACTAGTCTTGGTCCTAGTGCCCAGTAGACTTAGTCATGTTCTATGGGAGCATCATGGCTGAGCTGGGACTTGATTCCCAGAATCCCCTTCCATGCTTGACTCTTGGGTGAAAAGGGCTGCAGAGACACCGTGTCTGGGGTCTGGAGGGCAGCACTGGACAGTAGGTCGGAAGGATGGTGTGACCTGAGCTCAGGGTCTCTGCTCTCTTTGTTAGTTTTCCTCAGTGATACTGTTTCCTGGATAGATCTGAACAAGCATACAAGCACCTCAGGGCAGCAAAGTAATGATTCCATCCAAGTCCAGCTTGTTTTTTGGGCTTATTTGCAGGGGCATGCATGACTCCCCTAACATGTGCATCCCATGCCATTATTGGTGACAACCTCCTGAAAGCTGTATAGATGGAGTTTCCGTTCAGTTAACCTTCCACTCTCCCGTGCTCTAACAATTCCCGAGACATCAAGCAGCTGAGGCAGGATTATCTGCAGCTGGTGTGTGTGTGTGTGTGTGTGTGTGTGTGTGTGTGTGTGTGTGAGAGAGAGAGAGAGAGAGAGAGAGAGAGTGTGTGTGTGTGAGAGAGAGAGTGTGTGTGTCTCTGTGTGTGGGAGTTTAGGTAGCTGTGAGCCATCCAATATGGGTGCTGGGAATTGAACCTGGGTCCTTTGAAAGAGTAATAAGTGTTCTTAACTGATAAACCATCTCTCCAGCTCAGCTCTTCTGATTTTAAGATGAGAAGGGAAATGTCGTGCTGGAGGACAGTGTCCCACAATGTTCCACCCCTTCCCGTCTTTACCTTCTTCCCACCCCTCCTTCTCTGACGCTTCCTAAGCTTTGAGGCGGTGATAACAGATGCCTGACGACCTTCTCCCATGAGATTTGGCTGTTTTCCAGTCGCAGTTGCTTTGGCTGGTGTGCTGGTTAGTTTTTGTCCATGTGACATAATCTAGAGCCATTTGTTAAGAAAGACCCTCAATTGAGAAAATACCCCTATCAGATTGACCTTTGAGCAAGCCCGTGGGAGGTTTTCTTGATCGGCGCTTGATGTGGATGGGCCCAGTCCACTCTGGGTGGTTCTATCCTTGGGCAGGTGGTCCTGCGGTATATAAGAAAACAAACTTCGCAAGCCAGTAAGTCGCATTCCTCCATGGCCTCTGCTTCCGTGGACTCTAGGTTCCTGCCTTGGGTTCCCCTGGTGATTGACTGTAACCTGTAGCCAAATAAACCCTTTCCTCCCCAAATTGCTTTTGGTCAAGGTGGTTTACCACAGAAATCAAAATCCCAACTAAGACAACCGGTACTGCACCTGTGCAGTAATCAATGCCCATTGCAAAAACAAGCTCCCTGACCACAGCTGATGGCACAATCTTTGGATATAAAGCTATGTGTTGAGAGGTCAATTTTGCTCCTCCACATGGGTCTATGCTTCAGCCACACGCTTTTGTTGTACAGCACCAAACATGAGTGCCTATCTGCGGCATGTTTTGGGATCTTCAGATGGAGCCTCCCAGACCAATGACTTGCAGGCCGATAACCTATCCCTGGCACTGGGATTTTCATTAAAAAAAATCTTAACTCCTCTGGGTGTGCCTTCTCCCACTTACGCCTTCTGTGCTTAACTTCTTAACCGATGCTTTCACATTCACAAGCAGGCTGTTGTAGGATATTCTCGGTCACCTTATTAGAAGCTGTCTGTGTCGTTCTCGACCCTAAGATTCCCAAGAATTTTATAGCTGCCTCTGGCCTCTGCACCGTGAGGGCTGACTTCTCGTCCCTATTTCTTAAAATATGCCTTCGTGTCCTTCAGTTGCTTTTCTAACCCTGTAAGACAGTCAGAGTGGGACGGCCATTATGGGGTTAACATCATACTGTGAAAGCTTTTTACAGAAGGTCCCCTGACCTCTACTCCAGGCATGCCAACTGGTCTTGGGATACATCAGCCAAAGGAATTTTAACAAAAAGTTGGCAAGGTCCAATGTAGCAAGAAAAAAAAAATCCCATCACTCTTGTCAACTATTGTTTCTCCCAAAGGGCAGTGTTGGGCGCAGGGGCATAGATGAGAGGCACTCACTATATAGCTCTCTGCAAACCATAACCGTTCTCAAGTGTTTCTGCTTCTTTACCCTGGGGCACTGCTGTGGGGGCCATTGCACGTCTTCCCGTATCTGTGCACTAGGCAGAGCTGGCCCAGGTTGCTCACCCATCTGAGTGCCAAGTGGGAACAGGGCTATGTTCTCTCCAGTTGTATCTCCCACGTGCTCCAGTGGGTTTCAAGACTGGCACCACAGCCGCTGCATGTCAACAGGCCAAGTCGAGCTGTGGAAAGGGCCCCAGGCTGGGGACACAATCTCCACCTCGGGGGGATATATGTACACAGCATACGCTGGGGAGATAATTGCCCACCCTTGGGACAAGTTTAATCATTTTTTACTTGAACCACTGCATCTCCAGATCTACCCTCTGATGCCTATTGCTCCTGGAAGCTGTCAGGAGCCACTGGATCCACACAAATCCAGATCTGCACATTTTGTGGGAGAGCAATGAGCGTATAGCTCCATGGGAGGCCTCTAGTTATCCACATGGCTCTAGCAGACAGCTGTGGCCACTCCATTAGGGAAGCAGTTGAGGCAGTTCCTACCCTGTGAAAGCACCGTCTTCCAAAGCAGCGTCACAGTGGGGTGCCCCTGCACCTTCTCTACCCCTTGGATGAACTTTCAGGCTTGTAAAGATCTCTAGAAACTCTCAAGTGCAGCATTTGGTTGCCTAAGAATGGCAGCTTGACAGGAATCTTGTGATGTTGTTTCTGAGTGACATGAACAGTCCCCTATCCCTGTTTGCCTTTCTCTGTTTCTCACTCCCTCTTGTTAATTGCCCTGGCACTTTCTAAAGCTGATTTTCTTGTCACTCTGTCACTCAGATCCTCTGGCGCCTCTTCTGCATCACCACCGGGCTCAGCAAAGCCACGGAAGCCCCACCAGTCCTGAGGTCCCTGCTGAACTAACTTCCTTTTAAGGTGCATCCTATCTCACTTAGATGACTGGGAACTAAACAGCATTTCATGCATGCCCAGTTCCCTCTCTATCATTTTTACCTTATTTGCTCTCTCTTTGCTGTTTCTTTCCACAGATTCCGGGTTTTTGGGTCCCTGGAAGAGTTATTCAGTACAGATGTAATCTTCACTATTTTGTCCCCTCCCCCAGACATCAGAAATGCAAGCCTGTATTTTCACAGCATCCTCTCCTTTATCCAATTTGCCTACCAAATCAGCTGCTAATACTGGGGACTTCACCTGAGTGTCTTTTTCTTGCTAAAACTCTTCCCTTATGCTGATTTGGTATTTCTGGGCAGACAGCTGAGCCTCAGTTGCCTATCTTATCACCCAGAGCAGAGACAAGGCAAATTCTGCCACAGCTTTCTTACAGTCCTGTGACAAGTATGTTACCTAGTCTCCGGTTTTTAAAGGCATCCCCATACTCTCTTGTTGGACTACATTCATCAAGAAGGAACCCTTTTCCATAAGACACAGAGAAAGACAGTCCTACTGGGATGTTCTTTGTGGACTTCCTCTGAAGCCAACGGCTCCACTTCTGCAAGTCTTGCCACCCATAGCAGACACACTGCAACTGTGCTACAGCAAGAAGGCACAGCACTCCATCCCACGCCAGGGGCTGCAGGGTGCAACTGTGTTACAGTCACAAGGCATAGCAATCCATCCCGTGCCAGGGGCTGCAGGGTGCAATCATGCTACAGCAAGAATGCACACTACTCCATCCCGTGCCAGAGGCTGCAGGGTGCAACCATGCTACAGCAAGAAGGCACACCATTCCATCCTGTGTCAGGGGCTGCAGGTGGCTCAAACGCCTTAGTTTTAGCTTCATGTCTCATCCTCCACAGCAGGGGCAAGGCAACTGTGGCTCTCAGACTCACCTTTGGTTCTGTTTGGGTGCCAAAGGTTGTAACTTTTCCTAGGAAGCTGCTCATAGGTGTAGACTCACTCCATCTAGGTTATTAATGAGAAACGAAAGTGACAATTGGATTCGAGTCTGGCTTGGTGAACAGTGCGTTTATTGGACTTACTAAAACACCCGTATCACTGACAAGTCCCATTCCAGAATGAGTGGCAGTCACTTGACAGCTCTACAGAAGGAGTCCCCTCCTTCATTAACCTTCTGCCCTCCATAATATTCTAGCTCCTCTTGAGGCTATGTGCAGCTAAGGCAAGATTATTTGGGGGATGGTGGGCAAAAAGAAGTGTGTCTGGAATCTCAGGTTGAAGGGCCGATGACCCTCCCTGTACAGTCCTTCTATGGAGGACCATCAACAGGTCTAATCTTGTGAAGGTCTTGTGGATGAAAATGATCACAACCTCTCTGATCTTGATATATCAATGGCCATGCCATGTTTGGAGGATAGCGGTCCAGTAATAGTATCTTGCAATAGCCAAGGTCCTGGAGTCCTCCAGCTCTTTCCTCATCTCCTTCTCCAGCACTCTTGAGTCCTGGGCCAGGTGTGTGTGTGGACTCCATGACACAAGGTCCCAGCTTCTCCCAGAGAACACAACTTTGGGGTGGAGGCTTAGATGGGGTGAGCCCTCACAGATTCCTGTGTTCTTGTTCTCACATCTCACCAACCCTTCAGCTTCTGTCTGCTTCATAACATAGACCAAGTCTCTTATTGAGTCTCTGTCTGAGACCTGGGATTCCTGCCTGTGTGATGGTGTCCCATAACACCTGGCTTTTCTCTTTCCTCTCTGTTCACTCATGTGCATGAATACTCAGGTCTGTGCACCCATGGGTTACTATTGCCAGAACCACCACCCTCAACTTCAGCTTGTAAGACCTGACTTCTGTTTATTTCAGCTAGAATATTATTCTTGGAAGTAGATGAGCCAAGCCCAAAATTTGTTTTCCATCAAAGAGAATCTATTTATTGGTCCATCCATTTGTCCATTCACCCACTCACACATCTACTCACTTATGCATCCAATCATCCATCTATCCACTATCATTTTGCCCACCATCACCCAAATAATCTTGCCTTAGCTGCACGTACCTACCCACTCATTTGCCTGCCCCTCCATTCATGTACCCACACACCCAACTACCTTCCTAGTCACCCATCTACTTACCTATCCACTCACTGATTCCATCTATCCATCCATCCGTCCATCCATCCATCTGTCCGTCCGTCCATCCGTCCATCCACTCATCTACATCGTTCCAACATTTTCTGATTCTGCTCTGGGTCAGGCTCTGTACTGGGAGCTGAAGACAAATCCTTCCTCTTCTCTTCTTCAGTCCATGATGGAATAGAGAAAGATTACATAAGTACATCACAAAAATATAAACACCCAAGTGCCCCGCTGAGATGAGTCAGTAACCATGGGAGCACAAGGGAGGTCCTCAGACATGGAGTCCGAGGGGCCTCCTGCAGGAGGAGACACGTGAGTTGTCCTGGAAAGGCAACAGGCATTATCTAGAATCTAGATAATAGCATCTTTTATATCTAGATTCTAGATAAAAAATAGTAAATTTATGCAGAGAGGAACACATGCAAATGTGTCTGTGTGTGCATGTGTATGTGTGTATGAAAGAGTGTGTGTTAGCATGTTGCATTGTTTTGCAAATTGGGTGTGGTGAATGAAGCATGAGGGGAGAGAGTAGGGTGGGAGGAGGTCAAAGCTAGAGCTCAGCACAAATTTCTTAACCCATGAATTGGTTCCAGGTTATTATTATTATTTTTTGGAAGCAGCAGGGAGGAGGAGCAGATCAGGCCTCAGAGCCAGAGTGGCCTGGATCTTGCACCCAGAGCTGAGTGAGCGCATTGAGCGCATTGAGCGCATTGCACATTGAGCCTGGACTTCTTGGGTGTGAGGGCTGAAGAAGCCTCTTTAGGCCATCTCCTCAACTTAGTGTGTCATCTAATGTGTCATTAGGCGAGTTAAATGGGCTCTGACAGACGTGTGACCTCAGAAAAATCAGTTCTCTGAGCCTCAGAATCTCAAGGGTCAGCAGCAGATCAATCCCAACAGGGCTGCAGAGGACTCAAAAACTTCAGCAGAACAAGAAATGACAAATCCAGCTGAGTGCTATTTCCAAATATAAGAAGGCAGAGCTCTTCATCCAGTGCCTGGTCCCATCTTCGTGGGGGTGAGACACAATCTAGTGACCAGGGCAGAATAGAGAGCCCTCCACCCCATCCTGCCCCCAGCCTTACCTTGTCTCCTTTTCCAACAAAATGACCCTAAAGAATCATGTCTACTGTGTGTGGACCCAGATTCCTTCCAGTTCACGATGGACAAGTGATCATGTATGTCTTAGGGTTTCTATTGCTGTGATAAAACACAGTGACCAGAAGCCACTTGGGGAGAAAAGGTTTTGTTTGGCTTAGATATCGTAGTTCACTGAGGGAAACCAAGACAGGAACTCATAGCAGGATCCTGGAGGCAGGCACCGGAGAGAGGGTCATGGATGAGTGTCTTACTCCTCATGGCTTGCTCAGCCTGCTTTTTATATCATCTAGGACCACTGGTCCCAGGGTGGTATTACCCAGTGGACTAGATCCTTCCATATCAATCGTTAATTGAGAAAATGCCCTATAGGCTTGCCTCCAGGCCAAGCAGGCCAATTTTCTTAATTGAGGTTCATCTTCCCAGTTGACTCTAATGTGTGAGTCAAGTTGACAAACACAACAAACAAACAAACTACTCAGGACAATGTAAGATGTAGTTCTCTCTGTTTGAGGAGAGAAGACAAACATTTCCTAGTAAGTCCTTCTCAAACCCCATACCTCTTAACATGCCATCCATCCATCTATCCATCCATCCATCCGCCCACCTGCTCACCTGCCCACCCTTCACCCTCCCATCTACTTGTCTGCTCTTCCATCTCTCCAATCAGTCATCCTGCTCCTAATGGCTTGTCCCTTTATGGGGCATATATTTCATAACATTGTCTCAGTGTCTGTCATCACTGAGTCCTGCTCTCGCTCCACCAGGACAGAGCAAAGCTGGCCTTTTTGGACAGTTGTTTGGGTCATACACTTATAAAGAATATGCCCAAATTGGAGCCAGCATCTGTTTAGAGGCAAAAGTCCTTTGCTTCTAATTTACACAAAGGTATATCACTGCTGTTCTTAACGAAGGGCTCAACTGGCGGATCCTACCCAGTGGGGCTACTTTATCAACTTCTCACACAAATGTGTTTTGCACTACTGTGGGCCTTGCTCTGATTTGGAGTTCCTAAAGACCAGGACTGTGGTGGGTTGGTTAACAGACTACCACAGGACTACTGGGCCATAGAACCCCATGAACGTTTTTGGGGCTGAGAGGAGCCAGCTGTGCCCAGCAACTTTCTACTCTCTGGGTGGTGGAAGGACAGGGCTCTCCTAGCGTGTAGGGTGTGCTTCTGCATGGCTACAGTGGTAGTGGCAGGTTTGTTTGGAAATTCCCCAGTAAGTGGTCTTTGGGAACCTCTCTCCTGGGGACTCTGAGAGCTTGGTGGAGGACCCAAAGATTGGGGCTCCTCCAAATATTGTTTTAAACTGATGGATGCCATGTCAGGCAGAGGAGAGACAGGCATTTTTCATACATGAAAAACAAGTTCTGGGGCCAAGATGAAATTATTTTACATTTCTGCGATAAGAGGCAGGGGGGCAAAGACGATGTTTGAGGACGTTTCAACCTCAAAATAATTAGTCACTGTCCTGGCGGGCTACACAAATAAATGATCAATGCACAGAGAAACATGGCCTCCGAGGTGTTTGCCCAAGACCACTTATGTGTCAAACAGACTTATTAGATGTGAAGGGAATGGTTATTTGGACAAAGTGAAAGGAACATGTGCAATAATATTGTAAAATGTTTATTAGTCTAGAGTGTGCTGAACGTTCCTAAAATATATCAGCTTCTCAGCTTGCATTTAATGTACTGCTATAAATGATATCACATCCTTTCGAGCCGATTTTCTGCTTAACGCTAAGCTGCTTTGCTGGAGAAACTTGTGTTTTCAGATTCCAAGTATGAAAACATAGTGGGGTTAAACTCTCTCTGTGTTCTCTGCGCACCCACCCCACCCGTTCCTTCCCTGTAAAACGTGTCCCATGTCCGGCAGGAGGTGTGGGACAGTTGCTTGGGCCAGGTGGTGGTTTAAAGGAAAAAAAAGTGGTGAGCCAGCCTTTGTGGCAGGAGTTCTATCCTGAGGGTTTGACTTCAGGGCCTGTGTATGATTTCCCAGCTGGATGACCTCAGAAAGTCCATTTCCCTCTCTGAGCCTCAGTCCTCTCAATTGGAAAATGGGAACAATGGCGAAGAGATCCTCGGAGTTTAACATTTACATATTCGGAGTCCCAGTTTGCCAAAACCATAGTCTGGAAGGGTGAAAGTGATTTTGAAAGTGAACTAAGAAAGTGCTATAGAGGAAAAATTATTGTTAAAAAATGACGTTGGCCAACTCCAGCTCATCCTCCAAGGTCCCACTTAAATTTCCTCCTCTGGGAGGTCTTCTCTGATACCCTACCGTCAGCCTTCAATCTGATGGCACATTCTCTTCGCTACACCTTCCTTCATCTTAGTCTCCTGGGCCAGCCGCACAGTTGGTGCCCAGGAAATGGTGAGTGTGGGTAGGGGAGGAAGAGGGCTGGTGTGTAAGGGTGGGGCAGAATCTGTCTGGGTTTGCCCATTGCTTGCTGTAGATTTCCAGGGATGAAGAGGGCTGCAGAGATGCACCTGCCTGATTCCTATGGTCTTGGCCTTTGGTAGAGGTGGCCGGCTAACATTGGCTGGGACACACAGTTAGAAAGTATGTAGGTGGATGCAATAGGCCAGTGTCTGGCTTCCTAGCCGAGTGAAATTCTCTCCAAGGTTTGCTCCAAGGACCCTCGGGGTGATATTCTTGGAGCCTAACTGGTGTTCTGGTGTTCCTTGGGGAACCTTGTTGGGAGCACTAGCAACTATGCTGAGTACCTAGGGTCCTTTAGGTCTTAAGTTTCGGCAGTGAGTAGTTGTCTGACTTCACAGTCACCCTCTAAGGTTGCCAGGGGTCAGGGCAGCAGGAGTGACCTCTAGTTTTGCACTGAACAATCCTCATCTTGGTCCCTTGGGTGGCTGCCCTTTGAGCCTGTTCCTGGATCTCTTGCTTCCTTCTTAGTTCCAAAGAGACAGAGGTTCAGGCTCACTGGTACCTGCATTCCTTAGTCTAGGATGCAACCTCAAGTTTAGCACCTGAATCAACTTCTTGGACTGCTGTGTGTGGGCTAGGCTGGGCGGTGGAACAGGGATGAGGCAGAATGTTCTCTAGTCGTCAGCTCGCATTACAGTAGAATCGAGATTCCGTACCATGCTCACCTTGATGCTGGCCCTCTAGCTAGATTTCCTCTCCCTTGGTAGCACTTGGCTCCCCTTACAGGCCATGACCCTCTGGCTTCTTGTTAGCAGAGTCTGCTTGGCTGATGTGACCCTGGGGCTCAGCTCAGGCCTAGACTTTTTTTCAACTGAGTCTAACAGGTGGGCTTCTGTTTGATGGGTCTTTTGTTCTATGGAGTTTTGACCCTCTGGTGGCAGTTGGGGGACAGAAATGAGGATGTCAAGAGGGTCCTAGGGTGGCATTTCCAACTCAGCCACTGGAATCTAGTCATACACAGGAGGTTGAGAAGAAACTTAAGCACATCAGGAAGGAGTCCCCACTCCTTTGAAGCTTCCCATTTCTTATGGGAATGCTGATTACACAACCAATGGTCTTCATTCTTTCTGTTCTTGTTGCCTAAATGCTTTTCCCTTGACTCCTTACATAGGCAGTGACTCTTCAGGTTTAAAGTTGCAGCCTAATTGACAGTTTATCAGGAAGGCGTTTGCAGAGAGGAGTCACTTCCAGTCACAGGGTCCCCCTCAACCCATGGGTCTCGGTGTATGAGCTCCATTGCTTGTGTTTGTGTCTAACCCTGGAAAGGAGAGAGAGAGAGAGAGAGAGAGAGAGAGAGAGAGAGAGAGAGAGAGAGAGCGCACATGCGCGCGCATGCACATAAGTGCCTGCATGCGTGCATGCTCTTGTGCGATGCATGTGCTCCTGTGCTGTGTGTGCTCGTGTGTACATATTTCAGCATGTAGGCTCCTGTATGCTCATGTGTCAGTGACAAGCTGAAGCACCCAGTCCTTCAAACCTTGGCCTGGCCATTACCTTCCAGCAGAGTGGGCACAGAGTGTGTCCACTGTCTTCCAGAGGATATCATCTGGCTTGGGATCCTTGATCCTACACCTCAAAAGTGGCAGGAATGTCTACCGAAAAGTTCTCCCAAGAAGGCCATGTGTGTCAGTGCAGATTCTTAAGGACTGGCAGGAAGGGGACGGGAAGAAAGAAATTAGGGTATCCTGCAGAAGTGCCAACCCTAGTCAGGGAGAAGCTTAGCAGTGCTGGAGACGTGTCCCTGGCACTGGGGGAGGTATCCCACAGGCCACTTCAGAGGCTCTAGGAAGGAGTGTAAACATCCCCAGAGGATGAAGAGGGGATGGCTTCGGCACTGGTAACTTGTGCCTGCTGGGTGACTGCCTCTCTCATCGGGTAGGGCTCTTCTTAGCCACCAGCTCTGTCACCCTTACATGGCATGGAAGAAGCCAGGTGTGTTGACAAAGGTGGCACTTCCGGTCTCCGGAAAGTTCTCAGTCTAACCACACCATCCCAGCCATCATCCTTTCTGGTGCTTGACATGGGGTCAGGTGCTCAGCGAGTTGGGGAGGGTCTCCAAGATAGGGTTGCTTCTGTCTCCTGTTATCCACACATGTGTATGGCCTGTGAGGTACCACCAGTTCTCTGAAATGACTGCTTGATCAGGTCCTTTACAAATCCATATGCTGCTGTGCCCCCTCCAGGACCTAGGGTGTGCACTTACATCAGAGTGGACTCTTTACAGAGGAAATAATATGAAAACCAGGCTGTCAGGTAGGCACTCACTCAAGATGGCTGTTGTCAGAATAGAAATGGGCAGTGAGAGATGCTGAATGAAGATGCTGCCTGAGGTTGGAGTGATGCTTCCACAGCCCAAGGAGCCCTAAGCATGCCAGATAACTCCTAGAACTTAAAGGGGGCATGTGAAATAGCTTCCTACTGCCCATGGAGGAAATCAACACTGCCACTCCTAGGATCTTGAACTTCTGGCCTCTAGAATGGAGATGTGTGTCTGCTATAGCAACACAAGCAAAGTAAAATGCTTTTTTTTTTTTTCAGAATTTAAGCTGTCAGAACAGTAGTGATGGTGGTCTACAGGTCTAGAGAATAGTTGGCCTTGCGGGAAATGTAAGCTGGGCTGGGCTGGGGACCAGAATTCAATCCCACATGATCATTGCTTTCTCACTGGGTCACCTTCCTGTCTGTAAGCTGAGAACGGGACTCCAGGATTTCTGGGCCTTTTCCATGTTGGGAAGAGGAGGCTAGCATGGTCTGGTAGCCTGACCAAGGTCAGTCAGCAGGAGGGCACTAAGGGGCCCTGAGTCTAAGCTTTTGACCAACTGTCTTGCTTCTTTGCCTTGGTATTTCCCAGCAGCCCTACCTCCTCTGTCCTCTGTGCTCAACCCCTGGGTGACTCGGTACTGTGTGTTCAATGAGGCCCTGGCTCCTGCAAGAAGGAGTGTGAGGGCCTCCATTCTCCAGAATCTTCTCTGGCACTGCCTGTGTGGAAGGCAGAGGCCTGTAAGTGTGGGCCCCAGCTACACAAATATCTTTGTCCAGCCAGGGTTTTGGGGGACCATGAAGTTGATCATGTGTGTCCCTTAGGATTTCTTCAAGGTGTCTGATGAGAGGCCCGAGGCTCTGGCTATCTTTCAGGGCTTCTGGCCTGCCCTCCTCCAGCAGCTTTGGAGCTTTGCCATTCTGCACCCAATGGCAGCAGCATCTGAGAATGGACACAGCGGTATCACATGACTGCAGAGTAGCTCTCTAATCGTGGGTCCGTGCAAGTCTCCAGGGAGCGTGCCGGGTTCTGCCCTCAGCAGGGCTACTTGGTAGAACCAGAACCCATGGGATGTTGGTGCTTGAAATCCTAGTTAGAGGGCAGTGGTCTGTATTAGTGCCAGGGAGGCACTAATGTACCTCACAGTACCCTGTGTGAAAGGAGTCCCATCTGGAGCCCATAAAGGTGACCAGGCTCGGTGCCAGATGACGGTGCCAGAGCAGGGAGGACAGTTGTGGCTGCAGGAATGGAGAAAGCGAGCTTGTTGTCTTTGACTTGGCTCTCTGTACCCAACAAGGAACCCTGCAACATCTCAGGAGACTAGGCATCCTCTCCCTTAGACAGTGTGGTCGGCCAGAGGGCTCTCTTTGTACTCAGCTTCTGTAGAATCACTTTTGAACGTTTTCCAAATGCCTTCTGGGTGCTATAACCTCTGCTCCCTGACAGCCATAATTCTCAGCGGCTCGGCCTGTCTGTACGTTCTTCACAGTGGCACAGACCTTCCCCCACCGTCAGTTTTTCTTAGGACACGATTTTTCTTGTAAATAATTTTATTATTTTCTCTTTGATTCTTTTAAACATTAAAAACATTAACATTAATAATATCATTAATATTTAATTATTATAATAATCAGGTTATTAATATATTAAACATTATAGTGGATTTCATACAAATACCTAACATATTTTAATTATATTCACTGACGACCCAGTGAGTTTTATTGGGATTGTTTACCAGAAGCTCCACCACTGAAGAAACTCTTCCTCATCCATCAACCATACACCTCCTCGAAACCCTCAGGTGGGGCCCCAGGGGCCTCTCCACATCCCATGACAGGACATTGGTGGGACAAGTCTTGTGCAGGTAACCACAGCTGCCATGAGGCAGCGATCCCCACCATCCCACATTTTCTCCACCTTGGAGGAGACAATACAGATGTCCCATTATTGCCCATTGAGTCTTATTGGGAACTCCAGGTAGAGCCCGGTGATGCTATCACCTCCCTCACTCCAATGATAGCTACTCTTCTTGATGGAGCTAGAAGTGGAAGTCTGAATCCCTAAGCCTGGGACCTGTGCTGAGTGTTTCTTGAGCAGCAGCTCCCCTGAGATCTCCTGAAGGAGGCTGCAGTGAGTCAATGTGAACCAGAGAGCTGTTCCTGCCCTGTATCGGAACTGGCTCCTCCTTCAGCTCCTTGATCAGGGATTTCCGATTTGAACCTGTCTATGCTGAAAAAGTGGATAACTCTGTGTCCTCTATCATCTCACATTTTCTCCCCAGGTGTGGCGGCACACACCTGTAATCCCAGCATCCCCAGGTGTGGTGGCATGCACCTGCAGTCCCAGCATCTCCAAGTGTGGCAGCACGCACCTGCAATCCCAGCATTCCCAGGTGTGGTGGCATGCACCTGCAGTCCCAGCATCTCCAAGTGTGGCAGCACGCACCTGCAATCCCAGCATTCCCAGGTGTGGTGGCATGCACCTGCAATCCCAGCATCCCCAGGTGTGGTGGCACGCACCTGCAATCCCAGCATTCCCAGGTGTGGCGGCATGCACCTGCAGTCCCAGAATCTCCAAGTGTGGCAGCACGCACCTGCAATCCCAGCATTTCCAGGTGTGGCGGCATGCACCTGCAATCCCAGCATCCCCTGATATGGTGGCACACACATGCAATCTTAGCATCCCCTGGTGTGGCAGCATGCACCTGTAATCCCAGCAGACACAGAGGCAGGAGAGCTGTAAGTTCAAGGTCCACTTGGGCTACAGTGTGAATTTCAAAGACAACAACTGAAAAACAGAACAGAATAGAAATGAAAAGGCCTTCCCACTGTGTGACTTAGTTTCCTCATGCAAAATAAGAGGTCAGTCCAGCTCCCCTGGACAGACCCTTAACCTCTGTGATCTGGAGCACTAAGTGATTCACTTAGCAGACCTACTCCCGTGACTCTCTGGGGAGTGGGTGGAGGCTCTGGGGTCTCCATTCACAGGCATCGCATGTGGGGTAGCCTCCCACCAGAGTCCTCCCATCAGGAAGCTGAGGGGAAGAAGGGTCGTCCTTCACCTCCCAAGGCATCGAGAGGGTGGCCTCAGTCCATGGGGAGGACAGGCCTTTGTACAGTATGGTCATGGGTTGCCGTACACATTAGCTGCTCAGAGACCCTAGATAGGCAGCCGGCTGCAGCTTGATGGGTGGAACTCTCACTTGATCAGGCTGTGCTCTGCGACTGACTGTAAATTCTCAATGAAACAGCCCCATTGGGCCTAATTTCAGCCACTTAACCCAGAGGTTGCATTCTTGAGGCGTTCTGCCAAATGCTTTCGACTCCGGGTTAGGAGAGCACAAGGGAGCGCCCGCAGGCAGCAGCTGCACCGCTGCTGGACTTTCTCACCTGCCGGGTCCATGTTGGAGGTGCGTGGTCCTCTCTGCCACAGCAGGTCAGCTGGCTTCTGGAGTAACTTGCTGCAAGTGTAGGGCTGGGCTGGCCATTCCTGTGCCTGTTAACAGGAGACCAAAAGCCAGGCAATCCGGAAGGACCTGGTCAGCCCTGAGACCCCACGGAAATGATGATTGAATTCAGCGAAGCCCTGCTGGCCAAATGGAACTGAGGAGACCAAGGTCACAGTGGGTGGGCCCCAGCAGTGCCTGAATAGCCTATCCTCAGAGCTCCCCAAGTGAGCGCCTGTAAACAGCTGGGTCACCACATCATAATGGGTTGACTAAGTCAGCAGTCGAGCGACACCGAAGCAATCGTTCAGCACAATCAAACCACCCATCCCCTTGATCCAACAGCTCAAGCAGCCTGTCTTTAAAGCTAAACAAAACCCAAACAGCACAGCAACTCGACAAACAGCCTGCGGGTCAAACAATGCCAGAACAATGGGTCGGCTGGGTCACATAAGAGCAGCACACCCCGGCTCTCATAAACAGCCAATCAACAGCCTCAAACAACGTCCAAATATTTGGATTAATTCACCCAAACATCCAGTCAGTTCAATCAAACCCAGTCAACTGAACTAATGAATGCCAAAACACCTATCCAACTTAAACAGCCACTCTAACCGTGACAAAACAACTGGTGGACTTGGTGAAACCGACCATCACCACAGACAAACAAGCAGTCAACCCAGTCATACAGAGCGAAAGCCAACAGGTCACACTGGTCACCAGGCAGTAACAAAACACCCACTCCATCCTGTCAAACAACCACTCAGGCAGGAGAGCCTGTGTCTAAACATCCAGTCAACTGCACGATTTGCTGCTTGCCTCCATGCAATAAAAACCCAAACAGCCACTTAACGTGGTTAAAGGAACAGAGCATGCCTGGATCTCTCTGGGCACGCCCTTCCTGCCCAGCACTCTCAACAAAGGCTCACACAGCCAACGGAGGGGTCCTTCCCCAAGGTGCCAAGTCAGCTTAGTCCCCAGCAGGCAGGAAGAAATCAGTCCTGTCACTCATCTGGTGAATAGCTTCAGTGGACGATTAGTTTTTCTAGTGAGAGTGGCTGCAGGTGGCCAGGGCGATCTGTCAGAATAGCTTCTACACCTTCTCCCCACGCTGTGGTTGGGAAGGAGCCCCTCAGAGTCCCCTGTTCCAGAGCATTTGAAGGGGGACAGATGTGCCATGGAGTAGCAAGCCTGTGCATAGTGTGCTGGCTGAGTAAATTCTCAGTGGTAGACACCGGCAGACCCAGCACTAGCCTGCTGTCCACGGTCCCAGGTCATAGGAACCAGAACTCTCTCATCAAATCCAGAACTTCTGACCACCTCTGTCCAGAGTCCATTAACTACAGTTACACATCTAAGCACTTACAGACACGGGGTAAGAAGTCCTTTATATTCTCCATGACGTGTCTACAACACCCGATTGTCCCCATGATACAGATGAAGTTCCTGGGTGTTCACAGAAGTGAGGAAAGCTGCCCGAGGCCACAAGGCTATTAAGTGGTCTCATCTGAAACCAGTCCTAGGTTGTGGAGCCAGCTGGACCTCTGGAATACTCACGAAAGGAGGGTAAGGGAGTGGCTTGGCCTGGCCTGTACTACAAGGAAGATGTGAGATGACACTTGAGGAGCCACCTCAAGTGTGTGTGCACACACACATACATACTCAAGGGAAGAGGCACTCAGTCGTAGACAGGCTGGAGTCCTGGAGAGCTCCCTCTCTCTTACAGCTCACCTTGGAGCCGAGCTCTCCTGTTTAGAAATGCTGGACAAGGACAACTGTCCCCAGAGGCCTGCAGTTCCTGGCTTACACAGACTTATATAGAGGCAGCCTTCAGGAATGGCTTCTAGGACGGGCAAGAGACTTCCTGCCCTCTGTGTAGCCCTTACTGCTAATCCTAACTGGCCTCCCATTCCTGGGTGTAGGTACAAATGCGCTACTGACCACGACCGAGCCCCTGCTCAGTCCAGGGAGAGGCATGTCGGCCCACCTCCCTGCATTAGTCACAGAGCATTTTGTTGAAACCTAACACAAATCACAAGGGCAGGAAATGTCGTAAAGAGAAAAGTAATCTTCTTGCGGAAAAATAAATTATCAGCCGTGTTCTGAAGGAAAAGAAACATTCTTAAATAATTTCTCTTGCTGTTGGTATTGGCTGGCAGTGTGGGCCAACCAAGCAAATGGTAATTTCCAAATTAGATTATACATTATGTCATATTAGTTTTATATTAGAAAAACAAACGGGATCAGAGAAGAAGTGCCAAGGTTGGCGGCCGAGCTGGCCACGTGACAGCTGCATTTCCATTGCAGCTTGTTTAATAATTTGTGGGGTGAGGAGGCATGGAGCAAACACTCAGCCCACCATGGTCCAACATGGATTGGTGGCATGGCCACAGGCTCCCCTGGGAAGGAGGAAAGCACACCAATAAAGCCAGGCCTTTATTAGCGAGAATACAGCCAGGCCAGGGAGGCAGGGTCACCCTCAGAATGTGGTCTTCCCACCTTCCTCTGGGGGCTCTCTTCAGAGGGGCTGGTTTAAAGTTGAGCCACCATAGCTGGTAAATGCCCAAGGCGGCAGCAGGCAGAGATGTCTACATGTCACTCTCCAGGAGGGGATGCTGGTGGAGCCTTGCGGGCATCTCTGCTTCTGTATTGAGCTTTCCTGGGGCCATAGGAACACTAGGTGGCCGTGTTTCCCCCCCGAGTGCATAGCAAGAGAAGTTGGGAGAAAGTGGGAAATCACCTGTCCCAAGGCTCTGTGCCAGACGGGCTACTGTATTTACTCCTCTCTTCCTCAGGACAGCCCCACCAGACCTTGAACCAGATGGAGAAGTGAAGAGGCAGAGGCAGGGCAGATATATCAGGGATCCGTGACCACGTTTGGGAGAGCTGGCACAGCTTGTACTGGAATTGCCAGGACCTGGGAGCATAGCTACCATTCGAGGTATTAGGCTTCTGCCATCGTGAAATACGCAGTGGGCTTTAGTGACAAGATTCCTGAGAGGGAGCGAGGAGCAGGAGACACTGAACGACTACTTGAGAGGGCTCGTTCAATGTTGAAGCATCTGACCTGTGACCTAAGCTTCTTTGTGCCTCAGACTGGGCTCAACCAGCTCCAGCTGTTTGCACATGGATTTGGGCAGGGGTCTCTTAGCCAACTGTGAACTTTGCCAGGAGAAAGGAACCATCCTGGCCTGGTTATCTCTGAAGGGTTCACGGTGGCACCGTGCTTTAAACCATTCTGGATAGCCACAGAAAAGACAGGAGGAATAAGGGGCGGAGGAAGATGTTTAGATCACGAAAAGGTACAAGGGCCTTAGAAGAATTGGTCAGGATTTCCAGGTCTAGGGATCCTCTATTTTTTATTTGCAAAACTGCCTCCTGGCCCCAGGCCAGACATCCCTAATCAGCCAAAGCATTCTACCTCACAGATTTCAGGGGGGCAGAGCTAATCAATCTAAGGTGGCATTTCTCCAGAAAATCTATCATCGGCCACTCAGAGTCCAGCTCACTCTCTAGATGCAGGGAGAAAACCAGCAGGTAAAGAGAGGGAGGTGATGGAACTCACATGCTGGTCACAGGAAGAGTTGGATCCAGATCCCACCGTCCTGAGCAGGCTGGGGGATGGGAAGAGATAACTCGGAACCATCCAATCAGCAGATATCTGACCTGCCATAGCACATGCCCAGCTCTGGGTACATGGCTGGATGAGGAGAGAACATGGGCACCCATCAGACTCGATGGCTCGTCACTGCAGACACGTTCTCTGTTCCCTGGGGAAGCTGGGCTCTGCTTCTTCGACATTCGGGTCTTCTCTGTGAACCTCATGTTTTTCTACCTGATAAGTGGAGCCAGAGTGCTCAAGCTCTTTGAGAAAAAAAAAAATCTCTCAGGGGAGTGGGGGGTGTGGCCATCTCAGGATCCTGTGGACTCACACCTCAGTCTAGATTCTCACAAAGTCAGGGCCTGGGAAGCCACAGTAGTTCTTCCTGTGACCCACCACAGCGGAGGGGGGAAGGCATTCAGCCCCATTCTGGCTTGATTTCTTTTTGACCCCCCCTGGTGGCCTGGAGGGTTACTGCAGCTCCTGGCTTGCTTCCTGTTTCCAGTGAAAGGCAGTCCACCTCTTGGATCTCTGATCCAAGCAACCAACCTCATGACCAGTTACTCACCAGGCCTTTCTTCTATGCCAAGCCCCTTGCTGAATTCCAGGAACGTTCTCTCTCTCCTGGATGGTGCTCACACACTAGCCTGGGGGAAGAGGTAGGAATGCACAGAGATCCCCTATCTGTAGCCTGCCTGGTACTGTATCTGTGATGGCAACAATGGGGCAGTGCTGGGTAGGGGAGCCTTGCTGGGAAAAGTGGTGTTGAAGAAGAGTTCAGTAGAGCCTGTGAATGTGGGATGGGTGGAGGGGGGCTAAAAGGAAAGAAAAACCACTATTTTTTCGAGCTGTAGAGCCAGAGTGAGCAACGGGGGAAATGAATGGGGGAGAGCATTCATTTGTTCAGAAGATTGTATTGAGTAGCTACTCAACACCACATTAGGTTACGAAAGGTCTTGAATGACAGCCCCAACCTGCAAGTCATGTCTCCTGGGCCCTGGCCTGAGTATTTGTAACATTTAAGGTAAGAGCTTGTTTCTAAGCAAAGCTTATCTCTGTGTGGTTCCTCCATTACTCTTTGGGACAGCTGCGTGGGAGGGAGTTGGGAGGATGCCATTGGGGGTATTGTAGTACAGGTGAGATGAGGTGACAATGAGGGGCTGGCATGGCCTCTCTGCCCACTTCTCCTGCATCCTCTCTTTGTCCAGAACTACCCCCTTTACCTGATGTACATGCTTTATCTCCTGTCTGGAGAGTCTGTTCCTGAGGGCAAGAGTTTGCAGTTGTACAGAGTGTAGGGAGAGTCCTGGGCTGACTGGTGCACATAGAGCAAGTGCCACTATGGAATGACATGGTTGAGGGTGTGTCCAAGTCCTGTCCTGCTGTTGTGAAGACACACCATGACCAAGACATCTCTCATAAAAGAGAGCATTTAGCCAGGTGCTGGAGGCACACACCTTTAATCCCAGTACTTGGGAGGGAGAGGCAGTTGGATCTTAGTGAGTTTGAGGTCAGCCTGGTCTACAAAGCAAATTTCAGGACAGCCAGAACTGTTACACAGAAAAACCTTGTCTCAAAAAACAAAACAAACAAACAAACAAGCAAACAACCTCCCCTGAGAAGGATGATCCCGAACACCCAGTGTAGTTGTCAACAAGTTAATAAAGACTTTCTATAAAAATAGAAAGCATTTAATTGGGGGCTTGCTTACAGTTTCAGAGGTTAAGGTTAATTATCATCCTGGAGGGGATCTTGGCAGTGCTGGGGCTACATCCTGATTCACAGGCCAAGAGAGAGACACTGGGCTTAATATGGGCTTTTGAAACCTCCAAGCCCACCCACAGTGACACATTTTTTCCAACAAGGCCACACCTCCTAGTCCTTCTAATCCTTTCAAATAATGCTACTCCCTGGTGACTCAAAATTCAAATCTCTGTGGGGGGGCATTCTTATTCAAACCACGGTGAGAGGGGGGGCAGAGAGAGCCTGTGGGGCAAGAACCTTGTGAAAAAAAATTCTAGAACTGCTGGGAGTAAGCAGTGGTGGTCTCAAATAGAAGGCAAGCTCCACCACTACAGGCTGTCTCTGAGCAAACAGATCCTGTGAGAAGAAGAGGGAACCTTCAGTGATCGCACAGTCATGGCGTGTATGAGAAGTTTTTCTCCTTCCTCACTAGGTAGACCATCATGCAGTTGGGTTTAATAGAGCTGCAGAAGCACAGAGGTTAGGAACTTGCCCAGGTCACTCATCTAGAGTCTGGCATCAAAGCTGAGCCTATCTGCTGACCCTTATCGCTTTCTACTGTGTGTCATCATGGCCCTTTGCATTAACTCCCTCGCTCCCTCCCCCCTCCCTTCTTCCCTCCCTCTCTCCCTCCCTTCCTCTCTCCCTCCCTAACTGCCCCTGGCTGTTGGTTGGTTTGGAGCTCTCTCTCTTTCCCTCTCTGGTTTGGTTTTAGTTTTTTTTTCTTTTTTCAAGGCAAGGTTTCTCTGTGTAGCCCTGGTTGTCCTGGAACTCAGTCTGTAGACCGGGCTGGCCTCGAACTCAGAGATTCACCTGCCTCTGTCTCCTGAGTGCTGGGATTAAAGGTGTGTGTCACCACTGCCCAGCTAGTGTGGTTATAATCTTATTTTTCAGGTCTGGTTCAGATATCTTTTGTGAGAGGTCCTCTGACTCTTCCAGGTGGATTTGACTCTATTTCCCTCTTCTCCCTCCTCCTGCTCCCGCTCTGTCTTACCACCTCTTATCATCTCCCATCAGCCTTCTCTCATCCCTTCTCATCTGGTAGAGCCTCCCCTCAGCCCCACGGCCCTGTGTGAGTGCACAGTGAGGGCTACTCTCCATTGCACATTTCAGCTTTGTCCTGGGACTCCTCAGCCCACAGGTTCCCAAGGTCAGGACTGAGCTGGCCTTCCCTGTTCCAGTACAGTGTCTACTTCCTGTCCCCTCTCCTTCAATCATCTTGTTCAGAAGATTCCTTATAGTCAGTTTGCTGTTGCTGCTTCTCCTCCTCTGCCTCTTTTTCTCCTCCTCTCTCCCCCCTCCTCCTCTTCTTCCCTCCCCTTCCTCTTCTCTTTCCTCCCCTCCTCTTCCTCTTCCTTTTCCTTCTCCTCTTTCTCCTCCTTCTTTTGTGTTTTTTGATAGAGTTTCTCTGTTTAACAACTCTGACAGCCCTGGCTGTTCTAGAACTCTCTCTCTCTCTATAGACCAGGCTAGTCTCAAACTCAGAGATCTATCTGCCTCTGCCTCCTGACTGCTGGGATTAAAGGCATGCGTCACCATGCCTGGATCATCTTGTTTATTAAAGAAGGGACTTGTAAATGTCTGAAGGGATTAAGGTTGATATTAAGAGCATTTTAGTGGGTGCCAGCAAAAGCAAGTGCTGTTATACGGGGAGACTAGCAGAAGCCACCATCAGGGGCTTTTCTCAGGTCCTTCTGACTCAGAAGAAGGGACAGGAGCCCCAGGAGCAGGGACTGTGTGTGGGTGCATCAAGAGATGGCTGTGAAGTTGCCGAGGAGGTTGAGCACTTGGGGCCCAGGGAGAGTGTACAAAGGGCATCTCAGGAATATCTCATGGATAAATACTCAGGAACAGTGTTGTGCCCTGCCTAGGTCTTGGTTTCATCAGGAAGATTTCAGATGTGGGCATGACCGCAAAACTTGGTGAGGGGAATTAAGTTTTAGGGAATTAAGAAACTGGCATTTCTTGTGTCTACATGTTCCTTTGCCAGTCGGTAAAGTGGGGACCCAAGGTTTCTCTTTCATCTAGGAGTGAAGCAGATCAGAGAATGATAGATGTCATCCATAAAAGAAACTGTCTTTCCCTGTGGGCCATATGATCTCTGTTGCAACTGTCCAGCTCTGTTGCTGTTGTGCAAAAGCAGCCAGAGACAAAAAAAATGACATGTATCTAAATAAGTACGGCTGTGTTTTAATAAAACTTTACGTATGGATACTGACATTTGACATTCGCATAATCTTCATGTCTTATTATATTTTCCCCACACACAAAGAAGCATAGGCAAAATCCCTGCCTCCTACCAGTGGCTGTCTAGCTTGCTGTTCCTGATCCAGATGATGGAGCTAGAATTGTCAAGGCAAGGCAAGGGAGAAGAGACCAACCTACTGAGAAAGTCGCTTGTTCCTCTGTACTCCCCCCAACTCTGAGGGCCCTCTCACCACTACCAACGTCAGGGTGCCTGTCCGCAATGAGCTGGCTTCTCTGTGAGTGGATGGTTAGCAGCTGGACCCATCGAGGTGGGCGGGCCGGCCATGTTCAGTCTCCGGGAAATGAGTGTGGACATGGTGGGCCCAGCGGGGCTGCCCACCCTTCTCTGCCCGGATCAGATTCCCTGACTCGTCTGAGCACTGTAAACACAGAGACTGGACAGGCCACCACTCCTGAGCTCCACTGCAGGCGGCCCTGCCCGGGAGGGAAACAGGATTGGGCCTGACAATTTGACATAAACCACGGGGCAGTGTCCGCAGCTGGGGGAAGTCTGGTGACCCACTCTTGGAGGCCTCCATGCTCACCCCAGTGACGACTGTTCCCAATTACCTTTCTCTGTGGATCCAGGAGTCTGTCAGTTTGGGAGTCCCTCAGGGGTTCCCTAAGGTTTTCCATTTTGATACAGGTAGAGAAAATGAGGTCCAGAGAAGAGCAAATTCTCACTAACCAATAGGGCTCTGTACTCTTTCCAGGGAAATATGGATAAACTGGAACCCTGTCCCTTAGCCATCAGCTGCCAGTAAGAGAACATGCCTTTGGAGCCAGCCAGGAACATTCTGGTAGGACTCAGCCAAGCCATCTTCAGAGCAAGTGTGTTTACTGCTTTTTCAAAGCACAGGCCGTTCGAGCAGATGGGTACCCGCTGTGTCAGGTTCACACATAAAGCCTCTTGTAGTCCGAGTGCTGCTTGTAGGGAAACATGAGTATGTACACTGAGTATGTTTATGAGCCACATGTGCATAGACACATGTGTAGCTTCCTAATCATGTTTGTTCAGGTCCACCCGTGGCTTATACACACATGCACACATACACACGTATATGCATGCAGTCCCCTACCTTTGTGCTGTTAACTCAGTAGCATGCTATCTCCTGAACCAACCATCCTCTTTGGGGTCTTTAGACATTTATGTATTGTTCCTGAGATAGTACGAAATTCTAAAGAACGAGGATGAGGGATCTGGGCCTGTGAATGGCAAAAGTCAATGATTGTAACGATTCCCGCCATTTGGGGCATTCTCATCAAGGGCATCACATTCTGATGGCCTGGCTCTCTATAGGTAGGTCCTTTTGGAGAGTGGCTAATCTTCTGCCTCCTCACATGCCACCCCAGCAGTCAGTGACCACAGATGACACAATGCTTGCTGAGCACTGGACTCTGTTCCAAGTGTCTCATAATCATTGATACATTTTCATAGCAACACCGTGTTATAAATGACACCCATGTTCATCTTATAGACAAGGAAACTGAGGCACAGACAGACAAAGCAACAGGCTCCAAGCTACACAGCCAGGAATTTTGAAAGGCGGAATTTACAGACCTGTGGTCTGGCCCTAGTCTCCTTCATAACCACTCCTGTTGCTGTCCTTGGAGTAGGGCAGGTGGTTCATGGGCTCCAGGGGGAAGGCAACAGGTGCGAATTTGTTCTTCTGAAGGCCTACTGTGTGCTGGGCCCTTTTCTGAGAAGGTCCACTGGCCTCCCGGACACCAGATTCTAACCTACATGTCCTCCTCTCCCTTCCCCTCCCCTTTCCTCTCCTCCCATTTTTCCCCTCCCCTCCCCTCTTCTTCCCTCCCTTACCCTCTTTTCTTCTTCTTCCAGCCCTGAAAAGGCCTTATTGCTTAATAGCCTGAGACTGCATAAGCTCCTCTAGGGCCTGGGCTCATCTTATAACAGTTCCCGGATGTGGCCAGGACTGTACTGAGAACTGGACACCAGGGAGCTGGGCCCTGCCCTCCTCCAGTGCACAAAGGGGCCATGCTTCCCAAACCTTTCTTTCTCCCCTCAAGCGGCTGGAACATCCTGGCTTCTATATTCTATCATGTGACTGGGTGTGCCCTCATCCCCAATCACTTTCCAGCAGTCTTCAGATGATGGCCTTAGGTACCATCTCTTCTGGGAAGCCTCCCCAGGTCACATAACTGTGGGCGGTGTCTCTGTGTGGGTCTTGTGTCGGCATCTCTAGGCACCCCCTTAGTCTGTTTGGGCCAGGTACACACAAGCAATTCCACAGATGTTCACCAAGTGTTGTCTGTCCTAGAACCCCAATCCTTTCCCATTAGAATTGGGCTCTCTGCCAACCAGACGTTAACTTATTAATTTTGTTCTCAGTGCTTTACATATAGAAGTGGAGCATAGTTGGATTCATCTTGGTTTTAGGATATTATGCTTATGATACTTTTAAAAGATGAATTAAAAGTCGATAAGTAAGATACAGTTTTCCCGTTCTAACAGTTTGGCATGGGAAGGAGAGGGGTCCTGAGGGGCAGGGCACAAGCTGGCTTGGCTAGTGACTGCAGAGCAGATTCTCTGTCTCTGGCCTGGGCTTGGCTGCCCACCCGCTCTCCTGCTTGCGTTCACATGGGGAGAAGATGATGAACAAGGGCCCTCCTGTCTTCCCTGTTCTCCCCTATTTCTAAAAATAAGCTGGAATCTTCTCCTCATCTGCCCCCAATTTTCTCCTGCTTGACCCTGATGACCCCATGCCCTAAGATGAGGTCGCATGTGTGCCCGCTGTTGGACAGATGGGCCAACGCTGAGGTGCAGATGGTGGGAGCATTGAGACTGCCATGGCCTCTGCTCCTCCAGCTATGCCCTGCAGGGAACAAAGCACCCAGCAGCCTCCAGACTGCAGAATGGGGTAGGGGCCTTGTTTACAACAGGACCCTCTGTCCTGCTGTCAGGCGCTGTCCGCACAGTGATGGTCACTGCCCACTTTTGGTACACTGAGCATAGTCACGTCTGCTGTCTTCTTGAGCCTGTGCTCGGCCTCCTTGCGGCCAGCATTGAACAGACAAGGAAAACAGGGAGGTTAATTTACTTCTCAAGGGTTGCGCAGCTCGCAAGAAGCAGAGCCAAGTTTCTAAATCAGATCTCGCTGCTTTAAAATTTGTCTTTCACGCTGCCTTTCCTGTTTCCTGACATCAGAACCAGGGCATGGTCTTACAGCTTTGCACCCAAAGAGTTTCATGGTGTTCTTGAAGCTGCCGTTTAGAGAGTGGTTACGCTGCCTGAAACCCCATCCAAGCTCAAGCCTGGAGAGGAGGGGACACTAGGCTCATGTGGAGCAGGAGCTGAGGCTCCAGGACAACACCATGGCACGTGTCATGGCCATTCTACAGTGAGGGAGAACCAGGCTTTGGACTGAACTCTCAGGTTCAGAAGTTTTTCTTCTGTACAACAGTTCAGCCTATTTGGCATGATGTGCTTTGCTTCTGGTTAATTACTGAGCTGGGAAGGTCATCTCCTGTGTGTCTGCTCTGTGCCTGGCACAGGAGATCAGGGATCCAGAAGACGAATAGACCTGCCTTCCTGGGTGTTATAAAGGTGGGCATATGAGTGGCAGTTCTGGTACAGGGTGACAAAACATTGCAATAATAGGACTACCAAGTGCTTATAGGTCGTGGGGGTCCAGGTGGAAACCTGGCTCCTTCCGTACCCTGCTACAGGCAGCCCATTGGCCTGTTGGTCCTGGACTAGTGCTCAAGGGCATGGCCGTGTGGTAGAGCTCATTTCTCCTCTCCCTGCCAGCCCCTGGCTCCCTTTGTACCCCAGTACCCCCAAACTGCTCTAGGGTCCCAACAAGTTTCTTTTCTTACTTCAGCCATCTCATCACGACTTCCGGCTTGTGCCACCTCCTTTCTCACACCCCTCTTCTGCTGGTTGCCTCTTAGCCTGCAAATAGCACTCAGAGCTGCCATGCCCGAGGTTACCTCGTGGCTGGGCATGTGAGTGCACACGTGCACATGTGCATGTGCACACGTGTGTGTACAATGGATACATGCTGGCCAGAGGAGCAGAATCACTAACATTGATAGATCTTGGTCTTCACTTCTGTGAATAGGCTCAAGTGTAGGAAGATAAAGACCTTGTGAGAGGGAGTGCCAGTGGACCTGGAGGGCCAAGGGGAAAGTGCAGCAGCCCTGTTTGTGAGGTCAGAGAATCTTCTGGGGGTACCATCCCCAGGACTGGGCTTCAGATGATGCTGTCATTTAGTTAGTAACCCATAATGTGTGTGATGCCGCTCAAAGCCCTTTGCACACGTTAAGGTGCTGGGTCTTTGCAACAACTCTGTCCTCACCCCATTTTGCATATTTGGAAGTAGAAGCATGAAGGGGTCAGCTGACTTTCTTTAACCTGCACAGCTAAGAGCAACCAAAGCTGGATTCTTATCCAGGTTCTTGTCTTTAGCAGCCTGTGCTCTAGGCTCCTTGCTATTACAAGAAGGGGAAGAAAGATGGTATGGGGAACAGAGAAACATCACTCTACCTAACACAGCACGGGGAGGCAAATGTCTGTCTCCCTCTATGCTGATACTAGATCCATATGTGTTCCCTGTCCAGGACAGTGAGTACTTTCTTTTTATGGGTTCCATACTCCAGCAGGATACTAGCACTACCTGGGTAGTGGGGTGCCACGTGGGCTTCAGTGGCTAGGCCAGAGCTTCCTCCTCTGATAATGGTCTCTGAAAGCAGGAGAGGAGATGTTGTTCTCACTCACAGATGAAGGAACTGAAAGTAGAGGTCTGTATCTGAGATGTCCCCCAAATGCTCAGATGCTGAAGCTTGGTCCTAGTTGGTGGATCTGATCATTGAGAAGGAACTAGATCATGATGGCTCTAATCTCATCAACTGTGCAGTCCGTGAATGAGTTAATTTGATGACAGTATTAGTGGGCGATACAAATGAGGTTGTGAGCCTAGTTGGAGGAAGGAGGACTCTGAGGGTATGCCCTGGAAAGACTTGTCCCCAGCCTCTTCCTGCCATGCTCACTTCCTACCCACTGTGAGGTGCGCAGACTCCTGTAGTTCATTCTTCCCCCACCAGCAAAGTTGGCCTCACCTCAGGCTCACAGCGGTGGAACCTAGTTCCCTTGGACTGAAACGTCTGAAACGGTGAGCCTCCACCAATCTTTGTCTTCAAACCTTTTTACATACTGTTGCAATGATGAAAACTCTGATTCATGCAGAAGGTAGACGATGGGGGCAGTCTCCAGGATGCAATTTGAAGCTGAGATGCCACACTCTGGGGCCAGAACTTGTCCCTAGCTATCAATGCCTGAGGTCCCAGTCCCTGTGTGCCACAAATGAAAAAGTCTCCATAGAACACATAGTGCCAGGATGTCTGACACTTGCTCTCAGCGTGAGTGTACACAGGGAAGGAGCATAGGAACAGTGGACACACCCAGGGCTGGAAATGATCTGCACTGCCTGAACCATCATTCTCAGGCTGCCCGTGTGCAGACACGGCTGTGGATGCTGGCGGCTTGACCCCGCTCTGCCCTTCTTCCCATGGAAGCCAGAGTCCAGAAACTGGCACCAGAATGATTTCTCTCCCCTTCCCTGCCACAGTCCCTTCCCTTCAACCCTCTCCCAAGGTCCCCATGCTCAAAATTTACTCAGGAGATCTTGTCTTTTTCTACTTCCCATGTAGATTAGATTAGATCCGTGTATGTCTCTCTTAGTGTCCTCATTGTTGTCTAGGTTCTCTGGGATTATGATTTGTGGGCTGGTTTTCTTTGCTTTATGTTTTGAAACCACTTATGAGTGAGTACATATGATAATTGTCTTTCTGGGTCTGGGTTACCTTACTCAATATGATGTTTTCTAGTTCTATCCATTTCCCTGAAAATTTCAAGATGTCATTATTTATTTATTTATTTATTTATTTTTGCTGTGTAGTACTCCATTGTGTAAATTTACCACATTTTCCTTATCCATTCTTTGCATTCTTTGGTCGATGGGCATTAGGTGGTTTCCAGGTTCTGGCTATGACAAACAATGCTGCTATGAACATAGTTGAGCACATATCCTTGTGGCATGGTTGAGCATCCTTTGGATATATGCCCAAAAGTGGTATTACTGAGTCTTGAGGAAGGTTGTTTCCTAATTTTATGAGACATCACCACATTGACATCCAAAGGGGCTGTACCAGCTTGCATTCCCACCAGAAATGCAGGAGTGTTTTCTTTCCCCCACAACCTCTCCAGCATAGGTTGTCATCAGTGTTTTTGATCTTGGCCATTCTTACAGGTATAAGATGGAATCTCAGCATTTCTCTGATGACTAAGGATGTTGAACATTTCCTTAAGTGTCTTTCAGTCATTTTAGATTCCTCTGTTGAGAGTTCTCTGTTTAGGTCTGTACTCCATTATTTTTATTGGATTATTTATTCTTTTGTTGACCATTTTTTTTGTGTTCTTTGTATGTGTGAGGTGGGGTTGGTGAAGATTTTTTCCCATTCTGTAGGCTGTCGTTTTGTCTTGTTGACTCTGTCCTTTGCCTTACAGAAGCTTTTCAGTTTCAGGAGGTCCCATTTATTAATTGTTTCTCTCAGTGTCTGTGCTGCTGGGGTTATATTTTGGAAGTGGTCTCCTGTGCCAATGCGTTCAAGTGTACTTCCCTCTTTCTCTTCTATGAGGTTCAGTGTGGCTGGCTTTATGTTGAGGTCTTTGATCCATTTGAACTTGAGTTTTGTGCATGGTTATAGATATGAATCTATTTTCATGCTTCTACATGTTGATATCCAATTGTGTCAGCACCATTTGTTAAATATGCTTTCTTTTTTCTATTTGTTATTTCTTTGTCAAAAATCAGGTGTTCAAAAGTGTGTGGATTAATATCCAGGTCTTCGATTTGGTTCCATTTGTCCTCCTGTCTATTCTTATGCCAGTACCAGACTGTTTTCAGTACTGTAGCTCTGTAGTAGAGTTTGAAGTCAGGGATTGTGATACCTCTAGAAATTCTTTTATTGTACAGGGTTGTTTTGGCTATCCTGTTTTTTTTCCCTTTTCTATATGAAGTTGAGTACCACTCTTTCAAGGTTTGTGAAGAATTTTTCTGGGATTTTAATTGGCATTGCATTGAATCTGTAGATCGCTTTTGGTAAGATTGCCATTTTTTACTATGTTAATTCTGCCTACCCAAGAGCCTGGGAGATCTTTCCACTTTCTGGTGTCTTCTTCAATTTATTCTTCAAAGATTTAAAGTTCTTCTTATATAAGTCTTCCACTTGTTCGGTTAGAGTTACTCTGAGATATTTTATGCTATTTATGGCTATTGTGAAGGGTTATATTTCTCTGATTTCTTTCTCGGCCCATTTATCACCTGTGTACAGGAGCCCTGCCCCATCTTTCTAAGCTCTGCAATGACACAAGGTCCTGGGCACAACATCCTCGAGACTCCTCTAACCTAGGACTAGACTTTTCTTTTTGGGAATGGGGGTGGTGTCACTGAAATGACTCCATCCTACTCCATCTTGTGGTGACTTTTTGCACCTTTCAAAGCACATTTCCAGTCCATAATCAAAATTCATTTTTAAGAACAGAGAAACAGACAAAGATAAATGGATCAAACCCCATAATCAGGGGACAGAAACCAGGTCATACAAGCATGGTTGGTCCCGTCGCTGCAATCCTTCTTTCTCTGTTTTCCTTTCTTTCTTGCACCAGAGGAGGAGGGGACAGGAGTCTGGAACAGGCGGGAACCATGACACAGGAAGGTTGCTGGGCAGAAGTCAGAAGCCTCACATTCTAGTTCCGAATTTACAGTTCATTTACTAAGTAACCTTAAACATGTCATGTTCCCTATCTTGGCCTCAAGTGTTCAATTATGAATCATTTTTATTTATTTATATATTTGATAATTAGTTAATTATTAATTAATTAGTCCTTAGCTAAACCTGGTGGTCTTAAGGGGAAGGTAGGCTGCTTCAGCTCAGTGTCCTCAGCATGGTGTGCTCGTCACGCTTACTGAATATCTTTGGAGTTCACAGCTCCCTGAGAGTGTGAATCATGCTACGGAACCTCATCTGAATGGCGAACAGCAGCCTCTGAATCCCTCTTCTCTGCACACTCTCATCTCATCCTTACTCCTTCACTTCAGAGATCCATAGAGGTTGAGTCCTACCTGGATCACACAGCAAGCCCATGAGAAACTTGGGATAGAAACCCAGCTTCCTCTGGCAGTGAGTGGTCCTCACAGCCCCCCTCCTCTGGGACACTGCCTGGAGACCCACCACGTGGGCCACCAGAAGAGGGAACAGCTCTGAGTCACCCACATCTCCCTCCATTCTTCAGCCCCAGGTCCTGCGCAGTCAGCCCAGGGAGCCCTGCCGCACCAAGGCCCTCTGGCTATCCTGGCAAGACACGGGGTTGGGTGGGGATTGGAGGTTTGCTGTTTTCAGACCGAGGCTTCTCCAGAGCTGCTAGTTCTCTGCTGCTTGGCTAGACTCACCCAGGCTGCTTTGGCTCTGGCCGGCTGGGGTGGTCCTCAGTGCCGTTCCCAGTGACAGAGGTCAGGCCTCCCCCAATGCCTGCTGTGTGTCACTGGTACTCCCAAGGGCTGTCCCAACTGGTTTGTACACTTGATGGGCGGGCTGTAAACAAGCCATCAGCAGAGGTGGTCTCGGCCCTCCCTTCCCTCCTCCTTCCCAGGCTCGATAGCTCTCAGCCACATTGGAAGAATTAGGGGGCGGCTGGTGGAGGGAGGTGACTGGCTCCCATGGCAGGGACAGGGGACCATGCATAAGTCCTACCATATTGGCACTGTGTATGTGTGTGTGTGTGTGTGTGTGTATGTGTGTGTGTGTGTGTGTGTGTGTGTGTTGTGTTTGTGTGTGCAAATGAGAGGATGTCCTGTCTGTGTGATGCTGTCTGTCCTGGGTGATCTGAGGTGAGGACCTATCTGGAAAGGATCTATCCTGCTGTCTTCAGGGTCTTTCTGGGGCAAGAAGAGGACTGCCAATATTGTCCTTCTTACTTGCTAAAGATTCTACTAACTCTACCTGGGTGAGTAAGAGTTAGGATCCAGATCCCAGTGCCTTGGAGGAGCTCTTTCTTCTCCGTGCCTCTGTCTCCTGTGGGGGATTCTGTGGTGACCCAGAGACAGGCTGTTGCTGTTTAAAGGGCTCCCCGTGTCTCCTCTGCCTGGATCACTTGGGATTCCCCAGGCCCCTTTCACATCGGAGGAGACAGACTCTGAGAGGGTGAGCCAGTGCGATTGAAACCAGGCCTCCGGTCTGGCTCCTCTGTGTCCTTCAGGGAGCCCAGTGCGTCCCATGCTTCCAGCACCTGCTGAACACACACAGAGAACGGTGAGGAGCTGGGCTTGGGTAGTCATTCCTGCCCTCACTGAACTGGGGAGTCATGGGTCAGGCAAGCAGTCAGAGTAAAAGGGATCTCTTGTGCTTCCAAGGGTGATTGTATGGCAAGAGTGGGCACATCAGGGCCCCCAAGAACTAGTATGTTCTGCTGTGGAGCAGGTAGAGATGGCGTGGAGTAGGTTGCTTCAGACTCAAGCAATCCCAGGATGGTGCTGAGGGGACAGAGTGTCCATCATCTAAATGTCCCTACTCCTACAGGACTCCAGAAGTGCACCTGTCTCTTCCTTCCCTCTCTGTGGTGTTCAACAAAGCTTTATTCCTTTGTTGGTCATTCAGAAGTGACCAGGGTACCAGATACTGCTGTGTCCTAGGGGAAACCTTTTATACACACCATCAGCCAAATCTCACCGCTGCCCTATGGTTGAGGACATGCCCTCACCCACAGTTTGGGGATGAGCAGATAACAACGCCAGGGGGATGGGGCAGATGACCCAAAGTCTCAGAGCAGACACTAGGTCACAGGTCTGTGGAAGACTGTTTCTCCCATAGCACTTGGCCATCTGGACAGAGTGGGAACTTCTACTGCCCTTCTCGTTCAACTGCCCTCCCATTCAACTCCCCCAGCATTGAGAAGGGGTTGAGAGGGGAGGAAGACATGTGGCCAGGCTGTCAACGCACATTCAGGCTTTCCCTGGCCCTCAGACTGTTTCTCTTTCTAAACATGGTTTCCCTTTTATCCTTTGGCCTCTGGGGTTTCTGGAGGCCTGGAAGCATCGTAAGGTGTGGGGATTCTGGCTCTTGGGAACCACACTGGAGTCCGGACCTTCAGGAAGGGCCAGACTGCTAGGGCATACAGCCTTTGGTGGCACTGTGAGCATCCAGCATTCACCTCACCCAGCACCAGGCCCGGAACCGGTAACACGTGGATTTGATTGCTTGGGAAATCAGTGTGGGGGGTCTGGGGAGGAAAGCAGGGTTGGAACAACTGATCCATCTGAAAATAACAGAGCCCAGAATCCCAAGGGGCTCACAGCGTCCCATTCCAGATTTGGAAGTCGCCTGTAGTGCTGTCTGCCACAGGCAACCTATGTGGGTGGCTTTTTGGTGGCTGGGGCAGCCCGACAGCAACAGCAGTGTGGGGTTAGGGGAGGGCTGTGTTCAGGTCCTAGGCAACATCTCTTCATCTGGGTGACCCAGGCAGGGAAGGCCAGCTCTGCTTCTTTGGGACACTGATCTCAGCTAGCCACCTGGTTCTGAATATACAAACAAGTGCTTCATATACATTTTTTTTTTTTTAGTCACTGGTAGAAGGGAAAGTCCAGGTATCTGAGACAAAACTGTGCTCTGTCTGATTAGATTACAGCTTCTAGTGTAACCTCCCCCACCCCAGCCTAGTCTTTTTGATGTTCCCTGTTGTTTCTTCATCAAAAATGCTTCTCTTACCAAGCTAAGATCAGAATGGTTCTACCATTGCTACACTGGTAGGTATATATTTATATATACTTGGAGACATGCAAAGCAAAGCTTGGCATGAAGGAGCAGGGAAGTCATCTGTGGTTAACACTAGCGGATAAATAACTGACCATAGGTCTGGTCCTCTGTCTTTTGGGGCTATGTCCCACATTCTCCCCCACTTGAACAATGTCCTGATGGGATCTGAGGCAGACCCCTGCATGACTGCAATGTTCCAGACATTCTTTAGTGCTCTGGCCATGCCAGGCCCCAGTTCCTCAGTTTCCCTACTTGCAAAGTAAAGATGCTAACGTTTGGCACTCTCGCTTCACAAAGCGCGGCAGGGAAGTCTCAGCTTATATGGATGTCAGAAGCCACAGAGATCTCTAGCATGGCAATCCTGGAGAGGGACTGCCCAGGGCCCAGGTGAGATCCTGGCGTCTATACCCAGGCCTGTGCTTGGAGCAGAAGCATAAAGGGGTCTGCTGTCGGAGTCATGTGCTCAGTGCTGAGAAGGTTTGCTGCTAGACTGTGTGGCTTGGGTAAATTAGGTTGCTCTTCTGTGCTTTATTCTACGTCTTCCTTATAGAGTTGCCAAGGACACTGGATGAAACACCACAGAAACAGAGGCCAGGGGTGTGGAGGACAGTTTCAGAGGAACTGGGGGACACCGCCCTGGTGCTGAGACGTGGACACGGAGGGACCATGGAGTGTAAGGCTTCTCCTCAGCCAGTCTCCTGGCCAGGGTCTTGTGGGGGCTCAGGATCCAAGGACCTCCTGCGGAAGTCCTTCTTGGGCCCCTGCAGAGTTCTGCCATCCAGATTGCTCAGGCTTTGAGATGCCCACTTCAGAGGTGTCCTTTAAGACCATAACAAGGGTGTCAGACTTGTGAGTGAAAACCACACTAGCTGTGAATCTACTTCAGGTGAATCTACCCCCCTCCCCTTTTGAGATGGTCTCGTATATCCATGACTGGCTTTGAATTCACAGAGATCTACCTGCTTCTGCTTCCTGCATGCTGGGATTAAATGCATGCATCACCGCATCTGTCTTAGGTGAGTCATTCTTGAAGCATTTGTTTTCTTCTCTCTTAAACTGCTAGTGTTGACCTCCTGGATGTGCTGTAAAACATCTATCCAGGTAGCCTCTATTGTGACAATGATGATCGTGGTAAGATCGCTTTGTTCATCCATCCATTCATTCACTCAAAACTCCTCCATGAACCCTTTTCTGAGTTCCCGCTGGACTCTAGGGACTTGGGGAGCGTCCAACACTGTCAGTGTCTGGATAAATCTAGGTGTTCATCCTGTAAGCCCACCATTCCAACTCAAGGCAGTACAAGTTAAGGCGGAAGCGGTCCTCTTGCATCCAGGGGTGCAGAGGAGGACTCATGGTACCACGAGAGGTCAGGGAAGGCTTCACAGAGACCTAAGTATAAGCTGAGAGTTGGAAGAGAGGACCTTGGTCAGGTGGAGAAGTTGGAGATGCAGGCCCAGCATATTCCATGGCCTAGCAGGGAAAGACAATGGGACCCTGAAGCAAATGAGAGGTCAGAGCACAGAGTACTGAGATCCTGGATCCCACAGCTGCTGGGATCTCCATAACATCGTCTCTTCCAAGAGGCTGTGAAGAGCCATGGTCAGGACTCTATAGCAAGGGTTCAGTTTAGTGGTGATGAAGAGGAAGTGACAGTCACCTGGTGTTACTGATGCACTCTCTAGGCCTTAATCTCTGAAAGTGCTGTGTGCAATTGATTTGCAAAGACCCTTTTAGGTTTGGGGGTGCACAGATTTCTCCAGGACGCGGAGCCCCTGAATGCCTTGTAGGTGAGAAAGCTTCCAGGCAAGAACAGTCGCCCTCTGTCCTGTCTGTGACGCTCAGCAGCTGTCCAGTCAGGCTGGCTCTCTAGCTCTCAGCACAGGGTGGCACAGGCCAGGTATTCCCAATGATTACAAGGCCAGATTCCCTGCTGGCCCCACAGATAGAAAAGGATTTCCAGTGAGGTGCGGGACAGGATGGCATAGGGAACCAAAGTGACCCCAGTCTGCCTTCTCCATTCCACCTGCCAGCCCACCCCCCTGCTCTGACTTCTATGGGCAGAGGCTTCTCAGTAACTCTCTGGCAGTTAAGTTGGTGTTTACCTCCGCTTCCCCAAGACTCTGGGTCCCACCTTGCCTCCTAGGACTGCCCATGGGCAAGCGGTGACCTTCTAAGGACTCCAACAAGCCATCCCTGTCAGCTTGAGGAAAGGCATCTGTGGCCCACTGGCCCCCCTTCTCCACCAGAGCGGGAAACACAATACACTGATAATGATCTAATATTTATACAACGCCTTTCTACCAGATGCATCCCAACAAAGTTTACAAGCTGTCCCCGCGGACGGCGCAATGTATTCCAGACCCTCTCCCTGCTCCGCCCTGCCCCCTCCCTGTGTGCGTGGGGGTATGATGCCAACAGAGCTCATAAATCCACCTGAGGGACAGGCCCTGTCCAGCTGCACACCAGGGCCTAGCTGTGGCATGCCTTGCTGGGCACTGCCCTGCAACAAGGTCATGTGCTTATGAGTGGGAAAGAAAGCCTGGCCGTGGAAAGTAAGGCTGGACTCAGGGTTGGGTCTGAAGTTTGGCCAAAACTCACAGCACCCAGCAAGCCTCTCCCCAGCCCTCCACATCCTCAGACCCGTGGGAGGGACATCGAGAGGGCCTGCTGGCTGGCTGGCTAGGTACAAATGTTCCTCCTAGTCACTTCCTCCGAGGCGGCTCCATGAATGAGGGTTTGTGTTCGCTCCCTCCCCATAAATTGCCCTTGGTCACCAGGGCCATGTTGTGTGTCAGAGTCCCTGACCACCAGCCTTGGACAAAACCTGCTTTGTGAAGTCAGGGTGGAAGACAAACAAATGATTATTACCTTTGAGTGTCCCCTCCCCCAGCCTTTTCTCTTGGCCTGGAGTTAAGACCCTTTTGCTCTGTCAACAATCTTGACTTTGTTCCGTGAGAAGGAAACAGCTCGCAGAGGGGTTGCCGAGATGCCTCTTGCAAGAAAACCGTTTGGGAGGCGGGTGGAACAAGACAGGGGTTACAGGAAATGGCAGGCATTTTTTGTTGAATTAAACCATTAGGAGTGACCCCCAAACCAGAGCCAGGCCGAGGGAACAACTGGATACATTTAGGTCAGGACAAGCAGCCAAGAGAGGAGCTGAAACCAATTACCATAAATGAATGTTTCTCTTTTATTCACGACCACCGTGCCTGTTCCCAGGATGCTCTTGGGCCTCTTATAAAAACAGATGAACTCTCTGGTTTTGTTCGGGGAGTTATTAGCTAATGCAACTGTTGGGCAATTTATCAAACATTAACACATGCTGGGATTAATGACCAGGAGATGTCCTCCTCACGGCTGGTCCTGAGCCTCGGAGGCTGCTGGACTTGGGGGCTGTTCTGGTAGGCCCTTCTCCTCTGTGGGAACCTTTAAGTAGGCTGTTAATGTCCTGCCTGAGGTAGGGTCCCTCTGGCTGTGACTCTTCACTACCATTTGGGTCAGGACTGGAGCCCAGAATGCTGCCGTGTATCCCAGATACTTCAAATCTGCCTAGGGGTCCCCGTTGTTTTGCGTGGGCTGTGGCTTATGCTGTGCCTGTGCTGGTGGTGGCCAGCCCAGCATGCCCTCCCGACCCAGGTTCACTCCTTTGACTCTCCGTGAAGACTCCCTTTTCTGGCAGACTGGCAGCCCAGGGCTGTCTGTGCCTCGTGGCCCCGGATCGCACCACATCTGGACCTCACTTGGGTTGGAAACCAAATGGTGGCTGTGCAATTTTGGTTGCCTAGACTGATTGTCCTGAAGATAGTGTCTGATCCTTTGCCTAGACAGAGCCTAGAGTTTTGCGTGTGTGTGTGTGTGTGTGTGTGTGTGTGTGTGTGTGTGTGTGTGTGTGATTTTAAATGAGAGTAAGTGAACAGCAGACTCATACACAGGAGGGCTCCCTTTTACTCCTGTGGGCTCAGGTTGTCTGTGTATCCACTAAAAAAAGGAACTATATGTCTCGCACCAGGTTTCTATTGCTGTGGACTCACAGGGACTGGCATCTGGCTGAGAGCCACACAGGAGAGAAGAAGACTTGAGTGTGTGACCTGGTGCAGCTGCTTGTTTCATCAGGCCTCATTCTTCTCATCTGTGAAATGGGTAGGAACTATGTAGCAAAAGCTTGAGACTGCATTGCTGAAGGCTGCATGGTTTGGGGCATTTTTAATCCTTTCCAAAGAGGAAAGAAGGAAGGAAGCTGAGTTCAAGCTACCTTACTGATGGAATGAATCCAGCTTCTTGATAGACTTTTGGTTAACATCCCTTTGGGGGTGGAAGAGAGCTGGTGTTAGGTCAGCAGGAGGCAGGCCTCGCCCTGCTCAGCTGAGGCCTATTTACACCATCTCTTGGAATTTACCGTCTGAAAAATGGGACAATAATGCTTCAAGCCCTGGGGGTGTTAGTGTCTGAGAAGCGCTAAGTTCAGTTGCTGGCCCAGAGCTGGGACTCATTAAGTAGTAGCTGCTATTATTACTATTGATTATATTAACAGCCACCACAGGCAGGCGGAGAGCATGGCAGGAAGGTCTCTGCCTGTCGTCTTCATTGTTTCTTGCCAAGGAGACTTTGTGGGAGTTGGGTGTGCCAGAATTAATATTCCTGTTCTCTGCTAGCCCACATGCCCCATTTGTCGCCTCGCCTCGTAGCAGCCCCTCCGCCAGGCTCGGCAGCTTGCCTTTACCAGCCCAGCCACGCCATTCAGGGCGGCTGGTGGAGGCTGACATCTGCCAGGAAAGCAGACCACCTTCCCAGACTTTCCGTTTGCAGATGCGTGGAGGGTGAGCTGGCAGAGAATACATAAAGTCGACTCTGGCACTCTGGCGTAGGTGCTGGCTCTGCTCCGTGTAGTGGGCCGGTTACCGCCAAGCAGCAGATCCACAATGGGTCTGCAGCAGGAAGCATTCTCTCACTGGGGCACACAGGATCCCCTGCCCTACAGGGGGAGGGAGGGCCAAGAGGACCAGGCAAGGCACAAACTTGTCCAGACTCCGAGATGTAAGTCCCCTCAGACTCAGTCTATTCTGTCTCTAAAATGTGAAAAGATATGGGTTCAAAACCTTTATCTGATGCATTTGAAAGTCAGTTCTTTGGATTTCTGGACCATAGTGTCATACGGAGGATATTTTGTAACGCTGTGTCGCTGGGTAGGGAATGTAGGCAACCTCTGAGCCAGTGCTGATTTTTGCAGTGGGAGGTATGAATGCGGACATCAGAGAGAAGCCCTGAAGACGTTGCCAAAAAACTCTTGCTCCAGATTTCTGCAGAAACACTTGAGTTTGGTTCTTCCTTAGGTTTGGAGTTGAAGGTACAAGGCTGCGGACCTATACAGCTTAATGTTTTCAGGGTCCAAGCTCCTCCATGGAAGTTTGTTGCATGTAAGTTTTGTTCTTTGCCATGACAGCAAAACTACATTTTGCTATCCAGTCACCTGTTGGGAGACAATAGATTAGTTTCACCTTTGGTTGTTAGGAATAACGCTGCTGGAACAGTTGTAAACAAGTTTTTGTGTGGACATATGGTTCCTATTCTGTTGGGTCTATTCCCAGGAGTGGAATTGCTGTGTCAAATGGTAACTCTGTGATTAGCTTTTTAAGGAAATGCTAGACATCCCCCTGTCTCACTCACGAACTGGCTGTACCATTCTACATTTTCACCAGTGGTGCACGAAGGTTCCATTTTTCTATATTATTGTGACTATATAGCTCTGGCTTTTTTCTTTTTTTCCTTTAACCACAGGTGCTCTCCTGAGTGTGACCTGGTCAGGATTTGTGTGATCAGGATTTGATTTGCATTTCCTTGATTATTATTCTTTAAGTGTACATTGGCTATTTCTATCTTATTTGTAAAAAAAAAAAAGTCTTTTCGGGTCCTTAATTATTTTTTAAACTGACTCAATTGCTTATAACTGGTTGCAAGTGTTTTTTGTTCTAGACACAAGCCTTTGGTCATAGACGACTGGCGAATGTTTCCTCCAACTCCACATGTTGACCTTCCACTGTTCTTGAGGTTTGTTTTTAATTGTGTGTCTGTGTGGGTTTGTGCCTGTGAGTGCAGTGCCTTCAGAGGCTGGAGAGGGTGCTGGGTCCCTGAGACCTGGAGTTACAGGTGGTGTGTGCTGCTAGACACAGATATTAGGACTACACTTGGGTGTCACGTAGGAGCAGCATGTTTTCCTGGTTACTGAGCCATCTCTCCAGCCCCCGTAGAAGCCCAAAAGTGCAACATTTTGATAAAATTCAATTTAATAATTATTCTGCTGCTTGTGCTTAGGGGCTCCTATCTGAAAACCCATTGTCAAAATCAGGGTGTCATGGGTTCATCTGTATTATTTTCTCCCAAGAGTTTTCTAGTCTTGGTTCCTACATTTGCCCTTATATCCATGTTGTGACTGAAGGATGGCATTTATTTATTTTGTACATGCTGGTGATATATGTGCAGTTTGAGGACCTCTGCAGGAGACTGTAAGCCTAGGAGGCAGAATTCATATTGCTGTACTCTTGGCACCAAGCACTGAAGTAGAGATGGTTTGGCGGATGAATGGGACAGTGAGGATCGCTATAACCCAAGGCTACAGTGAGAGTGACTATGTCACAAGTCAGAGATGGGCGTCAGATCAGAGAGCAGTTGGTACTGATGCAGGCCGACCTCTTCTGGAGAGAGCCTGTCTTGATATAGTGGAGCTTGTCCAAGGTCCTTTGGATAGATCCTTGATTCTGAGCAGTCTAGTTACTAAACATGGGCCTTGTGGACATGAAAGAATGTTGGGTTTTTTTTTTGTTTATTTGTTTGTTTTGTACAGTGAACTGCAACTTAACTCCATGCATGAAGGGTCTCCATCTCTTTCAGGCCACAGCTCTGCTCTCAAAGCCTCAACCTAGTTATTCCGTTTCCCCCCTGCAGCTTTTTCTGGTGCAGGCTGAGCAGCTCCCATCTCTCACAGGTGAGAATTTTATCCCTTCACACCTTGGCTGCTTCCCTGAACCCACCCGGATGCCCCTGTCCATTCAGGGGCAGGGCTAGTGCCTGGTAGTTCCCCAACTGCCATCTCAGCAGCTAGTTTGAATCCTTGACTTCAGGAAAAAATATAAAAGTTAACTATTGTCTCCAACACATCGCTTGCTCAGATTGGGTTTATGCCACTTATTAGCAATATAAGATAACCAATGCATTATTTTATTATAATATATTGATGATATTAATGATGCATTAAGACACAGTATTGATAGCTGTTGAACATTTCCTACATACTGGAGTTATGTACAGTTCCTTGTACACATCTCATTTTATTTTCTGTAAGGTAGCTGCGATTGTTCCCACTGTAGAGAGGCAAGAGCCTCAGGATTTAGGTAGTTAACTTGAGGCTTGGATTAGACTGGTGAAGCTTGCCTTCAGAGGCTCAGGTTTTGATCCTGTGCTCTCTTGCCCTGCCCGCCCTGCACTACCCTTGTTTAGCTGGTCTCAGGCATCATACTTTTACCATCCAGGCTGCTCCGTTGCTGGCCTTTGACTCCACCGCCTCACAGGGCTGCGTTTCCTTCAGCAACTCTGTGCTCCCCTCAGTGTGTCCAGCTTCAGAAAATGATAACTGGGCCAGGGAGGAACAGAGCTGGATTCCACCATTTCTTACTCCAGCCCCTGCTGGGCCAAGCACTAATCCTGCAAGGTGGGCTGAGTGGAAGCCCCATCCAAATGTATGTGTCTTGGTCAGGGAGCTTGTCCTGGAGGCCAGGGCCAGAGATGATGTCCCCCCACCACCACCACAGCACCTTCTTGCCCCTGCTGTGCAGTCCTTCCTGGGCAAGGTATGAAGGCCAGAGCCACCAGGGGTTTCTCTGCACAAATATCCCACACCCTTATGTGGCATTCCTATGCTTCCAGCCTAGCCTTCATGACCACAGGATCTGGCTGTATTCTGCAGAGCCCTTGGAGAGGGTACATACAAAGAGAAGAAAGTCCAAGAAAGTGCCAAGGTCCCAAGGCAGACTTGCAAGGCCAGGCAAGTTCTAGGTTGCAGAATAGCTGGTGGCTTTTCCAACCAGTGTAATTTGATCACCGAAAGGCAATTCATTATAAAAACCCATCTAGATATAGTCTCTTGCTGTCTCATTTACTGGCTCATTCATTCATTCACATACTCATTCATTCATTCATCTCTCACTTATCACTATAGTCAGTCATTTCTGTTCATTTGCTCACCACTTCCTCGTCCATCCATTTCCCGGACAGATGCACAAGGTCACTTTCTTTACCGCCTTGAAAGTTTTTTTCCCAAGTGACACAGTGTTCCTGAGGTCCTCTGTTCCACGTTGCCATAGGAGAAGGCCCATTTAACTTTCTCTACACCTCCTCATCTCCCAATCTGCTTTGCTCATCATCAGGTTTCGCCGAGGTGGCAGAAGGCTTTGTCTCTTGGTATCATTAATGCCTAGAATGAAAGGACAGAGTCTGGCACAGAAGGGGCTTAAGAAATGTGTATAGAATTAATGATCCCACTGACGTATTTACCAAATCTGGCTTTGAGAGTCTGTTGGAGACCCTTAAAGTTGCTTTGGAAAGGACTCAGGGTCTAAGCCAGGTACCTAGGGCCTGAGAACTAGCTGTGTGTGTGTGTGTGTGTGTGTGTGTGTGTAGTTGTGCTAACAGACCGGTTGATGGGTGATGGCCAGAGCATTCCCGTGGTAGGACAGCTGGTCCAAAGCAAGTGGGAGGGTGGAGACAGCTTGCTAGTGCTGAGGCCTGTTGGCTGGACCTGGTGAGCACTAGTTGTGAGGCTGAGGGGAGGAAGCTCAGGGAAGACTGAGGTCAGACGCTGGAGCATCTGGACAGAAAGTGATGTCATCTGCCAAGGAGTACCCTGGGAGCTTCAAAAGGAGAGGGAACGATGATGGCTTCAAATCTTCCTTTCAAACCCCATTTTCAATTACAAGTGGACCCATGGTTTTTGAATTGCTCTTTTTCTTTTAATATGTGTTGTCTGCCCAGTGCCACAGAGAAGGCATCTGGCTACCTCATCCATCTCTGTCATCTTACCTCTGGGTGTCTGTGAAATGTGGCTTCTTAGGGAGGCACACGAGGGTGTTGCACAATGGGAGACACACCCATATGTGTTCTCCAGTCATAGCTGGTGTGGGCTGTGGTGAACCTGGGATGTGAGCCTAAATGGTAGAGTCTGACACTTGGGCCCTGATGACTCCTCATGGCTGTCCGCCTGTAGAACATTAAAGATAAGCCTGCTTTGGATTTTGAATGAACATCAGCCACAACTCCATGGCTATGGAGCTCATGTGAAACCACAGCCCAAAAGGAAAGAGAGAGAGATGACCGGTTTTGCCAAGAAGAAAACAAGCTCCAAGTGGAGTGTCTTTGGTGCTCAATATTCTCTCGGGAATAGATCTGTGTTGCCAGGAGCAATAGGTGGGTAAACCTTCCTGCAGCATGCTTCCCATGGAAAGATGTCTTCTCTGAGAGAGGAGGGGGCGGCTTCAGAGCATGAGGAAGGAGCCTTCCTGGTCACAGAGCTCCACTGTTGGGTTGGCTTTGACTATGAGTTGCCTGGCCCAGCGGAGGCTGAAAGGCCGGTGGAGAGAGGCTCCAGGGAACTTTCTTGTTCTGAGTGTGTCACTGGAGTGGACTTCACCTTGGAGATATGTTCAGGACTTTTAAGGGATTTCAGAGATTAGGCCAGTGACATTTCCTCTCTCTCCATACCTCCATATGCCCTCTTCGCCCAGAGAGCCAGACCCATGGCCCAGAGTGGAAACGAAAGTTTCTACAAGAGGCCTTAGTTGGTGCTGGAGAGGTGGCTCAGGACGTCTGCTCTCGTGGAGGACAAGGGTTCAGTTCCCACAGGTTCCCAGGACTCAGAGCAATGACTCACAACCACCTCTAACTCCAGCTCTGGGAGGTCTGACTCCTGTGCAGACACCTGCACTTATGTGCACACATAGGCACTCACATGTAATTAAAATGAAACGGATCAGTTAGAAAAAATAGGAGAGTGGGACAGCTAAATCGAATAAAGAAAATCAAAATGAAAGTCAGAGGTTGCCATACTCAGGAGATTTCTGCACCCAGAGGCTGAGCCGCGGGTGCCATCAGCAGCTCCAGAAAGAGGTGTGGTGAGACACCATGTGTCTCTGATGGACGAGTGTGGCTGCCTGCCATCTTTTCAGTGTCTAAACTACACCAGAACCTGTCCCCAGGGGAGCCGGCAGTCAGCACAGTCTAGACTGTGGAAGCTCCGGGGGCCTACGTGCCGACAATATGGTGTCTGAAAAGCAGTGGAGAACTGGGGAGTAAGAGGCCTGAAAGGTACATTGAAAACAGAAATGGCAGTCTGGATGCTGTGGTACGTGCCTTTAATTCCAGCACCTGGGAGGCAGAGGCAGGGGGATCTCTGTGAGTTTGGGGCAAGCCTGGTCTACAGAGGGAGTTCCAGAGCTACATAGTGAGACCCTGCCCAAAAAACAAACAAACAAACAAAGCAAACAACCAAGAAAGAAAACGGAAATGACACAATTAAACTCTGGTGTCTAGGGATCTGTACTTGGGTGTCAAGCGTACAGGGAAGGCAAGTGAATGCTGATTCTGAGAGGTTTGTAGTTATTCTGGGAAGATGATGTTCCGTGATGGGAGGGTCCCGGGATGGCTTCTGCAGGGTTTGTTCTTGACCGGAAAATGACCACAAAGGGGGTGCCTTCTCCCAGTGGTCTTTTCACTCAGCTAGGTGACCCTGACAAAGGGGAAGTCTCTTTCTTCTAGACATGGAAATGTCAAAATAGAACGACAATGAAAGTCGAGAAAAATTGCTACTTCATTTTTTTAAAATAACACCGGCACCCATGTTGCAGCAGTGAGCTGAACTGAGAACCACGGACTACAAAGAGGGTAACCTTTGCCCAACAGCCCCTGCCTAGGAGAGGGCTGGTAATCCAGGGACCTGGGTGTCCCTCAGCGGCTGAGGCCACCTCATCTTTCCCCTGCCTGTGGTCCCCTGAGGCCTGGCTGCGGACATCTGGGAAGCACTACATAGCCCTGGGCTTCTCAGCCACCAGGGAGCGGGCTAATCAGCTTCCTGTATGATAAGGCACAGGGATATATTTAGATAGAAGCAAGATCAAGTTTAGCTCCCTTGTGAGGGTGCACAGGCACTGAGCCTGCTTTGTGGCGCCACAGCGCAGTGTGTTGGATGGGGGAAGTGGCCTTCATTTTGTATTGGAGGCAACCACCAGGCAACCACCAGGGTGTGGGTTGGGGGTGCTGGAAAAGGTGGGCCTGATCCCTGACCTCGGAGACTCAGATGAGGGTTTCCAAAGTGGGTCAGCAGGGAACAGTAGAGGACCCTGACTCTAGGTGTTGGGAGCCCCAGACTGTCTTGAGTCTTGTGGTGGGATTTCAGGAAGCCCATTTGTGTTCTGCTGTATCATCTGAAAAATGAAGGGATAGATGAGGTGACCTGGGGTGCCTCCCACCTTTCCCACAAAGGGCTTAGCATCTTCCGGCTCCTGTGGTTTTGTCCTTTATGCTGGGCACCAGAGGGCTTGCTGTCTACCCCCAAAGCTTGTAGCCTGCACCAACCCCTCTGCTCTCTCTTGGGGAGAGGCAGAGCTGCCCTCTTATCTAACCTGCTCATCTAGAATCTTGGAAAAGGAAGCAGGTCGCTAGCTTTCTGCCTGTCTCATAGCCTGTAGTGCACACAGAGGTGAAGATGAGGCGAGTCCCACACTGGCGTATCCAGTATATGCAGAGTCAGGCTGGTGGACACTAGGGAGTGCACATAGCTTAGGGAGCCCCTCTTAGCTAAAAGGGAGGGTGTCTTGGAGAGTGAGCAACCTGTACAACTGGACATTTTACTGCCTTGGGTTGCTGGAGGAACAAATATCCATTTTTCTCCTATAAAAGAAAACACACAGAAAGCAGCCTTCAGAGGACTCCTTTCCACACATATGTAGTACTGAGTTCAGAGTCTGGAGGGAAAAAGGAACCAAAGCGTTAGGGGATTAGTTTCCATCAGTTCCTGACTTCAGTGAACACCAGACGCAGCCTGCAGCCTCTTTGTAGACTGTTCATGTGTCACCCCACTTCCCTACCCATGCTGGTGGAGAGGCACAAGCTGGACCCAAGGGACATCCTCAGGGTAGCTCCCCACTGTCTGCAGCCACCTCCCTGTGCTCTGAATTTCTTCCCCACTTGTTCCCAATTCACCTGCGCACCCTTGGGTCTCTCTCAGACAGAACCCCTTCCTGGGTCCAACCCCCCTCATATCTCAGTTTTCATTTGTGTTTTGCAACTGGTTTTGTCCCCAACTTTTTCAGTCTCTTTTATCCCCTTGAGGGCCACAGCTGAGCGTGGTCAGAGGCTGGTGTTTGCTCTGCTCATGGACCTCAGCTGTGAGCCCAGCCTCAGCCTGGCGTGTTCAGTGTGAGCGAGGCTGGCAGGGAAGACCGCTGGGGAAGTGATGTCATATGAGTTTGTGCATGGCTCTAAGCCCTCACTCCCCCAGGCACATCTATTGCATGGGCTCCACAGTCTCAACAGAGCTGAAAACGGCAAAATGATAGGGCCATACGGAGCATCAGGCCTGCGCTGCTACCCACACTTCAGGAAGCTAAAGCCCAGAGAGAGAAAAGGAAGAAGGGACCCATCTGAAGCAATGTGGCGAGCGAATGGCAGAACCTGAGATCCAAGGAGGAGTTCACTTCTTGGCCCATGGCCCAGGAGAGAGATTGCTCAAGGGACAAGTGCTTGGTAGGTGCCATCAAAGGCATGGACGCCTCCACATGTGCAACCCATCACAATTCCAAAGGATATACTATCCCACTTTCAAGCTGTAAGTAACATTTATTGGTCATATCCAATGTTCCAGTGGAGAAGCTGTGCCCAGTGTCTGCTCCCTGCGTCCCTGGAGAAGACTCCCTAAGAGGCTGTGTAGATGAGGGCCACCATCAGCATGCTGGCTGTGGTATTCTGGAATCTTCCTGCACAGGGCATTGACATGTGAGCAAGGCATCTGGGTCCTGTTGAGGTTCCCAAGAGCTGGAGGCTGTGGTATGAATCAGGGCCATGTTTAGAACTGTGTGAAGCACAACACGGGTGAGTGTGTCTGTGAAACCCTAGGCTCACAAGGGTGAAATGCGTAGCAAGCAATGTGGAGGTGCAACTCTACTTGCGTGGGAGTCTGGCTTAGAGTGTACCTAGGAGCTTCCGGAAGATGAGGTAGATTTGCTTTCTGGTAACCTTGGGGCTGGCTTGGAGTTTGCCTCCCCCCACCCCCGTCCTGCAGAACTGCCAATGAGAAGTCATCAAAGCTGATGCCTGGCAGTGAGGTACCAGTCAGCTTTGAACCCTGGAAGCCCTTTCCAGGGTCAGAGCACAGGTTTGCAAAGGCTGCCTCTTCCTCCACTGAAGACTAGGACCTGAGGTCTCCTGGTCTGCCCCACCTGCCCTCTCCCTACTGTGCTTCCTGCCTCTCACCTGGGCTGCACACTAGTGTGAAGGGGACTCCAGGGCTGGGGCCAAGAACATCCAGCAAAGTCATGCCAAGTGAGAACTTTCAGATTTGATAGCAACTGCGGTAGAGACTTAAATTCTAGTTTGGTATTTGAAGAGAAACTGAATCAAACCAAATCTGGGCAAGAAAAAAGACCCAGAGATCACACTCTGTGACTTTGAGCAAACACTTTGTCCCCTCAGGGGAAATGGGTGGATTAGCTTTAAGTCAACCTCACACCGTGAGAGGGGGAAGGGAGGCACCCCACCAGTCGTTAGAGTGCCTTCTAGTACTTTGGATCCAGGCAGAACACAGCCTGCAAGTTTCGGGGAGCACCTGCTAGGGTAGGCCCTAGGTAAGACTTCAGAGCTATGCGTCACGTGCAGCAGCGAGGTTGCGGGGTGTTGCCCTAGTGAGTGGGTCCTGGCTGGTGGAGCTTCGGTCACCAGCCTGGGGCTGACCTCTGAAACAGTGTGGATTTCCACGGCGCAGCTTCCCGAGAGAGCAGGATTAAGAGGAACTGCTCGGGTGGGCCGAGCCAGGGGCCAGGGGGAGGCCGGGCGGAAACCCAAAACCTCCGCAGCTGTTTCCAGTTTGCCGCCTGTGCTGGACCGCAGAGTGCTGCGCCGGTTGGTTCCTGGAGCCCAGAGCTGGAGGCGAAGTCCGAAGCTCGAAGCCCCGTAGCCCACAGAGCCCCGGAGCTCCTGCTGCTTTGACCTGGCCTCTACTAGGGCTGTCTGCCGGTCTGCCCTCACCTCTGCGCAACAATCCCACCCACTCTTTCTCTGATTTCTTTGTAAAATTCTCATGGAATGAGGGATGTTGTGGAGATCTGCAGTTCCCCTGCAATACGGGTATACAGGGCGCTCTTGACCATACTCCCTAGGGCTTTTCTGCACTGGACGCTGGTCCCATCCTGAGCAGGGAGCTCTGCTCACCATTCTATATACATGGGAGACCTGCCAAAGGCTCCGGGGACATGACACTTCCCCCCACCTCTCTCCTCGATGCCCATCCTCCCCTCTCCTAGGTATCTCTTCCACCTTCTTCTGCCCCATGCAAGGTGCAGCATGGGAGCCCCCCCGGGATGGGCAAGGTCCCAGTGCTGCCTGCCAGCTCTAGTGGGAGGCAGAAAGCCTCTGCTTGCTGTGGTCTCAATGTCAGGCTCCTGTCCAGGAGCTGGCCCGGAGAAGAGAAGGGCAGCACAGGAATCAGGGCTTCTGTTTCAGAGTCAGACAGGGCTTATGCCCACCAATCTTGCTTCTCTGGGTCCGAACTGTCTTTTTGTGTGGATCCTCTGAGCCTCAGCTCTCAGTGAGACAGACCTCAGTGAGCAACAGCCTCAGGGCTCCATACAAAGTAAGCTTTGGGCCATAAAAGTTTCTGCACGTTCCATTCCTATCTATGAGACTATAGAACCCCAGTACTCTACTTAGGACAACCCCCTAAAATAAACCCCAGTTACTACATCAGCAATACAGGTCCTCCACAATGATCCCGAGATTGGTCTATTGAGTTCTTGTTTGATAAATACCTGATAGACACTGAAATACATTTTCCCATGGCCTTGCTTTCCCTCAGGTGGTCACCATCGTGAAGCATACCTTGCCGCTTCTCATCCATACACATCTTTTATAGCACGCAAGGTGTATGAGGCCTTGTCCAAGGCTTTGCTAGGCTGTCATCCAGGAGAGGGCCATATCCCTTGTGTCACAGAGGGCTAGCAGAGTGCCTGGTTCAGGGTTGGAGGGTGGGTGGGAGTGAGTTTGGCTTCCAGGCTCTGGGTGGGGTCTGGAGGTCTGTCAGGGAGCTGAGGAGGGGAGCAGGTTTTGCTGAGGTAGCAGAGGGTGAGCCACCTTTCTCTCCTAAGTAGCCTCCCCCCTGCCTGCCTTTCTGTTCAACTCCAACTCGGGCCAGATGCTGAGGCAACTGCACAACACCTCAGGCATAAAGGAAGGTAGCACCAGCTTCTACGTCCTCACTTTTAGGCTGAGGAGCACTCCTGCATGGGGGTGGGAGGAGTCAGGAGCCTGTGTTTGAGCTTTGCTTTGGTCCTCCCTGGCTTTAAAAATCTTGGGCAATTTTCTGGATTCGAGCCTCAGTTGCTTCTGGAAGATAAAGATGGAGAAGAGAGAACGGAGGGACTCATGTTTTAGAGTATATACCTGAAGCATTTGTCAGCGTGGACTGCCTGCTTTGGTTTCTAGAGCTAACTGAAATCTCCTCCTGCTCTGATGACAACTCTTGCTGCAAGTCCACAGACCACGGCACCGATGGAGGAGAACTGGCGTGGCACCGGCATCATCGCTGTCACATGATACTTTTGGTACTCTCCAGCACACATTCTCCTAGCAGCAGAGCTTGTGATCTGGGTTGTTAGAGACAAGTCGGTCTAACCCTGACAAGCATCTGCAAGGGTCGAAGATGCCCAGGCACTCTTGCAGCCTGCCTGGAACAAAGGGACAGAAGAGCCAGGCATCTGGTGAGGGTGACCAGGGAGAACTGGCTAAGGACCAGGCTGACTAAGGACCAAGACCATCTTCTCTGAGATCCTTCCTGTGCTCAGTAGTTGCTGCTCAAAGCAGTGACCTGAAAGCATGTCAGGAAGCCACTTGAATGTTATATTAAAATGACTCAGTGATGGCTGTCACCTAGGACCAGCCATGCAACCTCTGGGCAGCATTTTCCATGCTTCACTTATTTGGTCCTGGAAGCATGCTACTAAGAAGCCTTGACTTTTTCCTCTGAAATGTAGACCTTAAGTGACTTGGCCAAGATTACAGAGTGAGGTGATGGTGTCTGACTGCCCCACCATCAGATCTAGATAGGGCTGAGGCCAGGACCATGATGCCCTTGCAGGGTGCAGCCTTTCTCCCTGGATTCCCAGGATAGTGATGATGGTGGTGGCTCTCTGGTATAGGGCTTGAGGTAGCAATCCCATGTGTCACAAAGACAGAGGAGGCTGGTAGGTGTGTGTGTGCGTGCGTGTGTGTGTGCGCACTTGTGGGTGTGTAGCTCCTGTCCAGCTTCTGACATATCACATACACTGTTGTTTGAGATGAGGACAACCAGAGCTATCTCATGCAGCCTCCTTACCACACAGGATCCCATCTCCACATATGACGGAGTTGCTCTCACCCAGGTCCTTGTGACCTGGGCCACGTGCATTCCTCCCTAGGCCTCCTTCCCTGGAAGCACCTTTATTCTGTGAATCTATGAGATTATTCACTTATCATAGTAATTATAATTATTATCTATTTAGTTAATATTTGAAAAAGATTTCTATTTTTTAATGAAAACATAAAACAAAATGTCTATAAAAAGACTTAATGTGAAAGGCTTCTGACTCTGGGGCAAGGCAGGAAGCATGTGTCCACAGGCTTTGAAAAAGCCTTACACCCCTTCAGAGTTCCCAAGCAGTTTTTAGGGTTTAGGAGCCTGTGTGGGACAGGTAATTTTAGAACTATTGGAGCTGTGTCTGCGTTACTGGGAACTGGGGTTTGCTGTCAGTTTGTGGAGATCTGTGACGTGTTTTAGGACTGGGTAGCAAAGCTGACCGACTGGGCCTGATTAAGACATCCAGCAAATACAAGAAGCCTGTGATCTCCCAAATGGCTGCAAACTGAGGTTTGTGATGATAAAAAAGGCAGCAGCTGGAAAACAGACCACCAAACAAGATTATTTCAGATCCACTTTCCCTTTAATAAACCAACCCCAAATGACAGTGCAACTGGTGTGGAAGTTCCATCTTTTGCAGGGAAGATAACCCCCCCCCCCAAGCATTTCGGAGCATGGAGCCTGTCCTGGAGACAGGCAGAGAGATAGCCCAATCACCCCAGTGCATGAGACATGTCCTGGAGACAGGCAGAGAGATAGCCTAAATATCCCAGAGCATGAAGCCTGTCCTGGAGACAGGCAGAGGAATAGCCCAGTCACCCCAGAACACGAGACCTGCCCTAGAGACAGGCAGAAAGATAGCCAATGTATCCCAGAGAATGAGTCTTGCCCTGGAGACAGGCAGAGAGATAGCCCAATCACCCCAGAGCATGAAGCCTGTCCTGGAGACAGAGAGATAGCCCAATCGCCCAGAGCATGAGTCCTGTCCTGAGACAGAGAGAGTCATTCATGCTGTGGATGCCACATGCCTCGCTTCTCCCCACCTTGCCTTCTCTCGATAGATGTTACCCCTGCTGTTGGCGTGTAGGACAGACAGCACTGGCGACAGTGATAACAACACATGAGTAGTTATGAATACCAGTCCAGAGCACGCCATCTCTCTAAGGCCCTGGTCTTCACATGAAGCAGACCATTGCACCTGACAGGGACAGTTAATAGATGAAGAGGAAGAAGAATTTAAAAGAAACAATTTACTCAGAGAGAGGTTAGAATGTGAAGAGAAATAAGAAGAACACCTTATATGGAGTTTATACCAAAAGATTTCTCTGCAGGGATATCTGAAGAACATACTTGGGACAAATATATTTAACCCGTGAAAAAGGAATGTGATGCCAAAGGAGTGTGGTGGGTGAAGAAAAGCAAATAATGGTGTACATGTAATGATGATAATAATCATCATTACATGATGTGGTGGGTTGAAAGAAAATGGATCCCAAAGGAAGTGGCACTGTTAGGAGGTGTGGCCTTGTTGAAGAAAGTGTGTCACTGTGGAGGTGGACTTTGAAGTCTCTTTTGCTCAAGTTTCCCTCAGTATGACACTCAGTCCACTTCCTGTTGCCTTCTGATCAAGATGGAGCCAGCACCAAGTCTGCCTGCATGCTACCATGTTCTACACCAAGCTCTACACCATGCTCTGCACCATGCTCCCACCATGATGATAATGGACTGAACCTCTGAACTGTGTGCTGCCACCTCAATTAAATGTTTTTCCCTGTAGGAGTTGGTCATGGTATCTCTTCACAGCAAAAAAACCCCAGCTAGGAAACATGGTATTAAGAGAGATAACTTAATTAGGGAGAACACAAACCAAAGTAGAACTGAAATACTTGAGGGTAATAGATAAAATGAGAAAAGAGTAATTTAAGTTGAAGTATGCTAAAGTGTTTGAAGGGAAAGTACTATTGAATTTTAGGTTTTAATAAATGAACAGGAAAAATAAGAGTAACTAGTAAAAAAGAAGAAATAAAATAAACATAGAAAAATGAGCTAAAAAAGACTTGTTTAATTTTAAAGAAGTCAGAAAAATAAAACTTAAAAAGGGAAAAGAGGAGAAGCAATGCAACAAAGCAGAAAATAAGATGATTGAAAAATCAAATACAGTAGAAACTCCAGAAAAAGTAAATGATATAAAACATCAAGCTAAAAAGACGAAGTATGTCTTCTTGGTAGAAATCAATAAGCAACCATCTGTTCCTACTCTGGCTCTATGATATTCTCCCAGGAGACTGTAAAATATACAGCTTAGGAAGGCTGAAGACACAGAGTTTGAAAACAACATGTGAAGATAAGATCGAGGGTGATCCCTGCACTGTAAATCCAACCACGCTTTAGTCAATGCTTTCAAACAAGTTGTATTTATTCTCTTAGCAAAATGTTGGTACAATATATTGAAAGACATCCACCATATCCTAATATTAACAAGTCAAAAGAATGAAATCACAAATAATCTCAGTAGACTCCAAAGAAAACATCTAGTAAAATACCATCATGATAAGACATGGCACTTGCTTTGGTTGGCATGGTTTTAGGGTTTCTATTGCCATGAAGAGACACTATGACCTCAGCCATGCTGAGGAAAAAAATTAATGGGATGACTTACAGTTCAGAGATTTAGTCCATTGTCATCATGGTAGGACATGGTGGCATGTAGGCAGGCATGGTGCTGGAGCTGAGAGTCCTACATCCTGATTGACAAGCAACAGGAAGTGGTGTGTCTCACTGGGTGTGGCTTGTGCATATATGAGACATCAAAGCCTGCCTCTACAGTGACAGGCTTCCTCCAACAAGACCACACCTATTCCAATAAGGCCACACCCCCTAAGAGTGCCACTCCTTTTGGGTCCTTTTTCTTTCAAACCACCACCCATGATTGAGGGTTTGGTTACCCCACTGTGACACTATGTAGAGATGGAGGAACTTTTAGAAAGTAGAGTCTAGTGGGAGTGATGTAATCATTGGAAACAAGTCCTGGCGGGGAGATATTGGGAGTCTATCCCCTCCCCCTCTCTGTTCTACAACTGCTGTGAGGGAGTGGGTTGCTCCACCATGCTCCTGCCACTGTGTATTACCATATTCCAGGTCCAACGCAACAGGTCAGCTGGCCATGGACCAGAGCAACTAAATCTGTGAGCCCACATAAACCTTTCTGTTTTGTTTCTAGGTTGATGATTTATGATATTTTATAATAACAACAGAAAATGTATGTACTAGTGACGTAGGAGTACTCTTTAATTGGAGAATGGGTCTCTACCACATATTTAACAGCAAGTGAATTATGTGACAGGGATTGTTTTAATTTCTCTCTTTAAAATTAATACTGATGTAATGCTGTCTGCTGTCACTGATTTAATCCAACAATCCAGTATAATAAGATGACATAAAAATAAGTGAAACTCTGATTGATTATCACAGGATGTAGTAGTCTATGTAGGCTCTGGGGACATCTATGGATACACTGTCAAAATGAATAGAAGCTCATAAAATTTCTGGATTATAAATAAGATATATTTATAATTATATTAATGTATATATTAAATATTAGAAATATACAATTTAGATATGTTAGAAATCAATTGTATTTCTAAATGCCACAAAGGTGTTAAAAATTAGAAATTAAAAAATTAATGATTATAATATGAACAGAAAGCATAAGTTACTTGGGAATAAATTTAACAGAATTAGAGACCTTTTAAAAAATAAAAAAATGTTTTTGTTTGTTACAGAAGATCCAAATAAGTGAAAAGGTGGGAAAAGTCAATGCTATAAGGTAGGGGTTTTCTTCAAATTAAGGATACATTTATTTTAATTAAAATTGAAATCCCCATGTGAATGAGTGTATTCTAAAATTTATATGGAAGAATTAAGATTCAATAATAGTTTAAAAACATTGGAAGAAAATGAACAAGATACTTAGATTTGTCCTGGCAAAATATAAGATTTACTTTGAAAATCTTAATAATTAAGGTATTGTGAAATTTGAAATAGTTATGGTTGTATAAATCATTATGTTTTTCCCTTTCCTTAAAAAATCACCTCAAAATAGCAACAGTAACAATATAAATAAAAATAAAGAAAGATGAAAGTGAAAGGAAAAAAAAACACCATTTGAGAAAACCACAGTGAAGATATTACTTAAGACTGTTAATATATATAGGAACAGACCAAAGGAGTTGAAGTAGGAAGGAAGTGAGGGGAAGGCAATTAAGATAAAGACCCTGAGAGTCAACTTCCTTTGATGAGCCAACCTGGAAAATGTCCTTCTTAAAAGCAAGATTGTTGTGGGATAATCTTTTTGTACACTGTGAAGATATGTCTTTGTGAATGTGCCTACTGATTGGTTTAATGAACTGTTGAATAGCCAATAGCTAGGCAGGAGAGGATAGGTGGGATTTCCAGGGAGGAAGAGGAGGTGGAATCTAGGTGCGTGGTATTTGCCAGCACACCTGGAACAAATTGGACTTGCAATATTGAGGAGATGTAATCACATTATGTGGCAGAATGTAGATTAAAAAATTTGAGTTAGCTAAGTTATAAGAACTAGTTGGAAACAAGCCTAAGCTAAAGGCCTAGTAAACTTTCATAATTAATAAAAAGTCCCCATGTCATTATTTGGGGCCTAGTAGTCTAAAGATAGTTTTACAAGAAAGCTTGTTACACAAAAGGGGGTGAAAACTATGTACAGAGGTATAAAAACTATACCTCCCATTACCAAAACTTGTCCCGTAATCAGAAAGAGATAGGATAAAGAAAGGAGCCTCCTGGACTCGATCTGATTGAGAAAAGCTGAGAATACAGAGCTATAAAAGATCCCCAAGGAGAACTCGTTTGCAGAGTGGTTTGTTTCAGCAGAGAGGAGACCTTGTTTGGAAATAGCAAATTCTGAATTCCATGCCTTCCTGCAAAAGAATCCTTCTGTCTGTCAATTCAAAGGTCAGGAAACCAGAGCCAAACTTATTCAGGGATAGCTAGAATCTTTAGTGTTTTTTTTTTTTTAAAATCAGGGATAATAATCAGGCTCTACCTGCTCCAAAGATGCTATAAGAAACACAGCAACACAAAGATAATCTTGTATGCAAAGAGAAGAAAGAAGGAAGAATATGTTCGGAGGTTTGCTACTACTCAGAGATTTCCCCCCTCAGACAAAAACTTCCACATAGCAGATGAAAACTAGGATCAAACATTTTATCACAAATTTACAGCAATTTTCCTGAAACCATTGCTTCTTTAATCTAGTGAAGAAAAGATCAAGGTCCCAGGAATCACAAGAATAATAATACAAGAACTTGCAGGATTCAAGAAAGAGTTAGAAAAAGAAATTGCTCAGAGGTAGAGTATAAAGGAGAGAATGGGCATTAGAGGAAATCCAGCAAGTGACCTAAAGAATAAAAGCAAGACAAGCTCACAGAATGAAACAGAAAAACACCTTAGAGCAATATTTAAAAGAAAATAATTAATATAGAAAATAGACAATGAAGACCCTTCTTGTACATTTTCGATTCCACTAAGTAGCTAACTAAACAACAGTTTAAATATTGAAAAGAGTAAATATTGAAAGGTTAAATTCTTGAAGACTTTAGGAGATAAAGTAGTCTTGACTTATTTTGAAGATTAAGAAAAGAATCTGTTGCTATCTCAGGTAATTTTAGGTCATGTATAAGAGGAAAAAAAAGCATAGAGTTAGTTTTAGTCAGATAAACTTACAATACCATTGTACATTTTGTAAGTTCCTCACAGAAAGATCTAGAACTGAGGATTTTTATACCCAGCCCAGCTGTCCATAGTCCCTCAGTAATAAAAGGTATAGGCAGGCATCAATGAATATATGTAATTTCTGGTCTATAAATTAATGATTAATTAGGAAAATGGAGGCAAAACCACCACAAATATGAATGTAGCATGTTTATATTAAAAAACAAAAATAAATAATGCTCTAAATTATAGAACTGATACAACTAATATAAACTGTGAGGGGTGGGACATTTGCTATTTGTCTCAAGTTAACCGAAAAAAAAAACCCATATTTTGAAGCTGACAATTAGAGTAATTGAAATGTATGCCCATGTTGATTCATCTTGGTTGTCTACTTGGTAGGATCTGAGGCCACGTAAGAGGTAAACCTCTGGTGGGTCTGTGAAAGTATTTCCTGGAAGGATTAGCTGAAAGTGGATACTCTGCCAGTCCAGGCAGCACTTTCCTGCAGAGACCAGGCACAAAGAGGTCTGAGGAAAATGAAGGGCTGCTTTTTCCTGCCTGCTTTTACTCCCTGCGAGTAAATGCATCTACTATGTTACTGCCGCTGTCATCCTTCTCTGCTATCAGAACACGGCTTCTTCAGCCTTCCAACATGGACAGAATACCAGCGGCTCCCCAGGATTGATCCAGGCTCTCAGCACCAAATTGGCACTGCAGAGGCCTCCAGCCTCATGGACTGAGCAATCAACTTGATTTACAACTTCTCTAGGGCACAGATAACCATTTTTGGATTAGTCAGCCCCTATTGTGTAAGACAGCCTAACCAATCCTGTCTGAAATATCTGTTTGTTCTGTCAGTTCTGTTTCTCTGGAGAACCCTGACTAACCCTGTGCTGGTTGGTATTTGTCAACTTGACACAAACCTAGACATACCTTGGAAGAGGGAATCTTAATTGAGGAAATGCTGCTATAATACTGGCCTGTAGACAGGTCTATGGAGTATTAGCTTGATTTTTTTTATAACAATCTTTTATCCATTCTTTGGGAATTTTACATCATATGCCCCAATCTCATTCACCTTACAGTCCCTCCATATCCACCCCTCACGCCTGTAGTGTCTCTGCCCAAAGAAACCCTCCTCCCAAATTGATTAAAAACAAATAAAAAACCCACCTTGCTCCTCTGTGTTTCCTGGCTCTCAAAGACCTCTTCATTCATCCTAGGGGCATAGGGAGCCGCAGTGTGTCATGCAGTATACCCTTTGTCCAATTAGTCCTACTGGCAGATGCTCATTGCAGTGAGTCATTGGGCTGGTTTAAGGCCTCTGGCCTCTGGGACACCATCATTGCTGGGCCCTCACTTAAACTCTTCTTGGATATTCTGCTGTTGCCCTGAGTCATGGAGATCCTGTGGCTGTTGTTCTACAGGACCAGTCCTATGTGTGCTCCAGCAGGTCATACATGGCGTGGATGTTAGGTTGGCTCAACCCAAGGCCCAGGATGTGGGCCTGGGTGGTAGCTGAGCTGGTCAGTCAGGGCTGCTGGGAACTGCCCTCCTCAGACAAGGGGCAAAACCAGTTCTCCTACTCCCAAAGCTATTGGAGCCAGCTGTCCCACACCAGTGGTGAGGGTTGGGGCCCTCTCTCCTGAGTGTAGCCAGGGAGGGGATTGGGTGGTCAGCTCTCCCATGAGGGGCTGGATAAGTTATTCTGCTGCTATGTCTAGCAAGGGGCAAGGCCAGTTGTCCCAGGACTAGTGAAGGGTGGGGCTGGCTCAACACAGCCCTCAGATTTCAACACGGATCCTATAGTCCCCTGTGATAACATGGGCTACAGCAGGATCATGGACCTAGACATGGCCCTTGGCAACAGCTCAGTTCCAGAAGTCTCCAAGGCCCCAGTGGTAGCATGGCCTTCAGCTGCCCACATGAGCTCAGGTGACTGACTAGACTCCAGGCATCCACATAGTCTCAATGGTAACAAGAGCCATGGACATCAACTCAGACCCTAGTTGCTGCAGGGCCATGGACCCAGACATGACCCTAGACACAGCTTAGCCCAGATGTCACCAAGGCAGCACAGGCCACTCAGATCAGCATGCCCTCAGCAGCGGCACAGTCCTTGGACACCAACATAGCTGCAGGTTGTGGCTAGACCCTGAGGCATTCATGTGGCCATGGACATCAATACAGAGCGTGGCTGCATAAAGATTACAGACCCAGGCATGGTCCTCAACAGCAGCTCGGGCCCATATATCACCATGGTCCCAGCAGCAACACGGCTCTTGGACACCAATATGGACTCAGGTCGCTGACCAGACCCTGGGCATCTGCTCAGCCTTCAGTGGTTTCTGAAGCCATGGACATTAACATAGACTCTGGCTGCTCTTGGACCATGGACCCAGAAATGGCCTTTGGCAGCAGTTCAGGCTCAGATGTCACTGTGACCCCGTGTGGCAGCACAGACTACTCAGATCGGCATGACCCTGGTGGTGGCATGGGCCTCGGACATCAACATGACCATAGGTGGCAGCCCAGATCCTGGGCATCCTTGTGGCCTTCGATGGTAACATGGGACGTGGATGTCAACACAGACTCTGACTGCAGTAGACCCACAGGCCCAGACATGGTCCTTGGCAGCCATCCGGGCCTGGATGTCACACTGGCCCTGAAGGCCCCTCATCAGCCTGCTCCTTACCACCTTTACTTTTCCGGTTCAGCCTCTTCCGACAGCACATAAACCATTCTGCTTCTCTTTCCCTCCCATTTCTTCACTATATATTTGCCCACCATAATAGCACCTACCTGCTGGGTGCTGCCAGGTGCTGGGTGGGTCTGTGGATGTCTTCAGCCAGCCTAGGCTGTGAGGACCAGGTTGGCCTGTAGGTGTCTTTCACCAGTCTGAGCTGTATTTGTCTTGAATTATGATTGATGTGGGAGGTCCCAGTTCACTGTGACTGGGTGGTGCTACTCCCAGACAGGTGGTCCTGAGTTGTATTAGGGAGAAGGCTGAGCGGGGCATGGATAGCAAGCCATTAAACAGTGTTCCCGCATGGCCTCTGTGTCTGTTTCTGCTTCCAGGTTCCTGCCCTGACTTCCTCAGTGATGGGCTGTGATCTGCGAGGTGATGTAAACCTTTTCCTCCCCAGTGCTTTTCGTCATGTGTTTTATTACGGCCATAGAAACTCTAAGACAAATATAATGGCTGTCTTTCTGTCTTCCCCATCTCAGAGGTTGCCCTTTAACAGATGAGACTTAAAAGCAAAAAGGTAATATGACAAAAACCAAGGATAGAAGAAAGGAGGGAGAAGAGAAAGGCGAACAGGGCTTTATTGTTTGTTGGAGGGGACTAATGATGCTGTCTAGATGACGAAGTCACATGAAGTTAATGATAAATATAACATCAAAACAAAACCACAATTTTCCTATTAAATAATTTCACAGGATCAGCAAGGCAAAGCAGAGGGCTGAAGAACAGAAAATTAACTGCAAGACTAAAAGACATGCAGCAACCAAGGTCAAGCCCATCATTCATATCAATAAATGTGAAAAACTAAAGCCATACATTAAATAAAGTGTGGCAAACATCCCACACAGCCCAACAGAGACAACATTAGAGAAAAGCCACTTACACAGGTGGAAATATAAGTTCTGGCAGGGGTCCATCAGTCCCAGCAGAAGGCACAAAGGGAACAGAGGCCATCAGCTGACAAGGAGGACCTCTGCTTAGAAGCATCAGGCAAGCTAGAGACAGGCACAAGTGATGAGGCTGTAACCGCAATGGACATTTTTATGAGTTATCTAGTGCTGTCTTTCAAACTGTCCTCAAATTTAGCAGCTTTGGACAAGGAGCCTTTGTTGCTCTGGATTAGGATCCTTATGGGCAGCTGCCTAGATTAGGGGCTGCTGCTTGCTCCAGGGTTTCAAGGAAGTTGCTGGCCCAGGGCTAAGACTTCCCTGAGGCTGGCACATTCCCATCTATGCTTACTCGTCTGATGTGAGAAAAAGTGGACGGTGGTGAGAGGGAGCTCATGCTGAAAGCGGTGGCACTTTAGGTCACCTAATCTTGGAAGTGATACATTCACCATTCCTGCTACGTTCTAAGGGTCATACAGGTAGATGTGGAAGGAGTCATGTAGGCTGGCAAATATCAGAAGTCACTGCTCACAACATTTGTGGGCCTTTATGCACAAAACAGCACAGTATTGTCCTCCACAAAATCCAAACCATTGCCAGGCGGTGGTGTTGCACACCTTTAGTCCCAGCACTTGGGAAGCAGAGGCAGGTAGATCTCTGTGAGGTCCAGGCCAGCCTGGTCTATAGAGCGAGTTCCAGAACAGGCTTTAAATCTACACAGAGAAACCCTGGCTCCAAAAACCAAAAAAGAAAAAAAAATTGGAACATTGGAGATACAGGGGAAATGAGCTACAAATAAGCTAGAACTCATGGAACAGACTGCCTGGATTAACAGCCAGTAGACTAGAAGAGAAATGGGTGAGAAAGAATTGAGAATGAAGCTTGGTGGTGGTGGCGCACGCCTTTAATTCCAACACTTGAGAGGCAGAGGCAGACGGATCTCTGTGAGTTTGAGGCCAGCCTGGTCTGCAAGAGCTAGTTCCAGGACAGGCTCCAAAGACACAGAGAAACCCTGTCTCAAAAAACCTGAAAAGAAAAAAAAATTGAGGATGGAAAAGCCTAAACATAACTTTGAAATCTCTGTTCTAAAATGGATAATCTACTTTTAAAAAACAGCAACCTGTAAAAAATGTTTGTGGAAATTAATACTACTATGGCCAGCAAGGTGGCTCAGTGGTAAAAAGCACTTACCTTCTAAAGTTCAGGACTTGAGCTTGATTCCCAGAGCTCACGGTGGAAGAAGAAAACCTACCTTGAAAATTGTCCTCTGACATCCATAGGTACACCAAAGCATGTGCGTGTCTGTGTGTGTGTGCACGTGCACATATACACACTAAAAAATTACAACATTAAGACCATGTAGAAAATTTTGATAAATCACAAAATATGAAATACAGCATGAAATACATTCTCTGATTACAAATTTAGAAAATAACCCTTAAATAAGAAAACAAAGAGGTCTTCTACCTGAAAATTAAAACAAGCAGCAACAACAAGGTTGGCTTTTGATGGAAGAGAACCTCTAAGTTGAAGTGAAAAGCATCTTGATAATGAATCTGCTGAGCATGCCTCATGAGAGCTGGAGGTCCAGTGGTGCTCCAGGGCATCTACTGAGCATGCCTCATCAGAGCTGGAGGTCCAGTGGTGGTCCAGGGCGTCTACTGAGCATGCCTCATCAGAGCCCAGGGTCCCCAAGGCCAGGTTGCTGCATGAGTATATGGAGACCAGGCTTTCTAAGAATTAAATAGTATCTGTAATCAGTTGTACTTAGGTGTCCATCTGTTTTATCCTCACTGGGTTTAGAATTTCATCAAGGTGTTTGTTGAGCTGCCCCTATACTGCTAAATGGTGCAATTAGACAGAAGAAAACTATCGAAAGAATGAAAACGAGGAGAGAAGATACAGAGCTTTCAGGTGAGTGTGTCCCTAGAAAAGCTGAAGACTGTGGGCTGGAAAGATGACTCAGTGGCTAAGAGGACTGTCTCTGCAGCATGAGGACCTGATTTTTAAACCAAGAACCAGAGTGAAAAGAGAAGCCTGCCGACATGAGCCTGTACCACTGCATTGGGGTAGGGACTCACTGCCAAGTCACCCTAGCTGAACTGATGGTTTCGGTGGAAAACACTGCTTCAACAAACAAACAAGGCGGAGAGATAGTCCAACTGTTCAGAATACTTGCTGCTCTGTTAGAGGATCCCAGTTTAGTTTTCAACACCTGTGTATAGTGCTACCAACCACCTGTAACTTCAGGGGATTTGGCACCTTCTTTAGGCCTCCTGAGCACCTGCATATATTACACATTCACACATGCACACACAATTAAAAAAAGGAAAGATGGAGGGTACTAGAGGAAGACACTCAATGACCCAACTGTCCTCTTCTGGCTTCTGCGTAGGCATGAACAGATACATGCACAACACCTCCCCACATACTTTACACAATGCACACATTACATCCACAAACTACCCACATACCCACTTCACACCATGCACACACATATGCACAAACTGCACACACACTTCACACCATGCACACACACACACATGCACAAGTCACTCACATACTTCACACTATGCACATACACGCAACCCCCCACTTCACACCATGCATACACATATGCACAAATCACATACACACTTCACACCATGCATACACATATGCACAAACCACACACTTCACACCATGTACACACATATGCACTAACCACACACACTTCACACCATGCACACAAGCATACACGTTAAAAACATAAGAAGACCTAAAAAACCTACAGCAAAGCTATCAGCAAGAGTATGCTCATTTGAGGGAAATGATTAAATGAAATGAATAAGAAATGATTGTAAAGACAATCATTTTTTATGTATAACTATTTTTTGTGTATGACTATTACTACTTTGGAAGATATAATGAAAAACAAATTTACAGGAGCAATGGCAATCCACAGCCCAGAGTGAAGTTACTTACACATTGGGGCATGGCCTATGCAATACACATGCTGAAACACTCCTCACAGACACAAAGGAAAACCTGGAGAAATGGAAAGACCACGTTTTTGGCCAGGAAGACTCAGCATCATAAAGCTGTCAATTCTCCCTAAGAACATTTCTAAATTTAATGTGATCCCTATAAAATACCAACAGTTTTTTTTAAAGCCAGACAAGCTGAATTCTAAAGTTCATGTGAAAAAAAAAAAGAAATAAAAACATTAAGAAAAACTCTGAAGAGTAATATCAGCGGATTCGTGGAAGCAGATACTAAAACATATTAAAGTCTCGATAATTGAAACCGTGAGGAACTGATGCATGAAGCGTGGGACAGGCTGACCAAGCGTAGCAGAAAGCCCAGAAATAGAAGCAGATATGCACATGGGATATTAGCGCACCGAAAGAGTGCCCTCTGAAACCAGTGGGAGAAATGATTAACTGTCTAATAAACGCGGCTGGGGTCACTGGTTGGCCGTGTGGAAAAATGATAAAGTTAGCGTCAGACTTATGATTGTCTACCAGGACAGATTCCAAATGGATTGAAGACTGAAGAGCAAAAACTAGGTCACAAATATGCTAGAAGAAAACATGAGAAAAGCTGTGAATACACTCAAGAATAGGGAAGCGCTTCCAAACTGTGACTCAAGAAGAGAGGATGTCGGGGCGGGGTGGGGGGGGGAGAAATTAAGCTACATTATGAAACACTTTATATCAAAACAGTGGAAAGCAACTAATTAGGAGACAATTGCACACTCATATTTGGACAAAGGGTTGATTTCCCTGATTTATGAAGTGGTTTTAGAATCAACGAGATAAAGGAGCATGGGCCCAGAATTAAAAGTAGAGGTAAGAGTCCAGGAAAGGGTCTGCTTGTGATCATTGAGATGCAGATGAAAGCTATATAGAGATCTGTGATTCATGTGAGAATGATAAGAAATATCCAAGAGTCTGAGGACAGACCCTGTCTGCAAGGCTGAGGAAATGATGCAGGAGGCTGTTGTAGTGGTTAGCATCACCTGTCTACCTGATACCATCGAGGCTTACCTAGGAGACAAATCTCTGGACACCGGGGAGAGTGAGTTTCTAGGCTGAGTTTTGTGAGGTAGCAGGAGTCAGCATGGTGCTTAGAATGAGAATGGCCCATAGGCTCAGATATTTGAATGCCTGGGCTCAAGCTTGTAGAACGGTTTAGGAAGGATTAGGAGGTGTGGCTTTGTTGGAGGAGATGTGTCACTGCTGCTGGGCTTTAAGGCTTACAAAAGCCCAGGCCAGACCCAGTCTCATTCTCTGCTTGCAACTTGTGGGTCAGGTATGAGCTCTCAGCGACTGCTCTAGTTCTATGTCTGCCTGCCCGATGTTGTGGTTCCTGCCCTGATGTTCATGGACTAACCCTCTTAACTGTCAGCAGGTTCCCAATTATATGCCTTCCATTATAAGTTGCCTTGATCATGGTGTCTTCATACAGCAATAGAAGAGGAACTAAGACAATTTCTGCCTTTTTATTTGGCCTGTATAAATGCTTCCCATCACTTGTTCAGTATTTAAACACTTTTTGTTTATTTATTTAAATTGAAAATTTTTATACTGTGTATTTTGATCACTCTTTTTCTTTTTTCCTTTCTTTTTTATTTTTTTCAAGACAGGGTTTCTCTGTAGATTTGGACCCTGCCTTGGAACTAGTTCTTGTAGACCAGGCTGGTCTCGAACTTATAGAGATCCGCCTGCCTCTGCCTCCCGAGTGCTGGGATTAAAGGTGTGCACCACCGCTCAGCTGATCACTCTTTTTCTTCACCCCAATTCCTCCCAGATCTTCCCCACTCACCCTACTCCATGCTCTTCTTCCTATCTCTTTAATAAAAAACAAGAACTTGATTTTTTAAAAGTTCTATTATTATTACAATGCATATATGGATTGAGTGTGTGTGTGTGTGTGTGTGTGTGTGTGAGAGAGAGAGAGAGAGAGAGAGAGAGAGAGAGAAGAGAAGAGAAAGGGAGAGAGATATAGAGGGGGAGAGAATTGGGACAATGCACATGTTGGAATGCATGTGTGGACATCAGAGGACAACTCTGAGAAATTTTCCTCTTCCACCATGTGGATTCTGGGAATCAAAGTCAAAGGGTGGGCTTGTGAGGTAAGCTGAGCCCTATCAGTACTTGCAGTAATTAACCTTAATATGTAAGTCTATGGAAATTTTAAATGTGACATGCAGCATGACAAACCAATGAACAGTAACGGACAATACAATCAGTTCAGCTGGAATAATGTGATTTAGATGGAAAAGTAAATCTGCTCTAACTTGCTCCATACAAGCTTAAGCATCCTTTACAACAACTGATTAGAAAATGCAATGGAATTTTTTTGTTTTTGTTTTTAGTTTTTACAGCAGTAGCAAGAACTATAAATTATCAAGCTATTAGTGTGTTAAGAATGAAGCCCTGGAGTAGAGTACTTGTATAGCATTAGTGAGGCCCTGGGTTTGATCCCCAACATTGCCCCTCCTCTCAAAATACAAGAACTTTATGATGAAAGACTTAAAACTTCTACAGAAGACCTAAAGACTTAGCCAAAGAATAGGAACCTTATGTTGATGCACAGGTGTGCAATCACCCCAAATTAGTACTCAAAATGTTATAAAGTCAGGTGTTCCTCTCCTCCCAGCTTTGATGGGGACAGCTGGTGTTGCTTAGGTTTAGAAGCTGAAGTGTCTGATGTACTGAACATATTGTGACATCTGCCCTTACAAGGATCTCACGTCCCTTCAGTGATGGCCCAGCTCCTCTGCAGACCACACTTGCTTATGGCCTTGTGATCTGTCCTCTTGCTCTTCCTAATGAATGGTAACCCTTTCTACTTCCTCTCCCAAGGGGCTTGCATGCTGAGAATGCACCACACCCATGCAACTCCATGTTCTTCACAAATGCTGTCCCTTTGCCTGTGATGTCCTTTCTCCTGTTCCTGTCTGGATGTTGAAATAAAAGACCATGTCCTTCAAGAAGCATTCCAGAATCACACCACAGTGGGTTACCTACATTTGCTTCCACATGGCGCCTCCTCACATTCACACCCACCCTGACATTCTTTACCAGCCCACTTCCATGTCTCTGACTCCCCACCAGACCATGCATGGCTTCCTTGGGAAACGTGGATCTAATCCATCAGGGTGTTTCTGGGGCTCTTCGCAGGGCCAGGCAGTGTTGTGACCTATGACTGATGAATGAATGAGGAGTACAACATCAGGGTCTTGGTGCTTGGGTTGAAATCCAAGTTACCGCAGTTGCTTCATGTGACGAAGCACAGGTTTTCTTCCATGCTTCCTCTATGAAACTAGGCTGAGTCTGAGAGGCTGCTGCACGGCATAGTCCTGAAGACTCAGAGTCAATACACCAAGGGCTTAACTTGGGGCAGAGATTATGTAGGTGGTACAGGAAATATCACTGACCATTGCAACTAAATCATTTATTTATGTATCCAATCATCATACATTTTTCTTCCATAAAAGTTTTCCCTAGTTTTCTTTCTGTGCCAGATTTGGGTTGGGTACTGGAGCCACAGATATAAACTTGACAAATACCATCCTTAATGTGGGTAGGAACTGGGTAGACAAAAGTAGGTGTCCAGGAAGGATGGCGTTCAGAGGGTCATGGCTCAGGGCTGGTGGACAGGGACCCCTGGCTGAGGACACACCCCTCTTCTCTCAGAACTCAGTGGGAACAAAGCCAGGTATGGACAGGGAGCTGTGTAATAGGGGCTGGAATGGGAGGCTCTGCTCGGCCTTCATTGACAAGCGAGCCTTGAAATTCAGGGCCTTTGGTTTTTCATTGACTAGTGCTGCATTTCATTGAGCAGAAGCTTCCTGTTAAATCAAAACAGATGAGGTTTTTAAAATAAGTCTAATTGGTTCCATCCCTAAAGTGCAAATTGGTATCCCTCAGGCCCAGCTACGAAGGGAGGGCTGTGTGCAGGTGGATCCACGTACTCATGAATGTGAGCATGTGCAAGTGCAGGTGTGTGCGTGTGCATGTGCGTGCGTGCGTGCGTGCGTGCGTGTGTGTGTGTGTGTGTGTGTGTGTGTGTGTGTGTGTGTGAGTGGACAGGTAGTCGCCTGTTCACTGATCAGGCTTTGACACTGCATTTATCCCAGTCCTCAAGACTTTCCTTATGGGACAGCAGTAGTCATGATGCTCCAAGGTTAAGGCCTAATCAGAATCATTTCAGAGTGGAAACTTATAGCATCTGAGAAAGCCATAAGTGACAGATCTGGGTTCCATTGCTGTCTATCCTCACTTCAGAGCCTCAATTTCTAGTAGTGAAAAGTGAGGGATCAGAAGGGGCACAAGGTCACAGGGCAAGTCATCGGGCCCCTCTGACCAGGCAAGGGACCTAAGAAGCTGCAACAAATAAGAGCAATGATAGATGCCACCCAGTGAATGAACCACAAGCTCAGTGCCACCATTGACTGATATTAAATCCTCATGCAATTTAAATGAGATTAAATAGTCTTCCCAGGTTTGAAAGAGGAAATTGAAGTTTTCTAGGGGTATCACTAATAAAAATCAATATTTCCTACTCCTAAGCTCTTGTTTCTTTACAGATATTTATCCGTCATGTGTACATGATGTACTCAGGGAGGCAGCAGTGTTGCCTCAGAAGACTGGATTTAGCCCTTGAGTTGTGAACTGAAGCAGATCCATCCACCTACCTATCTGTCTGTCCATCCGTCCGTCTATCCATCCATCCGTACATCCACCTGTCCATCAATCCATCCACCCATTTTTTCCCTTGACACCTGCCCTGGGATCAACCTTGTTTTAGGGTGCTGGGACACCTGGTCAGGACATCAGAGTGAACAAGAAAACTCACCTCTGTATTCCCTAGCAGGGGCAGGCTTGACGTCCTGGTCAGCAGGATGGCTCTGACTGTGGGACAGTAACTGTCTTGGGAGTGAAGTTAGGGAAAGTTAATCTTTTCCAAACTGAAAAGCTAAGATCACATCCCAAGGAGCATTCCAAGTAGAGCGGGCGACTGCTGAAAAGGTCCTCGGGGCTGGGACAACTTTGGGATGCTGGAAACCTAGAAGGAAGGGGAGAGTGGTTAGTGTGTCAGGGAGAGGGCACAGATGAGAGACGAGGCTCACGGGCCATGACTGCCTGTGTTAGCAAGGCCTTCAAGATCAGCATGAAGAGATGAGATTATTTTCCATTGTAGTGGAAGTCAATAGAAGGTGTCAGATAATGTGAACTGATATGATCTCTGTTGTAGGGGTTGCTCTGGCCACAGAGTGGAGAATGATGCAGAAGGAGGTGGGACAAAACCCAGAATGCTCTATGGGAGCCATGGTAGAGTCCAGAAGGACAATGTGGTCTGGATTAAAATGTCAGTAGGGGGGATTAGAGGGGTGGACAGATTTAGGGTTATGTTATTTTAGGGGCGGTGCTGCTTCATGCGCTAGAAGAGAGACATCAGAGATAGGGGATGAAAGATAAACCACCCTCTGGGATTCAGAAGACCAAGAATGAGAGAGAGAGAAAGAGAGAGAGAGAGAGAGAGAGAGAGAGAGAGAGAGAGAGAGAGAGAGAGAGAGAATGGGGGTTGTGCTAAATCTGGAGTTGGGAAGGGATGGAGAAGACATCAACAAGATGCCTGTGTTAACACATATGGAGTTCAAGTCTGTGGTTTTGGGCTTCCAAGTCAATAACATGGAGAGATCATTTAGGTTGAAGACATTTAAAAGGGTGTAATGTACGAGATGAAAATAAGTCAATACTCAATTATGTGTTTGAGTCAGGTCTTTTCAAACCTTTGAAGTATAAAGTTTGTGCCCAGGTAGATTTTTTTAAAGGACAACCATAGGGAAAGCAACAGGGACTAGGGAGACAGATATTAATCTGAGCCCTTCTTTCTACTGTTTCTTGACATTAGTGACTTCTGTCCTCCACACATGGAACAATAATGTTGTTGTGTGACAAAATCTTTCCTGGGGAGATGCAACACACATGCTTACTCACCCCAGATAGGAATCCCACAACATACCAAAGTACCAATAGCAACAAAGTCCACCTTGGTGAACCAATGAGATATTGTTTTATTTGTTTTTTTTGTTTTTTTCAATACAGTTTCTCTGTGTATCCCTAGATGTCCTGGAACTCATTCTGTGGACCAGGCTGGGCCTTGAACTCAGAGATCCACCTGGTGAACCAACGAGTTTTATTGAAGTTACTTACAGGAGTAGAAATGACTCAAAGTCAGCTTCAGTACTAACCACCACCCTAGCACGGGTGACAGCTCACAAAATCTGGGAAACATAAGCTCACTGCACAGCCTTAAGAAAGTTCAATAGGCTGGAGAGTGTCCTTTCCAAGCGACTCTGTTCTAAATCTCTTCCAGGCAGCTCAGCTGGTTTCTAATTCTCCCAGGCAGCTAGTCTCTACTTCTCCCAGGGAGCTGGTCTGGTCTCAGAGTCTTTTCAGCTTAGCTTGGCTGATTGTCTTCTTTACAGATATGCTCTGCTCTCCTGAGAGGAACTCTCAGCTTTTATTGCTTACTCCAGCAGATAGGGGCTTAGCGAATCTGCTTGGTTTCAGGAACTTCCTATTTTCACTTGTTTACCTTCTTGCTTAAGGAGCTTTCCTGCAGGCTGGAAAGTTTCAATGTCTGGAAGAAACTGTCATAGAACAAATGCCCATCACAGAATGAGGCTGTATGACAGTTAATATTGATTGTCAACTTGATAGGCTCTAGAATCATATTGGAGACAAGCCTCTAAGCATAACTATAAAGGGTTATCTAGATTGGGCCAGCCTCTGGGCATATCTGTAAGTGATTCTCTAGATTAGGTAAAGTGAGCTGAGAAGATCCACCCTGGATGTGGGTGGCACCATCCCACCGTATGGGGTCCTTGGCTGTATAAAGAGGAGAAGAATAGCTAAGTAGAAGCAAGCCATTCACTCTTCTCTGCTTCCTGACTTTAAATGCAATGTGACCAGTGTCCCAACACTCTTGTCACCATGGTTTCCCTGCAATGATGGACTGTACCCTCAAACTGTGAGCCAAAACAAACCCTTCCTTTCTTAAATTGCTTTGTTAGTGTGTGTGTGTGTGTGTGTGTGTGTATATATATATATATATATATATATATATTCACAGCAACAGAAAAGTAACTGCAGGCCAGGTGGTGACTTCGGACATAGTACAAGTGTGCTTTGGAATATCTTGGAGGAAGGAACTTGATAATTCAGATCATTTGATATGCTGGATCAAAATCTTTCTCTCCTAAGATTTTGACAGACCATGCTCAGTGGAGATACCAATATCTTTAAGTCACCTCCTGGATAGACTCCTCCTAGTTACTCCCTGTGTAGAGGATGAGGGCTCATCTGATTACAGAGTGTGGGAAAGATGTGGGCTTAGGCCAATACCTTCCTCTCTTAGGGATCAAACTGTTTCGAGAGCAACCATCTGGTCTACCAGACCCACATTTATCTTTCACACAGAAATGCCAAACATCCAGCCCGAGGCTGTCCTTTCTTTTCCTTGTGGCTTTCTCCCTGGAGATGTGATTGAACAAACCAGAAAGGCACATCTAAAATTTATGTTGTCCTGTGGGCGGACCCCAGGATAGACTCAGGAGAGATGAAACTTACTACCTGAGAAGCAGTTGACAACAAATCTGAGAGTATGTTGAACCCAATGTGGAGTGTAGATCAGGATCCTTTCTGTGGTCAGGTAGGGTAAAGAGGAAACTGGGCTCCACGTCTGAGCCCCAAACCCTCCCAGTCCTGCTGCAGAGCAAGTCTCTCCTTCAGGGAGTCCAAGTCAACACAGCCCCATGTGACCACTGCCAGCAATATCAGTGACGTCACTTCAGCCTCTTCCCAGAGTGAAACAGCAATGAGTGCAGTGGGGAGGGGCAATTCTACTCTTGTTTCTCAAGCTGACTGCTGCAAAGCTAACACAGGCCTGGCCCTAAGAGAGACTGAAGGGTGGACTGGCTATGCAGGCTCTGAAGTAGCTGGGCCTATGGAGCAAAAGTCAGCTGCCAGCTCCCCTCGGGGCACAGGGAACAGCACAACTTGCTTTCTGTCCCACTGGGTCTAGTCCTTACCAATGGCTCCAGGGCTTCTGAGAAGCTTGGGAGGTCTGCTTGCCTGCTTGTCCCAAATCCCAGCCCCAGGACAGAAATCAAGGGGGCTGAAGGTGCAGGCAGTTTACATGGGGGAAATTGTAAAGGGGAAAGATAAACGTTGGAAAATTAGCCACTGACCCGTGGGCTGAGCAGTGGGACAGGGAAATCCGAGCCGAGCTCATGGAAAATCTATAACCAGAGCAGCCTGAGCCGCACTGTCCCAGAAAAGCAGATGGGGGCAGCCATAAAACGTGACCCCTCCGCGTCAGCCAGGCCAAGCTGTGCACTATTTTTAGATGGCAGTATTGTTTTAAAGCATTCCTTCTCCTTTATATGTTGCCCTTTGCCCTTGTGTGCAGATGGGCCATTGCCTCACTTCTCCGGCTCCTACCTCCCCACCGTGGAGCGGGGTTATCTCGCTCTCCTTGTCAGCCAGTATGCCTACTTGGCTCAAGGAGAGAGCACTTTTTGTTAGAACAAACTAGAACTCTTGAGAATTTGATTCCACCTTCACCTTTTATCCCGAAAGGCTGAGGAAGAACAATCTGTGGAAGGCATATCCTCTCCAGGTCCACCTCGGGAGAAAGCACAAGCAGAGAAGGGGAGAGTCAGCTGCAAACAACCAGTTATAGCCAGCATGAGCTCAGGCCAGCATGAGCTCAGGAGGGTGGAGGTGCCAGACTAGAGCCTGGAAAGGGAACAAGGGCTCCCCAAAGAAGAAAGTGGGAGCCAGTGTGGTTATAGTCCAGAGAGGAGCCTGTGTGCAAAGACCACTGGGAGCAGAAACTGCACTGTGGGAGTGGGTGCAGGGTGCCAGAAAGACCTTAGCAAGCGCAATGTAGCTAACTCTTACTCTGCCTAAGGGGTCTTAAGTAGACCAATGGCTGCAGGATGTGACCAAGGATTGCAAACAGTTTCCCTCCATGTGCCACAGTCAGCCCCGTGCCTGTGTAGACGGTTATTCATTTGCCCTCACGACGCCTCCATCCCAAACATCACGTCCTCTAGAGTAGGACAAGGCCTTAAAAGTCATCTAGGGCAACTCTCCTTCATCGGTGAGAAACAGAGTCACAGAAGGGCTGAGGAGCAGTGTCTGTCTCTTTACTCTGCCCCGCTGGTACTCATCTCTAAAAGCTTGGAATTCCAGCAGGCAGAGGCAGGAGAGACAGTCCCCGTGTCCCCTGCCCTACATCTTGGCATTCAGCCTCCTGAAGGATTATTTGCCTCCCATCTCTTCCCATTGATTTTAACAGCAGGCTGCTTGTCAATCAGACACAATTTAGTTTCCTTTTAGGTTGGGGTATGTGTGTTTGGAAATAGATTCGGAAACTACATGGTAAGGGGTAGGGAAAATGATTTTCTCTCTGTTTTTTTTGAGTGTGCCTTTTGAGAGTAATGAGTTGTCAGTGGGTGGCAAATTCCAGAAGTGAAGGCCAGCAAGGACCCTCTGTGGGAAGGTGAGGGGCCAGCTGAGAAGAAGAGTTCAGGGCAGGAAGGGGAGAGACCTGTACAGGTGGGGTGGGCAAGGGGAAGACTGATGTGGGAGGAGGGCTTTGAGCAGTCATGGGGACACCTGGTATAGGGCCCTGCAGCCAGCTATGAGGACTGTAAGCACCTCCAAACACCGGGCTTTCTACAACAAGGCACCTGAGCTGCCAGGTGGCTGTTGGTCTGCAGAGATCATGAACTAAGAGGATCTTACAAAGGCCTGACAAAAAGTGGTCATGATCTGGTTATCATTGTCATTCTGCAGGGACAATGGCGTTTGACTTTTAACTCACTGGAACTCAAGAACTGACGTAAACAACTGGAGGCGGCAGATCGACTTTAGCTCATGGTTTCACAGGGTTTGGCCCACAGTTGTTGCTTTTATTGATCTTAGCCCTGACAAGACAGAACAACATGGCAGGGGGAACAGGAATCCGGGTTCCTTACTGCATAGGCAGAGGGCAGAGAGACAGAGAAGAACCCAGGACAAAATACAGCCCCGACAAGGACAGATCCCAAGTGACTGGCTTCTTCTAGTGAGCCCCGCTTCCTGGAGTACCTAGAATCTCCCCAAGTGGCACTACTGGCTGGGATCCATTTCTGTAATACTTCATATTCAAATGGCAACAATAATCAAGCTTGGTCCTGCACCTAGGGTCAATCCCAACAAGAAAGGCTGGCCTCAGCCATCATGGTTCCCAGGACCTCTTGGTTCTGAGACCAGCCCTGTGGATTCTGCCTTGGACAGGTTACTTCCCTGTCTTCCCCTTAGTAGAACCACTGGACAGAGTCCCCACCCCTACATGGTGCACCCTACCAGGACAGAGGTAATTTTGGCCCCTGTATGGTAACCGATTGACAGCCATACAGGGCTCTGAGGAAGTTTTGGAATTCTACTGGCAGAGGCCCTGGCACCAGTGAAGCAGCAGCTGCCACAAGCGGAGGGGGCAGTGGGCGCTCACATTTCTCAGTGTCTCCTTCATGCCAGGCACTCATCTAGGAACTGATAAGCAGAGCATGGCATCTGTATGGGAAGGGTGTGCTTATCTCATCCCAGGTTTATTGGGGAACCAGAAGAACAGGCATGGTAAATAACCAGCTTAGCAGCACACATCTAGGGAGCCGCCTGCTTAGTTTGAGCCCAGGCAGGCTGACTTCAGATATCCTGTTCCTAAATGCTAACTGTGTGCAGATTCCCTGGAAGAAGTTTCTGGAACTAAGAGGCAGTGAAGCCTATCCTACTCTTCCTGGAGGTGGGGTGTTGAGCTGCAGAAGGACAGGCAGCAGTGTTGGACACCTAGCACTAAGTTTGTCGAAGTCACTCCTGGTTCTGGGAAACCCCAGGCTGCAAAGAGCGGGGCTCTCTGCCATCTCCCCATGCTGCCCAGCTCTGTGTGGCACTCCCGACACCTGGGTGCCCCCTCCCTTATCCCTGCACCCTGTGCTCTCCTTTCCACAACCCACCTATCTGAGACCCTTGAGCTCTGCCTTAGAAGATCTCTGGACTCTGCTCACCTCACCTGCCTCCTTCCTCCCCCACCTCCCACTTCCCCTGCTGCCATCTTAATTGGCACTTTCTGGATTAAGAGCCTTCTAGTAGGTCTTCCCCTTCTGCTCACCTGCCTCAGCCATCTCTACACAGTTGCTAGAGGGATTTCTTGAGATATAAATCAAACCACATCGCTCCTTAGCCCCAAACCTGTTTACTGCACTTAAATAAAGTTTAGATTTCTGACCAAGGCCTCTGTGGACACCAATACCTTCATCTGTGCCACTGTCCCCCTAGCTCCCCGTGTCCCAGCTAGACAGGCCCTTTAGCAGCTCCTGGAGTATGCCAGGTGTGCCCTCTCCTCATCCTTCAACATTCTACCCAAGGGTGATGTTATCTTCAGGGGGTTCTTTTTTGACCACCCGCTTGTTCCTCTTGATGACTTCCTTAATATCACCCATTAGGACTCAGAACTGGTTTTGTTATTTGGCCATTTTAAAAAACCCTCCTCTCACCAGGCACGGTGTTGCATTCCTTTAATCCCAGCACTCTGGAAGCAGACAGGTGGATCTCTGAGTTTGAGGTTAGTCTGATATGTAGAACAGTTCCAGGACAGGCAGGGATACACAGAGAAATTCTGTCTTAAAAAGCAAACAAACAAAAAAAAACAAACAAAAAAAACAAAACAAAATCTAAGAAATGACAGTATGCAGTGAGCGTTGTTGGAGGATGAGCAAATGGGCAAAGCAGGTGATCTTGGAGAGCCAGAAGGGACCCTATGAAGTCCCTTCTTCCTCAGCTTAGGACCAACCCCTCCTGTCTCACCTCTCAGGCAGCTCTCTCTGCAGATACCTCAGAGATAGCACATCCATTCATGCTTATCCGTGCTTCTTGCAACAGCCTCATTATTCTCAGCCATGGGAAGCCATTCCTTAGCAGATTTGGTTCATTGAATCAACCTTTAAGATGGGAACATGGATCTAATCTACATGGGAAGTAGAAAAAGACAAGATCTCCTGAGTAAATTGGGAGCATGGGGACCATATGAGAGGGTTGAAGGGGAGGGGAGAGGCAGGAGGGGTAGCAGAGAAAAATGTAGAGCTCAATAAAAACCAATAAATAAAAAAGATGGGAATTGAATATTCTTGTTTTACATGTGGGAAAATGAAGGTACTGTGCCCAAGGACTCAGGATAGGAAAGAGAGGTAGGACTCTGAAACCTGAAGCTGGGCCATTGCCCTTCATCATGGCACCTGCCCACACCATACAAGGATGGCATGTGAATGCCTCCTCCTTGCCCAGTCCCGTCAGTAATCTGGTCTCATCTGGCAATACTTCCCAAGCTTGCTTGTCTTCAGGAGTCACTGGAGCACTTGGTAAAAGGACAGAGGCCCCAACACTTGCTCCATAAGCTTGCAAAGGAAAACTTAGTTTTCGTCAATGAAATATCACTGGGTGTCTAAACCACACTTAAGGGCGGGCCCTGTGTCCAACAGTCGATGGCTAACACAAAATGAACTCAATGTCTCATATTGCTCTGTTTGGGCATTTTTTGTTGTTGTTGTTCTTACTGGTCTTTTGCTTGTATATTATGGTTTCCGATATCGTGTTTTCATGGGGTTTGTGTGTGTGTGTGTGTGTGTGTGTGTTTCTTCTGTTGCTTCCTTTTTTATTATGTCCCCCTGTTGTGGAATATTGACTTAAGATGTGTTGCATTTGTTTATGCTGTGGAATTATTATGCTGTGGAATATTTGTTTAATGATGCAAAGATATGTTGCATTCTTTGGGTTACATTTGTTTAACTGTGAGGTTGTGTTACTTTGTCTTCTTAAAACAACTGATTGGTCTAATAAAGAGCTGAATGGTCAATAGCTAGGCAGGAGAGGGATAGGTAGGAAAAAAAGAGAAGATGGGAGAAGAAAAGGAGCAGGAGAGAGGACAGTAGGGGCCAGTCATCCAGCTATACAGCAAGATATGGAGTAAAAAGTAAAGAAAGGTATGCAGACAGGTAAAAGTCCAGGGGCAAAAGGTAGATGGGATAATTTAAGTTAAGAAAAGTGGGCTAGAAACAAGTGGGCTAGAAACAAGCCAAGCTAAGGTCGGGTTTTCACAAGAAAGACTAAGTCTCCATGTATTTATTTGGGAGCTCGGTGATAGACCCACAAAGAACAAAGAGTAAAATAACCAACTATACCATCCTGTTTGTTTTAGAGAGAGAGGGGGGAGGGGGATGGAGTTGGGTGGGTAAGTGGAGAGAATCTAGAAGGAATTGGGTGAGGGGAAACTGTGATCAGAATATGTTATGTGAAAAAATTATTTTCAAGTATATATATCACCAACGATGGAAAAAACAAAAAACAGCTCTGTCTCAGTTGGACTGTGATTCAGGTGGGAATCTGGATTTTCAACATTGCCACAGGTCGGTCTGATGATCAGGAAAGCTTGACGTCTTCTGGTCTACGAGAAAAAAAAAAAAAAAACAAAAAACCTCGGCTGCTCAGCCAGGCCCATAAGACCTTTGAGAGAACATATCCTGCTCACTGGTTTGACCTCATCTGTCCATGACACCCTTGGAGCCAACTCTGTTTCCCTAAGCCAGGCTTCTGGCCTGTCCACTTGGTCCCCTTGTCTCAGTTTCTGCTGGCCCCATCATTGCAACGCTGTCTCCTCCCTTCCTTCTTGTCCTTCCCCATTGCTGCTGCTGCTGACACGATCTCATCTAGATTGGCATCCTCATAACCATGGGTAGCTCAGAGTTGTATAACCCCAGAACTGTGGGAGATGTCATCTAATGATGTACACAAGAGATGCCTTACTGAATCTCAGCCTGTGAATGAATGGGTGTTCAGTCCTCGCCATAGCCCCACAAGGTAGGAGATTTTTCCATCCTCATGTTGAGGTAGGACCTTTCTTGTGCTCTAAGTCAAGACTGGTGCAGAGAACTCTGGAGCAGAGGAGTGGTTTTTTTGTGTGTGCTGTGGAAAGCGCATCCTGTGACATCTGAGCCACTGGGATTCAAGGATGCGAGGTGAGGTGTGTGTTCCTGGTAGTGAGAACAACCTTCCAGTCTGGAGAGAGGAGTGAATGTTTGGCAGGGGCAACAGGGAAAAGGGCCAGCAACTAGCTCAGGTCGTGGTTTGTCTCCATGGCATGTGAGCAGCACCATCAGTGAGAGCTTGGAGTGGCTTTGAACCTGGCAGTGGGAGCCAGGGAGCCTGGTGAGACTGGATGCTTACTTCCAAAGGTCTGAATCAGTGGCTTTCTAGGGCATGCTCGGGGCAGCCTTCTGCCAGCACCCAGCCCCAGATAAACTGCCAGGAGCTCTCTTTGGTGGAGAGAGGTGAGGGAAGGCAGGCGACTGGTGTGGTAGCATGTGAGGCTGCGCGGATATACGGCACATTGGTGTGCTCACATGCCTTGAAGATGGAGGGTGTGAAGTTTGTGTGGGGGGCACACGTGTTTCTAAGGGATGTGCTATACGCCCAACCGTGTCTCCTCAGGGGAGGGTTCAAGTGTGGGTGGTGTGCTAGAGGCTGCGGTGGGGGGCTGTCCTGGGCACATGTGCTGTCCTCAGCTGGTGTTAAACACTCTTTGGATTGCTCACTAGGTAAACATTCAATAATGTAATTTGGAAATTCTGTCCCCAGGGCCCCACTGTGTGGCCAGGCAGCTGGCGGGTGGTGGTGGGATTAAGATATTAGTGTATTAATGCCATATCAAAGCCCGGCACCCTTATCCATAGGAGTGTCTGCTGACAGCCCTGAGCGCCCGGGGCTTTGGGGCCCTGCAGCCCCCACTGCATCTCTCTGAATCACAAGAAGCCTTGTGTGCAGAGCTTGTTCTGAGAGCTGCAGGGCCTCCAGACATGAGCTCATGCCTATAGGTCCCTTCAGGAAAAGGTGGGTGGCCGGCCCTACCACAGGGGCCAAGCTGTGGGGAATAGGAGCAGGTTTGGGGATCTGAGCTGGTCTTTTGACCTGGTCAAAGTAGGCTGTTGTGTTTGTTGAGTGACAAATAGCTGACTCTCTTGCCAGGGACTGTTCGTGAATTCTTCAAGCACATGGGTCAAATTTCATTTGCCTTGCTATTCCTAGTGCCTACCAGTATGTGGTATACAGCTAGTGCTCAATTATTGTGCTTTAGATGGGTAGACTGAGAGCAGAGGCAGGAAGACTGGCCTGAAAGACAGGAAGCAAAAAAAAATTAAGAATTGAATTTTGTCCCAATTCTGCTTGGTGGCCCTTGTAGGAGGCATAGGAAGCCACTTACCTTTATGTGCCTGAGGACAGAAACTCACAGTTGACAGTGCTCTCTCTCTCTCTCTCTCTCTCTCTCTCTCTCTCTTTCTCTCTCTCTCTCCCTCTCTCTCTCTCCCTCTCTCTCTCTATCTCTCTGTCCCTCATATGGTTTTTTGAGACAGGGCTTCTCTGTGTATTCTTGACTATCCTGGAACTCCTTTTGTAGACCAAGCTATCCTCAAATTCACAGAGATCTGCCTGTCCCAGTCTCTTAGTGCTGCGATTAAAGACTTGTGGCACCATGCCTGGCAAGCTCTTTTGAAATCCTCCAGCCTTCAGTGTGGACTGTATGGACATGCAAATAGTGCCCAGGTCTGGAAGATTTAGCATATCACTATGGATCTTGGAGGGGGGTTGCCTGCAGGACTGACCAGCAATGGTCTGGGCCAGGTGGATGGCTGGGGGGAGAAAGAACACATGACTCAGGCTTCCTGAGGCCAAGAGAGGAGAAGGAGTGTCTTTCAGAAAAATCAGTGTTTAAGTTGGGGCTAGTACGAGGCTGAGCAGAGAGAGCCTGCAAGTTTGCGAGCTCAGAGAAATGCCTTCCTTGTGCATGAAAATGGGGTTTGTGAGAACTGGAGGAGGCTGCCGGTAGTCAATGTTGCCTTCTGCTTGTCTACTCGGAACCCTGCTTAGAGTGGAGAAGCCTGTCTGCCAGCAGACTCCTCAGCTCTGTCCAGTGCTGTCAGGAGTCCCTGCTAGTCAGGGCTGATATGGCTCATGCTGGGAGTAAAACCCCCTTAGATAACAATCTGCTGTTGTTTAAATGAAAGCTCTCCTCAGCTTGGTTCCCAGTTTGTAGCACTGTTTGGGAAACTTTAGGTGGGGCAGTCTTGTTGTAGGAAATATATCACTGGAGTCAGGCTTTAAGACTGTGTAGTCTCACCGTACTTCCAGGTCATTCTCCCTGCTTCATTCTAGCCTTGGTAGATGTGAGCTCAAATTTTCCCGTTCCTATGATCGTGCCTGCCACTTGCTGCTCTGCCTTCCTGTCATGATGGATGGCTTTCCCTCTGGAACCAGAAGCCCAGACAAACTCTTCCTTCTGTAAGTTGCTTCTGGTCATGGTGTTTTACCATAGCAACAGCGAGAGTTGGTACCAGAGAGTGAGCTGCTGTGGGGAAAAATGGGAACATGTTGGGTTTTAGAAGAAATGTGAAAGATTTTGGATCTTTGGGTTAGAAAAGCACTTGAATGTTGTTAATAGAACTTGAAGGGCTATTGTAATAGGAACATGGAAGATTGCAGTGTTGAGAGTCATGGGAACAGGATCGGCACAACTCAAGAGATTTCCGACGGAAACAATATTAGCAACTGGGTTAGAGGCCCCCTCCTGTGATATTTTGGCAAAGAATCTAGCTGATTTCTGCCCGTGTCCTGAGAACTGGCTTGAAGTGAAAATTAAAAAGCAACAGACTAATTTCTTTGGGAGAAATTTCAAGGCTATATATTGTTGAGTCTGTAGTTCGATTACTAATGACGTTGTGTATGCAGTTCTATAATGAAAAAGAGCAAGCGGGCAACAAGAAACACATAGCATACACTACAGATCGAAAAAGAGTGCCAGGAAACCTGATGTCGCAGCCAAGGCGTGTGCTGGAAGAGGGGTTATAATTGTTGAGAAGATTAGCTCCATTAACGAGAGGCATGCCCATTGCTGAAGATATAATTTAACTTATGTCATCAAATACGGAGAAAGCAACTGAGGCCCAGCTAGAAGCCTCACACCTTACTGACTAGCATTTATGGTGCTGGAAGGTACATTGCATGCTACCTGAGGAGAAAAGTAATCATCAATGTTATCTAGCTACAAACCCTATGACCCACAGAGACCTACCTGCAAGATACACTGGTGTAACTGTGGCGCAAGTGTTATGGGAGTAAATAACTACCTTCTTGGATTTATAGCACACTCCATGAGATAAAACCTGTACCTGACTTTGATAAAGTGACCAAAAATCTGAGACTAAATAGGTCATGGGTACAGGGAAAAACCTACAAAAATGATGATGATGATGAAGAAGAAGAGGAAGAAGAAGAAGAAGAAGAAGAAGAAAAAGAAGAAGAAGAAGAAGAAAGAGAAGGAGAAGAAGAGAATGAGGAAGAGGAGGAGGAGATGAGGAGAAGAGAAGGAGGAACAAAAGAAAGAGAAAAAAGTAATGAAGTTGAGGTCTGCACTGCACAAAGGGAAGGGTGCACTCAGGGAAAGACCCCACTCAGCTAAGCTTCCAGCTTGCATAAGAGAGCCTAGAACATTTCATGCTCTTTGAAAGCAGAAAAATGACAGCATTACTGCTAACGAGATTCAAAGTGGGCCCGTGTCCATCCAGAGCTGCCACCCAGACTTGACAGTGCTGTCCATGTGTTGCTGGTTTTAGAGGCAAGAAGGATGCAATAGTACAGGGGTCATGGATGTGTCGTTCAAGATTTTAGAGAGCCATTGAGCCAGGCAGTGTGTAGCACAGAAGTCTTTGTGTAAAGGCCTTGAAGGGAAGCGGCTGTGTGAGGACACTGGTAAAACTGCGAATGTGAAGGCTGGGTTACAGTGCAGATTCCAAGATGTTAGAGGTACCAGAGCCATGAGACATCTGCCAAGGAGAGCTACATACAGGGAATGAAGCTATGCCAAAAGAGACATGCATGTTGCAGGGAGTCAACCAAGAGGGCAGCGCCATCTAATTTATTTTAAATTAATGTCCCAGGAACTGGATATGGAGCTACAGGGTTTGGTGTTTGCTTTGCTAGGTTTCAGTCTTTCTTTGGTCCAGTGTTTCCCCACTACATCCCCATTCCTCCCTTTTGAAATGACAATGTATGTCTTGTTCCATTAGCTACTGGAAGCATGTATTTTACTGTTTGATTTTATGGGAAGTTTCAATTAAGCGGTTGCCTTGAGGCTCAGAAGTGGCTTTGGATTTTTAAGCAGTGTTAAGTCTATGAAAGACTGAGAATTTTTGAAGTTGGACTAATACATTTTTTGTCATGGCCACAAGATGATGGGGGCCAGGGAGTGAAATGTGTTGGTTTTAATGAGGAATGTCTGTGATAGGCTCAGGTCCTTGAACATTCGCCTGGCGATATTTGGGGCAGTTTAGGTGGTGCAGCCTTGCTGGAGGAAGTATGTGACCGGGGTGAGCTTTGACTTCTTATTTCCATGTGTCCAATTTCCTCTCTCTGCTTCATGCTAATCTCTGAAAATGTGAGTTCTCAACTTCCTACTCCTGGTATCATTCCTGTTGCCATGACTTCCTGCCATTATAGACCCTTACTTATCCCTCTGGGATCACAAGCCCAAATAAACTCTCCATTTTATTGCCTCTGGTCATGAGGTTTTGTCACATTCTCAGAAAAGTAACCAACACATGGCCTCATGATGTGCCTTGTGTGTAGTCAAGTGCTCTGTGTATTTTTTCTTAGTGCCCATCAAGCCCTCTCAGAGGATATCGGAGGACCCAGGCATGGGGAATGATATCAGACATGATCAATCACAATCAGGTTACTGATACTTTTCCTGAAGCAGCCTGCTTGCTGTGGGTCCGCTCATCATGAGTCAAGGGGTGGAGAGCTTAACGCTGACATGTGTGGAGCGTCATGGGACAGAAACATGTTTTCTTGCTGTGACAGAAGGAAGGGAACTCCCAAACCCATGTTCACTTTCTATTTTATTGAGTGGTGTCAGCAACACATGCAGGACAGTATGAAAAGGACTCCCACTCTGCCTGTGAGGACTCTTCATGCTTGGAATCCCATCTTTTCAGAGTCCTAACTCTGGCTCCTGGGAGCTTCCCAGCTTGAGACTTGCTCGTTGCCATAGATCAAGTTAGCAGAAGAGCAAACTTAATGAATCCCTTGTCAGCTGTTTCCCTCTACCAGGCTTAGCTCAGGTGATGCAGCAGCAGTTAGTTCATCCTTCAGCAAGCACACTCCAGCCGACTCAGTTTAACCCCAGTGAGCAAGAGGAATGTAAGTCAATCCAATCCCATCCATAAGAACTGAAACCAACCCAGTTCCATTCATCTGCTCAGATCTGAGCATGAGCAGAAAGAGCAGGACCTCTCCTGGGGGTAACGGGTTGGCCTGCTGGAAGAGCACATAAAGGAAGCACCAAATTGGCATGGACTGGGGGGTCTGGGGACACTGACTACCTTGCTGTCACTCTGGACTAGGGGCCATCTCTGTGATCCTGGTTTTTGTGCTGTGTTGGGGTGATACTATGAGTTTCCAGTGCATTCCAGAAGGAAGGGGACCTTTAGTTCTGCTGGGGGAAATCTGAAGCAATAGCAGAGGCTTCTGATGGGACTCCTGAGTCTCCTAGGAGGATGCTAGGAGGCTCAGCCGCAGCTGCCTTTCACACAGGCTGTCTGGACCAGGGGTAACCTTGCAGGTTTCCCATAGTCGAACAGGATCTGGACATCAGAGGCTTTTAAAAGGAAGGAAACAAGTGCCTGGGTGTGAGCTGGGTCCCATTTTGTTATTTATTAGCCATGAGTGGCCCAGGCAGGGTATTCTCTTGGTCCCAGTCTCTAGGCCTGGTGAGTTGAGTTTTTCTATGTTATCATGAATGAGTAAGGAGGTAACTTGAACTTGACCTACACAGTGTTTGCATAAACAGTGGTAACCTACCCATCCCCAGTGACGAGTGGGAATCAGGTCAGAACCCAGTCCTGTAGCTTAGGTCTTAGAAAAGCCCCCCACTTCACCTGAACACCAGTTTCTTCCAGGGATGGCATCCAGAATAGATGTCTTTGTTCTGATAAGACAGTAAGGACACTTACACCCAATAAATGCTTTTGTTGTGACTGGCTGCCTCATACCCTGAGTGTCCCAGGAAGGGAAAAGCTTGTCTCTCTCCACTTTGGCCTGTACAGATGTGTCCAGCACGTTGTTGAACTCTTTGTCCCCAGTGGTCTAGAATCTCTAGCCATGCTAGCCATGAGCTCCAGAGTCAAGTAAAGCCCGAAGGCAGTGTCTTGATCTGCGGGGCTAAGGCCAGATTGACTCTGAACCGCAGCCTCTGCAGGGCCCAGGGAGCCCCTCACCCTTCCTGCTGCCATGGGAACCCACAAGCCCAGCTTGTGATAAATATGCATGAGCAGGCCATGGCCATGGCCCCTCCTCAAGTCCATTTGGGGCACCTCAGTGAGCTAATTGAGGGTGGCCATTGTCCCTGTGCTCCCAGCGCCTGGGCCCCTGTTTCCACGTTCAAGTGCCTGGCCTCCGTTTAAAGTGGTCAAGTGGCGGGTGCTATTTTACTCAACAAAAGCCCCTTGAGAAGATGGACAGAGAACTCTGCAGGCCAGCCCATTGCCTGTTCCTATCCCAGGCCAGGGGGAGGGGCTGCACAGACCACCTGATCACAATTGAGGCCCAGGCAGCCGGGTAAGCACAATGCATGCTCAAGAGGTCCATGCAGTAGCTGGGATGAATAGCAGAGGCGCTTTCCCTTCAGTCCCCCATTACAACCTGGTATAATTTCCCCCTGAATAGGAGTGGCACAGGGTGTGCTCTCGGGGATGAGAAGGGGAAAGGGATAAAGCCAGAGGCTCTTTGAAACCCACCCAGAAGGCCTTGCTCTGCTCACTCCTCGGGCACTCTGCATGATGACGGAATGAGAGGGTAGGAGACCCTGAGGACCCGCAAGCAGAGAAAAAGTTTAGGTAGAACATGGGACTTCCATTCCTATCCACCGCTCCCTCCAGTGAAGGCACACCGTGGGGACACTCAGCTAACAAAGAGGACGGGAGAAATGAGACTGCCCCTCCATTTCCATTCCATGGTGCCCCCCTTCAAATGTAGGGACTGATAGCTGCTCTTTGGAGACCAGCTCTGTACTATAGAGACTGAAGACATGAAGGAGCAACGGCTCCTCTCACTTTGTGTCCCCATCAGAGCTTATACTTTGACTTTACCAATGACCCCAGCCCACGGGTCAGGAAATATCCTTTCCGTGATGCTGAGAGACAGTTCAAAGAGCAGGAACCATAGTGAGAGACTGTGGGCTCTGCAGACCTTATCCGTTCTCTTCTTTCCCAGGCCATGAAGACCACCCACCCACCTCTCATAGTGGAGTGAGGGAGCCAAAAGGGCTTCCAGGAGGCAGTGCCTTAGAGATGACTGGCTTTGTGAACATGGTGTTTCCCCCTTTGGGTGCAGGAAAAACAGGCGAGTCTGTCTGATGGTAGAGCAATGGAGAGCTGCTGTGAGAGGCCATTTGAGGGGATGGTCAGAGTCTTGTATAGAAAGCTGGCTGAAGCGGCATGTGCTTGTAGTCCTGGTGGTGGGAGGGGAAGACAGGCAGAACTCACTGGCCAGCTAATGTAGCAGGCTCAGCCAAGTTGGAGGCCAATTAGAGATTGGACTTACAAAAAGGTGTGAAGCACCTGATGATTGACAATTGACACCCGAGGCTGTCCTTTGACCTCTACAATGTACTGTGCATGCACACACCTGCACCCTCACACACACCCATACATACACAAACATGTACACTACTCTCTTGCTCTCTCTCTCTCTCTCTCTCTCTCTCTCTCTCTCTCTCTCTCACACACACACACACACACACATTTATAAATAGAAAGTTTATAAAAGTACACTTTACTTATAATACTTATATACTTATAAGTATTTAAGTACTATATTATACTTATATAATACTACATATGTAGTGTTTGATTGCCTCCAAGGGCAGGGAGCTCATTGTCTCTCCAGCTCACCTTACTTCCCATTCATTAACAGAGGGATTGCTGGATCTAGCAGCATGGGCCTTTGTCAAGAACACATGGTACCTTCTCTTCTGACCCAAGACCCAGCTCTTTTTCTGACCATTTGAACCAAGTCCAGAGGCAGTTTCTGAGTGATTGCTTGTCACCAGGTTCTTCCCTCCATCCTCTTTCTCCTTCTGCAAGCTAGGTGATGTGCTTCTGATTCTTTCCAGCTTAGACACATGGCTGGTCCATTTGGAGATTTGCTCATTGGCAGCATTGAGGCACTAGTTCATATTTAAATGTGGGTAGCAGGTAGGCTCAGGAAGGCCACTAACTACAGCTTACTAACTAGATATTTCCAATCATTACAAACTATTGAAAAAATGGGGAAACCGAGGTCCTAAGTAGTGAAAGTCCTAACCAAGGAACAGACAAAATTACAGTCACAACTATAGCCTGAATGTTGCCGGGGTCCCATGAGCAGAGCTCCTCTTTGGAAAATGTTGGGCCTTCTAGTTCTTTCTCTAAAAGAACAACTTTGATGCTCCCCCCGCAGGGACTACTGTGAAGCTGGATTTAAGGTGATGATGAATGTGCTCCAGAAACAGGAATAGCCTGATTCCTCTTGAAGCTTTGCCTTCTGGTTGGTCCCTACCTGCTGGGCAATGGCTGCAGGTGTGCCACTCTGAACTCCAAAAGCCTCCACTTGCCCAACCCTCATTCCTGCGTCACTGCTGAGGGCCCTTAGAGATGTCCCCAGGTATCCAGTGGTTTGAGTATATTATGGTTCTTTTGATTCACCCTATTGGCTTCCCCCACAACCTGGACTCTTGCCTCCACTGTACCATTGGGTGCCTGAATGACTCTCTAGCCAAATCACTAACCCCCTCAGTACCCAAGCTTCACCATCCCAGAAAAGGCAGGGCTAGAATTTCAGGCTCACCTGCCATTATATTCTGCGTGTTTGGGGGTCAGAAGTACGGAATAGGACAATGACAGACCTTGACAAAAACTTCATAGAGGGAGACCAAAGAGTTTCCTCATAAAAATTCACAGAGAAAGGGAAGGAGCTTGGTGTTCTGCAGAATGAGCCAGCAAGTGGAGTACAGAGCAAGGTCTCCCTTCCTCATAGAGTGGTCACAGACAGAAGGACCTTTGTGGCACATGGCACCTCAGGGTTGGTACAAGGAGGACTATAGCAAGCAGGTGCCAACTCTGCCTAGTGATGGCCTCAGCGTTTAGTGCCACCAACAATGAAGGAAACTCTGTGGTTAGCTAGTGAGGCTCCTGATAACAGAAGTATGCATGCATGCTTCTTCTGGGATTAGGGGTGGGATGAGGAGATCAAGCAAGATCACTCATGTTCTTTGCTTAGAATCTAGAATTCATTCATTCATTCCAAAAAAGAGCATTTGAGTCTGCACTGGAACCAATTGCATGAAACTGCTTGGCAAATGACTGCCAGGAGAAAGGCTGCCCAGTATGGCAGGCCAGGAGAATAGCCTTGAGGACGCCATGGCTACCACGGCCTTGGCAAAACCCAGTTCTTCCATTACAACCGTTGCTGGGAAGGAGGAACTCTGCGGGATGTTCAAGGAAAAGTAGGCCACTGGGATTTATGGCAGGGTGGAGGGGCAGTTCTGGGTTTGGCTGGATCCCTGCCACCCATAGATGGAGTCTGACTGAGCCAGCAGGTATGTGTGTTCAACAGGGCCCTCCCCCAACCATCATCCTGTCAGTCACCATAGTTGATTGAGCAACTGCTATATGCTGGGTACTGTGGTCTCTGGCAACGAACTCTGCAGTGACAAAAGCTGACTTAAGGCAGGGCCTAACCAAAGGAGAAGGCTCGTGTACCATGACACTCCTCTTTGGCCGGGTCCTGTTCACAGTGCCACCTTTTCAGAAGAGGACAGGCATGCTGCAGAAATGGATGTTGTCTCTATCCCAGGGCCCTAAGGAGACAAGGAAGGAGTGTTTTAGGTGGAGAGAACAGCACACAGTGTGGCAGGAAGGTCAGCTGTGCACGAAGGTGACAAGGTTGGAGGTTCCTTCAGTTCAGGATGTGGAAAATCTTGCTGTCCTTAACCTTGACTCTGGAGCAGAAGGTATGTAGCAGGAGCATTCCCTATGCGTGGGTGTGCTTTCAAGATGGCTTGTGTTGCAGAGCAGGCTGCTGTTGAAACTCGTGTGAGTGTATGGACCATGAGATGTTGAAGAGGAAGACCAGGTGGGATTGGAATGAGAAGGAGGAAGGGGATGGTTGATGGTTATCACTGTGGGATGCAGTCCCTGGTGCTCTGACCACCATCCACAGATCATGCTGATGCTTGGACACTGTCCCTGGGGCTCTCAGCTTGAGACTGTAATGTCACTTACACTGAACAGACTGTGTCTTGTCTGGTCCCCCCAGGCTTTAGAGGGATGCCCAGGAGGCTGCCTGGTGTCTTCACATCTTGGCAAAGATTGAGGTTAATGACGCTTGAAGGATGAAGTTGGGACACTTGTTATTTATGTCGCTCTATCCACTCAGGGACTCAGGCTGGGCAGTGGACTGGGGAAATGGCAAGACCAATGACTCCACGACAGGAGAGACAGCAGACCCAGGCGGCTGAGCTTTCATGGTAAAGAGCAGAGGGATGGATCAGAGTCAGAGGCCACAGCATCAGCTGAGAGTTTAAGTTCCATGCTCGTTGTTAGGGGAGCTAGAGAGACCCATGTGTGCCCCTGGAAAGCAGCTAGCTTCCAAAAGGAAGATATACTGAAGGGTTTCTTCCTTTAGTAACCAGAGTAGAGGAGGGAGGAAGGGCTAGGAAGGCAGACACAACACTGACTCTGACTTTGCCCAGGATCTCTGCTGTGACCTGTGAGATTCCCCCCATGTTCCAACCCCAATGGGGAGCTCTGGACTGCCAGGGTTAACAGTAGGCCATCTTTCTCCATGGGACATGTGCTTCTAAAAGGTCCCTTTCCCCCCACGTTCTACTTCCCCAGCCCACATTTACCTTCTGCTGCTCATTCAACACAGGCTCACTTAACATTGACTAGCGATTTCATTCCCAAGTACTCTGGGCTCCTTGCCACCCTTGATGGTGCTGAGATGGAAATCTTAATGTGTTTCTCTCATCCATGTTTCTGTCTGTTCACATCTAAGTCCCCATCAATCTCCTATGCTAGTATTTGCTTGGATGGTGAAAGAGTAGGGTATGCAGGTGCCTGGTCTCACACAACACACAGTCCAAGAAAAAGCACACCATGCCCAGACAGTTCCAGTAGGGGTGAGAGTATGAAGGGGCCTCTGCATTCAGAGCCAGCTCCTCAGGACATCTGATGTCCTAGCTATGGGGTAGACATCTGTGCATGAAGCAGGAGGCCAAGATTTTGGGAGGAAAAAGGCAGCCTCTGAAGAACCTCAGGAGTAACACCGCGAGACATATATGGCTAAGGTTCCATCACCATTTTTGGTCCTCTCCTTACCCAGAGTTCCACTGTTCCTGTGCCCCAGTGGTTGGACGAATCTGCAATACCAGTTTTGCTCAGAGATGTGAGAGAAAGTAGCGCATGTGTTGACCTGCCAGTGCAAATCCTTCTGTGGCAATATTCCCACACAACACAGCCCCTGAATGTAGGAGGAGGCTTCTTGTTCATCCTGGCCACCCGGCTAGCTTAGCCCCAAAATAATCACACAGAAACCATATTAATTAAATCAGTGCTTGGCCCATTAACTCTAGCTTCTTATTAGCTAACTCTTACATCTTAATTTAACCCATTTCTATTAATATGTGTATCACCAAGAGGTCATGGCCTACCAGCAAAGTTCCAGCATGTCTATCTCAGCAGTGTCAGCTCCATGGCGTCCCTCTGACTCTGCCCTTCTTCCTCCCAGCTTATAGTTCTGCCTTTCCTGCCTACCTAAGTTCTACCCTATTAACAGGCCAAGGCAGTTTCTTTATTCATTAATGGTGATGACAGCACACAGAGGGGACTCCCACATCAATAATCTCCCCTTTTTTGTTTAAATAAAAAGAAAGTCTTTAAATTTAACATAGTAAAATTACATGTAACAAAACAGATATCAAATAAAAATTACAATTACAATATTTATATCTATTTTATCTTTTATCATAACTAAGGAGAACTTTATCTATAACTATAAATTTTTCAACTCCATCAAAGACTCCAGAAGGATATAATATTATCTAAGTAAACAGGAAGTACATTGTAAGCAACTTCCGAAACTCTAGAATTGACAGAGACATCTCGCTGCCTGTAGAGTCACCCAAAGTTTTTCTATACCATTGGGGCATCCTTCTTCAGACTACTGACCCAAAGTATCCAGCAGACTTTTCCATGAAGCAGGAAATTTCAAAGACAGTTCAGTCACCTTCTTCTGTATCCTACAGAGTGTCTAGCAGACTCTTTCATGAAGCAGGAACCCCAAGGGATCATTTCACCTTAAGCAACTTCAGCAGCCATTTCTCTGCGGGTGCTACATGTCCAGTTCAGCAGTTCAGGCAAGAGCAGTTTCTTGCCCAAATGGCTAACCAACTTCATAAGGAACCTCTTTGATGCCCATCTTCCTCTTGAAGTAGCTTGGTGCTGCCAGGAGTAAATGTGTCTCACTGTCATAAAAAGTCTTAAATTTTTAAAACATTTTAAATGCCATATTCTGTAGTCTTTGAAAGGTTTGAAGAATACCTATCTATCTGAAATATATCTCTATACATCTAGAAAATCTAACTAACATGACTACAAGTTTGACTATTATAGATGATTAACTATTAATCTATATTTCTTAATTATACATTACATTTTTAAATGAACTACATAATCACAATACCTTAATCAAGAGCAGAAATGTGCATATACAGAATAACAAAATTGACCTTAAATTTATATCAATAAAACAAGATTCATATCAATGCAAATCTCTATAGCACCTAAACACATCTGACAGCTTGAAACCTGAGTGAACAGAGGGCCTGTCAGCCCTCAGTGGGGTGTGAGCAAGAAGCTGGGGTGTATGAGATGTCAAATGCAATCTGTGTGAGCTCTAGCAACAGGGCGGGTAATATTTTTTCCATAGATGTCCTTCAGGGGTTCCAAGTGTTTGGAGCAAGAGGAGAGGAGGTGAAGTGAGAGCTTGCTTCAGCTGCTGGGTGGAGAATGGAGGAGACTAACAAGCATCTACAAGTCAGTGCAGGCAAAGCTGTAGTAACTGGGTCCCTGACGGGGCAGCCTGGACTGTGGTGTGATCCAATAACGGAGCCCTGAGAGTGAGTTGAGAACTCTAGAAGGAAGAATGGGAAGAACAGGACTCCAGGCATCAATTGAGAGGGAGAGCAAGAAGGCCATGAGGGATGAGTAGTGTTGGGTCTGTCCCCTGGTGGGTGGCACTGCTGTCCTCAAGATGGGGAACTTGTGAAGGAACCAATTCCCGGGACGCAGAGACTGATTGGGGTGTTTGGGGGTCTCAGCTTATGAGAGGGGTCAAGGCCGGGGTGTGTGGCAGCTTCTGGATACACGGATCTCATTCTAGAGAGAGATGGGCTGGGTTAGAGTCGGCTTCAGAAACACAGAGCCTGTAATTGTCTCGACAGCAAAGGAACAAAAGGCCTGGTGTCCCCAAAGTCAAGTGCACAGGTCCTAGTGATCCCTTCTGGTCCCCTGGAGCAGGGACTCCAAACAGCGGTATTCAGGGCTGTTCTGAGGGCTCACACAGTCCCTAGAGGTGCTGGGCCTGTGTGTCCTCTTGATACCCTAGGACACACCGTTCATTATTTAATTCATCAGTGCGTCAGGGACAGAGACAGTTTGGCTCCCAGGACTGTGCCTGCCAGGGAGTGAACAGCAGAAAGCAGTTGCCAGAGTTCTGCTTCAGGGGAGCTCAGATTCTAGGCTTTAGACAGGATATCAAAACTGTAGCTCTGTTATTCTGAGGTCTGGTGACTGGCCAATACTAGCCTCTTCTGTCTCAAAACCCCATACCCAACACACCAGTCACTGGTCTCACCTTGGCCCCTACTGGCTCTGCCCTGCATGCATGTGGCCCATGTGACTGACTTAGTCATCGACAGATTCCCGAGTGTGGCAGAGGCCATCTTTGCTATTTCATCTCCCAAGGTGCTAGGAGGCAGGCCTCAAGCATCAGTGATGCCCAACCGCAGTTCAGAGGGTGCTCACAGCCAGAGGAGATCCTTGCAGAACGGGGGTGCTGCAGTAGGGAATGCCTGGCATCTGTACTGAGGCTATTTCCTGGGAGAAGGTGGCCACAGCTTCTGATGTAGATGGCAGTGGGCTAGGCCAGGGCTCTGAATGGGTCCCTAGCCTGTCTCTGCTGTCCTCTCTCCATCTGGTGCTCAGGTCGTATTAATGATTTAAGGAATAATTATCGTAAGACCAGGTTTCTTTTTACAAACCCCAGTGTTCCATCCTGCAATGAGTTCCAGATGGCAGGAGCTCTTGGTGAGGGAACTGGCTCCTTAGAGATGGCTTTCCTCCTCCAGAGTGACAGCAGGCCACGGACACGCCAGCCATCTCTCTGGCACCCCTGCCTTTACAAGTTACTCGACCCCGTTCCAGTTTGTTTAAAGCTCTGTTCTTTTTCTGTGCAGATGTTCCTCGGGGTGAACAATCTTTACAGTTTTGAAAAGATTATATCAGTTTTCCATGCTATTGGGTTTCTGTGTTTCTTGGGTTCCCCCCCATTTTTAATAGTAGCAGAAAGGCCAGTTCCTTCATCAGACATCACTAATGGAATGTAGAGAGGAAGGCTGGGAGGACTAGGTCCTGGGCTCAGGGCAGCAGAGAAGGAAAGCAGACACTCAGGGCTCTCCTCCCAGGGGTGACCCTTCTGATATGGGAGCTGTGAAAAGTGCTGGGGCCATGCATATTTCGGTGATTATTAAAGGTGTTAAGATAGAGAAGGCGGCACATGTTTGGCTCGAGGGTGGGAGAGGCTGCCCCACACTTCTGCAGGCTCCAGCTGTCTTGAATCAAAACTATCACTTTGATACTGGAAAATTATTATGAAAATGTTAGTTTTGGGCCTTGCAGCACAAAGCAAAGACTGCCTGGAAGGCTGGCGCTTCATTGACCATTTGTGTCAGCTCCAAAAATAACCTCTGCCGACTGTTGGAATTCACCTTTATCCAGGCTTAGAGGTGGCTCCATCTTCAAGCTCAACAGAGGCTGGGATGGAAAGTCTTTCCTGAGGAGAGGAATTAGCTCTGGGTTTTGAAGGGGGAGAAAGTGGGTTTGTTCAGGAAAACAGGAGGAAGAGGGGAGAGTGACATTTTCTCCAGGCCTGTTCTGGAGCAGGGGGCCTGTCCTGTACTTGAGGCTTGGAATGGTCCCATCTCACCTGGGCCGTGGTTCAAACCGCAGTCACCTAATGCTTTGGCCACTGACTAGGAGGGAAAAGAGGAAGAGTAGAATGAGCACCTGGACAAGGAAGGAATGACCTTTGGACAATCCCCTGGATGGCTATAGGAGTGTCAGGGTGTTGGGGCCACTGCAGCCCTGGGAGGGAGCAGTTGAGGAGGAATTTTCCTGTTCGACACTGGAGGGTTGTAAACAGGCTCTACTTAAACTCTAAATTAACTTTTCATGCTCCTAGTCCCTTCCTGGGCTCTCTTCCCAGAAAGGAAGAGAAAAGATCTAGATACTTACCGGCCTCTGGGTAAATGAGACAGGAGAGACATGGAGTCTTACTCCCAAGCTCACATCCCCTGGAGAAGCAAGAGCCAGTTTGGGTTGCATGAACCCCGAGCAGAAACAAGTCCCTGAGGACCAGGAGGCTTGCTGGTGACTGGCATCCCTGAGCTCTGGAGAACAGGGTAGCGGCAGGACGGTGAGCCTTTGGGAGGTAGGAGTTCACCTAGAAGCAAGGCTAGGGGCAGGTTGGGGCAGAGGACCGGAGCAGGGAGGGGACTACAGGAAGTGAGGCTGTGAAAGGAACTGCAGCCAGGCTACACTACCAGCGATCTCAACAGAAGACCAAAGACTCTCTGGACCATGGACATCCTGGCTGGGAAGGACACTCTCTAGGTGGTAGGGAGGGCTGGGGATCCACCCTAATGTGATAATGATCAGACACAGATGGAACACCAACCTTGACTCCCGGCGAACAAGTTCTGAGGAAAACAAAAAGCAGTTATGCTTTGAGGTTGAGGTCTCTGGGGAGGGCTAGGATGAACAAGGGGCAATCATTGCTATTGTCATTTGCAGAGTTGTCAGCCTGTCCCCAGACATGCCACCTGACTTTATTCTACTTCACTCCCAGTTCCTGTAGTGACTGGGTGAGTTTGGTCCCCCAAGTCCCATACCTCCATCCTTCGGCATGGTGTTCGACTTTAAAGCCTCCCTCATCTGTTCATCTTCATTGTGGCAGCTGCCCATTCCTGCTGGGCTGGGCCCATTCATTCTTGGGGGTCAAGACGTAAAGCTGAATCCTACAAACATGCACAGTATGGCGGTTAGTCAGCTCCTTACCCTGGTTCTCTTTAACTGGATCAGGAAATCAAATATACCCATCCTCTGTCTCTGTCCTCAAGGCTGGAAGGACCGACTAAGACAGCCAGACATCATAGTGGTTGAAGACTTTCCAGTGCCACAGCAGGGCTTGCTCATCTCCTGGTCCCGGGGCTTCATTGCCCATGTGCTTTTCTCTTCACCTCCAGGGCCCCAGACTTAGCGGGGATTTTACTGGGCAGAGGTGAGGCGGTTTCACCCATGCTCTCTTTACACCCCTTTGGAAGGATCTTTCAAAGCTCCACCCACAGAACGATGGTGAAGTCCTCTGTTGACTACCGCTCAGGCCTTCCTGCTGCTTGCCCCATGAGACCCTGCCTGTCCTCCATCTCTTCTCTGTCTACTCTCCAACCTTACCTCACACTATTCCCTTCCCTCTCCTCTCTGCCCACAGGGAGAGAGTGAGCGGACAGTTCCCCGTCTCAGTACCCTGACACATGCTATTCTTTTGCATGGAGCTGGAGCTGCCGTCCCTCCCCAGAGCGTCTATGCAGGATTTAGGTCTCAGAGTCATTTCTTCAGAGAAGGTTCCTCTACTGCAGCCCCTTTGTATGCTTCCTGGGGCTCATATGTACCTGACACATCCTTTGAAAGTATTAGCCTGATTTACAAATTGCGTGTTTATTTGCACATGAGGGAGGGGGTGTTTTGTCTATCTGTCATCTCTATAGACCGTAAAACAGGGGTTGTCAACCTGTGGATTGCATATTGGATATCAGATATTTATATTGCGCTTCATAACAGTAGCAAAATTATAGTTATGATGTAGTAATGAAATAATTTTATGGTTGGGGGTCACCACAACTTGAAGGACTGTATTAAAGGGTTGCAGCATTGGGAAAGTTGAGAACTACTTCTGTAAACACTAAGGAGTAAAGGAACAGGGCTATTGTCTACCTGCATTCCTAAGTCCTAGTCCGGTGTCTAGCTTATAGTAAAACCCAATAAATATCTGTCTCACCGAATGAAAGACCAATCCAGTGAGTTTGGAGGTTGGTATCTCAGTGTTCATGTTGTTTATAGGAAGTTGAGGCTAATTGCCCAGCATTGCAGGGTCTGGGAGTACAGTTTAGGCATTAATTAATCCCGAGGAACTATCCCGTGAATTGGAGCAGGTAGAGATAACCAGAAGTGGTGACTGGATCAAGAGCCTGACCCTGCTGTCCTTACCTCCTCTCCGGGAAGGCTAGTGGGGCAGACTTGGTGGGCAGCCTGAAGCCCTCCTGCATGCTTGCTGCCTACAGGTGCAACCCACATGAGCAGGTGAAAATGCAGAGGCGCTGACAGCTCTCAGCCCCATGCGCCCTGGGGCATCTGGTTTGGATTTGGTTAGGGTTTTTACTAGTTGTTTTAGAGACACTTAAGCCCGCACATTACACCTTGAGCCCACCACATGGCTATTCCAGGGCCTCCTTGAGCCACCCAGGGGCAGGGAAAGGGCATCCCACAGATCTGCCGTACAAGATGGCCTTGCCTGGGCTGTACCAGGGTTGTGCAATGAGCAGTGAATGACTCTGACCGCTGTGACACAGACCGTGCCGCAGAGGGGTGTGGAAAGATGAGAGGCATACGGAGTGCCAACCCTAAGCCTGCAGGGCCTCTGTCATTTTAGGCCAGTATGTCATCCCAGCATCCGCTCTTGTCTCACTCGTCCGGCCCTCTGCACCCAGAACTGACCACGTCTTGTGAACCCACCCCATGTTCTGTCCTCTCTGCCTTTGCTGGTGTGCTTGTCCCTGCCAGGAGTGGCCTTCCAATGAAAGACAAAGTACTGGAACCTGCTTGCTGCAGGCTGGCATTTGGAGAGGACAACACTGAGATGACAAAGAGAGGTGGGGTTTCCAGGGCATGCCATGCAAGCAAACTCGCCTGGTGAGAGCTGCCCGGCAGCTTTTGACTTCTTCCAGGGCTCAGGAGATCCTTGGGTAGCAGAAAGTGGGGGTGCTTAAGGAACCTGCCCCCAGCCCTGGCCCTGTCTTATGCTGTCAGGGCTCTTTGCCTTTGGTCCTCACCTCCTGCTTCCCCAGGACTCCTGCCCATTTGCTACCGTTTCCATCCCTTTAGGTTACTCTTGTCTCGTGACACACGTGTTGGCCTCATCCCGCCATCAGCCTTGTAGGGGAGCATTCTCTCCTGTTCTGGTGTCTCCCACCACGCCAAGTGGACAGCTTTGAAAGGTCTACTCTCTCCTTCCACCTTGTGGCTCCTAGGGATCAGATTCAGGTCTGGTGACCAGTGCCTTTATACTCTGAGTTGTCTGTCTCACTCCCCTCTCACTGCTTTCTTTCAACCTCTGTGTCTTTCCAAATGGGTCACAGCCAGGTCCTCAGTTCTCCACAGTGAGGCCGACCTGGGTCTCCTGAGTCAGCTCAAGCAGCACTTGTGTAGGCATGGCTTGTGACTGAGTCTATTCCGTCGGCTCAGTGCCTGCTGCTCTACATACATTAGTAATGAACTCCCCTCTGGCTGTCAGGGTGGCACGATGACTCCACTCTCCAAGGTTCCATCCCCCAGGAGGAAAGCTCCAGGTGGCAAGCATGCTTTATTCTCGGCCGTAGCTGGCCCTGCAGAGGTGACCCCGGGTGGCAAAATGGACATTTCCTGTTTTGTTGAGGATATGCCTCCATGGACCCTGAACCTCATCCCTGGGCAGGTGGCATTAGCCTGACACTTCCCCGCTTTGCTCTGGTGAAGGATTCTGAGATGTAAAAAGGCCTCAGGTACTGGACTCTTGGGTGCTTGGCGTAATATTCAGATCCAGGCCTGGCTGAGAGCTTCCTGGCAGGGAGATTGACATGGCCATGGGGGCAGGGGTGGGGCAGGGGGTGGGGGTGGGGGCAGACAGTTTATCTTTTGCAGGAAAACTTCAGAAAGCCTCTACCTGGAGCCCAGACCTCACAAGGATCTCATTAAAGGTCTATTAGTCAAACTAATTCCTGACATGACATCGGCTTGCATTAGGCAAATATCTCTGACTTTCAAACACTCTCTTGGGAGCCAAGACTCGATTGTGTGACATTTATTGATACATAATTGGGAGAACAGCTGACAAGACACTGGGCTATCAGATGCCAGTGGGGTCAAGAGCTGGGAAATCACCAGGGCAGGTTTTCTATGGCTGGCAGGTACTTGGCTAGTGAAAACCCATGGGGCGCTGTTTTCTGCGAGTCATCGCTCCGTTTAGCATGCAGAGAAGGAACATGGTTAGAGATCTCACCTGACCTCTGCTGATATCTGTCACTCTATGAGCCTGGGTAGCTCTGTATCCTGAGTGGGCCAGGGTCTAGCATACAGAATGGATGGCCAGGAGTCGGGGGGAAGAAGGGCCAGTGAGTAACACAGCTCTGTCTGTCCATCAGGAGGACAGAAGCCTGTGCTCTGTGTGAGCATATGTGAACAGTGACGCTCTGACCACATTTGGGGTGGCAGGAACTTTGAGAGCGTGGGGATGCAGTGCCCACAATGCTTCCCACTCAGCGCAGCTCTTCAAGGCCTGTGTATTAAACACATCTGTAGCACCGTGTACCTGGACATTGTTCTAGGCTCATGAGGAGCAGCACTGAGCTATGTATGCTCTCATTTGTACCCCCTCTGCCCTTCAGCCCTGAAGTACAGACACTTATGCATGAGAATTGTGGGTAAGAACCAGGCTCATTATAGTGAGAAGAATCAGGACTCAGGCTATGAAAGGGTTAAGATTCAGAGACAAACAAGACCCCTTCTGATTGAGGACTTAACTTCAGGACTCAGTTTGCCATCTGAGATTAGGGCTATGTCTGCAAGAGACCTGGGTTCAGCCTGTGTTCTCGTAAGATATTACACAGTGAGTTCTCGGGCAGCTTGCGTTGAATCGAGCCCTGCTGGTTTAAATCAGGAGTGCCCAGAGACTCTGCAGGATATTCCCACGACTAATGAAACAGAGTTTGCTGAGTGTCTGTATGTGGAGAACTATCCCACAGTTTGCTTACATAGTGAGCTCCCCATTCCTAGAATTATACAAACACAGAGCTCATGGTCCCCACCAAGAGGAGGGAACAGGGGATTCCCACCTGTCGGGGATGAACCATAGTTTAGAGACAAAGAAGGCTTACAGAGAGAAGCTGCCACAGCACAGCCAGGGGCCGGTCCTAAAACTTCCGATTGTCCCCGTGTCTTCAGCTCTCTGAGGTCGGCCCCATCCATCAACAGTGCTGCCTGTCCTTGGCACTTCGACAGGCTCTGGCCACCAGGGTCTGAAGCTTGGTGAAAGCCCTTATTAAAATTAATCTCATTTTTACGATGGCCCCATCTATCTTCTGTCCAGTGGGAACTCAGGGTCACTGTATTTTTGTTTACTGTCAAGCTACTTCCTTTGACCATAAATTGCTTTCCTTCCCTGCTGAGCTGGAGCCCTAGAGAACAGTCCAATTTTGCTTTTTGTTTTCTTTTAAAAGCCAGCCCTGTTCTAAATCTCCTCGGGGCCTCTGCTGGGCTCGGCATCTGCTCCCCATTGCAGGAGGAGCACATCTCAGTGGCTGCCAGAAATGCCCCATCCCTATTTTCCTTCTTCCTCTTGCTTCGAGTGTGATTCTTCTGCAGGCCCAAGGGATGGATGCCGAGCATCTGCCAAGGGCAGCTCCTGGTACTGAGAGCACAGTTCCTCAGGAAAGACCATGAAGACACACGGGGGGTGCTGCCATTCCCTCATCTATACTGTTTTCTCTCGGATAACATTTCTCCAGGGAACTCCTACCCATTCTTCAATACCCAGCCTCAGGGAGACGGGGAAAATGGCTCAGAGGGTAAAGCGCTTGCTGTACCAGCATGAGGACCTGAGTTCGGAATCCAAGAATGTTAAGTAAAAAGCTGGGCACGGTGGTGTGTGCCTTTTATCCCGCCTGCTGGGGAAGTAGGTGCAGGAGGATTCCTAGGGCTGCCGCCGCTGGGTACTCCTGACCAGGGAGAATAAACACAGAAGGGGATATGACTGTAAGGCTAGAGTTTGGAGCGCTGAAACCCACATGTGGCAGGGCCAGGCTTCCTCTCAGCCTTCCAGGGGGATAGTCCTTCTTGGTCTTTTCAGCTCCTGGTGGCCCTGCATAGCTCCTGGTAACACTGCATAGTGGCAGGTGTTACGTCCATCTCCATGACTGTGTGTCCTGTTTGTGTCTCTTGGGAAGACATCAGGGATATTGGATTAGGACTAGGCCACTTTACTCTGACCACAGCAACATAACTAATTACCCCTGTGGTGACTCTTTTTTCAAATCAGGCCACATACTGAGGTTGGAATTTCAACTTATCTTTTGGGGCCACAATTTTCTTGTAACAATCTCTCATTTCTGGTTATGTTCCCTGACTCTAGCACAGCCCTCAACTCAAGAGATAATATCAAGCTAACACTTTTTAAAAAATAATAAAATGCAAGGCAGAAAAAGACAAAGTGCCCAAAAGAGAACTCCATGTAGCTCCAGTCCCTGGGGACCATGGAGGGGTGGGGCGTTTCCATGGTGGGGGGCCGTGGAGGGGTGGGGCATTTCCATGGCAGGGGACCTTGAAGGGGTGGGGCATTTCCATGGCGGGGGGGGCCTTGAAGGGGTGGGGCGTTTCCATGGTGGGGGCCATGGAGGGGTGGGGCGTTTCCATGGCGGGGACCATGGAGGGGTGGGGCATTTCCATTGAGAAATAAGTAGAAGTTTAGCGGATGAAAAAGGAGAACAAAAGCAGAAAAGGAACAAAGTCATGGACACAGAGCGAAGGCTGCTCACACAGACCCGCCCCAGCTTGGAAGGTGGCCTTCATTTTACTCTCACAGCTAGGAAAGGGGGTGATCCCTCATAGACACAGAAACTTCATCTCTAGGCAGGGTTTCTCCAGCACTCTGTTTCTCTCATGCTTAAAATCGTGGTTTTCCTATGGCCCCTAAGGTTCTTGGTTCCTCCCTTGAGAAGGTCTTGTCTCCCCCACCTCAGTCCCTGCCACTACTGTGTGAAACATACCTGTGTTCTGCTGCAGGTCTGTACACCCATGCTCATTGTCATGTTGCAAGCCCATTTCGCAGACTGGCTGTGGAGGCAGAGACTGGGGTCCAGGTCACTGTGGAGTATAGGGGATAGGTGTGATCACAGAGAGAGGTTCCCTTCAGGTACATCATTTGACAATTCTCTGCTCCTTTTAGGGTCGGTGTTACTATTTTTAGGGTCAGTGTTACTATTGCAAGACTGGAGATGGAGCTGGACCTTGCACAAGCTAGGTGAAGGCTTTAGCTACACCCTAGCCTCCCTCTAGCATTTGAAAAGGTATGTGTTCATAAGAATATTACAAGACTAAAACAGCCCCTCTATGGTCAAGTCCACTTTCTGTTTGATTGTCTTCACAGAGGCGAACTCCACTGAAGTGCATCCATGACAGCATGTGACAGGGTCAAGAGGTAGGGTGGCAGGAACTCAGCACAGACAGAATCTTGGCTTTTCTATTGCCTGGGTCAGGCCTGTGCCTTGGTCTTATTGGTGACTCTCTGTGGAGAGTTTATGAGGATCAGATGCTGTATCAGCAGTGACCTTTTTCCATTCATACCTTTCATAGCTACTGAGGCCCAGTAAAAGTGCAATTGGGAGAGAAGGCCAAGGGTTGGATGCAGGACCTGAGAGCAGCTTCAGAATGCATTGTCTGTGGCAATGATGACCTTGGCTATGACCTTCAGCAGCATCCAGATTCCACCATCCAATTTGCATGACTGTCACCACCTAGGAAGGTTGCTTCACGCTGCAAGGGGTCCCTGAGAAGCATCGGAGGGAGGAGTTCAAAACAGAATCTTTGCAGATCATATCTGGAAGCGGAGGGACGAGCCTTAGGGAAAAAGCTGGAGATTTAGAAACAGCTACCGAGTACAAGAAAGAAAATTACCCCATCCTGTTCCTAGCCCATATATTTACGTGTACGTGTTTTAAATCTTGCTTTATTTATTATTGTAACTGTTTAATTTCATCTTTCACATTTGCCACAAAGAGTTCATACCTGAGGCTGTGGAAGTTAGACAACTCACTGAGGACAGCTTTTCCCTCCCGCAGCTCACAAGAAATCAGTGACCAGTTGCTGGAAGCCCTGCCCCCTGTAGTCTGATCCCTCCATCCATCCTGGCCTCTCAGCCTCAGCACAGAGCCCTGCAGCTGCCCTTGACTGGCACAGGCAGATTCAGACCCCACAGCCTCTCTTTCTCCCCCAGAACACTCCTTCCCTCTGGTCAAACTGGGCAGTTTGCGTGGGAAAAGAGAGGAAAAGCCATTAGCCCTGGATGCAGAACCAACCACAGCCTTCTGTAAAAGTGTTCATGTTTGTCTTAGAGTATGTTTGCTAAATGTCTTCCAGCTCTCTGCCCACTGCATCTAGGACTGCCCCTGCCCTCGGTTCCACCCAGTGCTAAGACTTGTCTTTGTTCCTCTATCTCCCATCCCTCCAGGGTAGCATTCACTCACTCAGGACTTCTACAGCTCTTTATTTCCCCATTTTTTATTGTTATCCTTTCCTGCCTTGTGTTCTATTTCTAGTTTTGTATAGATCCGTTTCCAAGCTCTGGAGTTTAGAAGGAATATGACATTTGCCATTTGTTTGCTGATTCATTCATCCTCTTCACCAAATGTCCAAATGTCAAGTCTTTCCCTATGCTATGGTGATACCAAGACAGATAAGACATGAAACTCAGCTATCAAACAGGTGGATTATAAGTTGGAGGTTCTGAGCCTCTGGGAATCCTTGGCTCCATGGAGATTTGTGCATGTGTGTGCATGTACACGAGTGTTCACATGCTTATGTGTGTGCATATGCAGGTGTGCACATGTGTGGAAGTCAGAGGACAGCCACAGGCAGGGTTCCCCAGGTGCCATTTACCTTGTTACTTGAGACAGGTTGTCTCCTTGGCTTGGAGTTTGCCAGGTAGGCTAGGCTGACTGGCCAGTGGACTACAAGTGTCTGCGTATCTTTGTGTTGAGATTATTCATACAAGTCACCACACTTTGTCTTTTTTTTTTTAAATGTGGGTCCTAAGGATGGAACTTTGGTCATCATATTTGCAAGGCAAGGACTATACTGACTGAATTATCTCCTCAGGCCCCTGCCTTGGAGATTTTAATGAAAGTTGTCATTACACAGAATACTTTCACCTAGTCATGAGATTTCTAGAATATTGGAAGCCATAGGTACCAAGTTTAAGAGTTCCATATCTAACGGAACAGAAATGAAAAGGGCATCCATGATGTCCCAGGTTCTTGTACTGCTTGTTACTTTAAATTACTGCCAGCAGCTGCCTACCACAGGTGACCCTAACCTGAGGCTGAGGGGAGTCAACTGCAGGTGTGTGAGCAATGGCTCCCAGAGCTTAGCCTCTGGCTGCTCACTGGACCTGCTCTCCCTGCCTTGCTGGGGAATGGGCACAGCAGAGACTGCCAGGCGACTGCCCTCTTCATCAGTGGGCTGGTTCTGCTTGCTGACTTACTCCATGTTCTCCAGACTGATGGTTTTGTGTTTCTCTAAGAATTAGTTTCCTATTTTAGACCTGTCAGTGGAACAAGCAGGCCTCTGTTCAGCCAGGCTCACAGTGGGAGACAACTGTATTTTGGAATGAAAATATCTTATGCCTCTCACATGAGAAGCACTTTCTGGTCCTGTTTGACTCCATCTCTGTGTCTCTGAGCAATAGGTGGGATAAGAAGGACTGCTTGAATACCCTTCTGGAAGCAAGGGGAAGAAGGGATGGCTGAAGATGGAAGAAGGGGAAGAAGAAGAAGCTGGGCAGAGGGGTGTCTGGGGTCTCGAAGACTGCTACTGTAATTCTCACTGCAGTGAGCTTTGAGATGCTGGTTCTTGGGTGCTGCCCCATTGGTTTGTGTTTTTATCAAAGAACAATCTAGAAGTCCCTTCCCAGTCACTATTCATATTCCCATCCTCTGACAAGATTTGTAGTATCTGGGAAAAAAGGGAAGGAAAAACTATTAGGTCTTGAATGTAAAACCACAGGATTTTTTAAAAAGTGTTTATTTTTCTGCAAAGTTTGTTTTTCTTCCAATGGGAGCCAAGATGCTCTCCAATGCTGGGCTCTGCTGGCAGCCAGGTCAGTGGAAAAGATTGCTCGATATGGAAGAAGCCTGCCGATGGGAAGCTTGGGTGAAATGGGGTCTGAGTCATGCATCTTCCTGTGTGTCTCTCAGAGGTGGTGGGAGAAGGTCGAGACTGAGAAGACACTAGGAGGGGAGGGAGGACAGCATGGGACCCATTTCACTGGGATTTGCTTTCCAGACTCTGAGGCCAAAACAGTGGCTACAAATACCCAAGAACCAGGCACTCTCTACCTGTCCTGGGTGCTGACGTAGGGCCTTCAGTATAGCATTTGCTTCTTTTGAGGAACCTGTGTTACTGGCATTAAAAAGTTAATACCAATTCACAAATGGGGAAACTGAGGCCAGAGATGCCATGCAATAGCCTAATAGTAACTAGGTTTTTAATGTAGGCCCAATCTGATTTCCCTACTTTGGTGTTTCTCAAGTAATCTTGGGCAAGTGACTTAACTTCCCCGCAGCCTCCTTTCTGGTCTCTAAGAGCAACACAGGGGAGATTTTGAGGGTGTTATAGGAAGGTGGTTTAGAGTAAGGCCTGCAAGTTATTGCTAGGTGCTTTTACTATAGAAGGGATAACGATTATTCTGGCATGTGACTGCTTACAGGATCTCAAAGGGGTGCCCAGTCTGGTTGCCCACACATTTGATCATTGCCTCCTTCACCTACTTGCTCTCTGTAATTATGATGTCATGGGAGCCATCATACTGGATGGTATCTCTAGCCTAAGCAATACCAGTTTGTTGGAGAGAAGATAGGTCAGCAGAGGGGATGGCTGGTGCTGTGATGGAAGGACATAGCCTCCTATCTTCAATGACACCTCCTCCCCTCCACAGAACTACCTCCTGTGAAGGCTTTCTGGCCCACCTGTCTTGGCTAATTAATCCCTCTATTGTCCAATACTGAATCAGATACCAGCTGCCTTTGGAAGACCTCCCAACCCTCTCCAGCCTGGCCTGGGCTTGAGGATCCCTTGCTTTTTGTATGCTTCCTGCCCGTGAGAATCTCCCCCCAGTCCTTTTAGCCTCCCCTTATTCCCCACTTGGTAAGAACCCCCATGCTTCACAAAAATGTAGTACGTCTTTGTGAACATCCAGGACTCAATTTTTCCCCCTCAAGAATAGGTGCAGTTTTCTTGTCAATCACACCAAAGGAATGCTCTTCCTCCAGATGTGATATAGGATGAATAGAAGGCTTTGATGGGTGGAAAAGTTGTAGTTGGCACACAAACCTGGTATTGCACGTGCTCCCTGGAGTTGGCCAAATGAGGGTTAGTGACCAGGATCTGAACACTCTCTGTGATGCCCCACGTGACTTGCTCAGTCTTAGTTTTCACACCAGAGAAAGGACCAACGAAAGCATCTACTTCCTGGGCTACGGGAACCTAAGTGAGACACTGAGAACAAAGTACTTAGCACGCTCTGTCTGGCATGTAGCTGAAGCTCAATAAATGCCAGTTGTTGTCATAGTCATTACCAGGGCAATGATGGCAATGAGCAACAATGCTAGCCAGGCTGGGTCATGGCAGTGCCCAACGAGCTTGCTTTTTTGATTGGGAGCTTTGAGGTGGCATGCTCCTCGCTTGAATGCTGTCGCCACACAACAGGCACACATTAAATGTCATGGCTCCTGCGTGAGACTTCTCTCAAAAGTCTCTTTCCCTGGCTGTAGTTGCCTGGGCCAGGCCTTTTCCTTCCTCCTTCGCTCTCACAGCACGTAGCTGAGCTGCCCGATTAGCGTTGATTAGAGAATGTCTGCCTCACTCTCTAATTGTCTTCTTCATGTAAGGCCTATCTGGGGTAGAATCTCAAGACCTCTGTGGTAGTAACTGCCCGTCACTGATGTCTCTCCAAATGCCAAGCTCCAGGTTTGCCACACAGAGGGGTTTTAATAAGTACTCTGTTGATCTGACCTAACTGAAAACACACAGCGCTCAGCCTGCTGCTGCAGAAATCTTAGGATCTTCATCAAAACATAGGCACACACACACACACACACACACACACACACACACACACACACATTGGCTGAGGCAGAAGTGCCAGCAGCAGCTACAAAATGGCCAAGAAGTGAGAGAACATGTGTCTAAGCTGGTTTGTTAGTAAGAAATGGAATGGGAATTAAACTGAGATCCTATTTTTCTTACTGGCAGGCACTGGTTTAAGATTACAGAAACACTGGGAGGCAATGAAGGGCTTTTAAACATTGCTGGTGGGAGGCGACTACCTTCTTTCTCAGACAGCTTGCAACATATAGCCGAGTGTAGCCTGATTTATGCCTTTGAATTTAGTAATTCTATGTCTAAAAATTTCTCCTAAAAAACACCAAGACATACAGGAAAATATTAATGTGCAAGGTGTCCGTCCTTTATTACTCTGAAAAGTAAAGTTGGACGGTTAGCCTTAAACTGGTAAGGGTTGAGTATTAAGGAACAAATAAAATGATGTCTTATTTGAAAAGACATTTAGCTTTTACCATTACAAAGGAAATGAAAATTAAGTTAATCGTTTCAAACACATATAAAATAATGAAAAAATAAATTTTTCAGTAGAACAGCCTTGAAAATAGGCACCTATACCCACACACACTGTCGGGATAGTCATCATTAATAGATTTAGCAACAACTGTCTAAAGAAAAACCTACACATGTTTTTCCATAACCACAGTACCCTAGAGGTCATAGATATCACTCTATGTGTACAGATATACACATGATGTTGCTAGTATGGCATCATTTCTAATAGTAAGAACTTAAGAACTCTTGGACTGCACACCAAAGAAGCCCAAATTAAGACCAAAGGACTCTTAAAGGCTAAGAAAGCATGTCAGGTATTCTACGAGAAGGGAAAGAGCCTAGGAGGACTGCCAAGTCTCCCACTCAGTGTTCATCATGTTTAGTACAGAGGGCATGCTTCAGTGGTGTCAGATCAGTAGCGAGCGTTGACATATAAATGTAACAAAGAGTTTCCAGGTGGCAACATGTGTAAATGTGTTTAAGAACACAGATTCCGCAGGCAGTTAGGCTCCTCTGGCTTAAATGACAGCTAGGCACTGAGGAGCAGGGTGACCATAAAGAAGTCATTCAACCTGTCTTACTTAGGGTTTCTATTGCTGTGACGAGACACCACGATCACGGTAACTCTTACTAGGAAAACATTTAACTGGGCCTGTCCTTCAGTTTCAGAGGTTTAGCCCGTTATCGTCATGGCAAGAAGCATGGTGGCATGCAGGCAGACATGTTGCTGGAGAAGGAGCTGAAAGTTCTACATCTTGATCCTTGAACAGAAGGAGACTGTATGCCACACTAGGTGTAGCTTGACATACGAGACCTCAAAGTCCACCCCCAGTGACATTGTTTCTTCCAACAAGGCCACACCTATTCCAGCAAGACCACACCTCCTAATAGTGCCAGTACCTATGGGTCAGGCATTTAAATATATGAGTCTATGGGGCCACTCCTATTCAAACCTCCACACCTTCCTTTGCTTAGTTATTTATTTATTGAAGGATTGCTGGCTTTTACTCTGAAGATCAGGCTGGCCTGGAGCTCACTATATAATCCAAGCTGACCTTGAACTCAAGGCAAGCCTGCTTCAGCCTGCCAAATGCTGGAGTGTTTTCTTTTCTTTTAAACCAAAAAGTTAGCTTTTGAAGGTGAGCATCTTTTAGCAGTGAACTTGGGAGCCTAGACAGGGAAGAGGACCGATTTTCTTTGTATGGCTGTTCAAATGGCTAATTATTAGTGCACATGCTTTCATATTCTGGCAATTAGGGTCCTAGAAGGAAACAGCTCAATCAACCTGAATAATTTGACAAAATGAATTTTTATTATTATTTTTATTTATTTGGTAAGTGTAGGCAGGGTTCAGGCCAGCAGCCAAAGCCTTACAGTTCCAGGGAATGTACATCTGGGCTAGAGGACCAGGAAGGCTGGGGTGAGCACAGCTGAGATGGAGAGCTATGTGAGAGCGCTTTCTGCAGAGCTGAGGCTCTGGGTTGGGATGGGGCACCAGCTTGCAACAGCATCCATGGGAATAAAAGTACCAACATCTGTCTCTTGATCTCCTGAATGCCACCATTGCTGACAGCCAACCGAGTTTCAGACGAACTGCTGAGAGGCAGACTCATGCATGAGACCTGGGCAGGAGGGGGAGGATAACAGAGCACCCACAGGTTCATGGATAATGGGTAATATATACGGACGATGCTCTCCTAAGCTGGAAGAATGAAATGAGTCTGTATACAGACACTTCTATTATTATGGAGAGAGGGTGCATTTCTCAGCTTGCATGTGGAGGGCAGAGGACAACTCTATGGGGTCCATCCTCTCCTTCCACCTTTACATCGGTTCTGGGGATTGAACTCAGGCTACCAAGCTTGCACAAGCCTATTACACTGGCCCTCAAACAGTAACTCTTTGTCGAGCTTACAATTTGGTGATGGGACAATTGGACCTGGGCTCACCCAAGTAGTCTCACTGTTATGTCATCTGGAGCCCCCGAGGTGTCTGTGGTAAGTTCGCTGATGACTCAGTAACAGTAAGTGGCATGCTTCTCATCCAGTAGGCTATCCTAAGTGTCCTGGTATGGCAGTGGTTGCAGGGGATCCCCCCCCCCCAGCAGCCTGCAGCAGGACTGTTGTGCACACGTTTTCATAGATGCTTTCACGGTGCTTACACAGATGTCGCTGGCCAAGGTAACGCCTTTCATCAGTCAACATAGAGCTGCAGAGTTGAGAGAAAATAGATCCCACTCCTTGATGAGACCAGCAAAGCAGCAGCGCAGAGCTGCATGCCCACCAAGAGAATTTGTAGCTCTGGGGTCTGCCTGCAGGCAGGACCCTTACCTCATACATCAGTGTGACTCTTGGCAAAAGGCTGACCTGCAGGAGATAATCTGTGGCTGTTTTCATAACAAATGGATCTCTCTTGCCTAGGGCTTTGCTCACTCTGCCTTTTCAAGGTCTTTGATGCTGAGGCAGGAGGATGGTACCTTTTAGGACTCTTGAGAACCAAGGCCCTGGCTTGACTGCGTCTTGAGATAAAGCACTCTCACAGTGTGTGAGGTCTGGAGGGAGATGCTGAAGGATCTAAAGATGTCACTGGAGACACAGTTGAGATGCAAGCATCTTGTACTCCCTCCTTGGGTTGTGAATCTGGAGTGAGAAACCCCTGGATACATCCAAAGATGGTCTCTTCCATTACAGTGGGCAAAGCATAGAGGCTCTTGCTAAACAGGGCTGTGCCTACCATGTGGACCTGGCCCTTGGGGCCCATTGTCCACCATTGAGGATACAGCCACCCCAGAGCAAAGCTGGAGACAGATGGTAGGTGATGACAAAGTGGCCCCAGGCAGGTCCTTGGCTTCCTATTCACAAGGGAGTCTGAGTCCTGTGCCAGAAACTGGGGGCCATGCATTTCTAGCCTTTAGCTCTCTTTCTGACCTCAGAGTCCTGCAGGGACTGGGAGGGTGGGGAAAGGATGGGGTTCTTTCAGGCTGAGATTTGAAGGATTTTTACTCACACACACACACACACACACACACACACACACAGAGAGAGAGAGAGAGAGAGAGAGAGACAGAGAAAGAAAGAGAGAGACAGAGAGAGAGAGAGAGAGAGAGAGAGAGAGAGAGAGAGAGAGATCCATCTCTTGAACTCTGCTTATGGATCCTAGATGAGACTTGCCATTTTTCTTTTGAGCTTCTCTTGTATGTAGACGACCGGTTTCTCATCTTCTTTGAGACTGCTCAAACGCTGCTTTCTCAGCGAAGCCTATTCTGAGCATTCTGTTCAAGACTCCAATGCTCTCCCTCTGAGTACCACCCCCCTACCAGTAATACTTGGTCTAGCGCTCTGTCATTTGCTCATTTAGGTGTTTGCTAGGGTTTTTTTGTATGTCTCCTCCCTTGGCATGGGACGCTATTGGCCGGAGAACTTGATCTGATTTGCTTTTGTGTCAATGCTTAGGACAGAGCCTGATGCAATGGTAAATAAACAAATGTGTAGAGTGAATGAATCAGCTTCTGCCCTGGCACCCTTTCCAATCACGTTCTCTTTTCTGTGGCCTGAGTCACACCTGCACAATCATGGGTCTTCTCCAGTGCCCAGGCATTGCCTATGCTTTCTGCACATGACCCTTCCAAATCCTGGCGTCGCTATCACTCCCACGGTAATGGGGACGTGACTGGGGTCCAGGGAGGGAGGGAGGGAGTTATCTCTACACTCAAGAACTATTCTGGGCTTTCTATGAGGTCAATTAGGGCAAGGCTAGCCCCCTCCCCAATACCTTAGTCCCCCTAGAGTTCAGGAAGAGGTGCCTACAGAGCAGAACCGCCAGAAAAAAAGACATAAAGAGATAAAGACTGCCTGACTTCCCTTTCCTCTTCTGGGAAGTTTCCTAAAAGGAAATTTGATTTTCTGCACTTCCATGAGAGCTGTCACCAGCTAGAGTGTTTGTCCCCTGCATTTAGGAGATTTTTTTCTAATACTTCAATTCTTAAATGAATTGTGGGGATGGCTGTGGTTGAACACATGAGCTAAACCAGCCCACGTATTGAATCCTTACTTGGGGTACAATGTATCAACACTAGTAGCCCAGTTTGGTCTTAACTCAAAGGAGATAAAACCAAAGTGGAATTGTCTGGGCCATTCCTCTCCAGCCCACCCCTCCCTCTCCGTATACCTCCACTGGGTTGTTAGACTGGGCCACCTAAAGCAGGACCTGACAACAAGGAGAGCACCAGGGGTGGTGGGAGCACTGGGGGATATTGAGAAAGCACCTGCTTCTGGTCTTTGGAGAAGCTGATCTGGAGAGGCATCCTGGATTTCCTAAGAAAATCAGTCCACCAAACCTCTCTGGTTTAGTTGCTTTAGAGGGAGCTGGTGTTTGTTATAACCAAGTGTGAGATTCAGAGCCCACCAGGGTGAGAAAATCTCCAACAAAGACCAACACAGTGGAACTCAATCAGAGTACCTCAACCCACTAAACCCAATAGAACTGACTGGTTCTCTCTCTCTCTGCCCGGGCTCCATTTTTGAAGGAACTGGCTGGGGGCAAGAGGCAACAGGCTCATCTGAGCAACTGTGGGTTCTCACCTCCCATCAGGTGGTGACACGTTTGACCCAGGAGCACCCTGTGAGAGACAGGGACATGCGGGGGTACCTGGGAACACCATCAGCAGTTTCCGGCACCTGTAGTTACAGTCTAAAGTCCCCATCTTCAGACCTTCTGCTTCTTTAAGAGACTCATCAGTAGCCTGGAGGAAGGGGCAGAGAAGCCTCAGGGGGGTGTGCGGGTCTGTGTGAAGCCTCAGTCAGGTCTACATGAACGTGGTGAAGCGCTCGAGGGTTCCCAGCACAGGCTGCCCTGGATCACAATGACCTGCTTTTGGTCTAGCTTCAACATCTGTTAGCTGAGGCTCTAGATACATTGACTTGGCCTTCCCAATGCTTCAGACCTGTTCCATGGAAACCAGAGCCGTTTGTTGGACCTGCTTCCCCGTCTTGTAAGGGCTGAACGAGGTCATGCTTCCAAGGTGCTCTGATGACAGAAAGTGCTAATCCATGTTTGTTCCTCTCATAATAACCTCTGACATTTACACAGCATTTTGCATTTTACACAAGGGCTTGTTCCTGCATAATTTTACTGAATTCTAATCTTACTCATTTGAGGGAGAATTTAAAGTCTCATTGTATGTAGAAAAACACTGAAATTTTGAGACCGGGGTTGGCAGAACCCAGAGCTGAGCCCCTGTTCTTCGGAACTCGGTGCCCAGTCTGGTGCTGGTGGAGGAGATATGAGAAAAGGGAAAGGAAAGGAGGTCCCTTCAAGTGAGCATCACTTGCTGACAACTCTCTCCCTCCAGCACAGATTTTTCCCTCACCTCCATTGCCTCGAAGGGGAAGAGCGGAGACTACATCTTGCTGAGCACATACAATATGCCATGCACTTAGCTTGCTCATTTTTATTCCTCAGGGGTCTTCTTGGTAGAGTGCTCAGTTACGGTTGAAGAATCTGAGGATAAAGAACTTAAAAGACCCTGTCCAGGTTCACACCTAATCAGGTGGAGCTGGGGCATGTGCTGGAGTCCGCTGCTGCCAACTATGCTCTCCTAGGCAGGCCAGGCTGGCTTCAATCTCATGGTTCTCCACTATCCCGTTATGCCCAACCCCTTTTCCATCAGTGGTGGCCAGGACCTGGTTGACACATACATGTCTCAGCGGTCACCTGAGGGCGTCTTGTTAGCTTTACTTTCTCTTCCTACCCTCCTTTGTGCCTCTTCTGCTCAGACTGGTGCTGGCGCCCAGACAGGATAGAGAGTTTTGATTGGAGAATGATCTTGGCAGTGTTGGGAAGGAGGTGGGTTGCAGTATAAGAATTGAATTTTAAAATGATCATACATATTTGTGAGCTACATGGTAATAATTCTGTATGTATGTATAATGTATAGTGACCAAATTGGAGTTGTCGGCATTCCCATCTCCAATAACCAATAACCACTTAAAATATTTGCTAACACATGACAATTGTATTAGTTCTGAGATGCAATGACATTTCAGCCCACGTATATCATAGAGGGATCAAACCACAGTAATTACCATCTCCTACTTATGACTTTGTGTTTGGGTCCATTGAGCTCCTCTCCTCTAGTGATCCCTAAACCATAAAATAGGTTGTTAAGGACTGTAGGTACCAGAGCAATAGAACTTTTCCTTCTGTCTGACCTTATCTTAGTATCATTCTCCAACCTCTTTCTAGCCTCCCCCAACCCTTCCCAGCCTCTCACTGTTCTGTCTTGCATTCAGGTTGACTTTCTCTGGCGTTCACAGATGAAAGAACAGGTAGGACTTATCTTCTGTGATCCTATCCCTTGCAGCAAAGGATGGAAGTGGAGGATATTGGTAAAGTGAGACAGACTTGGGCTTTAAGAGCCACAGAAGACATTTTAGAACCTGGAGATGGTTGGATGAGGGAAATTAAATTCCTTTTTGTTTAGACTTCCACGTGGGCACGGCACACTGTGGACCAATTCAATGATACAAATACACATCTTATGGTCACAGCCTTGCACCAGCTCCCCAGAACCCTTCAAGTCGCCTCTGTACTCATCCTCAAGACTTCCTCATGCTCAAGACTTGGCATTCTTCTGATCTTTAATACTGTCAGTTGATTTTGTCCATTTAAAAACTTTACGTGAGTGGAAGCCTGGGACATCTACTTCAGACATGTTTCTTTTACTAATGAGGTTTATCTACATTGTATCTTTCTCCCTGTATCAAATGATTCTCTATGCATACTCATCCATGCACACTATTCATATATAGTTATCTATTCTATTGTCACTGGGTGTTTACACTTCTACTGGTTTGAAGCTATTATAATTATTGTCATTATAAGCAACAACTATGCTGGACATGCCATTGCTTTATATGTGCACACGTTTGTGCTGGAGACATGCTAGGCATGAATATTCTAAATCAGTAGGGTGTGTATACTCTCAAGTTCAGTAGATAATGTCAAACCATGTCCTCAAATTAGTTATGTCTAATAATACTCCCACAGGCAATGTGTGTTTTAATTGCTTCAAATCCTGTTTAACACTCATTGCTTTGGGTTCTGTTTTGCTTTGCTACTGTGGGACAATGGTCTTGTACCCTGTAAAGAATTGTCACTTCTATTGGTTTAATAAAACGCTGATTGATCAGTAGCCAGGCAGGAAGTATAGGCAGAGTGACCAGAATAGGAGAATTCTGGGAAGAGGAGAGGCTCAGTCTGCAGTAGTCACCAAGATGCAGAGGAAGCAAGATAAGAATGCCTGACTGAAAAAAGGTACCAAGCCTTGTGGCTAACACGGACAAAAATTATTAGTTAATGTAAGATATAAGAGTTAATTAATAAGAAGTCTAAGCTAATAGGCCAAAAAGTTTATGATTAATGTAGGCCTTTGTGTGTTTCTTTGGAACTAAACAGCTGCAGGACCAGGGGGGACAAAAACCTCAGTCAACACTTCGCTATTTGATTGGGGCGTCATAGTCTCTCACTGTGGCTTGAATTCATATTTTCCTGACAACTAATGAGGTTAGACACCTTTTCAAATTTTTATTAGCTGTTTGAATTTCCCATTTTTATTAACTGACTTTCGAAATCTCTTTTTTAGCTTTTGACCGACCCATCTAGTTTTATTTAGCTGCACTCCTCTGAAGTTTATGGGTGCAAGTCTTTTTAAATCATGTGTGTTGCAGTAGTTCCCACTCTGAGACTCGCCTTTTTGATCCTGCAATGAAGTCTTATAAGGAATAGAAGCTTTCACTGCAGTGGCCTCTTTGGAAACCTCCTTTCTCTACCCCAGGTGGTGGTGATACTTCCTACTGTCCTGTAGCTCTCCTGTTTCTCTTCAGATCTACAGTTCAGCTGGAGCTGGTGTGTACGGTGTGAGGAAAGGATTGGTTTTAACTCTCTTTGCTGAAAACTGAGACACTGTTGACTGAGACACTAGGCATCATTTGTAAGAAGTCCACTCTTATTCCAGTGTTCTCCGCATCACCCTTGTTTTTAATTAAGCACCTATATAAACATTCAATTTCTGAATTCTGTTTTATCACTTTACTTACCTATTTTGTGGGTAAGAACAAAACAGCAATTGCTGCAGCCTATCTCGACTCATAGTAAAAGTTTATGGGCTGGTAGAATAGTCTTTTGATCATATTCCCTTTGCACAGGCATGACTTACATGTTCTTGGCTCTTTGCATCTTTGTGCAAATTTTAATAAATATCAATTTCCACAAAGCAGCTACTAAGAATTTTTTATTAGAGCTATACTGACTCCATGGATCAAATTGAGGAGAACTGATGTCTCTGCCACGTGCAAGTTCTCAATCCATGAATTTGGATTTTCCCTCCATTTATTTCGGATTTATCATAATTCCAATGTTATTATTTTCAAATCTCTTAATTCTGTCTATTTCTAATGTACACAGCCTTTGATATTTTGTAGGCAATGTTTTTTGTGTGTATCCTTACATTCTTCTGTGCTCCTCATCTCTTCTGGCCCCCCTAAACCTTTATCTGGGATAACTGTTTTCTTTAAGAGATTTCTTAATATTCCTATTATTCAGGTGTGTTGAATAAATTCTTTCCAAGTTTGTCTAAAATGTGCTGGAGAAATAGCTGAGAGTCCTACATCTTACAGGCAACAGGAAGTTGACTGAGACACTGGGCAGTATTCTGAGCATTGGAAACCTTAAAGCTTGTCCCCACAGTGACACACTTCCTCTACCAAGGCCATACCAACTCCATCAAAGCTACACCTCATAATAGTGCCACTCCCTATGAGATTATGGGGGTCAATTACATTCAAATTACCACATTCCACTCCCTGAGCCCCATAAACTTGTCACAATATTACAATGCAAAATTTATTTAGTCCAACTTCAAAAGTCCCCATAGTCTATCACAGTCTCAACAATGTTTTAAAGTCCAAAGTTCAAGGTCTCTTATCAGCTTCACACAATCTCTTAACTGTAATCACCTGTTAAAATCAAAAGCAAAAAGCAGAAGACATACTTTCAACATATAATGGCTTGGGGTATACATTACCATTCCAAAATGTATGAAAGGGAACATAGTGAGGAAATACTGGATCAAAGCAAGACAGAAAACCAGCTGGACAAACTCCAAACTCTGATTCTTCATGTCTAATATTGAAATGCCCCTCAAATCTCCAACTCCGTTCAGTTTTTTTGACCACAACACACTCTTTCTCTTGGACTGACTTTACTCTCTGTTAGCAGCTTTCCTCAGCAGGGGTCCCATAGCTCTAACTATGGGACATCTCTAACACCGTGGGTTCTCCAAGGCAATCACGGCTTCACCTTCACAGCTTGTGCAGTCTTTCTCTAGGCTTCCATTCAGGGACACCACTGACACATGCCTGGCCTCAGTGGCTCTCTTTAGGCACCGAGGCAAATTCCATAACCCATTTTTCTATGTTTAACTCTAAAGCCGGAACCACATGGCTGAAGCTTCCAAGTTCTGCTGCTTACTGAGGCTGGAACATGGCCCCCTCACTCAGTTACCTCTTCACCAGCCTTCTGTCCTTCACTGCCTAAGCTTGATGTCCTGAAACTTGCTTTGTAGACCAAACTTAGCCCAAACCCAGATCTCTGCCAGTCTCAGCCTTCCCAGTGCTGAGATGTGGACCACCACACCCACTCTGCGCTTTTGCTTTAATTCACAACTTGGAAGCTCCCTTTATTTCATTTCTTAATGCATTTATCTCCTTGAACACAAAACTTAGTTCTATTCCACTTTTAGGTGGTCCTCTTCTCTTTAAATTTTACATTTTGCAATTTACCCTGTTCAGCTTGCTTCTTTTCATTACAAATCTTCCTTAGAGTAACGACTAAAAAGCAGACAACAGAGTCTATACTAGGGTGTTTTGAGATTTTTTTTTCTCCAATGAAATTTATTCAAAACTCTTCACTTTAGCCTCAGGCAAACTTTTTGGACAAGGGCAAAAAGTAGTCACTTTTTTCATGAAACTATCATGAGTACAATTTCTAGGCAACATACTAAAATTCTCCTCTGTAATCTCTTAAGCAAACCTCCACAGTTCATCAAATCGTATCAGCTCCACTGTCTTCCATGCTTCTATTAGTATGACTCGTTAAACAACACTCAAAGAAGTCTACTGCTTTCATAGCTCAAAGTAACAAAGTCAACTTCCTCCAAACAAAAGCATGGTCTAGCCTATCACAGCAATATCCCAGTCCCTGGTACCGACTTCTGTCTTAGGGTTTCTGCTCCCATGAAAAGACACCACGACTACAACAATGCTTATAAGGAAAACATTGAATTGAGGGAATAACTTATAATTTCAGAGGTTTCATACATTATCATCACACCAGGGAGCATGGCAGCGTACAGGCAGACATGGTGCTGGAGGAGTAGCTGAGAGTCCGACATCTTTCAGGCAATAGGAAGTCAACTGAGATCCTAGGCACTATCCTGAGTGTAGGAAACCTCAAAGCCCACCCCCACAGTGAAATACTTCCATCAGCAAGGCCATGCTCACTCCAACAAAGCCATACCTCCTAATAGTGCCACTCTCTATGAGATTATGGGAGCCAATTACATTCAAACTGCCACAATACTTTTAATCAGATTTTTCCTAGATATTTAAAACTTTTCTGTGCTACCTAAGTATTCTGAGATGTTCCTATTTTAAAGAATATATAAAGTTATATTATGCAGATATATATTAAAATATCAAGCTTATATTTTAATTCTCTAAAACTGAATAACTAAAAAGCAGCAAGAGAAAATACAACAATAAAACCAACAGAGGAGACAAGTAAACGACACAAGAAAGGATAACTTGGGGGAGTTGGTTTTCTATTTCTGATTCAGGGACTCAACTCAGGTCACCAGGGGTGGCAGCAAAGCACTTTTATTATGGAATCATCTCAGAGCTGGTCTTTCCTTTTAAATGCAAGGTGATAGTTCATTCATATTTTAATGTAATCGCTGAAATATTTAGATCTGAGGCTGCACCTTTCCTCTCCTTTTCCTGTGTCGGGTGTGTTTTTCTTTCCTTCTTCTTTTTTTTTTTTTTTTTTGCATTCATTTACTTGTCTCCTACTTAGGTAGCATTTATCTTAATTCCAATGTGATTACTTTCAAATCTCTTAATTCTGTATATTTCTAATGTACACAGCCTTTGCTACTTTGTAGGAATGTTTTTTGTATTCATCGTTACATTCTTCTGTGCTCCTCGTCTCTTCTGGCCTCCCTAAACCTTTATCTGGGATAACTGTTTTCTTTAAGAGATCTTTTAATATTCCTATTGTTCAGGTGTGTTGAATAAATTCTTTTTAACTTTGTTTAAAATGTCTTTACTTTTATTTTTTGAAGAATATTTTCCCTGGAAATATATATTTACAACAGATAGCTTTATTGTAACTGTTTGATGCCATTCTATGGTTTTTTGGCTTCCATTATGTCTGGTTTGGTTTCCATTGGTTCAAATGGTTTCCATCTGATCTGACTTGGAGATTCTGTCAGCCTAGTTATTGCTTCTTTGGGGTCAGTGCAGCCGTTTTAACAATTGATTTGCTTAAAGATCTTTTAGTTATTGTTTTTCAATTCTTTAGTGGTTCATTCAAATTAAACTGTAACTTATTGTGAATTAATCCTGTTTGGGTCTTGTCAGATTGAGCAAAATTGATTGATTCTGAGATTTGATGGATAACTCTAAAATGTTCCTGTCTATTATCTCCTAAGATACTGTTCTTATTCTATTATCTTTCTTTTTTCATTTTGAATTGTACTTATAATCACCTTAAATTTGTCATATATACATATATATTTCCTGTATATTATATCTCCTTTTTTTCAGTACACTACTTTGGTTAGTTGTTTTTAACTTTTCTTTTAATTCACTAATTCTGCCTTTAACTATGTCTAATTTGCCATTAATCTGATTCATTGATCTGCCAAATCCTAAAATTCAGAGATTTTAATTTCTGGTCTAGAAATTCTATTTGTTGGTTTTGCCCCCCAATATAAATTTTCCAGTTGTTAATTTATTAAATGTACTAATCATGATTTTTTTCAAGTGTATGCATGATTTGAAAACAAGGCCTTATTGCCAACAGTTCTCTAATGACTTCAGGCAGATACATTTTGTTGTTACTCTTGTTGATTAGTTTCTGGTTGTATGTGACAGCAGAATTTGGCCTGAATTAATTACTGTGTCAATGTAGAAGCTGTATTTAATTATGTATAAAAACAATAATGATGAAATTGATGACCACAATGTTTAAAACTATTTCTTAAAGTGTGTGCATGTATATATACACATTTGTTATGAATTTTACTGATATAAAATAAATAAAATGAAAATATATATTTATATTATCTATGAATCATAGTATTTTATATTTGTGTATTTACATATAAATTCATAGACTAACTTTATCTTTACTATGAATTTCATGTAGTCAGTTCACTTTTACAGATTAATTTCACTAATTTTTATATTCATAGCTTCTAGGTAACTGGTGAATGAATGTAAATGTGACATAAACATTTGGTGATAATTTTACTTATATTGACAGGTAAGATAAAAGTAAAAGAACAAAAACATTATCATAACTTTACCCATTCACAAATAATAGGATCAAACACCTTGTGGATTGTATGTCAGTTTTTTGTAACGTTTTGTGGGTATTTTTTTTCCTTTTGCAGCACTAGGGACTTAGGGTCTCCTAATTTGTCATTAGTTTGCATTTGTGCTATGTAAATACTGAGTGATGGTGTGCTCCTGTGTGCCTCTGCAGCCAAGTTTGATTTACTGTACCGGTGCTTATGAAGATTTAAGATGCCAGGCAGCACTTAGTCACTGAGATGCTCCTGGTCCTCACACTGGGTTTTGAATTCCAGAAAATCATTTCTTCTTCAAGACTCTTCTGTAACAGCTATGACATGCGTTTTCTATCCAGCTGTGCCTTTTTGGATGTGTGTGTATGTGTGTGTGTGATGCAGATGCACATGAGTGTGCAGGTGCATATGCTTGACCATGTGTACAAAGGCCAGAGGAAGATGCAAGGTCTGTTTTTCATCTCTCACTGAATCTGGCATTGGGCTGGCAGCCAGAAAACCTCAGTGATACTTCTGTTTCTGCTTCCCATAGTGCTGGGGTCACAGGCACACATGGTCATATGAGACTCCTTACTTGGATGTAGGGATCCAGACTCTGCGGATGTTTTATCAGCCTGATCCTCTCCTCTTTGATGGGGTTCTTTACCCCACATAGAATGACCAGGCTACCCCCTATTCTTATCAGTCATAGGTCTTACCTGTATTCAAGATGCCATGCATGCATGCCTTGTTTTGCTTCTTGTCTTTGACTTCTACTGGGAACAAGCTGGGCAAGGCACAGTCCTGCTTCACTTGTTTGCTGTAGCATTCTCAGGCTAGACGCCTGCCTGGCTCTTGGTAGAGATTATTTAAAAATGATAATCTGCATTTTGGAATGATTTGGAATCACCTAGGAGGCATATCTCTGGAAGTATCTGTGTTTCCCAAGAGGGTCACCTGAGGAAGGAAGACCCTGCCTAACTGGGAAGCATCCTCTGATAGACTGAGGGCCTGGCTGAGAAAAAGGGCAAAAAAAGGAGAGAGTGAATTGAACTTCATCATTCATATCTCTGCTTCCTGATTGGGCAACAATGTCTCCACTTTCTGACTATGGAAATGAAGAAGGACACTTAAAAGAAATCCCACACTAGCTCAGAATTGAGAAATAGATGGTTATTTATTTAGGGGGAGACTCATAAATCCGAATCCTCTGCTTTAACGGAGATCAGAAACCAAAATCCATAACCAGAACAGAGCAGCCAGAAAAAAGAGAGGACACACGCTCTACATGGGCATATATAGTATAAGAGGCCAGGTCCCAGTGGGCGGGTAACCACTAGCTTTAAGACTTTCTACAGCAATGGAAACAATGTCACCACTTCCCGACTGCAGAAACAATGTCACCAGCCACCTCACAGTCTTCTGCCACAGCTAGAGTTGCTTCTAGGCCATGATGAACTGTACCCGCAAGAAGTTAGCCAAAGCAGACCCTCCCTTCCTGAAGCTGCTTTTGTGGGGTGTTTTGTCACAGTGTAGTTGCGACTTCTGCTGCTGTGCAAACAATGACCCGAAGCAACTCATGAAAGAGTTCGTTTTGGCATAGGGTTCCAGAGGAGGAGTCCATATTGGTGAGGGAGGGACATAGCTGGAGCACAAAACAGACTAATCACATTTCCATTCCACGGGAAGCTGTGAAAGCAAACTGGAAGTGGCTATGAACCTTCAAAGTCTGTCTCCAGTGTCATACTTCTCCCACAAGGCCACAGTTCCTAAAGGTTCATAAAGTCCCCCAGACAGCACTACCAACTGGGGAACCAAGTCGTCAAGCATCAGAGCCAATGGAGGACATTCTTTGTCCAAAACCACTGCACCCAGCAACATCATAACTAACACACCTAGGGACTAAACTCTTGTTCTGCTAGAGAAGTTGCTCTCAACTTGTGGATTGTGACCCTTGATGGTGACCTTTCCACAGGGGCTGGTTAAGACCTTTGGAAGACACAGATATTTATGGCATGATTCATAACAGTAGCAAAATTACAGTTAGGAGGCAGCAACAATGTTAATTTTATGGTTGGCGTTACCACAGCATGAGGGATTGTGTTAGAGAGTGGCAGCATTAGGAAGGTTGAGAGCCACTGTGTTAGAGACTGGATAGCCAATCACACACCAGCCTGAGTTTATAACAAACAGAAAGGCCTTCTTACCCTGAACCAATCAGGATTCCTGATACTTCATTTCCCTCTCTGTCACCTAAGCAACCCCTTAGCCCAAAACTAACCCAATCCTCTCACACAGCCTCCATACTGGGGGATGGGAGCTGTCCTGTGTCTCAACCCCTGACCACAGGCCCTAGAGTTGCTCTCTGGAAGGGAACACTGGAAAGCTTGTGTGGGAGGTCCTGGAGTTCTATTGGTCCATGGATTTGTTGTCATCAGTGTGGAATCAGGTTCTACCTTTCATGTGGATCATGGAGGTTTGATGTCTTCCCTGTATGGACCATGGTGGCTACCTCCATCTCCACTCACTCTTTTTTAAATTTCTTTTTTAATATTTATTTATTATGTATACAATATTCTGTCTGTGTGTATGCCTGCAGGCCAGAAGAGAGTGCCAGACCTCATTACAGATGGTTGTGAGTCACCATGTGGTTGCTGGGAATTGAACTCAGGACCTGTGGAAGAGCAGGCAATGCTCTTAACCACTGAGCCATCTCTCTAGCCCCTCACTCCCTCTTCTCTCGCCCTTGGGCTATCCCTTTCATGCCAGGGTTGGTTCATAATTTATTGTGCTGTCCATTGCCTTTCCTTGTCTCTGCCCCTTTGGTCACAATTTCTGCCCTGTGATTCTCTAATCCTTCAGGCACTCACTGACTCTTTTCTATGTCTGAACGTCTCTGCTTCATTTCTAGCTTCTGTCTGAACGGTGTGTATGCTGTGGCTCACTCCTTTCTTCCTTTCCCATCAGCTGCTCTATAGTCAGGGACAGCAAGAAGGCAGAGTAAAATGCGGCAGAAAGGGCTCCACATGGAGTTCCTTCAGCCCTCAGAGCTGCCTACTCTGCTCTGCCCCAGGTACATGCTGAGGCCAAGGATGGAACTGAGGAAACTCATTCGCCATTTCTGGTGAACAAAACCTTCCCAGGAATTCCCTGTGGATGACCCAGGCAGAACCTGAGGGAGAGCAAGCGCCTTGCCAGGAAGAGGTCCCACCTGTGTAGTTTCCAAGGAAAACACCACCTTGCCTTGACAGATGGAGTGCCTGGAGGGAGCAGACTCTACACATCATAAATTGCCAGCCTGAGTTTAATCTGTAGCCACTTACCACCATGTCCAAGGTTGAGGTCTTTTGGGGACAGAAGGGGGTTTGCACAGCTGGATTTTGTGCTGAGAGGGGAGTCCTGAGAGAGCCTTGGATCTACAAGACCTCCAACAGAGAAGACCAGGGTGGGCTACACAGGGCACCTGGGGCTGTGCAGTTTGTGGTGGTGTGGCCCTGTTGTCAGTCAAGGTAGCTTCTCAGCTCCACCCTAGGCAGGGCAGTGTGAAGAGTGAGAGAGGAGGAGCTTAAAGGGCCACAGGAACAGAGGACCAAGCTGAAAGCAGCCATCTTAAAAGTCCCAGCACTCTTCCCCTCCTCTCCCCTCCCCGATGCATCGTCAGAAACTTATGGAGGAGAAAGCTGTTCACTTGACTTCAATAGAAACCACCACCACCATTCATACATTCTTCATTCATTCATTCATTTGCTGGGCACTTTTTGGTATTACACAGTGTGGAAAGTGCTTGGGTCACCTGCATGAGCTTCACATTTTCTGCCTTAGAACAACTGGCAGCATTGGGGTAGACACATCCAGAGTGAAAAGTAAATAGAGTTACATGAGAAGACAAGAGGGACCTGCTGGAGGAAAATGTGGGGACTTCTGGAGTTCCTTTGCAGCTGGATAGAGTAGTTCAGAAGGCGTCCTGAAGGAAGTGGTTCATAAGCTGCATGTCTTATACAGAGATTTCAGGCAACTGGAACTTATAGAGCTGTAACATGAGGGCCTGCTTGTTGTCGGGGTTTCTGTCCTGCCCAGTTCCCGCAGTTGTTAAGCCCCAAAGAAAATCACACAGAGGTCTACATAAGTTGTAAACTGATTGGCCCATTAGCTCAGGCTTCTTATTAATGCTTATAACTTATATTAGCCCATTATTCTTATCTATATTAGCCACATGGCTCGGTACCTTTTTCAGCAGGGCAGGTCACATCTTCCTTCTTTGGTGTCTGGACAGGACTGTGGAGGAACAGGCTTCCTCCTTCCTAGAATTCTCCTGTTCCCATTGACCTGCCTCTACTTCCTATCTGGTTGTCCCACCTATACTTCCTTCCTGGATACTGATCAATCAGCGTCTATTTAAAACATAATTGACAGAATATAGATAATTGTCCCACATCATTTGTTTACATTTAAAGGAAGAAGTTTGGAGAGAAATAACTATGTCCATATTCCCAAATATTGTTTATAAATCTTTGTTTACATTTAAAGGGGGATATGATATAGATATGAATAATTTGCATTGGTATGGATTTTGTTTTATTGATAAAAATTTAAGGTCAATCTTGATATATGTATATTTCTGCTCTTGATTAAGATATTTTGATTGTGTATTTTATTTAAAAATGTAATATAAAATTAGGAAATATAGGTTGTTAATAGATAATCATCAATAATAGTCATATATATCATGTTAGATTTTCTAGATATATACAGATATATTTCAGTTAGATAGGCATTCCTCATATCTTTCAAAGACTACAGAATATGGTATTTAAATGTTTTAATAACTTAGGGATTTTCATGACAATGAGACATGTCTGCTCCTGGCAGCACCAATCTACTTCAAGAGGAAGATGGGCATCAAAGAGGCTCCTTATGGAGTTGGTTAGCCATTTGGGCAAGAAACTGCTCTTGCCTAGACTGATGCATAAACTAGGCATGAGGAACCCACAGAGAGATGACTGCTAAACTTTCCTAAAGGTGAGATGATCCTTCAGGTTTCCTGTTTCATGAAAGAGTCTGCGAGACATTCTGCAGGACACAGAAGAAAATGACTGAACTGTCTTTAAAATTTCCTGCTTCATGGAAATTTCTGCTGGATACTATGGGCCTGTAAGATGAAGATGGATGCCCCAATGGTACAGAGGAACTTTGGGTGACTGTCCAGGCAGCAAGATGTCTCTTTCATTTCTAGAGTTTTGGAAGTTGTTTACTGCTCATTTACTTAGGTACTATTATATCCTTCTGGAGTCTTTGATGGAGTTGAAGAATAGATAGATAGTTATAGTTATGATCTTCCTTTTTATGATAAAAGATAAAATAGATATAAATAATGTAACTAATTCTTGCTTGATAACTGTTTTGTTATATGAAACCTTGTTATGTTAAAGTTAAAGCCTTCCTTTCTTTTTTAAACAGAAAAGGGGAAATGGTGTAGGAGGTCCTTCTGTTTATGTGTTGCTTTCATTGGTTAATCAATAAAGAAACTACCTTGACCTAGTTGATAGGACAGAACTTAGGTAGGTCGAGTAGATAGAACTGAATGCTGGGAAGAAGGGCAGAGTGGCAGATGCCATGGATCTCCTGCCTGAGACAGACACTGGTTAGAATCTTGCCAGTAAGCCACAGTCACGTGACTATAAACAGATTAACAGACATGGGTTAAATTAAGATGTAAGAATTAACCAATAAGAAGTTAGAGCTAAAGGGCCAGGCAGTGTTTAAATGAATACAGTTTCTGTGTGATTATTTCAGGTGTAAGCTATCCAAGCAGTTTGGACTGAACAAGCGCGTCCCCCCCACCCCCACTCTCCTTGTAACATAGAGCAGTCTAAAGGAACAGAGACAGAGACAGACACCTGTGTCCAGAAAGCAAGGGGCCAAGAAGCACACAACAGGAAGAAAGAGAGGACAAGAAAGAGTCAGAAGGGTCCCGGTCCCTGGAGGCAAGGCACTGAGCAGGACAGTCTGAGGGAGATGAGAAGGTAGGGCCACTGCATTGGAGGTCTGGAATGAGTGAAATGGCGGGGTTGAGCGGGAGGATGCTGATGAGGAAGATGTAGCTTAGAGTGTGGATTAAGCCGGCCTGAAACTTTGGTGTCTCCACGATTAAAATGGAAGGATGCAGTGCTTTTCTCAAATCTACCTTGAAACTTGGCATACTTTTGCAGTGACTGGTGATGACTGTCATTGTTATATGATCTCAGAGTAGTGGTTCAGGTCAGAGTTCTCCCTCTCTTCCTGAACAGGATTAGGATATTGGCGTCTCTACCTCGGTGAGTGCTTGTCTGCATTGCTTAGCCCTTCCTTGCCCATGTAGTACTGGGGTAGGCCAGCCAGACTCATCTTCCACAGACAAACGGTCCCACATGGTGAGTTCTGCTTAAGGAACCCATGCACCCTGCTGTGATCTTTGCACAGTGTGAATGTGGCCAGAAGGCTGCCCTTCCTGGAATCTCAACATAGGCTGCCTCTTCTGTGTGTCATCTTCTCGTCCCTCCTCAGGGAAGCCCCTCGGTGCTCCTGGGCTTGTGATTCGGAAAAAGAGGACATTTGCTAACCAGAGAGTAGTTTCCCACTGATGGGATGAAAAAACCAAGAGAGGCTGCAAGAGGGGGGCCTGTTGCATTATCTTGATGTGCTGTCATCAACACCATTGTTGCCAGCATCCATCCTCACTGTCTTCATCATCGTACTCCTCGTCACCCTCATGGGCTCCACCCTATGCTCTACCACAGGCTCCACTGTGCCTTTGCCAACATAGTGGCTGAAACCTCCTGAATCCATCAGCAAAATCAATCTTCCTTCTCTTAATCTGTTATGGGCTGATATTTTTTACTGCTACCATTTTTATCACAGTGCCAAGAAAGTAAATAATGTAGATGTCAACAAAAGAATTTGGGGGATACATGAACCTGTAATGGGGGATTTGCCTCTAGGGGCCAATAGACACAGCAAATGGAAATCAGGGTGAATCGGCCGTGATAGAATTGCGAACTAACCAAAAGGGTATGAGGGAGAGTTGGGAAGACTGGAGAAGACTTTTAGGACAGGTAAGAGTCTCCTGCAGAGAGAGGCCTCTATTGTCAAGTGGCATGAGCAGGGGCCAATTCAATTCCATTTCTCCAGGGTCTCTATAGGACCCGGCTCAGAATGAGGCTCCATTTGGGGACAGAGAAGTAGAGAAATGGGATTGGGGCTCCCTTGGGTTGAGGAGGGTGAGTTCTTGTGTAGAAGATCTTGTAGGAGTCGGGGAGGAGGAAACAGCCATGGCCGAGAGCCTGGGCAGTCACGGGCATGGGGATAGCCTGAGCAGTCACGAGCATGGGGAGAGCCTGGCAAGAAAACCAGCCCAGAGCTCTCTTCAGGGAACAGAGAGAGTGTTAGGTAGGGGGAAGGATGAAGGAGCCAAGATCTGAACTCCAGTGCTGAGCCATTCTGAGCCAGTTTGCTCATCTGTAGAATAAAGGACAGAGTGGGAGGAGTTCCTCACAGCTGCTGTGAGGATTAAATAAAGTCATGTATGTAAAACATTTAACGTGATTCCTGGCATGTCATAAATTTTTAATCAATGCCAGCTAATGTCACAGCTCTTTTGTATTCCTTCTGGAAAACCGTCAGAATTGCTGAGAAGATTAAATGTGGTCACATATATAAAATGCTCAGCATCTTGCCTGGCATATAGTAAATATCCATCGATGCCAGCTAATGTCATGATTGTCAGATTCCTTTCAGAAAACACACAGGCCACCATGCCATATCCCTGAGCCAGTCTTGGTTCTGCCTCTCCTTCACGTGCATGCGCGCATATGCGCGCACACGCGCGCGCGCGCACACACACACACACACACACACACACACACACACACACACACACCTCTAACCAACCACCAAGTCCCTCTCTTCTCAGCCCTGGATCCTCTTACTGACCCTTCCTTCTTGATCAAGAGTGGAGACCAGGGAATGAAGCTGTCCCAACTGCAGCCCAAGTTGACCAGGCCCTCACGGGTTCTATGGAGGCTGAGTCTGTAACCATCCATCTGAGCTCCTCAGAGTAACACTGCCCTGCTCCTGTGAACGTCCCAGATCCTTCCCAGGCCTGGCCTAGGAGGATCTTGGGGTGTGCTGGGTGTGACTGCCTGGGATACTGATGAGGAACTGGTCTCAGTTTAAGGGGAAGGAAGTCGAGGAGAGACTCCCTCCAGGAGTAGCTTAACTGAGTGGTCTTTGAGAGCTCCTCCAACTCCTTGGATTGAGTATCCAGCAGGGACTAGGCAAAACTTTGGTGCCAAAGCACTTATATTTACTTGATGTAGACAGCCCTTGACATTGAGTGGCAAGTACCCAAATGGCCATAGAGGCGGCAAGATCTATGAAAGTCAGAGCAACAAGCCCTCGCCCATCATGTTCCAGAAGATTCCTTCAAAGGCTCAGGCTATTGTGCTTTGGAATACCACCTTCTGGTAGAACATTGACGGAGGGGGAGGTGCATAAGAGCTGTGTTGCTCCAGACGATGGCCTCAGGTAGTGTCATAGGTTACTGAATTTATTTTTTTTTAAAAAAAGCTTTTATTATATCTATTTATTTGTATCTGTGTGTGTACACGTGCATGCCATGGCACAAGTGTGTGTGGGTCAGAGAATAAACACTTTTCAGAAGTTGGCTCTCTCCTACTATGAGAGTCCTGGGGATCGAACTCAGGTTGCCAGGGTTAGTGTCAAGTGCCTTTACCAGTTGAGCCATCTGTCTCTGGTGCCATGACTGAGTTTTTAATGTAATTGAAAGGCACATCGGGAAGAATATTGCATGCTCAGATCCGTGCATTGCGCCACAACAGAAGGTTCTGTTGGACAGGGTTGCTTGCATTAGGCTACTTTTCTTACCATGCAGTCCCACAGTCCCACGGGGAGGGGGCGCTCCAAGGCTGGACAGGCCAACTTACTGAGTGTCTTGCTAACTAGCTCCACTTCCCTGGGTTAGCTCGTCAATAAATGAGGGGACAGATTGTCAGGCTTTAAAAAAATAAAAATAAAGACTAGGTCTATGACTTGAAGCTTGCTTTTCTCCCCTTGAAGGAAGGCAAAGGAAGTCTTCACTCATTGTCCCCCTTGTCCTCTTTTCCCTTGGTTGACCCCAACCTTCTGCCACCCAGAGCACAGCTCCCAGCGACCTGGAGAACTTTTGTATTTACCGCTTAGCACTTGCTGTACGCGGCTATGGCCTTCTTTAGAAGCCTTTTCTTTACGAGTTTATTTTGGCTTGTGCTGAGCATTCATAAAATTCCTAGGGAACTGGAGGTTCAAAAGTCGGGCTTGTGGAAGGAGAGGTGGGAGGGGGTGGGAACAGCAGAGAGGGGCGAGGCAGGGCCAACCCTGGGAAGCTGGAGGAAGAGGCCATTTTCCACTCTCCACTCCAGGGCCTTGAGGGCTGCCTTGTGAGTCTTGGGTCTTCTGGGTCGTGAAAGGGGAGAAGGGGTGGAGGAGAGAGGGGCGTGGCAGGGGCGGCTGTGGGAGGAACCGCAGGCCTGGGAGGGATGAGATCTTCCCACCGCCACAGAGCAGTTTCTGATAGGGGTCCTGCTGGCTTGTCTTGGGTTTTCTTGTCATTCATCTCCTTCTTGGACAGGGGCTTCATGGCAGGTTGGAGGCAAGGATGAACGCCTGAGCACAGGGCATATGAAACAAATTAGGTCTCCGTTACAGCCACCCAGAGGCGGGTGATGGATGGGGCCTGTGCTCTCAGCAAAGCTAATTGGCAACACACAGAGACATCCAAGAAAGTATATTATTTTGCCAGACTTTGGAGTCATTGGTTCCTGCCCCCACCCCGTTTTTTTTTTTTAATTTTACTTTTTATTGTAGAACACTATACAGCCAGAGATAAAAAGTGCAGTGAAAGTTTTAAATCTAATGAAAAGCATTGATTGTGGAATAAAAATAATGTGTACAGAGATGTTTGATTTGTATTCAGGTTTTATTAATCTTTCTTCATTACACCTTCTGAAGGACCACAGATGCACACACACACACACACACACAGAGAGAGAGAGAGAGAGAGAGAGAGAGAGAGAGAGAGAGAGAGAGAGATCCCAGGAGCCGGAGGAAGTTGTTACAAATTGCCCTTAGACCTGGGCAGAGGAGAAAAGCCAAAATCACCCAAAGTTTATTCAGGAGCACATGATCCAAGAACCCCAAATAATGTACAAATCGTGACCATCAGGAATCAAAACGGTATTCTAGGTCCCACTTTCCTTATTTGGAAAAGAAGATTGTTGTTTTTAGTGGCCTCTGAGTGTCTCAGGATTTTTCTAGGAAATCATGGGCACTTATTGCTTGTTCTGGAGTAATTCTAGTCTTTGCTTTAGGAAGCAATAGGTCTGTGTACTAGATCTATTGAACAGCAGTGGAGAGACCAAGGCAGAGAAAGAACATGACGAGCAGGAGCTGAGCTTGTGTGTCACTATAAAAGAGTAACTAGTTCCAGGACAGTGTCCCATGGGAAGTTTGCAGGACAAGCTGGTGATAGCATCATGGGATGGGCAGATGTTGACCGTGTTTTGGACCAGTGGTTTCCAAAGGACCTCCGCATTTGCAAGTGCTGGCAAATGAGTCAGTTCCTACACTAGTCCCCGAACGGTTATTTTTATAATAGCTGGTCATTTTCACTCAAGTGCCTGCTTAATTGTATTCAACTGTTTTGTTTTCTGTCTCCACAACTGGAGTTTTTAACTCTAGAGAGAAAATAGAATTCTAGCCGCTTATGTTTTTTTTTTAAGATGGCTTGAGCTGTTGGGCCCATAGGGCTAGCCAGGTTTGGGGAGGTCATTCACCTCCCTCTGGGAGACCCAGCTCAGGGAAGCAGGTCATAGACCTGAGGAGAGTCACCTCCTCTGTGGTGTCTGGGGGAAAGGTTCTGTTCTGTGGAGCACATGTGGAAGCTGGATGTCCTCTCTCCATCTCCACACCTCACCATAACTGGTCCCTAACTCTAACTCTGCACTGGGATGAAAGTCAGGACATACACGTGGAGCCAGACCTGTTCCTAAAGCCTCTGCTCCTCCATGTGAGTGCAGGCAGCTCAGCATCAGCTTGACAGCTGTGGGGTCAGCTTCCCAAAAGGCGGAGGGGAAGGGAATGAATGCATCTTCTCTCTGCAGTGGCTCCGGGTCCTGCTCTGGTCTGCCTTGCCCCACAGCTTCAATGCCTAGATGAACTTAAAGGGTTCGTAGAAAGGACAAAATTGCTGGTTAGGGTCTAGGCCTGGTTTTCCAGGGAACACTGAATCTGCCCATCTCTGCACAACTACAGGACCCAGTGGGCTGCTCTGCCCCCTCTTCCCGTCTTCTGTCTCTATTACATACCCCCAGAGCCTTGACTGGCCTGGCCTGGTGGTGACCACTGCCCACTGCTCTCGCCTTTCCACCTTCCCAGGGCCTGGATGGCCTTTGAGTAAACAGATAGCCCGGTGAGGTGTGTGATCAATTAGCTTTGCTGAAAATACAATCATTTTGTTATTCCAAGCTGATGAGGAGGCCTCTTAGGCCTGCTCTCCCAGCCTCCACATGCCAATCAGCCTGTGTCACCGATATAATTTTCCACATAAACACAACCTTTGTGCAACATCTACTCTTGTAAATAGATGTAATTCCCTAACCAAATAGCGCACTTGGAGGGGAAATGGATATTATGCATGCAAAAAGAAAAGCTGGTGATTTTTACACTTTCCAGGCAACAAAAGATTACCCCTAATTGCAAATGGGGAGGGGGGCTCTGGGCAGGGAAGGGGGGCAGCTGCTGGGAGCCTGGGGAGGCCTGCTTCCAGGCAGATTTTTTTTCTTCTCTCTGCACATGTGTGTGTGTGAAGACCACCAGGAACTGCCTACCCCAGGACGTGTAGGCAGTGTGGAGAACGTGGTTGTTGTTGTTGATATCTGAAAGGAAATGGCGATTCTCTGAACCCTAAACCATACACATCCTGTCGAAGCATTTTCCCCTGCATCCCTGCTCAGAACAGTTTCAGTGGGCTGTGGACTGCGGCTCCCTCTGTAATGCATTGGGGTGTCTCTTCCAGTGTTCTGCTCATTTCCGCATATTCCTAAATTAGATCTTGAAAGCAGCGGAAGTTGCAGGGCAACTAGGGACTAAGAACACCGCAGAACCCACTGTGTAATCCCAGCCAGGTCTCTGGTGCTCCGAGTGCCACGGAAAAGAAGGCTGAGAGATATCCCTGCCCGAGCCTTTTGCCTCCCTATCGGTGCCCCCTGGTGCACAGGAGTGGAAAAGCCCCTGAGTCTCAGCGTGCCCTAGTCCCTGGCTGACGGAAGAAGAAGGAAGGCTCGAAAGGGAGAGAGCTGCCTTCTGGGCACCTCAGGTTCTCTGAGTGGCCCCCACCAAGCCAGGCAATCAGTCCCTGGGCTCTACCTCTGTATATGTGAAAGACCACAAGGCCGCAGAAGATCTAATTGCGAAGATGCATTATCAGCAGGTGAATGATGACACTTTGGCCTGAAGAAATCCTTGATGCTTTTGCAGAATTCTTCCAGGGCTTTCCTCAGTCTGAGTTCAAAACAGCGATGAAGAGCAAGCCAGGCAAGGCAGGCCTGTAGGTCTATGTACAGTGGGAGAGAGAAGAGGCTAGCAAGTGAGGGATACAGAACACGTAGTGACTCTGAGACTCTCAGCTTCTTTCTTGGTTCTTTCCCCAGGCCCTGGGAAGGTGTGTGGCCCCGGAATTTGTTTGCTACAAAAGATTCTTCCCTTTGAGTCTCTCCCCAACCCCCACAATACTCAGCTAAAGAACCCCCACCCCACCCTCAGCGTCTCTTTGGTCCCCGGTTTCTGAAGCCCATCTGAAACTCATTAGCTGTTTGGGATGACTGTCATGGGAGCCCTTGATGGAGAACAAGAAAGGCAGAAGGCTTCTTTTCAAGGCTCGAGATCGGGATGCCGACGTGGGTGCAGGCAGATGTTTGGAAACCTGGCTCTTGAGGAAGGACCCCCGTTGTAGGGGCAGACTCCTCACCAGACCCTGGGCTTGGAACCACCTCCTCCACTCCCACTGCCTTAGTGTCTCTCAGTCCCTAGAATTGCCAGCCCTCTTTTGGTCTCCTTTGCTATGGTGAAGATCCTGCCTGGAACACCCCACAACTTGATCCCAGGGAGCGGCTTAGCATTCCTGGACCCTACAACGACTTAATTCCTGGCCTTCGCCGATCAAGTGACTTCGTATTTCAAATAAAGTAATCTTAAATTATAAGAAATGTTGGGGGTATAACATACTATCTTTAAATTACAGAATCTTGGAGTTTTCAAAATGGAGAAAGTGGAAAAAATAGCTTTGCATTGCAGATTCTGAGAAACCTAGAATTCTGGAATCATCCTCTTAGAATTATTTAAAAATTAGCGCTTATATTCACAAAAAAGCCTTAAGTTGTAGAAGCACAAAACATTAGAATTAAAGAATTTGGGGATTGTGGAATTGAAACTGCGACTTTGTAGAACATTAGGAATACTGACAAAACTGGACATGGTGGCACAGAGGCAAAAGCAGGCAGAACTCTGTGAGTTTGAGGCCAATCTGGTCTACATAGTAAGTTCCAGGACAGTCAGCACTACATAGTGAGACCCTATGTCTAGAAAAACCAAAATGGGGACTGGGGAGATGGCTCAGAGGTTAAGAGTACAGATTGCTCTTCCAGAGGACCTAGGTTCAATTCCTAGCACCCACATGGCAGCTAAAAAGTCTCTGTAACTTCAAGATCTGAACCCTCACCCAGAGATACATGCAGGCAAAATACCAATGCACGTCAAATAAATAAATTATTTTAAAAAATGAAAAAAGGAAAGAAAAAAAAGAAAAGAAATATGGACAAGGTAATGTGTAGAATCACAGGCTTGTGGATTAACAATTAGAGACCTCAAGCACAGTGGAGTGTTAGAATATCAATACAGAAACACTGACGGAAGGAATCTTAGAACCGGAGTGTCTGCATCCGGAACAGCAGCATTAGAGATTCAGAGCATCCATAATTATGGACTGTTTGGATCTAGGTACTTAGAACCATAGAACGTTACATTCAGTGTCAGTTTGTGAGAGAAGTAGACAGACAAATCCCAGAATTGTGAAATTACAGGATTTCAGATATACACTAGAGGAATTTCAGGGACGGGGTGGGGGTGGGGGTGCTTGCCTGCCCGCTCCACTCCTGATCCAGTTGTGTTTGTGCCTTTGCCCTCACAGGTACATACACGTATGAGCATAGCCTTGGAGACCTTGCTTATATCTGGACTACACACTCCAGTCTTATCCTTCCTACACCCTCTGGAGCTGCCCACATCTTTTTCTGCCTCTCTTCTCTGCTCTTCCTCCCATGGCTACAAATTCCTACCAGCTTTTCCCCCAAGGGCAGCTTTACTTTCATTTTCCAAATCACCCAGTGTCTTAATTCACCGTGCCTGTGCCTTGCAGCACAAGCCTATGAATAACACGTCAGTAACGTGAAGCTTTGACTCCTCTGGGACATGGGAAGGGTCACAGAAGAGATGGGGCAGAAGAGTGTGTGTGGCCTGTGGCAGAGATGGCAGCAAACAGGTCCTCCTAGAAGCCACATCATCTCTCCTTTCTTGGAAGGAGGTGGCAGCCATGGTGGTGGCGGGGAGAGCCGCCTGGCCTGTCTAGGTGAAAGGAGACTGGAAACTATAAACCATTTCATGCTTATTTATTTTATGATCCTCGTGGGCTAGGGTTTACACAAACTGAACAACATGTGGATTAGATAATTTGCCAGGGATGAACAGCCTCTGATGGTTATCAGGCTTGGAGGCGATTAAAGCCAGGTTGATGAGGACGCTTTGGTAACGAGTTGATGGCGGAATTCCCATCAGGGAGACACCGAGGCTCCTCACCAAGCCGTAAATCCCTGCAGGGGACGGCACAGTGGAGGAGGTGGTCAGATATCAAGAAGAGAAGTAACTTTCGGGATTCTCTTACGCCTCCGAGGGACAAACTCTAAGCAAACCACAGGCAGCTTCAAGAGGTACCCTGAAAGTTTAGAAAACACGGACTTCCTAGTGAGTCCATCCCAGGGAACTATCAAAGGACTAGCCAAAGACAAGCAGCTTGGATGTGGAGCCTCTGCCTAAGGACAGGGGCATTCGGGCTTTTCTCCGGCTTTTACTGAAGTCCTGGGCCCTCAGGTTCATCACCAATACCTCCAGACTCCATATGGAGACAGAAACACAGGCCAGAAATCCCGAGACACCAGTCAGCATCCTACAGATCAAATGGGGGAAAGTAATCCCCCTTTACTTATTTTTATTATTTGCCAATGTCAAATATTTTTCTTAACAAGCCACTTAGTTTAGAGATTGGAAATCCTCACAGCCGATGACATCGCAGCACTCCTCGGCTTCTAAGGGTACTATTTCGATGGAGCCGAGAGTTTCCCGAAACTGAAAACGGCAGAGAAGCGCAAGACAGAAGGTTCCTAGCGCACAGCACAGCCTTGCCTATGTGCTGTGTGCCTCCAGGCAAGTCCCCATTCCTCTCTGATCCCTAATAAGCCCACCCACAAGTAGGAAGTTGCATTCAATAATCTCAGTGTGGGAGTGAAAAATATTAGAAACAGGAAGAGAACCATCTGCCTTGGTTTCCTTCTTAGGAGTTGCATTTCCGACCAGCCAGGCCGGTGCTCCGATTTATCTCAGAGGCCGCTCAACCCAAAATTGCTGTTTTCATGGCTCTCACTTTTGATTTCCGATGCTAAACAGAAAAACCACGACCCCAAACTTCCCAGACTGTTGGCTGTGGCTGCCATACACATTTTCCAGTGGCATAGGTAGAATGGAGCGGAACAAGGAGCATGCGCCGGCTCAGTGCAGAAAGAAACAAGGAAAGGAGCATGGAAATGAGCAAATGATGTAGCATCTGGGGGATCAAGAGGCAACACTGTCTGACTCAGTTTCTCTATCTGTAAAAGGCAAAAATATCAAGGTTGTCTTCTGCCATTATTCTGAAGCACGGTGCTGGGTGACACTGTGCTCCGTATACATCTTAGCTTACAGGGGCCATCGAGGCCGATTCTGGGGTTAGAAACAGTAGGGCTGAGGAAAGGAGATGGCCTTTACTAAGGGACAAGGACAATGCCCCATTTGTGAGCAAGCCACTGTCACCGTAGGCCTAGAAGGCCAAGGAGGGGGTTCACAGGGTGAATGGGGTGGCGGCAAGGGCTCTCTGTCATGGTCCCACTGGAAGTCAGTGGGCCTGTCACGGCAGCAGTTAGCCAAAGATGCGTGAGAGTGGGCAGGGCCATGGCAGCCCTGACAGGGCATGGGCAAGATCACAGGGCTCAGCCCAGCCACTAGATGTACAAGCAGTGAGGGTTGCCCTGAAGGGCGGCTGATAGGTGCTGGGTGGTGGGCTGGTTTCTTGACCCGAAGCTTGGCCCCGAGTCCATGGCAGTGTGAAGTGTCCTTTTGTGGTGATCTTTCTGGAATTCCAGATGAACTTGGGATGTGAGGCTGGCTGGTTACTACGACAGGGTCGCTCTCCATCAGTTCAGATGGAGCGCCACCAGCACAGATCAAACCCCTCCCCTTCAGCCACACCGCCGACCTTCATAGAGAAATGGCTACATTTTCTGTGCTGTAACAAAGTATTGGTCCAGACACACACCACATCAGCACCACACAGCAGTCTGGTGTGTTACAAGCACAGAGTGGAGAGAAGGGAGCAGAAAAAGAACAGAAAACAGGACCAGTTCAGATGTTTCCTTAGTAACTGTGAAGCTGGACACAGAAGTTCGTGCTGCAGTCCCGGCATTTAGCAAGCTGAGAGAGAATTGCCACAACCTGGAGGCCAGCCTGGGTTATGCAGAAAAACCCTGTCTCAGGTGAAACGGAAAACACAACCCCAGTGCCGCTTCCTGGGTGGCTGCATGAGGGAACAGCCAGTCATTCCATGGCTGCAGCTGCCCATCATATTTGAGCTGCAGACCTCAGACCAGGCTGGAGTTAGAAACACAGACAGAGCCCTTCGCTTCAGCCTGAGATCCCTTCTGTTGCTATAGACCTGCAGCATTACAACATGGTACAACTCTCGGGCAGGGGTCTTGTAGAAACTCCCAACCTTGTCATGGGAGGAGGTACGCAGAGTCCTTACCAGAATCCACGGGACTTGGGGTTCTTCTGTAGGCTGAGGCCACTTGAGTGGCTGTTCTTTCTTTGTGTTTTACACAAAGTTGCTTCGGGGCCAGCCTGGGTGCTTCTCCTTGTGGCTAATCTCCTGGGGCAAGTATACCAGGTATGCTGAGCATGGGAGATGGCCAGTGCCACCCCCCACCCCTCCTTGAAGTAGCAGAGGCTTTGGGTGGGGAGGAGGCTCAGGAGGGCCCTCTCAGTGTTTAGTGAATAAACACTGAATCAGGTTTCTGGCCTGTCACTCTGCGGCCTTTCAGCACAGGAGAGGCCAGATGGGCCTGGGGGAGTTCCCCTAGCACATGAAGAGGCTGGAGCTTTGGGAGGGGGGTGTGAGGGGCTGAGGCCCAGGGAGGGCTGGCTCTTTGCAGCCTGTGGAGTCAGCATTTGCAGGCCCTGGAACTTCACACCTTTGAAAGGCTCCAGAGCGGCTCACAGGAAAAATAAACGGTTTCTTCCATCCGTGGCAGCTTGGCCATCCTCAGAGGCTGCTCGTCACACACAAGAAACCCTGTAAAAGGGCCCAGTGTTTCCTTTTCCACTCTCTGAAAGGATATGAGCTGGCCTCTTAGGGCTGCTGGAGGTAGGCTAGAGGCCTTCCCCACGTAGTCCTTGGTCCAGCCTGATCCCCAGGACATCCAACCTGCACAGGGATCAAAATACCTGTTCAGGGTGCATGTGAAACTGTTTGGCACATGGGATTTGTTTCCACAGCTTTCTCCTTGTCTTGGGGGCCTCCAGCTGGTCAGAGTGTCTGCAGCAGCTCCAAATGCCTGCTCTGTACCCATGTGAAGAGAAAGGGGCTGAAGGGCTCTTAGGTTCCTGGCACACAGGGCTTCTCTGTAGGCATCTCTTCCTCTCATTGACAGTCTATTCCTCCTCCCTATGGGTCTCAGGTCCATCATCTTACAAGAGGCATTGGCCATGAGGACAATTACAGTGCAAGGCTTTGCGGAGCTTCATTATGCAGAACTGCAGGAAGAGAGAGCAGATCCCAAGGCAAGCTGAACGCCGCAGAAAGAATGGAAGCTTTAGAGAGTCCTGGGGTTATTACTGGCCTGGCTCAAGGACAGGTTGTTCAGGCAGAAACCCTGGGAGCTTTGGGCATGGGGAGGGCTTCCTGGAGGAGAGTCTGACAGAAACGGGAGATTTCTGCCCAGTTCTAATTTGCTGCAAACGGGGACTCAGCCTGCTGCCGACTTCCAAAGAGTTGGACGATGACCCTGAGAATGCCTGTGTCCTGCTGGGCTTTACAGAGATGGGAAGAGCCAGCCCAAACTAGGAGCGAACTGGTGACTATAAGGACAGATCCCGGTGTGAATACTCAGGGGTGGGGGAGGAGATGGCAGACCCCCTGCCATAGCAGGAATTCAGAGGCTGAGTACTTAGTGGGAAGTGGGGCTGCCTGAGAGGCCGGTTTTGAGCTCTAGGTTTGGGTTCTGCCATTACAGTCCACTCCAAGTGACCAAGATGCAGATGAGGCTCCTAATATTTCAAAGTACCATTTTTTAATATCACAGTTTATAATCATATCACATATAAATTGCATGTTGTTGTAATATATACTTCATAAATATTGCCAGTAATCCCTACTCCAACTTACTTTGGGGTTTCAGCGAGACAATGTATGGAAAGCATTTAGCCCACTATCAGAAATGAGGAGAGGGGCCCTCATTTTGAAACTAAGGTTCTAAGATCTGATGAGTTGGTTTTTTTCGCGATTAGGATCCTGCACCTTGAGGATTCTGAGATAACAAAAAGTGATCCTAGGAAGGATGGTCACAGCTAAGGAAGGGAACAAAGAGGCAGCCCTCGGGTTTCAGGATCTGCACACAGGATCATATATCCACAAGGTCAAACAACGCTCCATGTCTAGGACCCCAGAGAGATCAAAATGATGGGCCTTCTATCCATTTATTCCTGATGTTGTTTTGACTAGGTTGATGATGCGTGTGAGCTTGCATGCATGGACAGGCACATGCTGTGACTTTCATGTGGAAGTCAGAGGACAGCTTTTGGAAGCTGGTTCTCTTCTTCCACCCCAGGCTCTGATGACTGAACTCAAGTCAGTGGGCCTGTGTGGTAAAGGGCCTTTACCTACGGGGTCATCTTGCCAGTCCAAATACAAGACTTTTAATAAGAATAACAAAGTGTCCGGCTTGAAGTGGTTTTAGATGGTTCTAGTAGACAGCAGATTCTCTACACAAGGCCTAGTGGCTAACATTTCAGGCTTTGCAGGTTAAAAAGGTCTAGCACACAGTGGTTCAACTCTTTAGCCAATACTGAAACAAACAAGCATGGCCAGGTCCCAGGAAAGCTTCCCAACACGAGAGGTGGCAGGTGGATTTAGACCTTCAGCAACATTTTGCCAAACCGAGTTCTCTTGACAGCTAGGAGAATCCTGCTCTGCCGAGCACCCTGGTGAATGTCCCCCTTCAGGAGCCTCGCTGAGCCAGACTGGGGAAGCAGAGGGCTCTGCCGAGGCCAGGACAATTCCCCAGGGTGCAGGGCCTCTGAGTGTGGCCTTCCCTTTCTGTCCTAAAGAGGCTGTTGAAAAGCTTCCTCTGTAGTGCGCAGCCTCATTACTCTCTGCTGGAAAACAATGTTAATTTTCCCCAAGCGGGAAGCAGCTGCACTTGTGAGCCAAGCTCATTTGGCTACATGAATATTTATGGTCTGTCCCTTAATTAAGCCCAGAAACACAATCTATCCTGCTAACAGGGGCCACTGAAGACTGGGAGGCCGTGTCAGGAACCAGCCTCTTGTGTCTGTGAAGTAGGGTTGTCAGCGAAACATTTGTTTCTAGAAGCACTTGGCCAGGGCCGGTGTCCACAGGCGTAGTGGGGTGGGCATTTTCCGAGAGGTCAAGCACCCTTGTTGTGGTCATGCGCTAGAGGTTGCCTGGTCACCTCGCTGGGCAGGATGGGTAGTTATTTTTCCAGGCCTGCCTGGGGTGGCACACGGGGCAACTACAGGCCGCTACCCTAGCCAGGGTGACTCAGGTATTTCCCCACCGGACCTCACAGGGCACTCTAGTGAGAGCTGCCCAGAGAGAAAGGGCCCCAATATGGGAGCCAGAACTGGGTTTGATGTGGATCCTCCAGAGCAGGGGCTCTTCTGACCTCAGTCCGGCTTTGTTAACGTGGTAGGGGAATCCAAGTACCATCCACCCTGTGGAGCTGTCCCTGGAGAAGCATTGAAAGAGAGCTTGGGGGAATGGACTCCGAGATTTCTTTTCCTCTAGGTCCCCTCCCTTAAGCCCACACAGTTAAGGACAGTTGACCATGCCCAGCCTGGTAACCTTGAGGATTTTTTTCCGGAAGTCATAAATCTTGCCTTTTCTTGCAAGGGTCCTATCTTCAGAAAACTACATGGGGCCTCATATCCTCTTCCCCAGAGCCAATAAACCAAGTAAACACCATAAAGCTCCTCACCCGCCTGAGCTTTCACCCCCCAGCAGAACTAGTCCATAGTCAGGAACTCAGGGCTTCAGGATGGAATTGTGGCGCTATTCATGGCTTCTCCCTGTCCTTTCCAGAATGGAGCCGGTCTTTCTTTCCTCTCGTCTGTCTTCTTTTTGGTATTCTCTGTCACTTCGAGGCAGCATTAGGAGACCCCAGATGGTGTCCCCACCTCCTTCTGTGGGGCTGGGTAAAAAGGATGCTTTCTCAAGGCGGGTCTGGCCCCAGGGTGCAATCATCCCAGGTCTTAGCGACCCACACACCTTGTAAATTCAAAAGTCAACAAGACCTGGAAGTGGAGGAGACCCTCCAGCTGGAGGAGGAAGTGGAGGGCAGTGGGCCTTGCCTGTGAAGTCGGTAAAGGGCTGCTGCAGTGCCCTCTGCCCCTGTCCCTAGCTAGACTGCTCCACCCATGGAGTCCTGGGACTTCCTGATCTCTTTCCTTCATATTCTGTCCTCAAATCTGTTCCAGCAAAAGTGGCCTTCAAAGTCACCTGCCCTATATGTTCCCACCACCCATGGGGAGGCTGCAATCATGGGGAGTGCCTTGCTCAAGGTCAACGTTAGGGTTGATAAAGTGGAAACAGCCTGGGCCACAGTAGGAGGTTCAGCCTTGGCTTAGTCCAGCCTTTTACCTTCTCTCCAGGTCCAAGTGGATGTGGAAGAGACTAGAGCTTCCGATAGCACATTCCACCTACAAGACCACTCACTATTTGTATTCAAAACACCGTCTTCCCGGAAAAACAAAGCTGCGCCCTTTCATTTGGGAGTCTGATGCAATGGACCCCTAAGAACTGATATGGGCTTGAATGTAAAGCAGGGTTTATACTCTATCCCTCACACATATTAGTCTGTCCCCTCAGGTTTTTGAAGATAAAATGAGACTCTGATTGTGAAAGTATGCTATTAGTCAGATGTGTTTGCATACGAGCAAGTAAGTGTTGAGTGGCGCCTATTATTTTTGTTCTTGTTTGATGTTTGTTGTGCTTTCTGCATAGCCAGAAGGCTCCGCTGTCCTCTGGAGACCTGAGACTTAGGTGCAAGTTCTACCACCTCCAAAGGGCTAAGAGAAGGCTCAGGATCTCAGCTAGGGCACTCAGAGTCAGCCTCAAGCCCCTTTGTCCTTGTCTCGCTTCAGCTTGTGACTAGAATGGTGGCATTCGAGATTAGCTAGCTTCATGACATGGCAGGTGCGTCCAGGCCCCCGGGGACCCATACTTGGCATCTACCTCTCTCCAGTTCCCTAGCGTCCTCGATCTCTGGATGCTCTGCTGGATGCTAGCACAGCTAGGTTCCTATCTTTAAACACTTTCCTTCCAATTCTATCAGAGCCTTTACTTGGGGAAGGAAAATTTCATCTACATAGTTTCGAATTATTGGTATGCAAGCTGTCACGGAGCTTTGCCACAACTGTGAGGGGTGTAGGGCCAGTGGGGAATCTTACCCACCTTTTGGAGCATTTTTCTTCTGGGTGAAGGAGACAGGGGCAGGAAATCATACTGCCTCAGGAACAACCAACCTGACACTTTGGTGCCTACTTGCTCTATAGCCTCCTTACAATGGGAAACGGGAGGCCACGCCAGGTCTTCCTTGCAGCACAGAAATTTCTTTGGCTTGGCAGTCAGTCTCACAGAAATTTGCCTTGAGCGCTCTCGAAGCAGTGCCATTAGCTGCTGGGCTGGGCGATTTTCTTACTCAGCTGCGATGTGGTGTTTGTGGACACCATATCCCAATCCGTCTATGCCATCAGCTGTCTGGACTGCATTTCTTCTTCACAGGGCCTGATATTGTATTCAGCCTTTGAGGTGCAGTTGCAGTTGAACATAGCCTTCCCCAAGTCATTTTGGGTAAAGCAGCCCAGTTCAGGAATTGGTATTGAGCAAGGCCAGTGGAAGTCTATGAGAGTGACTGGATGAGATGTTGGATGGATGGATGGATGGATGGATGGATGGATGGATGATGGTGACTGGCATAACTTATCTTAATTATCTCCTCCCCATCCCTTGTCTCCTGAAACATGTCAGGCCCATGTTTTTTTGGACTGGTAGAGGTTTGGCAAATGCCATAAAAAATAGTAACTGAGTCCACAGGAATAAATGATTGAGAGAATCTATGTAAGGTGCATGATCTACAGGCTAGCCTTAGGATGAATGGATGCTGATATGACTGCTGTAATACATGTGTCTGTCCCATGCTTGCATCCCTGAGCTAAGATGCGAGCCTTGTATGGAAAACCGAGCACTCCCATTTACTTATGAAATAAAGGTCACAAGGTAGGAAAATTAGGGAATCAGTTCGTGAACGAGTAATGAGGGCAGAAAGGAATAAGCAAACAAAACAAGGAAGACAATGCATAAATGAATTAATACATAAGAGGGTGTTGGGTGAAATGAAGGAATGAATAAAGGTTAATTATGAAGGAAAAAATCCATATCCCATGTGATGTGTTATTTATTGATAGGAGCCTAGAAGGCAGGGTTGTCCAAAGTCAGCCCTTCTGCATCAGGGGCTAGGGACTGTTAAATTTAGGGGTTAGGACCACTGCTCGAGCCTAGAATTTCGCTTTAGGAATGAGTGTCTGTGACGGTGTGCAGGCACGGGGTTGGCTCTGGGCATGAGGGGACACTAATAGCTTTAGATGCTCCACCCAGCAGCACAGTCTCCACAACAAGTTGGTGGCTCAGGAAAGGTCATTGGGGGCCAATTCTTTGCCTGGGCTGATCTACCAGATACCCGTGGGCTCACTTTCTTACATAAAAAGTTACTCAGTTGGTGAGGCCTTACGTCACCATCATATCCACAATCACTTTTCTTTTGTATCTGCTCCGCCATCTTGGAACTCTTTGTTTCAGTGGAACAGTGCTAGCAATCGATCCGAGGGCCTCGCACACATCAGCAAGTTCTCTGCTGCTGAGCTACAGCCTCAGCATTCTTCTTCTTTTATTTCTAGATGCATCCTCATTAAGTTGTCCAGACTGGCTTTGCCCTCACCCTGTAGCCGAGGCAGGCATTGAACTTTGGATCCTCCTGCCTCAGTTTCACAAATAATTGACATTTTAGGTTTGCGCTAACGGGCTTGGCTTTTGAATTTTTATATAACCTTTATCTAATATATTATACATTTTTACTTGTTTATTATATTTTTTTCCTACTTGCACACAAATCCCAGGAAGATGGAGCTTTTGTTGCTATGTTCACAACTGTGTCCCGGCATCTGGACCGGAGTCTGTCATCCAGCAGGTGCCACCAAAAATGTGTTAGGAAAACAAGTGAGGCACACGTCCCAAACCTGGTCTTTCCCAGGTAGGAGAAATGAGCCCTTTATTTTCCTGTGTGGACACCCCAGTAGCCTCTCCTTAGACTTCAGCCTCTGTTCTGAACCTCCACTTCTCTCCCTGACCTCTATCTTCTTGCTCAACACTCCTGCCTCCTTTCTCATCTTGCCTGATCCCGGTCTTCTATTTGGTCTATGGTGATCTTTGTTCTATGGTAAATATAACCATATTATTTCCCTCCCATTGCCCACTTTACTGTCCCCTTTCCTCCCTCTTGGTCTTATGTTTCCTCCTGTAAAACATATGCCTAAAATTGTACAATCTTTAGACTTTGGAAGTTTTTGGCTTTTAGACTATTTCTATAGACTCCAGCAAATGAATAACTCTAATGTCAACATCTAAAATGCTTCAAATTTTGACACTTTTTGAGTTTCAACTTGATAGCACTGTAATGTGAAGCCTCCAACATATGGTATATGTATGTTCTGTAAGTGTAGTTTCATTTTCCCTAAAGAAGGGCATCCGGTTGGGAGGTGCAGTGGGGGTGAATATATGGTGTAGCATGAACAGGCATTTGGGTATGTCTACAGTGTGGCATAAATTCAGGGACTGTGAGTGGGAATGCTTGTAGGTGCCCTGATTTCAGCAAGCGAATATTAGAATACTGAACAAGAGACAGGGTTGTAATCGAACCTCAGAGGGTACTGACTAGAAACTCAAAGAGCTCCGCCTATCTCGTGGGTAGTGGGAAACTTCCAAGAGATCCTGCAATACAATGCCAGTCTTTGCCAGGCTACCAGGAGTCCTGTGCTGTGGGAGCCCCTTGTTTTCAGACTTTCTCATAGCTGTCCCCAGGAATCTGAATCATTGTCCCCAGGAAGTCTTCTGGAGAAACAGAAGCACAGGAAGATGGAAAACCTTCTCCAAGGCTACCTGATGCTGCAGGATTTGAAAGTCAACCCAGGGAACTTCTCTGTAGCCTCAGACACGTAGATACTTAGCACTCACCAAACTTCTGGATGAACCATCTCTGAAGCCTGGAGACTGGTGGCATTTAACCCCATAGCAGCAGCTTGAGGGCCCCCAGAGCAGCCTCCAAAGCTGCAGCTGTGAATAAGGCCTTCACAAGGCCGCTACAGGACTTGGGACTCAAGAAGAGAATTCACCCTGTCTTGGAAACACATGTTCTTCTAAGGAAGAATTTTTTTGTTTTCATTTCAAACACCCCTGGTTGGTGACGCGTGGCCAGGAGAGGTGCCCTGTTTTCCATCCTAACACCTATTTGCAGGTGGCGGTGGGGAGGACTCCAACCTGAAATGTTATTTCAACCCCTTCCCTGGTCTTGAGGCTCCATTTCTAGGCCACGTGTCATGAAGCGTGGCTTGCTTCACAGTGGGCCCCATTGTTTTCTGATTTGAGCACCTTCCAAATAGGGAGATGAGCCTGTTTCAGCTCTTTCCCTCCTGTCCTCAGACATAAAATGTCCCTGCTTGATGTGGAGCTTAAATAAGTAGCCTTGTTGGCACTGTTGGCCATACCCCTGAGGGGCCAGTTTGCCAAGGACAACAACCTCGGGTCACTCCTCCCTGCCCTCCATAGAGGCAAAGCTGGTATTTTTTTCAAATGTTCCCTGCCTACTTTCTGCCAACTGAGGCACATTTCAAAGGGGAAGAGGCCAGCGATGTCTTGTCACCTGACAGGGTACAGACAGAGACAGATGACATGCTCCCTGTCAGAAAAGGACACATTCAGACACTCCTATATAGCCAGCAGCCACTTTATTAACAGTGTCGATTCCATCTGAATCAGTCTGGGAAAGAAAATACTTATGTTTTCTTGTTGGGAGGGCCTTCATCCGTCTTCAGCAGGAGCTGGCCACACTGTAGTCCAGAACTGACACAGGGTGACATATCTGTGAGCTTGCTCCTGGTGCAGGGCTGATGGATATTTCTGAATGTCCCCTCTGGGTGGGGACAAGGTGGGGGCTTCCGGGGTACTGGATGTGGGCATTAAAGGTGGGCAGAACTTGAGGAACCAGAACGCCCAGGAACCTGTTAGTAAGACTGAGGTTGCAGTCAGAGGCTGAAGCAAATGCAATACCCCCGCCGCCATCTCAAGACGAGCTGAGCACGTGCTCAGCAGCAGCCCCAGGGAAGTCACTTAGCGTTGAGAACAGTATAGCTGCATTCCCTGCGGATTGTGGCACTGAGCTAAGTCTGTCGCTTAAACTGAACAGAATAATAAACTCAGTTTATATTCCTCCTACTCTGATGGCCATTATTTTAAATCAGACTCCAAAGGCAGCTCTTGAGCTGTTTCAGGGTGGCCCGTGAATCTGCACTTTGGGGAAACCCTGCCCAGTCCGGCAGTCAGCTGTTCCCAAGTCAGGGACACAGTTAGAAGGTGCTGGACTGAACCAGGCAGGTGGCCCTGGGCAATGGCAGTTTGGGCCCTGTGGACTCTGTCCGAACTGTTCTCGCTAGACTCTGGTGAAGTTTCTCTTGCTGAGCTCTAAGTGCTAGATCATGCATTTCTATATGTTTGTGTCTGAAAACTCAAGTGCAGATCCCAGGGTACAGAGCTGTACCGCTCAGTAATTGTCCTAGCAAACCCTGAGTGTGTACTCAGGTCTTATTGTCCTTTTTGATAAAATAGAGCTACTACGTGCCTTCTTGTGTGGCGATCTTGGGAGTGCAGTAGGTAGGTGGGGGAACCAAAGCATTGGCTATGTGGTGGCCATAGTGAAACATGTCCCAACGAATCTTCTAGGATTTCTCTAGAACAATATCAGGGATTTTTATTTACATGAGAGTAAACATGTACAAATGTGGGCCAGTATAATTCATAGATTATACCTGCCAGTCTTTCCAGGATGCTATAACAATTACAGTTATTTGTTTTACATAGTGCTGGGGGCTGGACCATCTCACAGCATGCCTCTAGATTTGATTTCTCGGGAGGGACTCTGCCTAGCTTTCCTCCCATCTCTGTACATGGCAGAGAGAGTTTAGGTGCTACTCTTTCTTACGCTCCTTTCTTAAAATGTTTAGTATGTTTATTAGTTTCTTTGAGGAGAGCACAAATGTCACAATACATATGTAGAGTTCAGAGGACAACTTTTGGGAGTTGGTTCTCTCCCTCTGTCATGTGGATTCAGAAGACTGAACTCAGGTTCAGGGATGATGGTAAGTACCTTTATCTGCTAAGCTGTCTTTCTGGCCCTTTCCTCCTTTTATGAGGCCAGTAATCCCATCGCAGAGGATCAAGACTTCATCTAATTGCTTTCTAATGCCAGTCTCTCCAATACTATCACATGGGGTGTGTCTAGGGAAGACATTCAGTCCATAACAGCATCTGCATGTAACATCTATGCAGTGTTTATGAACCTGTGTGTTGTGTTGGTGTTAATTAGCGTGCACTGATGTATTGCATGTTTTAAAAGAAATCAATAATGCATGGAGGTTAATAGACATTTACATATGTTTCTGCTTGCAAGCCTATGTATACATGAGATTGTAGCAAAGGTTAAAGTCACAGGTTCAAAGTCAATCATAGGAACAAAGTTCCCATGTGTACAGATTATATACAAACATGAAAAGAGAATGACTTAACCCACAGTAGGCTCTTAGCTCAGCGTAGCAAGTCTCCTGCTCCCATCAACTTATAGTAGTTGTTGAGGGAACCCCAGCAGAGTGGACTCAGAGATTCTGGCCTGGGGATTCATCTAGCCTAAGATGCCTGCTGCAGGCATCCAAGGATTTTCTTTCAGCTGTGGAAGGATTCCTGGCTTTGGGGGCAGTTTTCCTGGGATGGTGCTGTCTTTGGTGCTATGGGAGCCTTATTAGCTCATCTCCATCTGGCCTGGGACCCATCCTCATCTATTCCAATGGGTCCTTTGTCTCACTGATTCCTTCCAAGCTCTAGGTTAAGTGACATTTGCTTAGCAAGTGGTCGGTCTGAAAAGTTCATGTGTTAGTGCTCAGGCCTGTGAATACCGCACTACCGTTCTGAGCAGGTAGATGCCTAGACCCCTGGGAGGGCCACAGGGAAAGGAAGGACATCTAGATGATCAAGGGCCTCTCAGAAACAATCAAATATGCAACACCTATTCCAGAGGAGCTAATTAACAGGCAGCTGCTGGTTCTCTCTCTCTCTCTCTCTCTCTCTCTCTCTCTTTCTCTCTCTCATTCTCAGGATTAGAATGTTCAGCAAAGAGGTCTGGGGTTTAAGATCAAACTCTTCCGTTTCTCTCCTCCAGGAAGAGAAAGGATCCATGGACAAGGACAATGGAGCCCTAGAGGTCTTAGCTACCACTCCAGGGCTCAGTGACTTGAATTTGGCTCTCACCACAGAAATCCTTGCAGAAAATGGTGGGTCTAGCATTACAAACCATGTGAAATGTCTCCATACAGGCACTGCTCAATCCTTCTACATATGAACATGACACGAAGGCATAGTCACAGAAATGTTCCTGGAAACACACACACACACACACACACACACACACACACACACACACACGAGGGGAGGGAAGGTGTTTTCATACTCCATACAGCACACACACAAATAAATGCACTGAAACACACCTGCAGATGTATTACACACCCAAAGAAGCATATGGCTGCCTGTGCAAGCACACCTTCCTAGTCTTACACTTATGCATGCAGTAACACATCTCCACAAGCTCCCAGGAACTCATACACATACAGGGACAGAAGCTGCTTGAATAAATATGTCTACTGAAACAAAAATTCTCCAAAGCCCACATTAGTGATTCTCAGTCAGAACTCCCATCAGCATCAGAGCGAGAGCACGGAGAACGATACACCAGGGTGTCATCAGATGCTGACACAACACATGCACGCGCTGTATAGGAATCAGAATTCTCACAGCACAAGCAGTGAGAGCTTTGTGTACAGACCTTACTGGGCTCCTCTGGGGCCTGGCTTGTGAGTGGGAGCCGGTGAATGTTGAAAGGCTCCCCTGCATAGTGAACACAGAACACTTTTGTCATTGAAAATAAAGTGACTCATCTTTTATTACTTAGAGGGTAAAACACAGTAATTTGACGAGGACGGCTGCGATTTTTTAAGTGATGACTTTTTGTTGTGTTGTTTCAGGAGCAAACGCCATCCTAGCGCGTTCCTTACTGGTTTTCAGCAGTAGGAGCAGTAACGGCAGACACTTGCCCAGCCCAACAGATTTCACTTCAGCTGCGTGTTTCTGCCTGAGCTGAGAAGGTCCCATCGCTTCCTGCTATAGACAGAGAAACTGAAGCTCAAGGTAGTGCAAGCTGCGACTCAGAGCCATCCAGGTACCTGCCACTCCTGTGGCACCATATGCAGACCTTACAGTAAGAACTGAGACACATATAGTATCGTGGTCGGGGCGGAGTTGTAAGTCGTTGGCAACAACTGAACAAGGTTGGGAATCCAGGATTCCTTCCTCTCCAACTGGTTTATAGATTTGGATTTTCCTTTCCAATTGAGAAGACATTGAGGGAGAGAGTAGAAACCAGGAACACCTTCCCACCCCCGTCCAGTTCCACTGTCTCTGATTAAGACCTAGTTGATGAGGGCTGGTGGTAGTGAGGGCAGACTGCTTCCTAACAAGAAGGGGAACCTGGGTTCATCCCTTGAGCCACAAATCAAGCAACATGTGCGCGTGTGTGTGTGTGTGTGTGCGCGCGCGTGCGCACACACACACACACACACACACACACACACACACACACACACACACCTAATTGATGTATTCCAATTCTCTTTCCTACCCACAGAGAGAAGGTTATTGGGAGTTGTAAGGGTACCTGCATGGTGGACTTTGGAGAAGTCCTCTGTCCTCAAGAGACTTGGAATGACAGGAGAGTTGCCACCTTTGAGAAGCAGCCTTCCAAACAGCTTGAACAGGCTTGACAAGAGCTGCAGGTGGGGGACCGGCAGCCCCTTTCTGACTGCTGCTCCCTGGGAGAGGCTTTCTAGGCCAAGACAAGCTTTGGCT